>NW_020536999.1:24462343-24598666 GCF_003426905.1 Ctenocephalides felis
GCCAAAGGATAGCAGGACAGCTTCTCCCGGCGGTGTTGCCAACGTGGGGGAAAGCGATGCGCGTTCGGCGTCACTCGGTTGGTAGGGCACGAACGGGACAAAGATAATGGGAGCGACTCGTTATGGATGAGCGACTCGGCAGTGTTTGACCTGAGGGACATAGAGTGGGGATGCACTAGATAGGATTCGAGTAACGTCACAGTTAATGCTTAATTGATAATGCAGAAAATATACAATTGAATTGATACATGTAATGATGTATAAAACAATTCGTTCGGCGTAATAAATATTGTATTGTTATTATGTTTTCAATGATATATTTGTTACTTGAAAATTTAGATTTTCATATATCATTGTTTATTTTTTACTTTTTATTATTTTACATGTTTAATTAATATTTTATATATATTTAAATTTTTTATATTTATTATTTTATAGTTAAAAAAATATTATTTATATTATTTTATATTTATGAATCTATAAAAATGAAAATATTCCGCACCATCTCAATAAATGCAGTATATACATGTGCATACTGTTATAAAATCCATTAAAAAAACAACTTTTTGCCAAAAAAATATATCGATTTTAGTATTTTTGGTTTGAATATATGATTTTTTTTTATATAATTTTATTTGAACAGCGATCAGAACTTATGTGTTCTATGAGCTGTTGTGAATAGTATCTTACAAACTACGTTTGTTTTATTATAGATGGCAACCCAAACAGTTGTCACACCTCTGTATGATAAATTTTTATTACAATCTCTGTAATAGGGCAAGTATGGTGCAACAATGCCAAGTGTTCAATTTCCAAGTGAAAATCGTTGTCAATGTTGCCTGACAACAGGCTGCTCGAAGTGGGAATCGAACCCGGGACCTCTGAAACAAGTCCCGTCGCTCTTAACCGCTTACCTACGGGCTAGCCCTTGAATATATGATAAATTTATTTTTACGAACACATTTTTGTAGATATTATTGTTATAGAGATCACTTCAATTTTAAATGTTTCTGCACTCCATAGGGGCGCCACTAGCTGTAGCACGTAAATTTACCGCTAGATTAAACTCTAGATAAAACGTAACTAAATAAGTAATATAGTAAAAAATAGTGATTTATTTGAATACTTAAAATGCAGAATATACGAGTCTAAAATATATTTTCAACTAAATCACGAAATATATTTTCTCAAAAATACATAATAAAAAATGTTAACTTTCAAAGTATGCGCATTATAATACGAGAATCAATTCTTTAAAAAAAGTAAAGAACTTTGGCACAGTAGCACCTCTGTTGAGTGCGGAAAACACTAAAACTGAGTAAAGTATATTTGTTGTGTTTACCCCCCACCCCCCCATGGATACAATACATACCAGTGTGTGATTTTCTAAAATTGTAAAACTTATCAATTTTAGTGTTTTTGGTTCGAATATTTGATAAATTTATTTCCACAAACACACTTTTCCTAGAAATTTAAATAAAATTGTACACAATCAAAACTAATGAAATCATTTAAACATGCATAGATATGGATAATAAACATGTATGATGATCATGGGGGTAAAATTAGAACAAATGTGCTTCACCCTGCTTTAAGTTTTCTGCACTCAACAGAGGTCATTTTTTCACTCTCCTTTTAGAACTAATTATTTTAATATAATAAACGTGCTCTAAAAGTTCAATAATTTTTTTGTGTATAATTTTCAGATTCATATTTTTTTATTTTAATTGTTTTTGAGAAAACATTTTTGTAATTTTGTTCAAAATTTTGTTATAAATCCGTTTTCATTTCGTTTATGTAATTTTTTTCTTTTTACTTTTTCTGTATTATATATTTATCTGGAATTAAACCTAAGGGTACATTTACGTGCTACAGTCGTCGCGCCTCTATGGAGTACGCAAACAATTAAAATTGAGATATTGGCAAAATGGCCGTGTTTACGATTTATCTATGGTGTGTCGTTATTAAATTCATTATAGATCAGTTTTTTTTTTAAATCGACTTTAGTATTTATGGTTTGAATAATAATAATATCATTTGATAAATAAATATTTGATAAATCTATTTTCACACTCACACTATTGTGAGTGTGTGGCGACTTTCTTATCAATACGATTTTTTTAAAAATTGTAAACATCGAGTATTGTTTGAAAAAAACAGTAACTAATGTTTATTCATAAAAATCACGTTGCATTGTTTATTGTTGATAAACCACGGATAGTGGACATTCTCACACAGAAAACGGATATTTTTGTTTCAGAAATTTAGTTTTTCAGTAATATACTTTTATATTTATTATTTATAAATAATATTAAATATAAATATCTATTAATTTACAACATTACAGCCGACATAGTCTTAGTGAGTATTAATAAAATTAAACATAAATCTATTTTAATTAAATTCGAATTACTTCGTCCAAAATTATCCACAATATGAATTTTCCAGCCCATGTTTGAGTGGGTAAAACTGTTGTAGTAAACCACGTCGGGCCAGGTAGAATTTGGGGTCACTTCCAATTCTACTGGATCACCCTTAAAAAATTAAAGACTTTTTAATATATTGGATATTATAAACTTCGTGCATTTATTTTTAATATCTCTTGTAACTTTCAAACACTTAATCTTATTGCAATTTTATAATGTGTACTTTACAATTCCACTCTTTTATAGAGAAATAGAATAGTTTCTAAAAAATAGTAGATTTATTTACCTCTTCACAAACATGTTTTAAAGTCCTGTTAAATCTTCTGAATGTTGGAAAATCATCGTCCCTTCTTCTGTCGGCCCTTCCAGTATGTTGGGCCAAACACAAAGGCCCGGCTACTGTAGGTTTAGGCCTTCCACGTCTCGTGTACTCGACACCAGCCAAAACTCTCACCTGAGAGAAAAGAGCCTGTTTAAATCTAAAGCCTTTTTACTGCATGTGACAATGTTATTAGGCAAATCATAAAACTCTACAACAACTCGTTATATTTTTAATTGTAAATAAAAAAAATTAGGGACTCACTTGATGTTGCGCCGTGTCGGTCAATCTGTCGAAACCTCCACGAGGTTCGTCTGTGATAATTAGAGGATGATAATGTTCTGCAGAATGAGGATTATTGCCACCTCTTACCTGAAATATGAAATATATAATATATTTCACGATTTATCAAAGCATATATTTTACGATTTTCTTACTTTAAAAACATAAGTTAATCCTCTCCTCAGCCACAATTCAGGAACCAGCATACCATTGATATACCAAGCTAAGCCACTTGATGTTTGCCCTTAATAATATAATAATAAGATATATATATATATATATATATATATATATATATATAAATGTTTTGTATTATTTTACCAGTTATTCCTTGATACCCTCGTTTTCCCCCAGATGGTCCGAGTGTAGCTGTAAAGCTTCTTATAGACTTATCAATTATCTTTGGTCGTTCCCATGGTTCTAAGAAACGGTTATCACTTCTACAAAAATGAAATACAACAATTAAAAATATAGATAACCTGAAAATCATTCGATTTTTTTATTAGTCTCACCTCGTAAATTTAAAACAATTGTTTATCTTTTCCTTGGAGTTGAATTGAACGCTGATGTCGCCTTTTGGATAATAATCGTGAAACGATGGTTCCTTGACGGCGTCCAATCTTCCCATGGCCCAAACTATAAATGCCTCCCTGTCCAAGGGATATTCCTTATCACCATTATCAGCTAATAGATAATAATTAAATTTTATTAGTTAATTGACAATATTTAACACATAATAGTTAATAGAGATAATCAAAATAACGTAGTGAAGTGAGGGAGTGTTTTTGTGTTCCTTTGCGGTTTTTGGATATACCAAGATAGTTATAGGTACAATTCTTGAAGTTTAAAATAACTTACGAGATATTAAATTTCTTCTATAAGTAACAACATTAATTCCATCTTCGCCTCTGGAAGCTGTGAGGAGTTGAAAACTGTCTTGACCGCCCACTAGATCATCTTTACATACTCCACGATACTGCCCAAGGACCTTCACACACTAAAAAGAATATAATCAATTCGAATTGGTTCAATTTGTTACTAAAACACCATTTTTCATCTTTCTAATATCTCTCATAAGAATTAATATAAATATAAATATAAAGCTTTTTTGAAGTAAAACTTCTTTAGGCACAACTATTAGGGTGTAAATCCGTACAAATGCAACGATAATAGCGTTACGACCGAACTGTACGTCATTCGCCCTCCATGAAATCATTTCAATACGGGTCGATTGTGATTAGTCGTCGTGTATGTGAATAGAGATCTGTCGTTGTATGTGTACCGACATCAATGTTGTATGCGTACCGATATCAACAAGGAAATCGGCATAGATAAATAAACATTTGAAAGTTACATCGTAATACAAATCTTGATTTAATAAAAAAATGCCTGAATTAGAAGAATATTTTACCCTGTTCCTTGAAAATAATAAAACAAATTGAACATTTGTACTAAACGTAAGCAAGTTTATTGATTAGAAAATATTTCCATATTATTCGTAGTTTCTATAAATCTTTGAAGTTATTAAAATGGAAAATATTTTTTAGAAAAGCAGATATTACAGCTGTTCAAAGAATGAGATTATATCGCCAGCGAAAAAGTGAAAAAATATAAGCAGTCAATGTATGTTAATTTTAATTACATAAAGTTCTTCAAACACAATTACATGATGAGTGAAGTTGCGGAAACAATATTTGTTTAGGCTTTGTTTAACATAATCCACTGTGTGAATGAATATTATAGAATTTATTAATAAGCAATTACTCCATTTCTCTAATGAAGGTTCATTTCTAGATGCTAATTACAATGACAAACCGATCATGTCCTCTTTGAAGTATGATTTCAATTATATTATTGTTTTTTAATATTATACTTTAATACTATTGTAAATATATAATTATCATTACATAATTGTGTATAATGGATGACACTTATATATGTGTGCATCAAAAGTGTTACCATATTACTAATGAACATTATTCAAAATTGTTATGTGATGTATTTATTTCTACTTAAATGCTATCTTGTACAGTAGCAAATAAGTTTCACTTCAATTGCGTGTGAACCTTACGCGCACTCTTTTTTTGATAAATATCTCCTTGATTTAATCTTTGTAGAAAATATGTGCAATTTTTTTACTATTTGATAGTATTTTCTTTTTATAACTTTTCAACGAAAAATCACACTACACATTTCTTAATGTCTATATTAACAATAATTGCAAAAAATAATGCGTCATTCAAACCAATATTTGGCAATCAATTAGTAGCCAAAATTTTTGCGCACACGTACACAGATTTCCTTATCAGATAATTGCGCGATTTTTAACAATAATCTCATAATTGTTTTTACTTAAAAACCGATAGAGATAGTAGATAATTTTTTTATCTGAAAATTATTCGTCATTATAGTATTAAAATGCTCAATAAATAATAAAAGGAATCAGTTCCATCAGCTGAACTCGCGTGACACGACATTTTAATTAATAAACTAGAATATTTTAAATTATTTATTTATTTATTTTTAATTAAACTGTATTAGTTTGTGAAAAATAAAAAATATTTCGAATGAGTTCTCTGCGACAAACTGTTCGGACGTACGTGGCAGCTACAGCCGGTGAGAAAAAATAAACTTAAAAAAAAAAATATTTTTAAAATATTAATAATAAATAAAAAGTTTAACAAAAAATTTGAATATTTTTTTATATAGAATTTTATTCCAAATTTATAATATTCTGTACTGATTGTTACTTAGCAGTTACTATTTAAACACTTTCAATTAGCATGTTCAATTAGTTCTGTAAAAATGTTTTCATATTAGACAAAGTTGTAAATTAGTTAATTTTGTACAAATTTTAAAATATTTAATTTATTGTCCACAAATTGTTTAAAAGTCAGTTTGGCTTTGGGATTAAAATTTTAGATACTTTGTGAATTTAATGTATGCCGTATATTGCTCTTATTGTAGAGTCTTTTGATATCACATAATAAGCAACTTGATTTGGTACAAACTGCCAAATATAATATTTATAATACACGAATATTTTGAAAATTACATACCACTACTTTAATTAATTAAATAAAAATAAAAAATAAAACTTTTATTTGGGTTATATGATTTTCAATAACTCAATTTTGTTGAATGAAACAAATTAGTAGACAAACATATTACAAATATATATATATATATATATTGTTTCTATGGGCTCAAATGGTTCCAAATTGATAAAAAACAATTCTCTGAAAGTTTTAGCTCTTAATATTGTCTTTCAGATTAAGTGCAATTCAATCAAAGTTTTGTATAGAAATAGCATGAAAAAATTTTCAAAAATTTTGCGGAGCGTCGAGTATTCAATAAAAAATGACACAAATTTTCACTTTTAAATTATTTGTCGCTAAGTTATACCTAAAATTTTTTTTTTTAATTTTCAAAATTTTTTCCATGTTATTTTCATACAAAGTTTATTTGAATTGCGCACTATCTAAAAGTTAATATTAAGAGCTAGAACTTTCAGAGAATTGTTTTTTAACAATTTGGAACCATTTGAGCCCCTGGAAATTCGAAAATGTCCATATTAAGGACCACCCGAATGTATATATATTATTCAATTAATTTGTTGTTTCGCAAAACAAAATGTGACCCCTAATTCAGTAGGAAAAAACAGACCAACAAATAATTTAAAAAAATCAAATAAACCAACACTTTAAACCATTCCTTGTTTCCAAATTAAACAATTTTAAGTTAGAAAACCACGTGAATTCAAAATATATATATACAGACATATATTTCTTAAAGAAGGTGTGGTGGCTTAATAAAAATGTATATAATTTAAGTATTTAAATATGTATTTAAATTTATGACAGTGCGGTCTCTCTTTGATACTTTCCATACAAAAAGCTACTGATAAAATAAATTCTTCCAATTTAAAATAATAAAATACTTTGTCTTAAATTATTTTATGACACGAGATAATAAAGCGACGATTAAAATTAACTTGTCTGTAATATTTATAATTAATGTGATGAAAAATTAATTTCAGAGAATTAAAAAAAAACAATATTTAATAAATTTGTACAATATTAAATAAATATAAAAATAATCAGGCAACGTTAAAAACATTAGATTTTAAAATCGATTAGTTTAATATATTTTACAACCATGTTCAAAATCAAATTTGTGATAATAAAGTACTATGATCGTTTCGGTATACCTTTAAATCAATATCGACATAATAATTGATGTTTTATGACGCATCATTTTTATATCTTCCAATCATTCCTCCAATAATAATGCTTTTCAACAAATTTTCCCAAAACAAACAATATAAATATAATAAATTAAAATATTAATTTTTAATAAAGAATGTTGATTGTAAAATAACTCTATGTACTTTAAAATCAAATTAAAATGTGTTATTCATTTGCTTCACCACCCCTTGTGGCTTTGTAGCTTTGTACCCCTTGTAGTTCAAGTGATACAAGCAATATTTTCGATTGTACAAAACTAAATAATTTAAATTACAATAGTTTGTTATAATCTAAAGCCGATCTAAATTCATAGAATCGATTAACCGCCTAAGCTGCAAAAAGCATTTATTTATTAAATTTCTCATATTTATAAAAATAAATAATTCTTTAGTTGTTTCAATCAGAATCTGATCCATCATTATTATATAATCGATTTTAGCATGTTTTGCGGCTATTTCCGGAGGAAGTTGTATGACATGGCCGTCGTCGGCTTTATCGGAACTCTCCGACAAGAATGCTGACTTCCAGATAAATTCGGAAGAAGGTATTAAATTATATATTTTTCAAAATGTGTTTGCTCATTCTTTTATTATTATTTACGTATTTTATTACAGGATCATGGGTGGCCTCTACAATAGCCTTAGGAGCTATTCCAGGTGCGTTCTTGGCAGGATTCCTTTCAGAGAAGATAGGAAGACGATGGACATTGATGTCGTTGGGTATTCCCTTTCTGATATGCTGGCTGACGATAGGTAATCATTAATATAATCACTTTAATTTAAAATAAAATCATCCATAATTTATTTTTGCATTCCCAGGTTTAGCTGAAAGGGTGGAATTACTATATTTTGCCAGATTCATTGCCGGTTTATCAGCCGGCGGTGCAATGATGTGTTGTCCAATGTATAATGTAGAAATATCAAACAAAGATAACAGAGGCATTCTGGGATCGTTTTATACCATATTTATGACGATAGGTAATCATCAAAAAAAGATTATTGATTATTAAGTCCGTGAAGATCTTTAATATGTTTTTTTTTCAGGAATGTTTTTGACTTTGGTATCATCTACAGGACTGAAGTACAGAATGCAAACAATAGTCTTGGCTTGTCCTCCAATTCTATTGATCATCGGCGTGTTCATATTTTGCCCAGAATCTCCTATTTATTTAGTAAAAAATGGCAGAAAGCAAGAGGCCGAAGATGTATTGACCACCCTCCACGGAAGAGAAAAAGCCATTCTCATTATACAGGTAAAGAAGGTTTTTTAACTTTCCGAAGGAGAAGTTTATGTTTTCATCAAAAAATCCGATTCGCTAATTTTATGTTTTCTCGACGTTTCAAGCCATTCTGAATCGAATGAGACCAAATTTGGAAAAAGTATGTGCGTGTGTATGTGTGTGTGAATGTGAACAGGTTTTTAAGAACTTACTGAAATATTGCGGCCTTACGACAAGTAATTTAATTTCAAAATTCATCAAAGTTTGAGAAAATGAGTAGTTTTTTTGATATTTGTTGAAATTAAAATTAGACGATTTTCTTGGTGTAACGATAGAGTACTTGATCTTAATGAAAATTCTAAACCATTAATGTCCTACGGAAACTGGTTCAGTTATAAAAATTGTTGATTTTCTGCTCTTAGAAAATATTCCGAGTAAACGAGTTTGTTGTTTTTTAATGATGTGTAATAAATCCACTCGGAATTCTTTTAATCACTCATAAATTAATTTCAATTTTATTGACTAAGTCGATTATTTACATATATCGAGAAGTTCTTGCAACTTGCCTCAAGGCAAAATACCAATACCAACTAGTTTTTAATTTTCCAATGTAAACCTACAGTCCCAATGGTTTTAGGATTTGGATTCCGCAACGTACGATAAGCCAGACCTTAGGTTTCTGATGAAAGACAAGGCTTTTGTGATGGCTATTATTATATCCATGGGAATTTCGGCCTCAAGTCAACTATGTGGCGTAAGTTTTGTGATTTCTTATACGGAAACTATTTTCAAAATTGCCGGAAGCGACTTGTCTCCTAAAAATTCAGCATTGATAATCATGGGAGTACAGGTGATTGCTGCAGTAATGCAGGTAAGAACAAAGATAATTGGTGTTTTCTGAAAACAGCAAAAGACAAATACTAATTTTTTATCGAAAATCGATCAATCTATCTACTTCCAATAGATTGTGGTGGTAAAACTTGTTGGCCGCAGAGTACTTCTTCTGCAAAACATCATTGTGTGTTTGGTGGCTCTATCAGCAATCGGCACATATGCCATTCTCCAAGATACTGATGAATATGATCTGAGCAGTTTGTCGTGGCTTCCTCTTGTCAGCCTCATTATATTCTTGGTAAGACCCCAGTGGCAAAGTGTTTGCATTAAATAAAATTAATTATGCAATTTTCTTGACAGATAAGTTACGTCTGGGGCCTGGGACCTATAAGTGCAATGATAATGGGCGAACTCTTTGCATCCGACGCTAAGGAACATGCCTTTTCAGTAGCCGTAGTGATAAATTGGGCAGTCAATTTTGGAGCCACCAAAAGTTTTGCTCCTTTAGTGTCGGCAATCGGAATTGGTGCCACTTTCCTAATATTTGCTGGATTTATGGTGCTATCTTTAGTGCATGCTCTGGTGTTCGTCCCGGAGACGAAGGGAAAGACTTTGAAAGAGATACAGGACAAATTGTATGGAATAAAAAAGTAATGTTGAAAGGAAACGGATAATTTATTTTTTATTATTTTGTGTTTTAGATAAATTTTATTTATTTATTTAAAGTTTAACGCGCCGATTAAAGTATGTACAGTAGACAATTTAAATAACTGTTAATTAGGTTTAGGTTTATGGTTTGTTAATTAGCTGATTAAAGTATATATATTTTTTAAATGCATATACGTATAGTATACTCAAATGTCTACTATATATATATATATATATATATATATATATATATATATATAATTACACTTACCGGTGCCAAAGCAGTGATATTATAATCGGTTGCGTACCCTCTATAAGAGTCAATGTACGCCACTGCTACATCTGCATTTAACATCGTACTACGTTCCTCTGATCCTGACAAACCAAAGGACATGTAATCATTTTCACCGACCTAAAAAAATAAAAAAATCCATTCATACTAGCAAATATCATAGTTAATTTAATTAAATTATTTTCTAGCAAAAAAAAAAACAGTTAAAATTATAAATAATTTCACCTATAATGAACTTTTGCGTGTAAGTAGTCTGAATTTTAATTATATTTATATTCCAGCTCAATTTTAAAGTAAATCGTGTTGGATTAGATTCTTATTATGATCTACTATGTAGAAGCTAATTTAATTCTGTATAAAATATATATTATTTACATATAATTAATAAATGTTTTTAATTCCTTTGATATTCAATTAATTTTAGAGAATTTTATACAGAATCACAATTTTAAAGTATACCTAGTGCTTGTAGGGTTTTGATATTAGACAATATTAAAGATTATTCACATTTGTCGAACCGCATGAATATCAAATATTCTGCATTATAAACTGTAACATTTGGGTTAATTACCTGTCCGGCAAGTTGGATTGTAATTTGCGGACCAAAAACCTCCCAAGATACTTGTAAATTCTTATGCAACTGTAGACAATTGGGCAATTTGCTTTCGTAGCTCTAAAAATATAAAAAAATATTAGAAAAACACCAAACAGATTTGGGCGATTTTTTTTCCTCCAACTCACCAGCACTTCCACAAGCGAAGGAGGCACATTTAGAGCCTCCGACACCAAAAGTGACCCATAGGACTGATTAGTTGCCAAATCGAAAATACTGAACCACTGTATATTAAATACAGTCAAATCGCCCGGCAATTGCAGTTGAAATGTTTCCTCGTTGTAGGCCCTAATTGGATCCATACTGAAAAATCAAAAATATTTATTTATACAATTTCATTCAGAAGATTATAATTTATTTTTAGTGTTTTTTACGTACTATCCGTTTTCGTCAGGAACTTTAAATCCTTTCCAGGAAGGTTGGGCTCCAATTCCTACCAAAAAGTGGACATCCTTGCCTTTTCCATCGTAGGTGAAATTCGTTATACTATAATTGATAATAGAAAATTGTGATGAGAATCGACGCCATTAACATTTTTCAACTAGTGATGAAAACAATTGCTGGAACTTCTCGTACCAAAAATTATTTTTTTTAAAAAAGATTATTTTTTTTAAACTTTGAAATAATTAGATTTTTGAAAAATTTTTAATTTTTGAAAAAAAATTGAATTTTTGGAAAAAAACTTCTGCCTAAAAATGTTATTTTTTTATTTTAAAATATTTTGGAAATTTTGAACATTCTTTCAAAGCAATCGCACAGCTTTAGCGGCATAGAGACGAATTATCGAAGCGCGTAAGCGCCTTATAAATACGAATCGAATGTTTTCTAAATTATTCAAATCGGTTGATCGGTGTTCCCGAAATCGTCGACGAAAATTTGTATCCGCACACACACACACAAACATACACACATTCATGCATACACACATACACACAAACATCCATTTTTTCTAAGGTTTGCCAAAATGTTCAGAAACCTCTGAAACGTAAATATATATAAAAATTTTCACTTTCGATTTTTTGCGATTGCTATAACTTACCCTACGGAAAGTTTAAAACACTATATCGATATCTTGATAGATTCACGAGATATTGACAAAAAATTATAAACAATTTATTTTTAATTTTTAAAACACATCGGTAAAAGTCTTTTAATCCATTTCGTTCAAGCGAAAGTTTTTTGTTTCAAATTTAAACTTCAAATGCTGATAATTAGCATTTAATTTACGCTACACCGAGTATGAAATTCGCTCGAATGACCTAATTAATTTAAACGCGCCACTGATTTTAAAAATAAATACTGCATTGAGAGAAAAGGAAATTTAAATGAGAATAATTAGCAAAATTTATAGTATCTTCAACTTAATGCACTCCAGAGAGCATGAATATATCATATTAGAGGTAAAAAGTATATTGACTTACCTACTAATTTGAATAGCATAGTGTTTGAGCGTATTTAATATATATATATATATATATATATATATATATATATATATATATATATTATCTCCTACCTGATTGTTTTCGAATCCCTTATCTCGACTGGTCCAGATCGTACCCCGTGCAGTTTTCCGTTGATGCTCCCGGATTTTTGGGGAACAGGAGGTTCGAACTCTTCTGGTATATAAATGTCTCCAAATGCATTCTGACTAGACAGATCGTACACGGAAATCCATTTGATTTCCGTTATCTTCTTACCCTCAGGCAAGGTCAGGGTGAAGTCCTTGCCGAAGTACCTCTCGAGGATATTCGTCCTGGTAAAAGAGAATAGATAAATAAAGAGGTTTAAAAGTCATATGAGCCGTCCATTATATATTAAATTATAATATTGATTCCGATTTTTAACTTTCATTTACTTACTTTCCATGTTCATCAGGAACTATGAAACCTTGTGGTCCAGGCCTGTTGGCAGCTCCAGCCCAGAAAAATGTGTCAGCACCGTTTCCATCATAATTAAATCCCGTAAACAAAAATGTATACTGGTCAACAGCGTAAACTTCTCCAGAAACCTAAAAAATATGAACTGCAATCACTTCATCTAGATCACTCGAGTTTAAATTTAAAAAGTCAGGGCTGTATAATAACATTTAAAAAGGTTCAAGAATTTGCAGAGTTGCTTCAGGGTCTTATCCTGATATTATAAAAATAATATAGATTATTCATTTCCAAACTTCTTATAATTATAGTATGGTTCAAAATAAATGGATAAATTTAAAAAAAATAATCGTGAAAGTACATCGAGTAGCTGTAGTGTTTATAACATTAAACAACTAGTGGGGTGCATGGCATAGTGCCTTAAGGCAAATTGCTGGAACTTTCCGTGCCGTAATTAAAAATCTTGGCACGGAACACAAAAAAAATTTTACAAAATGTGTACACATTATTGAAATCCCTGTAAAATATCTGATATTTTGATGTACATATGACCAATAAACATTTTTAGCCGCCAAATGACATTTTTTTAATTTATTTTTATTGAGAGTCCATAACTGTTTGACCTGCCTTCCCAAAAATTTAATCAGTTCTTTATCTTGTCAATACAAGTAAAATGTTTTTTGAATTATTAAAATCGGTACCGTTTTTGGCACTTTTTTCCCCGTATCTTCGGAACGGCTAGACCTGCCTTCGCCAAAAACAAATCAGCACGTCTCCTCATCAATACGAATCGAACGTTTTTTGAATTATTCAAATCGGTTGATCGGTGTTCCCGAAATCGTCGACAAAAATTTGAATCCGCACACACACACACACACACATACGAACACACACATACAAACACACACATACACACACACACATACATACATTTATTCTAAGGTATGCCCAAATGTTCAGGCACCTTTGAAACGTAAAGATATATATCATTTTCATTTTTTTTAGCGATTACTATAACTTGCCCTTTCCGTAAGGACAGGGTTAACAAAATTAGAATAAATAATTTGAATATATATAATAGAATATTTAATTTTGCGCTAATTTGTTGATTTTTTTATTTATATAACATGAACTATTTAAAGTTATACATCATTTACTACAAAAACCTAAATCAGTTAAATTATATTAATTGGATAATTTTCGTAGGATTTCAAGATAGTCTATCTACAATTTAGTGTTGCATCTATAAAATGGTTTATGAATATATAAGACAATGAGAATACATCTAAATAACTAAAAAAAAAATTTATATTATAAATTTACCTGATGATGATACGTATTCAACTTTCCCAAATATTTTCCTCTATAAGGTCCATTATCATCATCACTTAATGCCAAAACACCTGTTCCACACAAAATAGCACATTAAAAACAACTTCCAAATTCAAAAACCAAAGGAATTCCATTCCAACTTACCACAAACGAATAAAACAACTAGAACAATCAAACACTGCACATATGGTAAACACTTTTTACACATTTTAACATAACTAAAATAATACTATTATTATATGGATACTTAAACTATTATTTTTTCTTTGTCCTCAACATTTTTTAGTAACCATGATTCACATATGAAAACGAAACCTGGAGTGAAAGAACTTGCAACAGACAATTCGTGGTAGGAAACGAGAAAGTCGTATAAGATTCTTATTGGAATGAGCGTGACGGCCACAAAGTGGAAGTTGTCAGACAACAGTTAGGAGAGAATGCTGTCACGTTCAACGTGCGTTCAATAAACCTCCCACGTCCTCAAAAAAAATAAAAGTTTGCAAATGACAAAATTATATATGGTTTGTTGTGTGTGTACAACTTTCAGCAACATAAAAGCCAAAAAAAATTGTATGTCCGACTACAACACACCAACTACAATTTCCATTAACCCTAACTCCTACAGTAGTAATTTAATAAAATTTAATTTAATTTTATAAACTTTGGTTGTGATATATTTTAGTAATATAATTAGGTATATCTATTTTTCATGAAGAATAATAATTATAATAATATTATGCCGGATCCAGTTCGACTCTGCATTCCGCTTGACCAATAGAAAGTAATTCGCAAATTTTAGGTTGGTACACATGGTACTTAATATTAATAAATTGATACAAATTTATCTCATAACACAAAATTTCTACAAAGTCAGAATCAGAAATATCAGGTATAAAATTTGAAATAAACTAGTGGGGCGCATGGCATCGTGCCTTAAGGCAAATTGCTGGAACTTCCCGTACCGTAATTAAACATTCGAAGAATGAAAATAATCAGTCAATAAAAATGTCTATGAATAAATATTATAAAAACTAGAATTTTCATTATATGTTCCTTGTAGATAAAATGTGAAAACTTATTGGATTAGACGACGTTGTTTATATATGTTTGAATGAAATATATATAAACACAATCTAATTAAGCGGACTTATTGTTAGAGTAAACATATTTTATTTTAAATGCATTAATTTTTAGTTCGCGAAATACTTACACTGAGTTAACAATTTTAAATAGTCCATATAGTATCAACAATACAAACACAAAAAGTATTAAAAAAAATTTAAAAAAAATATTTTCCCGGTCAGTCTTGACTTTCTTATCTACTAATGCGAACAAAAATTGCACCGACGCGCCAACCAACTCAGCTATAACGACATGCTCACGCACAACGCTATGAGCGGATGTCTAGGATCTAAACGAAATTTCTGCACTTTTTGCTCTGTATCTTCGAAACGGCTGGACCTATCTATACCTAAATCTAATCAGTACCTCTCCACATCAATACAATTCGAATGTTTTTGAATCATTCAAATCGGCCGATTTGTTCTCTCAGAACCTGCCATTTTTTGCACTTTTTGCTCCGTATCTTCGAAACGACTAGACCTACCTTCGCCAAAAACTAATCAGCACGTCTCCTTATCAATACGAATCGAATTTGAAATTATTCAAAACCGTTGATCGGTGTTCCGAAAATCGTCGACGAAAATTTGTATCCGCACACACGAACATACACACACACACATACACACATACACACACATACATCCAATTTTTTATAAGGTACGCCAATATATTCAGAAACCTTTGAAACGTAAAGATATATACAAATTTACATTTTCGATTTTTTTGCGATTACTATAAATTACCCTACGGGAAGTTAAATTGTATGAGTGAATCTTAATGAACGAAATATATGCGAATAAAAAATAGTATCATTTAAAAATCTATATTTATTAAAAACTACATTTTGCTAATGCTAGATTTAATATATTAAATAATCATAATAGTTGGTAATAAATGCAAATATTAATTAATATTATATTCTAAAAATCTATTAAAATTTGATTACATATTTTGATAAATATTTTGTGAAAAATCTGCGCCTATCAAAGTTTTGGAAATTTTGAGTAGCTAATAGAAAATTTGTGAAGATACTTTAACAAATTATACTAAAGTTGAATTTAATATATTAAATACCTAGAACAGTCTGTAATAATTGATCTGATTAATCGTATTATATACTTTACTGATTCATAAATATTTATCAACTAAATTTTAAATGATTTTTAGATTATTTTATATATTGGAATTTGAGGTATAGATTCATATCTTGTAAAATAAAAATCTCATTTAGACTACAAAATAAAATCTCTTACTTAAAAGAAACAGTAAGCAATCAATATACTAATACTGCAAAGCATACTGATTTTAAAATAGTCAAATTCTAACGTAAACTTATCTTAAAACTATTTTATAAATCTTACATTTTAATTATTCTTTTGCAAAATAAATGAACGATGTTTATCACAAAATATTTGGCAAAATTCTGGCTTAATAATAATAAGTAAGCGGTATAAATAATTAGCAATAAATAAATAAAAATGAGTTTTAAGCCATTTATAAATAATCAGTCCGGAATTAAATTAATAATAATAAATTTTAACAATTAGGTATTAATGTGATAAGTAAAAATCTAAGTTTATATAATCAAGTGAATTTTACCAACACCACCCATAATATTTTGGCACGACACAATTTTAAATACTAAATACATTAATAAATACAACAACAATAATTTGTTTTAGATAAAATTAATAGTTAATGCCAGAAGTCTGCCGATATATTAAAAATCTTTCCAAACACATTAAACACACAAGATTACGTATTTCTTCTTTGGTAATAATTTAAAACATAATAATGTTTTGCAATTTGTAAAACTTATTTACAATAAATAAATAACTCATATTAGTCCAAAAATAGTTGATTAATATATTTAATTGATATATACTTATTGAAAATATTATTGATTATATAATTTTGTGGAAATTCTTCTAATATAGTATTTATATTTGTTGAACTATTAAAAAGTTTGATGAAATATAAAAAAGAATTGCATCAATTTTTTGAGGAGGCTATTATGAGTTGTATTGAAGTTATGAATTATAAATTAATTTATTAGAAAAATAAAGTATTTCATTATAAATTAATAAATTAATAAATAATAAATAAAAATCAGTCATTTACGTATAATAATACGACTGTATAATAATACTATAGAAACGACAACAAAATCAATATAGGAACAACAAAGCTACGTTTTTATCAACAAAATCCAAAAAAGCATGTTTAATGTGTCTTTGCCGCATATTTCAGTTAATTTTTTAATTCAATAAAAAATTATAAAAAAATAAATTTGTCTACTCATGTTTTTGTGGTGGTGGTGACTCTTCCAAAAATGCGCATCCTGGATACACCTCCATCTGGTGAAATGGTTAGACGGATGTGAGAGAATGGTCCTGAATTCACAAAGTCTTCGTAGAAGTGTTCGCTGTCCGCTTTTAACTAAAATAGACAGAAAATTTAAAAAATATATAAAACTGCAGCTGGAATATTTGTTTGAACATACATGCATTCGAGTATTTTTTCTGAAAAAAATCCACTTATTTATATTTTTTCTACCTCACCTTTGTGCTGTTGATGATTGGTTTCCATTCTAGCAATTTCAAACTCCTATTGTTTCTATCTCGACTGTTGCTCACCAAAGCACCTTCCATTTTCATAGAATCCGGAAAGTTACCCTTGAAATGTTTAGTATCAATCAGCACTTTTTCTATGGTGCCAATTCCACATAAACGGAATATCGCCCATTCGTTACCTGGAAGGTAATAAATATAAATTGAAACTAGTGGAATTCATGGCATCGTGCCTTAAGGACAGTTGTTAGAACTTCCCGTACCGTAATTAAAAATTTTGGTACGGAACCAGCAGATTTATTACAATTATTTACTCCCCCATCCCCCCTATCAGCAAAAGTAAGCAAAGATGTCACCAAAATGTCACCCAAAATCAATAACCCCCCCGCCCCCCTATAGTGCTTACATAATACTTGAACGGCCTGCCTTGAACGGTTGATCCGTATTCCCAAAATTGTCGACAAAAATTTGTATCCGCACACACACACATACATCTATTTTTTCTAAGGCATGCCAAAATGCTCAGAATCCTTTGAAATGTTAAGATATATAAAAATGTTCATTTTCGATTTTTTTGAGATTACTATAACTTGCTCCACTGGAAGTTATTAGAAAATTCTATATAATAGACAGAATATGGGGCAAATAAAAAAACATGAAGGAGACAAAAAACCCTACTATCAAAAGGGAACTGAATCAGGAAATATGAAAGCAAAAGATCAATAAGTATAAAGTGAACGAAAAACAAATCATATATGATACTATCACAGCATGTACCAATTCACTAACTTTCTTGGTATTTGTTCATTAATTATAACAATAGTAATAACGAGATCTAATTAGTTCGAGTTTATTAATTTCTCTCTCTGTTATCATGCTGACCTCTGGCTAACTTCAACCTAAACGTCCTAATTTAACCTCGCAATCTATTACATTATTATTTATGACCATATAAATAATGTGTATATATACATTTAAATATATATTTATATAAAATATACATACATAAAAATCCTTTAATATTTACCTGGAACGAGCAGAATTCCTTTATCGTCGCTTTCCAGAATGGCAGGTCGGTCCAACCTTCTGGCGGTTTCCCAACCGTCACCCATATTTAAACCTTTGCCTTTCTTGATTAAATTTCTGCAAACCAATTCAAATTTAATTATCAATTAAAAAGATAAAACGTATCAGCATTACTATATATATAAATATTCTTCCTCCCTTACCTTGGGTGTCCAAAATGTGCGTTAGAAAATCCAACGCAGAGTCCTCCGTTCTTCATGCTGACCAGGTCCATTGTCCTGCCGCCCTTGATCAGGTTGACGTCGGGTTTGACCTCGCCGTAGACGCGCAGACGGGCGACACCGCCGTCCGGGTAAATGTTAAGCCGGACATGTGTGTAGGTTCGGTCACAATCGATCTGGAAAATGGATAAAACAGAGATTAATTTAATAAATATGTAATTTTTTCATAGTCGACATTTTTTTTTATTATTATTATTATCTCTTTTATTTACAACTATCCAATAAAGGGCATTCAATAAATTTGATGAATTTACAATAGTCGGCCGAAAAGGGACATTGTATACTACAATGGCATGTTGGAAAAAATAACTCAGTAATTGTTTTTCCATTCGATATAAAATTCACAATATTTTATTGATAATTATATAATTTTAACTATTTACTTATTGAATAATTTCTTATAAATAATAATTAAGTTATTTCCATTTTTTATCAGGAGGGTTGATGGCTTAAATCCAGTGGCGCTTTTCTTTTCAAACTTCTTGGATAGTTCTCTGTTATCAATGAGTTTGCTAATGAATTTGGGTGACTGATTAGCTTGCTTCTATACTTCTGTGCTGTTTTTGTTATTACTTCATTTATGGTAGGTGTATTCGTGTCGGCATGAATCAACCAGTTGGAAACATATTTTGGAGCTCATAAGGCAATTTTCAAAAATTTGTCTTATGAGCACTGCCCCACAATTGTAAACCATAACACCAAATTGGTTTGAATAAAGATTTATATAAAATTAACTTATTGTATAAGCTTAGTTTGGATTTAGTCCCTAGTAACCAGTAAAGCTTTTTGGATTTTATCTCAAGCTGTTGTCTCTTTTTTTTATATGAGTTCGCCAATTAAGTTTTCTATCGAGGTATATGCCGAGATATTTCACATGGTCTTCTTGAGGTACTTGAGTGTTTCCTATTCTCACTGGTCTGGTCTGGCAGGTCTCTCTATAGTCATCATTTAGCATCATTTTTACAATTGCAATATCTAAATATTATTATTATTATTGTTCAGATAAAATCCAGTAAAAAATTGGTATCCACCGGTCCCCTTGGTATGAACTTGAAAAAACCGCAAACTTTAAGAAAAATTCTCCATTACGTAAAGCATTTTCGATCTTCACTGATATTTAATCATTTTGGCTACCACATAGTGGCCTATTGACCCTTGGCAATTAATTTGAATATATTTATCCACAAAAAGGTGACCCGATGGAATTATTTTACTAATTCACTACATGTGCGATAGAATTATTCAACAAAAAATCATTGCAGATTTATTTATGTCTGCGATATGTTCAAAATAAAAAGAGCGTAATTGATATTTGTTATCTTTCAAATAATTTCAATTCTATTTATAAATAAAATAATTGCAAAACGCGTTATCATAAATTTGTAAACAAATTGCACGAAACCAAAATAAAAACTTGTACGAAATTATTTTGCAATGCACAGTAGTTTATAATGAAAATTAAAAAAAATAGTTTAAGTGATAAAATCTTGCAAATATTGAGTAATAATTGAGGCAATTATCTTACCGAAAAATAATTATGCCTGGTCTCTTCATAGCCTGGTCTTAAGGGTGTCATTGGAACCAGTTCATCCCACTGTTCGGTACTCAACTCCTCCATTTTCTTCAACTGTTCAGGAGAACAAGCGATACCCATAGAGTTGGATTTTCTTGATGGAAAGTATTTTGCATCTGGGAGGAGGATTCAAATTATATAAACTAAAATCAAATCTTCCGCCATTCAATTATTTTATTTTACCCACCGTCACCATGAAGGGCAGCCGCCTGGAGAGAGAATCTAGGCGCAAAGTTTCCAGTAAAAAAGGCAGTGTTCATCTCAATGCCCCTGATGACAGTGGGAGCTCCCAGTCGGAGGATGCACCAGTCGTGTCCCGCTATGCGTTTTCTTCTGGTCTCCCAACCATCCATCCATTTTCCAAAGTCTGTGAACTTGCCCTCGATGAAAATTGGAGGATCATCTAAATAAATGGATAATGATAATAGATTTAGTGAATTGCATTAAATGTATCCATATGTAGTTTATTAAGAATCATAAAATTATATATTATGCTTGAATAAAAATATAATTTGGCAACTATGAACATTTTTTTTAAATACATATAGTTTTATTAACTTATACATCCATGAAAAGATCCCAAAGAAAGTGATATCGGGTTTAAATCTTCTAATATTCAGTCATCTGAGTAAAAAATGATGTTAAATCATTATGTATATTTTTGTAGTATTTTGCTGGAATTTGGTTGATGAGAGAATTGAAAGACAAAGGTTTGGAAAACTCTCGTATAGAGGATCAAGAAACTTCGTATCATCTCTTGAATAATGATTCTTTTTTTTAACTTCCCAAAGGAGAAGTTTATTAAATAAAATTTCCAGAATGTTTAAGGGTCTTATCTATTTCAATTTAATTTTAAATATTAAAACGTACTTATAAAATACACACACAGATCGCTCACCCTTTATCATCATTTCGGCAGGAGCAAACCAGTCGTCAGTCGCAAATAGAATTTTGCCACCACTCTGCAAAAAAAATAATAAATAAATTATTGTAAACATATTTGTACAATTTATATTTTTATTAAAAGAATTCCTTTATATGTCTTTACATACAAAATTGTAAGGCATCAGAATTATATTCTAATTAATCATTATACAAATATTTAAGTCCTTCCTATACCTAGTTCCTACTTTTGTACTTTCTGAATCAAAAACACTAATATTTTAGGTATATTCCTGGTCTTTGGTCAAAAAATGCTCTGTGCAAAGTGTGGATTCGTTTGTCTATTTTTTCACCCAGTGTACTGCATGCAGCATAATCAATTGGCATAAATATGTTATTTGTTTAATATTTCACGTTTATTGTTTGAAGAAACAACAAATCTATTTATACAGCCCGAGTTCATGTAATCTAACATGAAAGCAAAGATCAATTAATAACTTGCCACGATGGGCATCATGGAAATTTTACTGTTTTCGGATAAACTACGATGACACGATTAAAATAAATCGTTCAAATTATAAATAATATAATTAATATATTATATAATTGAAAGACACTGTATAATTGATAGTGCGCGACTTTCTAGAGAAATAGATATTAAAGACTTTGATTTGCAAAAAAATTAGTATTGAATGTTAATAATTTAATAGCTTAATAATTCTTACTAATAGACATATAGTCTTTTCAATACCCTAAAGTGTCCACTAACTTTAAATAATTTGTTCATAATATTATTTGTGATCAAAGGGTCACAAGAGAAAAATTCTCATTTTTTTAAAATGAGAAGACATCTATTTTATAAATTAAAAATAATCAAAAAAAAAAATTACATAAAAAACAAAATAAAAAAATAGTAAATTCCAAATAATAAAAAATATTGTAAAATATCTTGCAAGTATAAATGTTATTGATAATAATATACACTAATTGAAAGTTAATAAAATTAATAATTTAAACTATAAATTATTGTCAGTTGTATCCGAAAACAGGTACATATTGACTATCAATTTATCAATTAATAATATAATAAAAACAGTTGTTTTCTAATAGAAATTCTCTCTATAAATCTATGCATTAATTTTTCAATGAATAATTCGAATTTTAGTAGTATATGTATATCAGTTATATACATTAGGGTAGTCTTTAATATGGACATTTTCTAATTTCTTTGCTCCCAAGAGCTCAAATGCTTCCAAATTAATAAAAAATAAATCTCTGATAGTTTTAGCTCTTAATATTAACATTTAGACAGTCCGCACTTCAATTAAAATGATCACGTATTTATTATTAACGTATGTCATTAAGTAAATTTTTGCGCCCTCTGTGATAGCAGACTTTTAGCACTTAGAGGTTAAGTGAATTACAAATAATAATATACATATACTATGTAATATTATCAATAATATTATACATATACTATGTGAATGTACAAATAAAATTACAATAATATCTAATAATAATATAAATACTTTATTTAATAATTTATTAACGCAATTCGAATTTAGTGAGCAATAGTTAACGAGTAAAAAAATATTATATGCTCTATATTTGTAAAAATTTAGTCATTCAGAGACTTTCCCATCTGGTCACGAAATATTTCTCTTTAAATTATATTATTATTATTATTTTCTAAAAAACTTACCCCGGCGGAGGCCATTTCGTTCATTTGCGTAAAAGCAGGAGGCACAGATTCTGTTTCCATTTTTGCAATTTTCAGAAAATCTCTTCCAACCAGAAAATCTTCTTTTCAACTGTATGTATACCAAATTAAGCGGTCTGCGACAATTTTATTAGAACAATTAATAAAATTTAAAATTTATTAAATCATTAATAAAAACACACTGTGTTATTTATTATTATTATTATTAGTTTCACTGTTTGTACGAATTTTAGTATCTTTTATCCCATTAAGTTGTTCACTCGTCGGATGATCGATTTCAACTGTCAGAAGGAAGAGATAAGTTTGCCTTTATAAAGACTATTGATGTCGTTATCGTCTTAAAATATTATTACAGTTTTACGTATTCGCTTTGTTGCAACATACACACATATACATATTAATATAGGCATATATACACATATTTATAATAATTAATAAAAACAAATTCGGATTGGTTAATACTGGATCTAATGGAAAATATAGAGTGCAAGAGGTAGAGCTTTTGAGCACCATACTACCATTTTCTACCTTCATTCATGAATATACCCAATTGTCTTAGAGTCTTTTGTTATTAGGAAAAGGCACATATTTAGTTTAATTAATCTAATTTAATTTATTTTATTACAGTATTACGTATTTGATTTGTTGCAACACACACACACATATTAATATATACAGTTACACATATGTATAATTAATATTAGAAACAAATTCGTATTGGTTAATACATGATCCAGTGGAAAATATCTAGTACAAAAGCTTGAGCTATACTACAATTTTCTACTGCCTCTTACACCCAGTATGAGTATACCCAGTTGCCTTTGGATCTTTTGTTATTTGTAAACTTTATTTTAAAACTTGTAAATAGTTCAAAAGTAAATATTTAAACTAAACAGACTGTCCCGATATTTCTCTTTCTCTTAAGGCAAATTGCTTGAACTTTCCGTATCGTAATTAAAAGTCTTGGTACGGAACCCAAAAAAATTTACACAAAATGTGTACACATAGTTAAAATCTCTATAAAATATCTGATAATTTGATGTACATATGTCCAATAAACATTTTTGACCGCAAAATTACATTTTTTTATTCTATTTTTATTGAGAGTCGATAACCGCTGGACCTGCCTTCCCAAAAATTTAATCAGTTCTTCATCTTGTCAATGCAAGTAAAATGTTTTTTGAATTATTAAAATCGGACGCTGCGCTCTCTTAAAAACTGAATTACCGTTTTTGACACTTTTTGCCTTGTATCTTCGGAATAGCTAGACCTGCCTTCGCTAAAAACTAATCAGCACGTCTTGTTATCAATACGATCTTATCAATGTTTTTTGAATTATTCAAATCGGTTGATCGGTTAGTTAATAACTAATACTCCTAATATTCAAATTATTTTAAAACCACGTTTAAACATGTTTTATTAACTTCCCAAAGGAGAAGTTTATGTTTTCATCAAAAAATTCGATTCGCTAATTTTATGTTTTCTCGACGTATCAAGCCATTCTGAATCGAATGAGACCAAATTTGAAAAAAGTATGTGTGTGTGTGAACAGATTTTTTTAATTGCTCTTTGTGAGCATACCGAGTAGCTTTAATTTTGAGCCATTTCTTCTTGTAGGCTATTTTTTACAAAATTGCAGAACATACTAAATTTTATTACAAGAGTTGTATGAATAATAAACGCCAAAACGTCTTGTTTCCGATTACAAACTCAGATATCATGTTTATTAATCCAGAGTCATTTGTTATTAGAAAAACTTGTGGAATATTTAATTTAGTACAAATGCTCCCAAAATACTATGACATGACATGACTAGTTCAAAATATATGAATTTAATAAAAAATAAGTGTCCTATTACAAATTGCATTCCTAGACACTATGTTCATTTTTTATTGTCTTTTATTAATATACCGTGAATATCTAAAGTCATTTGTTGTTATTTGTTAAACTTGCAGACTCCTTAATTTTTTACAAATTGACCAAATATACTGTTTATATTACATGACCAATTGTCCAATTAAACATTCTTAACATCAATCAATAGTTTTAAATTTCAAGGATTTTTTCATTATCTATTCCCATTTTACTGAATGTAATGTTTCTTATTTTTCATAATTTCTTAATACTCTATTAAGAAGGATATAATAGATAAATGTTCTTTTTCTCCGGTCTGTTTTTCCATCGCATCATTTCTTGCAACAAAAATATTTATGGAATATGTGAAAAACTATTTAAACACGTAAATGTTTTTCGTATTAACTTATTCATCATCATCTAAACTGACCAGAGGTCATCCAGAGAGGAATTAAGGGGATCAAATGTAATAAAGAAGCAGAAAATAGTTAGAAAATATCTAAACTTTTATATTATACTTACACTCAAACGAGACGAAACTATAAAAATCATAGCAAATTTAGAAAATTAAAGATTTACACAAAAATTTACATAATGAAACAAACCAAACGCCAAAATTTTGTCAAAATATGGGGAACTCTACAGTAAATTCAAATTTGTAGTTTAATACTTAAAATCTTATTAAAATAAGTCCCAATCCTGATTAAAGGTTCCATTAAGTACATGTTATTGATAATTAAGGTACATGACAACATGATTCCAAGAAATTCCACAAGTAAACAAGATGCATTCACGTGGATGCATCACACCATAAACTGCATATTTATAAACAAATCTGCTTGCATAATATAGAAATAGTTATTGCATGTAAAACCACACATATATGTAAATATTAATATGTATGTTGTGACAAGTTGAGAAAAACGGGTGTTTCCACGCGGGCACGATGATGATGATTTGTTAATAATTCCAGTGGATCCCTTATAACTTACTTATATAAGCCACATAAATCTAACGCAATATAATCCAAAATTCTTTTTATTTGTGTCGAAATTTGAAAAGAGATTTTTTATGTAATGTAAATTTTGAGCTAGATTCAACAGTTTTTTGAAGTAAAACTTCTTTAGGGGCGATGAGAGTGTAAATCCGTACAAATGCAACGGAAATGCGTTACCCAAGAACTGCACGTCATTCGTTCTCGATAAAATCATTTCAATACAGAGATCTGTCGTTGTATGCGTACCGGCATCAACGTTGTATGCGTACCGATATCAACAAAGATATCGGTATAGATAAATAAACATTTTAAAGTTACATCGTAGTACAAATCATGATTTAATGAAAAATGCCTGAATTAGAAGAATATTTTAAACTGTTCCTAGAAAATAATAAAACAAATTAAACATTTGTGCCGTGAACTAAAAGTAAATTTATTGATTAGAAATTATTTCTATATTATTCGTAGTTTCTATAAATCTTTGAAGTTATTAAAATAGAAAATATTTTTAGACAAGACAGATATTACAGCTGTTCAAAGAATGATATTATATCGCCAGCAAAAAAGTAAAAAAAAATATAATCAATGAATGTATGGTAACTTTAATTACATGAAGTTTTTCAAACACAATTACATGATGAGTGAAGTTGCGAAAACAATATTTGTTTAGGCGTTGTTTAACATAATCCACTGTGTGAACGAATTTTATAGTATTTATTAGTCAGCAATTACTTCATTTCTTTAATAAAGGTTTATTTCTAAATGCTAATTACAATGACAAACCAATCTTGTCATATTTGAAGTATGATTTTAATTACATTATTGTTTTTGAATATTATACATATTTTTAATGCTATTATAAATATATAATTTATAATTTATCATTATACAAATGTGTACAATGGTTGACATTAATAAATGTTTGCACCACGAGTATTATCAAATTGCTAATAAACATTATTCAAAATTGTTATATGATATATTTACTTTTACTTAAATGCCATCTTGTACAGTAGCAAGTAAGTTTTACTTCAATCGCATGTGAACCTTACGCGCACTCTTTTTTTCTGACAAATTACCATAATGTGTCCCTTTTTTTATTCAATTGTATTTTGCCATCTGTAATTATTATTATATTAATGCTGACAAGTAAATGGTAAAATTAAGTTGATTACAAAATAGTAGATACCCCCAGTAATCTACCAGAGATAATTAAAATATGATAATAAAAACTAAAAACACAAGGAAAGGAAATAAAAAATAATATAGCAAAAAGCATTATAGTTAATGCTTTGCTGAAATATTGTAGCTAGTATTTCGTAAACTCCATTTAAAATTAAAAGTAAGACATTGGGCCTGTTTGCCTCCTGGCCTTTCGATTTTACCATGCCTATGAAGTAAAAAGGGACAGATGACAAATTTTTGAAAAATAGTGGATGAACACATTTTCATAATTAGGATTTAACTGGAAACTTTACTAAACATAAAACGATAGTTAAAGTAGTGGTTTGTTTGATATGCGTTACTTGTTGTGATGCAATTGGATTGGTTTTCACAATATAAATGCTTAAAGTGGACCTTTGTGCCTCGTCCTTCCCTACATTCTAAAAATTACGAGGGTTCTCATAAAGCAAAAGCAAAGAGATCTAACATAATAATCGCTTTGCAAGTCGCAAATGAAATCACAGCATCACTAACCAATTTGAAATTCTATGTATCATGATTCTTTTATAAACAATAATTATTTGTCTATCAACAGATACGTGTCCCTACGTAAATATGCACTTTAGTTACAGAGTACACACCCACTTGTTATTTATTACGAGTTGTTTTCCATTAAATGACATCGATAGAAAAGAGAAGTCATTGCGCTCGATTCTTTCAGATGGATTACGAAATAAATGAATTTTAATCAGATTATCGAAGACGCACGTTGTTATCGACGTCATTACACTTTTTAACCCATATCAGCACAATGCTTAATAATAATTATAAAAATAACTACAAGAACATTTGTTATATTTAAAATAATTAAAAACTAGTGGTGTATGGCAAATGGCATCGTGCCTGAAGGCAAATTGCTGGAACTTCCCGTACCAAAAATTAAATTTTCTAAAAAAGGTTTTTTTTCTAAACTTGAAAAAAATTAGATTTTTAAGAAATTTTAAATTTTTGAAAAAAATTGAATTTTTAGAAAAAAAACTTTTGGAAAAAAATGTTTATTTTCATTTTGAGATATTTTGAAAATATTAAATTTTTTTTCAAAGCAATCTGCTTTAGCGCCGCGTTGTCATCTAACAAATAAGCATTGGTACGGAACCCATAGGAATGTAAACAAAATTTATACTTATTGTTTAAATCTATATAAAATATCTGATCATTTGATGTGCATATATCTAATGATCATTTTTGACTGCCAAATGGCTTTTTTTACTTTTTTTACTCGATCTCCAAAATCGCTAAACCTGCCTTCCCAAAAATTTAATCAGTTCCTCATTTCATCAATATGAATAAAATGCTTTTTGAATTATTAAAATCAGACACTCTGTTCTCTTAAAAACTGAGTTACCGTTCTTGGCATTTTTACCCGTATCTTCAGAACGGCTAGACCTGCATTTGTCAAAATCTAATCAGCACGCCTCCTTATCAATACGAATCGAATGTTTTTTGAATCATTCAAATCGGTTGACCGGTGTTCCTAAAATAGGCGAAAATTTGTATTCGCACACACACCCACACTCACATAAAGGGTGAATGAGACTTCGCTCATTCAAAAGATAAGTATAAAATCAAGGTGAGAACGATAACATTCTAGATCCTCCCCCCACGAAGTAATGCCTAACGGCAGTTTCCGTGGAGTCCAGAGGCAAGGGCAAAACGAAGATTTTAGTCGGTATAATGGCCGGGTTAAGTCCGACATATCCAGACAAAAGACCAGTCTGAGATGCATAAAGCAATTTTCTTTGCTATACAAAAACATACACATACATCAATTTTTTCTAAAGTATACCAAAATGTTCAGACACCTTTGAAACGTAACGATATATTACCATTTTCATTTTCGATTTTTTTGCGATTACTTTATAACTTACTTCCCTATGGAAAGTTAAAAAATTACTAAACATTTTTCTTATTCTATTGCCACTTTGTGGGTAGACAGTAGAGCAAATTTTTGCAGAGACTATTGTCATAAGGCCAAGCATAAAAACTATAAATAATTACATTAATAAATGTATTTCTATATTTTTTATTTTCGTGATTTTACACCTGAATATAAAAAAAATGTTTAAAATTTTTCGATATTTCCTAAGTATTCAAAAAACATTGGATATTGGTACCCAGGTTGATTTTAAATATGACCAAAAAAGGTGGGAAATCCAAAAATCCTCAAAACTCGATTGCGTGATACTCTTTATCGTTTATTTATCTCAAATTGGTATTCATTATTCATATGATAATAATATCCTCCTTAACAACTATTCTAAATTCGCAATTGATATCAATTACACTATGAATCCTTCGTTTAAGATGGCAGAATCAATACTTTGTCATCTAATTGTTCCAAATTCCGTTTTATCATTGGAAATAAGCAGAAAAATACTAGTTTAATTTGTTTATATCGCAATTATAAAATCTGCACGTGGACTCCACACGCAGATATATTACGAATGCGTAAAATTTCAAAAACAATCAACAGATCGTTAATTTGCGCAAAAGAATGTTTGGATCGAAATAAAATTTAACAAACGCAGAAGAACAATATAAAATGATTATATAAGCAATTAGCATTCATATCATATAACTATAATAACTAGTTGGTATTGGTATTTTGCCTTGAGGCAAGTTACATAAACTTCCCGATATGTGTAAATAATCGACTTAATCAATAAAAACTAAATTAATTCATGAGTGATTAAAAGTATTCCGAGTGGATTTATTACACATAATTGAAAACGAACAAACACGTTAACTTGGAGTATTTTCTAAAAGCAAATTTTCAAAAATCAATAATTTTTATAATTGAACCAGTTTCCGCAGAACTTCAATGATTTAGTATGTTTATTAAGACCAAGTACTCTAACGTTATACCAAGTAAATCGTCTAATTTTAATTTTAACAAACGTCAAAAAAACTACTCATTTTCTCAAACTTTGATGAATTTTTAAAATTAAACTACTTGTCGTAAGGCCGTCATATTTCAGTAAGCTCTATAAGACCATGATACATATCGCCATAAAAATCGGCTCAATTTTTTTTTTCAACAGTTAATTACAAGAAAACGCCTCGGTAGATTTTCACCCAAAACTAATCAGTATCATTCCCAACTAATATCTTTTGAACAGTTTTTGAATTTTCAAAATCGATTCAGAATATGAAATATTCTTGGCATATTGCAATTTAATAAGACGGTATTTATATCATTACTTAAAATTATTTTCAGATTATTTATCTATTTTTAATAATATTATATTATTATAACAAACAATCATTTTCATAATTATTTTAATGCATTTTTGTCCGGAAAATCACGTATTTATTAGTAGTCCAGGAAACATCGATCGATAATTTATCAAACTTTAGACATCGTATGGCAAATATAAATATTTACTTTATTACTATTTAAGTAACATGTTCAAATATTCCATTAAATAAAAATATTTAATAATGATAATCGATATAAATAATAAAACACAAAGAAAAATAAAAAAAATATTTAAATTAAAAACCGACATTTCTATTACCAAACAAAACATAATATTATTTTTTTAGCTTTTATGAAATAACATTTCAATTAATCATTTTCTCAAATATAATGAAACTCAAGGTGTTACATGTTATGTAATTTTCCAAATTAAAATTAGTGTGTTGTGTCTTGATAAATTAGGACATTTGTTACTATTATCATTTTATATGATGGATCTTTGACCCATGGAAGAGTAATTGCATCTTATTAACACAACTTATCTTCAATTATTATAATTATATAAATATACATGTATAAATAAATTAAATTTGTAGATTTTATTATTAATTGTCCACCAATTCGAACCGATATTTAAATAACTATTTATATTCTGAAGCATTTCAAAATTGACTCGCTACTTAAAAAAAATTGTTAAATAAATTTAACAATTGTATAATTTGTTTTTTTATAATTATGAAAAATAGAAACTAAAAGTTATTCATTTAGTTTAATATGTTATTTGCTATATATTTTTATAAATGAGATAATCATAAATAAGATAATGCTCAAAACTATATAAAAAATTGATTTACTTTTCTATTTGATATTTATCTGTAGAGATTAACATAATTCACTCCGTTTTTTAAAGCTGCTAAATTAATGGATTATTTTTTATAATTTATTTATTATTAATACAAATAAATGTAAATTACATATATAAAAAATATTGAATTATTTAAATATATTATAATTCAGATCTTTGACGCTTGGTTTGAAAAATTAAACACAATTGTGTATTTTAAAATATTTTCAAATTTGAATTGATTAGAATTTAATATTAAACATTTAAATCTCTCAATTTTTCAAATTTTTGTTGGAAATATAAACTGTGAGTAAAGTAACAAATAATTTGTTTATTCAATTTAAGAAAAAAAAAACATTTTAAATATTTTTTTAAAATAAAATATATTTAAGAGAGCTTATGTTAACTGGCATTTGCATAGCATTGAAATTTGTTGATTTTTGTAAACTAGAAATAATAAGTATATGATAAATAATATATATATATATATATATATATATATATATATTATGAATGTATATGTTATTGACATTAATATCTTCATAAAGAATCGAACTCGTGAACTGTGTAAAAGATTTGTTTCTTCACGATGAGGTCTTTAGTTCATTTAGATATCCATGAATGACAAACATAAAAGACTTGCTCTATTTTTGGACAATAATATATATATATATATATATATATATATATATATATAATTTTACACATATATCAATTTATTCCACGTTTCTTCAAATGCGCCTTATCCACTCAAACTGGCGTTAACCAGGTTAATTATAAAAGAAAAATTTAAAGATATGCGAAGTTGCTGTAGAGTCCTATGATGTTAGTAATTGTTATAAACTAGTGGGGTACATTGCATCGTGCCTTAAGGCATATTGCTGGAACTTCCCGTACCATATAATTAAAATTTTTGGTGCGGAACACAAAAAAATTTACACAAAATGTGTAGATATTATTAAAATATCTGATAATTCGGTGTACATATGTCTAATAAACATTTTTGACCGCCAAATGACATTTTTTAAACTTATTTTCATTGAGAGTCCATAACCGCTGGACCTGCCTTCCCAAAAATTTAATCAGTTCTTCATCTTTTCAATACAAGTTGCGCTGCGTTCTCTTAAAAACTGAGTTATCGATTTTGGCACTTTTTGCCCCGTAAAATTTTTATATATCTTTACGTTTAAGAGATTTCTGAACATTTTGGCATACCTTAAAAAAAAGAATGTATATGTGTGTGTGTGCGGATACAAATTTTCTTCGACAATTTCGGGAACACGGTTCAACCGATTTCAATTACTCAAAAAACATTCGATTCCTATTAGTGAGGAGACGTGCTGATTAGTTTTTGGCATAGGCAGGTCTAGCCGTATCGAAGATACCGGGCAAAAAGTGCCAACAGTAACTCAGTTTTCATAACATGTGAATCTTTTTTATATTTTTGGTCAAGTACATGTATGTCTTAATGTTTTATTAAATTAAGATGATTTTGGGAAATCTCCAATGAACTGTATAATGACCTCTGCATGCAATGCAAAATGGATCACTTCCTAAAAACTGGTTTTAGCTAGTTCCAAAACTGGTTTTGTTCATTAAATTTGGGTCGCAGGTCATTGTGGATCAATTGTCTTTGATTAGCAAATAAAAATCTGATAACTAACAAACATTTTAAGGAACTTGCTTAAAACATTTCAGAGAAATCATACATTGTTCAATTTGCGATGCACATCATTAAGAAATTATAAATATCCTTTGCATTTACAATGTGCAATTGTTTCAATGCAATTTGTTGAAAGTTGACACTTTGGTTAGACAATGGTAATTAAAAATTTCGAATGAAATATTAATACTAATAAGTTGTATTATTTAATATTGGTAAGTGTGAACACATTGTATTGTTCAAGCCATTTTGTTTATCAAATTTTTGTTTTTGACAATCTATTGTATTGTCCTTTGACAATTTTATTCTATAACTAAGACCTTTTTAACCCAGGACCTTCATATATTACTATCTATTCTTCGATAAATTCTGGGAGATTATAACTGGGAATAAGTTATTCGACAAAATATCTCTTTGATCGATTCCGAATTAGGGTTCTGAATTTAAATAACATAAATAAAAAATAATATAATCTAGAAAATGTTTTATAAACACCAATGAGTATATAATTATACAAATGAGTTCTTTCAGAGCACCGTGTTTGAGAAAAATATGATTTGAAAAAGAGAGTGCTATAACATCAGAAAGTGCATTTTCATATTAACATTTCAAAAAAGTTGATATTTTGAGTTTCTAGTAATACTTACGGCCCGTTTAATAAGGTTTTTGTGTATAAATAAAATTACAAACAAAACTAACTTACTACAATTTAATCATAATTTAATAATTATTTTATTTATACACAAAAGCGTTATTAAACGGGCCGTTAATATTACTGAATATTAATATTTACCTAAAACATTCTACTAAATGTAATCGAACATCATGTCAAAAACATTTGACTTTAATTTTTATTTAAATTACGCTTCTACAAAAATTTTCAAATTAAAAATGTAAACAACCTACAACAGCACGAATTTATAAAGACTAAGACTGGCCAAATATGTACAGCCATTTTAACGTTTTACCATACCTAACATTTAGTCGAGCTCCATTTTTATATATAAGAAGAAGATATAATATTTATAAATATTTGATATTCATATAAACAAACAAGATAAACAAAACAACACTGACACTAACATTCGTCACTTAATTTAATTAAAATAAACCTAAATAAATATATAATTTTTTTTTTTTTTTTTTTATTTCTGTTAATTTTAACAATCAGATTACAATACAATCTATAAGTTAAAAGTTATGGTATTGAAAATCAAAATCAAAAAGAAAAAAAAAAAAAATATAGAATAATGGAAATTAAAGAAAAGAAATAGAATAAATGAATGAATAAATAATAATTAAAATAATAGTATTAATAATAAAAACGATAATCAATAATAAATAATAATTAAAAATAACTTGTTTGAAAATTTTCCTGTGCAAAACAGGGAAATTATGTTGTTGACGGTAGATCGCTGGGCCATTTTCTTTTCAGGCGTTTTAATTTATCGGCTGTTTGTACTATTTGCATTTCCGGATTGACGTGTGCATCCAATTTGTTTTGAAAGATAAAACTTCTGTTCTTAATAACTTCCGCCACTGTTGGAATTTTTAGGTCTTTATGGATCATGTGGTTGGTCATAAACCAAGGAGCCTTACAAATCATTCTCAGAGTTTTGTTTTGTACTCTCTGGATTATTTGAATGTTACTCTTGCTGGCGCAGCCCCATAGCTCTATCCCATAAGTCCATATTGGGATTATTATTGCTTTGTATAATATGAGTTTATTTTCTAGAGACAGTTTAGATGATCTTCTCATTAGCCAGTTTATTTCTTTCAGTTTCAAATCTATTTGTTTTTTTTTCTTTAAAATATGCGTTTTCCAATTTAGTTTACTGTCTAAATGTATTCCCAGGTATTTTACGGAATCCTGGTTTGGTATAATTGTCTTATTCAAATACAAGTCAGGACTTGTGTGACTTCTCAGTGAAATGATGAGGTGTTGAGATTTCTTAGCGTTAGTTTTTATGTTCCATTTATCTAGCCATAGTTCTATTTTCGCCAGGTAATTTTGAAGTAAAAAAGTAGCTGTTGTTACATCTTCATGACTTGAGGTTATAGCAATGTCATCAGCATAGGTGCTTATCGTTAATGTCGGATCGAGTGGCATATCACTGGTGTATAGCAAATATAGTATTGGACTGAGAGCACTGCCTTGCGGAACACCGGAATGAATTGGTTTTGGAGGGGAGAGATCTTCATTTTCTTTAATTTGAAAGGTTCTATTTGATAAGTAAGATTCCAAAATTGTGAAATATTTTGGAAATGTTTTCTTTAATTTATATAATAATCCCATGTGCCAAACTTTGTCGAAGGCCTGGCTGATGTCTAGAAAAACTGCTACACAAAATTCTTTTTTATTCAGGGCTGTGAGGATTGAGTTGGTTATTCTGTTGCATTGCTGTATTGTTGAGTGATGTCTTCTAAAACCAAATTGGTGGTTAGGTATCCAGGATTCTTCGGGATGATCTTCTAGTAGTCTTTGTAAAATTAATCTTTCGAATACTTTTGATAGGGATGGAAGCAGGCTTATAGGTCTATAAGATTTTACGTCAGATGAATCTTTGTTTGGTTTTGGGATCATTATGATTTTTGCATTCTTCCAAACAGATGGCCAGTAGTTAAATTGAAGAATGGAGTTGAAAATGGATGTGATAAATAGTAGACATTTTGGTGGAAGTTCTTTTAACATTTTAGGAGAGACTTGATCGTTTCCGGGGGCTGATTTTGATTTGATAACTTTGATTTTATTTTTGATTTCACTTGGTTTAAAAGGTCTTATCATAGACGTTTGGCAATTTCCTTGAAGCGCATTCAATATTTCAATTTCAGGTGACAAGTTTTGTTTTTTGAAAACATCAATCAAGTATTCTGCGAATGCTTTACACTTTTCAGCGTCACTTTTAGCCCAAGTTATGTGGTTCTGAGAGCAAACTTTGAGAGGCGATTTCGACATAACAGGTTTATGTTTGTTCTTTATAGGTTTCCAAATAGAGGCATCATATCTATTTAGCTGCGAAACATATGAATTAAAGGAATCATTCTTCCAAATGGCGATGATTTTCTTTAATTTATTGCTAATTTGAATATATAATAAATAAATAACCGAATATTTCATATCCTTCCATAGATAAATAAGGATAAGTATCCATCTTACCAACTTCAACTTATCGTTAGTTTAATTTTTAACTTAAAATTTTGACAGTTACCTTATGATATATTTTTAATAAAAAAAAAATTATTTATATATAATTATTGAATTATTAAAGACAAAATGTTTGAAATTAGGTTACAATACAAAAAACTTTTTTTTTAGTTTTATGGTAAAATTTTATTCAATCCGACATCTCTGTAACACTTTTTATATAACTCTAATTGTACTCTATTTGCTAAGACATGTGTTATATACAATATAATACTATAAACTCATCTAAATTAAAAACATTATTTTCAACCTCAAAATTTTTAATATTTAATTGAAAAAGGAGATTATCATGATTGATATAAAAAAGATCTCTACACAGCATCAATTCTTCAAGTAATTTACAAATTTTTATAAGATAATTTGCAAACTGTAATTAATTTTCTAACTAACTAACTAAACTAACTGCGTAAGAGCGATATCAACAAAACTCCAAAGAAAAAGTAAGTGCATATGTGTACAAATTTCCTATTAAAACTTTAATAATACAAAGAATTGTTGTTCTCATAATATCTTTAATTGTTCTATTTTTTACTAAAACATTTTTGTATATATTATTTACATTTTATCTAAAATAGCTGAAGGTACAACAACTGTTTGTTTTGCAGGTTTATTGCTTATTGTTTGAGTTTTATTGTGTTCATCGATATCCAAAGGTGTTTCCAATGTTGAGTCTTTCGTAAAAAACCATTCCTTTTTATTTAATAAAAATAATAACATCAATGCAGGTAAATGAATTAGTGAAAATCTAAATAGTTTTCTAGAACTTTTACTGTCCGATTCTTTATAAAATTTCCAAGCTGTAATAAAATAATAAATTTAATATTTATAATTCATAACTTTTAGGAAAATTTTCAATGCACTACCTAAGTACATAAAGTATCCGTTCAATGGTAACATTTCAGCAGCAAACCAATAATTAGTAACATCTAGAAAAGGAGCTGATAATGACAAGGCTGCTAAAAAACAGGTATGTCTTAAAGCAACTCTTCTACATAATGCAGGATCAGTAACTGCCATCATTCTATATCCGGCTCTGCTGTAATCCGGTCTTAAATTCCAAGATAACGCATTAAAATGTGGAAATTGCCACGTATATAAAAGGCCTCCTAAGATAAATGCTCCTGCACTTAAATTACCGGAACAAGCAGCCCAACCCATTAGGGGTGGGATTGCTCCGACTAAAATAGAAATAAGATGTAAAAAATTCAAATTCACACATGGATCATTAAAAGATGTTAGAATTACCAATTGATCCAACCCAAGTATTTAGAATACTTATTCTTTTCATTGGAGTATATACAGATGTATATAATATTAAATTAGCTGCTCCTAATCCTGCTGTTAAACCATTTACACCAAAATATAACATACCTATACCCGTAGATGCAGCAACCGTAGCAAAACCTACAGCATGTAATGGACTGAAAATAATAAATATAAAATATCTTTTTCGAAATAGATATGGATATAATTTTCAATACTACCTTAAAATACCCCTGACTAAAACTCTGTTCTTAGTTCTAGACATTTGTGAATCAAATGGAACTTCAAAAAACTGGTTTATAGAATTGGCAGCGCCTGATACTAAACCTGTACCCAGTGAACACAATAAAAATGTTGTAAGTTCAAAGGGTGCGGGTGCCATTGCATATCCTGCCATAGATGTTATAACAACTAGAGCTAGAAAACACCAAATCTTTGAATATATATTTCTAATATAAATAAAAATTTATTTCTTACATGTCAGTCTTATTTTTGACAACATGAGGTAGTGTTGTATTAACTTTGATGCATCTGAATTTGGTGTAACAGTCCATGCCGGTTCGGGTATAATGACTTTTTTTACTTTAGTTTTTTCTTTAGGAATTTCGCTAGTAGGTAATTCTATTGTTACTGCTATTGATGTGTTATTTCTCATCGGTGATCTAGCTCTGGATTTTGTTGTAATGAAAGCAGGCGGTATGCCAGCTTTCGATGTTTTATCGACATACTACAGAAAGTAGAGAATAATTAAAATATAATGAATTAACTTGGGTAAAGAATTTTCGTAACCCATATTATAAATGAAGTGTTAAAGGATATTATATAAATAATAGTACTGTTTATTATTCTATTTAATAAATCTTTACATACTTGTTTTAAAATAGTCCTTGACAGAGAATTAGAGTTACATATGTCTTTACATAACCTCTTATGAACAAATATTGATAGCATGTTCAATTAAGAACTTTTATCTGGACATTGTAAATTGTGCTTTTGTTTCCAATAATCAATAACATAAAATATGACAGTTTGTAAATTATATAACATATTACACGTTTGTTTATTTGATTTTCACATTTTCAATGCGAAAATTTCGCCATTGATAAACGTCAAACGGTTGCGAAAGAATTACGATAGATGGCTCTACTAACATGATGAAAATGGAGCGAAATTCAAATATTTATAAACCAATTGAATTTTATTTGGTTTCATTTTTTAAATCATATAAAAGAATAAATATGTATTCTAATATATAATTTTAGTGTTACAAATATGTTACCATTGTCCTTTATTATAACGAAGTCGGTCCACGTTTTCCCCTTGTTTTCTCCAACCATTTATAACCAGGTTCGCCGACTTCATCCTGATATGTGGTCAAAGGCATGTAAACAATATCTTTTCTCATATATCCAAAAATCCTTCTGGATGTCAGAGGAACTGGCATTTGTTTGATATCAGTTTTAATATATGTGTGTCGTAAATGTAAAAGGAATTCATCGTCTACTTTTACAGGTTTTAAGGCATCTTCTACTTTTTCCTGGCAATACGATACGTTATAAACTGTACGCATACGTTCACGTTGATTATCTTCCTAAAATAAGTGGATAAGAAATATGCATAGAATGTTATGGTTTAGTTATATATTTTTACTAGTAATTTTCTCTCTCCAGATCGTGATCTCTTGACTTCTATAGGTTTTTCTCCGAAATCTACATAATTTCTTTCTGGTCTTATAGGTTTTCGAGGCGTCCCTTTATGGCCAATATAATCTTCGTTATATACGGTTAAAAAAGACATGACTATCTAAAACAGGTAATTGAGGATGGTGAAAATTGTTACAAAAATTTATCATAGTGTGTAGTTTGAAAATAAATGAATTGACGTTGTGACAAATTCGTATATCGGATGCAGTTGTACAAACGTGCTGTGAATAATAATTTCAAATAAACGGTAAAGAAAACCTTGTGTAAATAATGTGGACATAAAATATTTATCTGCTGACGCGTGCATATATAAATATAATCATCAAACACACATTCTTATGAATATTTTTTTGTGAACGTAATCGAAATATAAAACATGCCAGGCATTTCACTTGCAACCGGTAGGGTAAATTAATATTTAACCTGAAACTACGCGTGGTTTTGTGAATTTGTAGTACCGGTTTTAAAGGGACAATGCAAATTTATATTAAGTGCATATTGTGACTAATAAGAGGAGTTGAATCCCCTTTCTGTAGTATTGCAATGACTGACAATTATATATTTTAGCATTGCACTCCCCATCACAAAAGGGTTTATACTTCAAGTCCTTAACCCGACTTCTATAATTACCTTGTAATTACCTGTGGAAACTGATATCACCAACTATACGAATGAAACAAAATGTACTTACTATATTATTTAATATTCCTGAGGAATACAGGAATGAGGGCATGACTGTATCTAAGTACAGTCATGTCCTATGTTTAAACTTTAATGCACTTAATCATCTTTTATTATGAGATAATTAACAAACTGACGGAGTGACGGAGAGAATAGCTAATAAACAATACAATTTGACCTTTGCTGGAACGGTTCTTCTCTCCTGGCACAATTTACACACCACTATACACTAAGCGGGTCCAAGGACTCGCGCCTGGACCCGACCGACCTCATCGGAGGATGTTATATTTGTTAATGATCGTTTTTAACCCTCGAGTTAGATCTTATATTGCAGGAACCCTAGTAGAGGTGGGTAAGGAATGCCTTTTGCACTGAGGGTTGTGTAACCCTTTGGCGATTGTGCATATTTTCGTTACAATATTCATTTGTTGTAGGTCCAACAGAGGCTATCGGTTCGAACGTGGGCTAGCACCAACTAGTCCCGGGTTCGCAAAAAAATAGTTATCTTTGCATATCATCTTTTAATCTGATTCAATTAAGTTGTTATGAAATAAAATTGTTGAAAAAATTCAGGGAGGGCGCATAAAATATTATTATTCGAGCGGGGGGCGTAAAAGGTTATATTATAAGTAGCTGTAAGGTTTAATTCGGTTAAAATCAATAATATTTATTTAATTTTGCATAAATTTTCCAAATTCTACATTTATTTTAGACTAACTGTTTGTAATTTAATAAATTACATATAATACATTTTTACGTTGATGCGTTTTTAAAGTACACTAAGTTGCTGCATGGCTCTATAATATTAGACAATATAATTTTCTACCAATTGATCAAATATTCTATTCATATTCGACTAGATTAAAAAGATACAAATGATGAAGGTTATAGATAATAATGATCAGAAATCCGTCACTGGTTTTGAATATAATTCCAATGAAATAACTCATAATTTGCTAGAGATGACCTCACAAATTCCACCATGTTAAAAAAGCTAAGAACCGAATATTTTTTATAGACAGGTCTTAATTGTTATATATATATATATATATATATAACAATATAATATATATATATATATATATCCAAAAAAAATATTACACACACACACACACATATATATATATATATATAATTGTTATATATAAAAAATGACAATATATCAGTATCTCACAGTATATACTTGTAGTAAATCAAATTATAAACAATGACTAGAGACATAGAAATTCTCGTACTGACATTTACTAGAAATCTCTAATAAGCTTATGTGGAGAAAGTATATATATATATATATATATATATATATATATATATATACACATATATTATACACATTTATATGTAGTTTAATATGTATGTATAGATTAGAGCGATGATATACAAAAGTAGGGTGTTTGTCTACCTATATTGTTTGTATATATATATATATATATATATATATATATATATATTAGTTATTTTTTATTTATTACATCAGGAGTATAAAATATCATGTTTTTATATTTCTAATGATAGTTCTGAATCTATTATATACATATATATTTCTATATCATATTTAACTATTAGATAATTAAATATTTCATATTTAAAATTTGTTGAATTTAATTTCAATATTAGAAAGCCATACTGTTTTATTTTTCAAAATTAGATAATTGGATGCAAATAATATAAAGAAGACAAATTTTATTTTCTTTTCTATTAATTTCCCAATCTGGCCCTCGTCTCTAGGTATCTGGACACCTCTGGCCACATATGCCAATAGGATGGTGTTTTAAACAATATGCTTATTCATAAATACAAACACAAATATATGAAAACACAACTACATACAAAATTACAAAAACCTTGTCCAACGATTACTAAGCGCGATAGATAGTTCTATGAATTACATTTCAGTTGTTGCTGATGGTGAACAAATAGTTTTGTGCCATTATTCGGATTAAAAATCGATCAATTTACAGGTATTTATTGTTAATTAGTATTATACAAGTGTTTAGTAAATAGTATTAATTAACAGCATTAATAATTGAAAAATAAATGGTGTTGGTGTCTAAACGTTTTGAAAATCACGAGCGCTCTGATAAGGCTTTGTTTGTGATAACTGATATTTGAGTTGCTAAAAATAAATATTGATGACTGTAATTGTTTGGCAGAATATAATGAAATATTTAAAAATTAAAGTATAAATTAAAATTATTATTCAAACCTATGCAAAAGTTGTAATTCTACAAAATTTATAATAGTTTTCTAGAGATTGTTTAAGCTCATATTAATTAACTTCCCGTAGGGTAAGTTATAGTAATAGCAAAAAAAATTTAAAAATAACGTTTCTGAATATTTTAGCATAACTTAGAAAAAATGGATGTATGTGTGTGTGCGGATACAAATTTTTGTAGACGATTTCGGAAACACCGATCAACCGATTTGAATAATACAAAAAACATTCAATTCGTATTAATAAGGAAACTGATTAGTTTTTGGCGAAGGCAGGTCTAGTCTTTCCGAAGATACAGGAAAAAAGTGCCAAAAAGGTAACTCAGTTTTTAAGAGAACGGAGCATCCGATTTTAATAATTCAAAAAACATTTTACGAGATGAAGATTAAATTTTTGGGAAAGCAAGTCCAGCGGTTATGGACTCTCAATAGAAATAAGTTAAAAAATGTCATTTGGCGGTCAAAAATGTTTATTGGACATCCAATTATCAGATATTTTATAGAGATTTTAATAATGTGTACACATTTTGTGTAAATGTTTTTGGGTTCAGCATCAAGATTTTTAATTACGGTTCGGGAAGTTCCAGCAATTTGTACATACAATATTTTATTTAAAATATTTTAAATGTTAAAGAGATTTAAAAAAATAACAGCTAAATTATTGGAAGAAATAAAAATTTCATAAGCACATGTTTCACGAAGATTACAGCAAGTATAACCTCGCTCTGGTATTTCGTGAAAAATATTCATCAGCAGCGATGAAATAACTGATATTTTAATTTATCTCATGTCAAATTGCTTTTTATAACTTAATTTTCCTTTTTATTAACTTCCCGTAGGGTAAGTTATTTACTATTTTCTTATTGCTTATACTTTTTACAGTATAAAGGGAAAGTTCAAAACATAAGTTTGACCTGTACAATATAACATCCTGTACCTGTACTGTATAATTGTGTTGTATAAATATAAATAAACCTAAATATCATGCATTTCTATTTACAATATGTAATATTACATAAAATTACGCTAGAATACATTTCCGTGCCGAATTTCATAATTTTGATAAAAATCTTTGCGCAAACTCACTCAGTCGGACGATTTCTAAAACAATACATTTCTTGCAAAAAAAAAACGAAGTAATTGTTAAATAATAGTTAGATAAAAATCAATGTTCGATAACTTTGAGAGTTGCGGTAGTTTATTATTTTAGTCGATTCCTTTTACTCGATTATTAATATCATGATTTCATAAGAATCGAGAGAGATTGCATTTGCTGTTTTGTAATGATAAATATTTATGTAGGTATTAAATTTAATAAATGTTCTAGTTATATAGAAAGAATTGGCCTCTCAGGAAATATTTTATATCATGCAACTTTTGAATATGATGTGACTACTCATTTATGCATTTATTAATAATATCTATTCTAACGTTTCAATCGTAAGTTAAACATGAGAAAAATGTTTCAGTAGTTTGTTTATGATGGATTAGTTTATAATATTGTCTAATATCAACTTGGTACAAATATTAAAATGGCGTTTTTTGACCGGGCCACAAATTGCAAAACGGGAAAATGTACTAAATTCACATTTACGATATGAAAGTAATATACTTTTATACCAACATCTCTATAAACTTAGACGTTCTATTGCGCAAAATGTTTGCGGCTCTGCACCCCTGAATTGCCACTTGACCTTGGATAAGGGCTAGATCCAGGTTGGGGCGCAAACCGCCGGAAAAACGACGGTAAAAATACATATTTGGTTAGATGTGAGGAGAAAAATTACTATTATGATCTGTAAAAAATGCAACTACGTTCACTACGTTCTTCACATTATTTGTCAACTCTCTAAATCATTTATGATTTTGATCTCGATCGTATTTACGAAACTAGTGGTGTATGGCATCGTGCCTTAAGGCAAATTGCTGTAACTTCCCGCACCGTAATTAAATATTCGAGGGAAAAAATCGATAAATATTGATCAATGATTGATATTAATTGTTTTAAACATTTTCAAATAGATAATTATAATCACTTTATATTTTGTCGTTCATAAAATATACATCTTATCACTCAAAACACTTGAAAATCTTTACATTAGCAAGAGGTGCCGAATAAATCCATCTGAGGATATATTTACTTATGATTAGAATAACGCATTTAAAATACATACATTTTCAAACTGAATTGTAAATTTAAAATTCATATTTAAAGTATAAAACTTTGTATACTTTGGAACATTTTGAAAAAAAAATCTGAAAATTTTAAAATTTGCGGTAGATTGAACGGTAGAAGTAAACTTTAAAAATAAAGAATCTTGGTACGAAACCCAACAAAATTGTAACAATTTTAGTACTCATTTTTAAAAATTTTATCAAACATCTGATAATTTGGTGTGCATATGTCTAATGATCATTTTTGACCGCCAATTATATCATCTCCCAAACCGCTAGGCCTGCCTTACCAAAAATTTTATTAACTCTTCATTTCGTCAGTACAAGTAAAATGTTTTTTGAATCATTCGAATCGGGTACTCCGTTCTCTCAAAAACTGAATTACCGTTTTTGGTACTTTTTGCCCTGTATCTTCTCATCAATAGGAATTGAATGTTTTTTGAACCACTCAAATCGGTTGATTCGTGCGCCCGAAATCGTGGACGAAAAATTGTATCCAAACATCTGAGGTATGCCAAAATGTTCAAAAACCTTCAAAACGTGAAGATATGCAAAAAATTTCATTTACGATTTTTTTGCGATTACTATAACTTACCCTACTGGTAAGTTTAGGGGAAAGGGGGATTGACAAAAAATCACGAAATATCACGTGGGGGAGGGAGGGATATAGTAAGATATCACGTGCATTTATTTTTTAACTATTTTTTTTTAAAAGTTTAAACATTTTACACGTGATGTTTGACGGAGAAGGAGGGGTAATTTTGAATATCACCATGGATTACCAAGAACGGGGGTCCAAAAACCGTTAAAAACTCGCTCACATGATTAATGGACGCCCCCTTATTTAATTTTACAATGATTAGATATAGTTTTAAAAAATTAAAAGTGTTTTCATATCATTTTTAAATTATTATAGGAACAATGACACCAGCTCTAGATACAACCATGAACAAAATGAATGGAGATATATTTGTTCAAAACAAACAAAATGGTTTTAGTAGAGCTACCCAAAGGTAATTTTATACTAAAAAATACGTATTTGATTATGTATATATATATATATATATATATATATATCATTAATTAACAATTTAGTACCGGTATTTATCTTGTATTAGATATGATATAGAAGAAGTTTTGACGTCAATAGATAAACTTAATTCAAATCATGTTCAAAGTTTTATTTCAATAGTTAGTAAGTATAAAGTGTTTTAACAAGTGTCAATACATTTTACCAAAATAATTAGTATATTACGAAATAACATAAATATAAATGGGTTTAGTCAGATAAGTATCGAAAGAAAATTTAAAAAAAATATGTTAATTAGATTAATACCGAAGATCTACCCCTAGTTTTTAGTTAATTGCATATCTGCTGTTGACAAATCTAATATAAATACTTTTAATACAATATAGAAATGCAAATTATTCAATTTAAACTTATTTAAATAAAATATTTGTCCTAAATAAATAATTTTAATTAATTTTGTATTAACGATACAAACTCTTCCAACGTACCAAAAGCAGTTTCAAAGACATTTTAAAGGATTCAGAGTTTTTTTTAATGTGTTATTTTGTTTAGAGTCATTAAACATTATTTAATTTTGTACAAATTTTCTGATTATTTAATATATATTTGATGAATGTTTTGAAAATTATTACACATTTAATAAAAAAAAATCGTTTGCAAAGTCGCTGCTCTAAACTTGGCTAGATTTTTTTACAAGTTATGTCCAATCGCGATTTTAAACAAAACCAAGTTCTGGTAAACTTATGGAATAATATTCATTATTTAATTTTATTTATTTAATTAATTTTATTATATTCATCACATAATTCAATTCCAGGCACACTTGTACAACATATTTCAAACCCATTTCAATCCCTGAATCTTTTTCCACAACCATCGAATGGACAATTGGATCGACAAAGAAAAATCTCAGTGAAAGAATCAATTATAAGGTAAAAATTCAACAAATATTAATATTTATTGTTATTGATGAAAATTTAGCAAATGAATTGTTATGTTTTAGAAAACATTTGCACCATACAGATTTGTGGAAACGATTGAAACCGAAATAGGAGCCAAAAAATGAGGAATTTTATACATATTTATTATTAATCATAAATATTATAAATATTATATAGAGCTCCTTAATATATATATATATATATATATATATAACATTCCATTAATCGTACAAATACTTTTTTATATTTTATAATACAAATGTTATAAACGTATAGAAATAAATAGTGGTGTTATCTTTTAATTGTTTTATTTAACATTACAATTAAACGAATAATTTTTTTAATACGTTTAATAACTTATTCAGTCAAAATAAAATAATAAAAAATGTAAAAAAATAATTAGTTCAATAGACGATTCAGACTGTGTTGTCTTTTAATAATTCAGTTATGGATTACTCTTGATCAGTATGAAATTAAATTACAAGAAGTAGGTAACCTTGTCCATTTATGGTAAAATTAATTAATTATCAAAGAAATTTAATTAATTAATCATCACGATGACTTGAAAGTGTCTATTTGCGTCATTCGAGATTTTGTCAGATTAATTATTATCAGATGCGTTTGTATTTTTAAGCAATTAATTTAATGAAGATTTTATGAAGATACGAATGTGTGTGTTTTGTTTGATATTGTTATTTTTCATATTTGTTTTATGATTTTTGTAATTTATTTTTACACTGGCCCAATTAATAAATGACAATTGCTGTTTATATGGAACTGATAGTTAATATTTATGTATCTTTATAAATAAAAAAATAAATTTCAAAAATTGCTCCAACTTACTATTAACTATCACAAATTTTAAATTGTATTATATGAATAATTTTCACTTTCACTCGTGTTGATTTAATTAAATCAATTATTATCAATGATTAATTGTATCGATTAGATTATATTTATATTTTATCTTTGCAATTTACGTCAATACTGGGATATTTTTTGTACACGTTCTTATTAATCTGATAAATACTTGAATTGAAATAGAAAGCTGAAGGAAAATCTTTAATGATAGTAAATTGTACTTTATTATATCAAATGCTGCTTTCTAATTTTAATAATATAGAGAAAATGAAAAAATGCCTACATTACTAAATGACATATTTAAAGCCTTATTATTTTTTTATGATGTAGTTTTTTTAAATTTATTAATTCTGGAATTAGCTTTCCCTCTTATTTTTTGAGATGAATTGATTTGAATGCTATATTTATCACTAAATTATTCAAAAATTAGCTTTATAATCCTATAAACCATTAGAATAAACCATAATTACTAAAAATAATTTAATAATTTATTATAACTAAAAATGTTAAGTATCGGTTTTGTAGATTGCATAAAATGATTATCAGATATTCGTGACGAATGTGCTGTAAATTAATTTGGGTCAATATTAAAATTATTCCGCGAATTTTTTTGTTTATTTGTTTCTTTAACGTGTTACATCACTATTTAATTTTTAAACAAAAGATAAGATAGATAAGATTAAATTTTAAGGTGTATCATGTGATTGAAAAAAATATGTAACTAACGTTCAAAACAAAGATAAACGTATTTTGCAAATGGTATTTCATTAGAAAATTAATATGCATATTTTTGGATGAGTTTGAATTGTTATTTTAAAGATAAAAAAAACTTTAATTGGGTACATTTCACGTGTGATGCCTTGATTTCTTCCTTAAGATACTTTTAAAGTCAGTAGAATGTGAAATCCAAGCAAATTGTTATGTTAAATATAAACCTACAGTAATCCTTTTAATATATTGTGACGATAATCATAATTATCGTCGTATTGATAATTATTGTCGCCTGATAGTCGTCAACCCCAGGGTACACAGCCCTACCACTACCCCTAACTATCTATTGGTTCTTGGGGTCCATCAGAGAGTTGCTCTGGAGGTCCTGGCAATTAAGAAGTTAGAGCCAACGAAGACGTATCCCATAGGCGAACGCCTTGGGATACGTTAGTGTTAGTTGTGTGTGTGTTGTGCAACAAGACAGGTCCAGCTTAAAGGTCAGATTATGTAGATTATAAGCTGTAGCTATTCTCCCCATATACTCATATATTCGTATAAGCATAAGATATAAGAATAAGAAGCATTAGTTAGGGAACATTGACTGTATGCAAGTACAGTCAAGTTCCACAAATACATGCGGAATGTATTATTAACTAGCTGTAAGTGGAATTCTGTCTTAAGGCAATTAGGGCATCGTGCCTTGAGGCAAATTGCTGGAACTTCCCGTACCAAAAATTATTATTTTTTTAAAAACGATTAACGATTTTGAAAAAAAATTACTTCAAAAAAATAAGATTTTTGACAAACAATTAGACAAAAAATTACTTTTTTTCGAAAAAAAAAAATTTTTAATTTTTTTTTTTTAAAAATTTTCTTTTTATTGAAAAAAAATGTTTTCTCTATTTTGACATATTTTGAAAGATCTAAACTTTTTTTCAAAGCAATCGTACTGCTTTAACTGCATAAAGACGAAATATCAAACAGCGTAAGCGCCCCGTCGACGTCTAACGCGTAAACATTGGTACGGAACCCATAGGAATGTAAACCAAAATTATACTTATTGTTAAAATCTCTATAAAATATCTGATAATTTGATGTGCATATGTCTAATGATCATTTTTGACCGCCAAATGGCATTTTTTTTTACTTTTTTATTAGATCTCCGAAACCGCTAGACCTGCCTTTATGAAAATTTGATCGGTTCTTCACCTTGTCAATACAAGTAAAATGTTTTTTGAATTATTAAAATCGGACGCTCCGTTCTCTTAAAAACTGAGTTACCGTTTTCGGCACTTTTTGCCCCGTATCTTCGGAACGGCTAGACCTGACTTTGCCAAAAACTAATCAGCACGTCTCCTTATCAATACGAATCGAATGTTTTTTGAATTATTCAAATCGGTTGATCGGTGTTCCCGAAATCGTCGACGAAAATTTGTATCCGCACATACATACACACACGCACACACACACACACACACACACTCACACACACACACACACATACATCCATTTTTTCTAAGGTATGCCAAAATATTCAGAAACCTTTGAAACGTCGAGAAAAGTAAAAATTTTCATTTTCGATTTTTTTGCGATTACTATAACTTTCCCTACGGGAAGTTAATTATTTTAATAGATTTAGTTATAAAAGTAATCTTGGTTTCATTCGTATAGTAGCTACTAACTCCCACAGGTAATTACAGGTACTTTAGCGGGCGATTGGAGTGTTGAAGTAAGCCCTTCGTAAGGGGTTGCAAGGCTAAAATATAGTATTTGGCAGCCATTGCATACCCCAAGAAGGGGGCTTCAACCCAATCCGTCACAATATGCCATCTATTTGATATCGGACTAATCAAGATATTTACCTTTTCCATTTAACAATAATTAAATTAAAAACTTATATTAAATCACCATACTACGGATATCATTTTAATGTAAATTCTATCCTTTTTACTCTTTTTTTATTTAAATTTATGTTAATGTTCATATTATTACTAGATGTTAAATTATTTAACAGTTGTAAAAGTATTGTAATTAAAAAAAAATAATATTTCTCAAATATTTCATTAAAATACGGGAAGTTCCAGCAATTTGCCTTAAGGCACGATGTCATTTACCACTAGTTATATTTTGAATTTACTGTATAATGCATTATTTCATTTTTAAAAAATAAACTATTTCAATGCATATAAAAACGAGTACATATTTCATATAAGGTGATTATTATTAAATTATCAGATTTTTTATAAAGTCTTTTATAACATTTTATTAGCGACTTATAAGATTAAATATGTATCATTTTTATCACCAATTTGAAATATAAAACGCAAATTTTTTTGCAATAACAAAATATTTAGTGTACTTACACATCGGTTGTAAAATACGTATGCGTATCAAATTTTTCGCTTTTTTTTAAATATTTTTTTATTTGTGGACAAGCATTAGCTATTTTTGTTTATAACATATTTGTCTATTATAATATAGTTTTATTATTTATAAATGCCTTTATTAATTAATGGCTACTAATTATTGTTCAAGTACGCAAAATAATTTTATAATCTTGATATTACTGACGTAAAACAAACAATAATGAGTGCGTAATTCACAACATTGTAACAACTAGGTTAATAAATTTAGATAATAAATATTAAATTTCTGATTTTATCTTAATTTATTGACAAAAAACAAGTGGTAAATAAGATGGAGATAATTATTAAGGATCTAAAAAATTGGACTACTGAAAATATAACTATAAATCACGAAATGATAACGGTCTACTAATAAGACTAGAAGAAACTTTAGTTTATTCAACTAGAATAGAAATAGTTCATATATCTGATCAGTAGTGAACCATACTCCAAATATTCCAACACTAAAATTGAAGACAACTAAAGTATAAGTATTAAGTAGGTAAGCACAATCAGCTTTATTTTTAGATGGCACAATAATGCAATTTCATGAAGTTTGCATTGTTCTTCAGACACATGGATGTTTTTGACAATTTTCTTACCAGTATTATATATATATATATATATATATATATATATATATATATATATATAATTTATAAATAATTCTAATATTTGCACTATGATATAAATTATCCGAGTATTATGCCTTATCTCTTATCAATTAACAAACGCAAACATCATTAGATGATAAGAATTGTAAAAAAATTAGAATTTCGTATAATAATTAGTTTTGTCAATAAACAAATTAAAACATTTTGGACATAAACTTTTTCACAAATTCTAAAAAAAAAGAACTCAACTGACCAGCGAACAAGAAAGCTATGATTATGTGATAAAAGAGAATTTGCTTTTAGATATGGTCTCCTGGGTACATTAGTCTACCTAGGAGAAAACAGAAGCTCGAAATAGAATCAGAATTTTATTGGCCAAAAAACTAAGTCTCAAAACAAATACCACCCGAAGAGTTTAGAGATGCTGGTTAAACCTGGAGTGGAAGGTCGTAAATGAAGAAGTGAGGAAAGAAATAACTCTACTCTCTGAAGAATACTAGGACAAATCCATATTGGCCAAAAAGTGACATGGAAGGGAATCAAGGAGCTTTAGAATTTGATAAAAACAAATATTCATGTCATGACATTTTGTATAGTTTTGATAATGATATATTTTAATACAATTTTATAAAATATAGAAATATTATATCTTTCTATTAATTTACAAATTTCTATACTGGTGACCTACGACATCTACAATGAAGATAGCAATTTAAGATAAATCAAGAATTGAAAGAAAATATAGACTTTGGTGCAGCGCCCTAATCACGGATTAACACATTTACTCTTAGCTATGACACCAGACTTCCATTGGCATACTCATTCTGTATGTCCAGACCTCGGGTCGCGGACTCCAAAAAGTTCACTGGAATCGCAATTCAACCTCTCCTTGTCCTTTAACTCACCAAGTCGTTTTTTGATGCTAAAGATTTTGGAACTTCATGTCAAGACATTTTGTATAATTTTGTTTTTAATTTCAATTTTATAAAATAAAGAAATATCTTTCTATTAATTTACAAATTTCTATATATGAAATCAACGTTTTGATCAAAAATTGAGACCACGAGATATTGTATACAGAGATAAAGGACAAGGATGAATGGAAGCAGAAGTTCGGGGGTACACGCACAGACTGGCACCAATATTGATAATAAGTCAGTATTATCCAATCGAAAGATATTTCTTCAAAATTCTGTAGATTAGTTATATATTAGTAATTCGGAAACCCTATTTTCAAGATCTTTCTCCTTGCATTATTTGTCCATCTATTTTCTTGGTAAGAGGAATAACGTCTATATCATGGAGAACGTTGACCAGAGAAACATAGAATTCCAGAAAAACAAAACCGAACCTTAAAACCCAAATGATGGTGATATGCAATCGTATTTGATTGTGAATTTTACGTCAATGAATCCCGAACTTCGATTTTGATAAAAAATTTGAATTCAAAGTGCGCAACAGTTTGATGTTTCCAAGTTGCGAATGAAACTGATAACATTATCTTCTCGATAACGATTTGCCGAAACGTTATCATCAAAATAACAGGTAGAATCATTATCAAAAGTGCCATTTCATAAGATAGATCATTATACACTGCAGTGGTAATTAATCTTATTATTTAAGTAAAAATTTGGCATCAGTATTGGAAGATCCACCTATCGCAAAGTGTATACTTGGAATTGAAACTGAACTTTAAGCATAATATTGCAAATTGTTTGTTTGTTTTGACAAATTTAGTTTGGGAGTGTGATGTTCGATGTGCCTTGATAAATTATGGATATAAGGAAGTGGATTATTTTAGCAGGTTTGTGCATTTTGTATTTTTATGGATCGTAACCACCCATATTCACAGTTTAATCTTATATATAATAAATTATGTTATAAAATTCGCTACTTACACAGCCTCTGATAATTCCCTAGGAAGATTTGAAAGATCATTTCATTCATTCATTTTTCTATAGTAACTCAAGGTGGTTTTCGTTTTAAAAAAAACTGTTATTTTAAAATCAACTATAAAAAAGGCTATATATTCGTACTAATAGATCACGTAATTTATTAAATTTTTCGTGTTATCGAAAAGTGTTTCGTGTTATCGAAAGAAGATTTTTTTCAACGATTTTTGCATTACTTGAATCATGCTTTTTATCATTATTAAGAATTTGCATCTCATAATTAATTATAAATATTTTACAATTTTAAATATATTTTATAATGATATAAAAAATATTTTGTTTGCAGGAAATATTATTGTAGTTTTTTGCGACAGCCAAAATGTGAGTGCAGATATTGTAAGCCACCCTGCTGTACAGCATCGTAAGTTACTTATCTTCTTTAACATTAAGATTGCAGATATTTACAAATTATCATTTTAATAATCTCTCCATTATCCAGGTGGAACCACCGAATCAGGAATGCTCGCCTTGGTATGGTACGTGATGACCTTTGGGGCCCTGATCATTTTCTTCACGTTCCTATCGTGTTCCGGGGGTCTCTGTAGGCGCTTGCCACCTTCTCAATCCTCTTTACCGGTATTGACACCTATGTCAGATAGAAAGCAGACACCTCCCGAAAAACCGCCCGCCTATGAACTGTTTGCGCCCCCTGCCTATGAAACGGTTGTGAAAGGGGCAGACTTAAATGGAAAGAACAAAGGCCCTGAATGCACTGTTTTTACTATAAGTTAGTAAAAAACGAGTGAAGTAAGGCTACCTGTTTATGGCCAAATCAAATTAAGATAGAAGACCAAGAGTCTTTTGCACTTTGGAGTTACTTGTGGTGTTCAGCATCTGGTGGACTGATTTGGCCATTTGCAGGGCGCTGAGCCGAGAGATAAAATAAAAAATGTGTGACTGCAATGATAAATGTTTATCAATAACTTATCCAGAAAGATTATTTAGGATCTTTATTGCTGCAAACTTTTTCAAAAGCGAAAGAAACTCTGGAAAATCATTGCTAATTTATCTCTGTGATATAATAAATTATTATTACAATAATTATGCTTGTAGTTTTTTCTTATAAATATGAATTAGATAATTAATAAATATAAGTAACTGTAGTATTATTAAAGTTCTTGATTTATTAGCAAAATTTCAGTATTGTATTATTTGCATCATCTAACTTGACACTCTTTAATACGCTGAAACGAAAAGCACTGACCATTCAGAAGAAAATTAGCTAATGAAAATTTTCGACAAATAATCATAAACAACAAATAAAACTGAGCTTCTGAGCTTTACCCACCATTTTAAAAAATAAATAAGAAAATAAAGAAAAGTGCAAATTGGAAGGTGTGTGCAGAAAAATGCAAACTAAGGCTCCAAAAACATTGAGGATATGAATAGTTGGATGGCGTCGTGTATCATCAAATCAATGTGGATATGAAGCATTTTTTAAATTGATGCCAAAAAAATTATTTATTTTCAAGAGAGAAACTTACCATGGTGATAAAATAAATTGAGGGAGACTGACTAATCCTGGAGTGCTAATTCTGATGGGTCAGTGATTTTTTAGATGCTCTGCAAAAGTTAGTATCTTGAAAATCTTGTAATTGCTAATAGATCAAAGATACTCTGCCAAAATAAAATAACTGATTCATATCTATGAACTGATTATATTAAATAAAGTAATTATTATTACACTACGAATTCAAAGTAATTTATGAATCTATAATTTAATACCAACTTATATCAAAATTAGAACATAGCACATACCTACAGTAGAAGATGTTATTTTGCATATACCGCAATATATAATATATATTTGTGTGCATATGTATGAGGTGTACGATGTATATATTAAATAAGTCTGATAAAATAAAAAATAAAGACTATTACACATGTATAGTTATATATTTAAAATTATGATTAATAAATTGGTCAATTAGATATTTGTTTTATTAAAGTATAAAATGTTATTATATCCATTTATTTATTGTTACTCAAGTAAATATCACCATGCTTAACTTCCCGTAGGGTAAATTATAATAATAGCAGAAAAATCGAAAATGAAATTTTTTGTGTTTTTGTTTCAAAGCTTTCTGAACATTTTGGCATATCTTAAGAATAATGGTTGTATGTGTGTGTGTGTGCGGAAGCAAATTTTTGTCGACGATTTCGGAAACACCGATCAACCGATTTGAATACTTCAAAAAGCATTCAAATCGTATTGATAAGGAGACGTGCTGATTAGTTTTTGGCAAAAGCAGGTCTAGCCATTCCGCAGATACAGGGCAAAAAGTGCCAAAAAGGTAACTTAGTTTTTAAAAAAACGGTACGTCCGATTCTAATAATAATTCAAAAAATATTTTAGTTGTATTGGCAAAGTGAAGAACTGATTAAAGTTTTGGGTCTAGCGCTTTGGGAAATCTAGTTAAAAAAGTAAAAAAAATGCCATGTGGCGGTCAAAAATGATCATTAGACATATGCACATCAAAAAAAAAATTTTGCCAGAAGTTGTTTTCCCAAAATTTTTTCAAAAATTCTCAAAAATCTATTTTTTTTCAAAGTTCAAAAAAAATATTGTTTTAAAAAAAATTAATTTTTAATACGAAAGTTTCAGCAATTTGCCTTAAGACACGATGCCATACACCACTAGTTTATATCTTTTTTTATTCCTTGAAACTGTTACCATGTGGTCGTGGCCTAAGTTTATTTATTGTGATTAAAGTGACATCTGTGTTAGTTATTTTATAACAGGATTGACATACACTACAATACAAATAAATAATTCAATTTTGTTAAAGAAATATATTAATTCAGCATCTGGAATAACTTTTACAAATCGCATCATATTATAATAAATATTAACATAACGCAAACTAAAATTACATAAATTATAAATAATGTACATAACCAAAATGTGTCTTAATTTACAACAGTTAATTTTAAACAATGTAAGATATGGTGAAAATTACAGTTATAAAAATATATATGATCATCTTGTAATTAATTTAAGTCTATTTGCCCTTATTTTAACTCATAAGTATTTACATATTTCTCATTATTTCAGATAAAATGTATGTAATGAGACAAATTGACTCTTGTAGGCATATAATGTAAGGGGACAATGATAATGTAATTGAGAAATTGATTCTTGTATAAATATAAATTTACATTTATGCTGGAATAATGAATATCGAAACAAAAACCTGTAGAGCTTGTTTATCTCAAGCTGATAATTTGCATCCACTATTTTTTGACTACCACAAGTCAATCGAGTTGTATAATGCTAATACTATTTTAAATATGTTTATTACTTGCACTTCTCTAGAAGCAACCCAATATGACCAGTATCCAAAACATATTTGTCATAATTGTTTAAGAGATTTAAATACAGCTTATGAATTTTGGAAACGGTGCAGAAATTCTATAGAAGAACTAAATCATAGGAATGAAAGTTTAGTATTGTTAAAAAGCGAATTTGATATAAAGCCTGAAATTAGTAATGAGGAAAAACTTAAAGATCCACCACGTCCAAGTTCTGATCAAATAAACACACATAATAATTTAGAAAGAAGAATGAATGATGTTAAAGTTTGTCCTGAAAATAATTTGAATTACTTTTATAATAAATATTATGGAATAGACCAACAAAACCCTAACACAAATGCAGATTATGGAGAAAGTACATCAAACTCAAAGTCTGAGGTCTGTAAATAGCGCATTGAGCATCAAATAACTTTGTATCAAAATTAATTTTTATTGTTTTATTAACTTATATATATATATAAGCATTTGACTATAAGCAATATTGTATTCCAGGGTCACCTTCCTTTTATTCAAGATACAAAAATAATAGACAAAAATATAGAAATTGATGATGATAATGAAACATATGAAACACCAATATTTGATTTAGAAGATCAAGTTAATTATAAAATAAACCTTATACAAAATTCATTGCAATCAACTTCGAACAAAAGCTCAAGTGATGATAAGATGCAAAGTGCTGACAAGATCAAACCTAAGAGCTCTCAAAAACGAATAAATAAACATAAAACCAGTGCAAACAAAACTAAGAATGTTTTAAAAGAAAAATCTACAAAAAGCCAGAATGAAGAACGATCTGCCAAATCACATTTATGCCACGAATGTGGCAAATCATTTGCTAAACCCAGTCTTTTAATTCGCCATTCAGTAATTCATTCAGATTTTAGAGCCTATAAATGTGAAACTTGTGGCGCTCAATTCAAAATTAAAGCTAACTTTACAGTTCATTTACGGATTCATAATCCTGATCCTAATATACAATATAAATGTGAGCATTGCGATAAGATCTTTGATAACTGGAACAAGCGATATGTTCATACAAAACTGAAACATTTGCCTAAATCATTTATCTGCGAAGTGTGTTCAAAAGCATTTGCACTTAAACGGTTTTTAGACAGCCATATGAAAACACATACTGGTGAGAAGCCACATCCGTGTACTGTGTGTGGTAGAAAATTCAGTAATAAATCTACTCTTAAAGAACATATGAGAACGCATACAGGAGAAAAAAGATTTTCTTGCACTGTCTGTGATAGGAGATTTACATTTAAAAAAAATGTTGTTCAACACATGGTCACACATACTGGGATTAGAAAACATGAATGTGATATTTGCAAAAAGACTTTTACTCAGAGACATGTTTTAAGATCTCATTTGAAAATGCATGAAAAAGACAAACAAATACAAGTGTAAATTATTTAAAGCTACAATTAGACTGTGAAATCAGGATCAGAATAATATGATACTTCATATTAATTTTAAATTTATGAAATATATATATATATATATATATATATATATATATATATATATATAATATTTGAAAGCAATTCGTTAATATCAAAAATAACCCAAGTATTAATAGTATTATTTCTAAGCTCAATAAATTAAATTTGTATAATTATTTTAAAGGAATGAAATTCACTAGTTAAAATTATTAAATAATAAATTATTATGAAAGATATTTAAAAAACTGGATGTGTAACCTAAGCCTAACAAAGCTTCTGACATATTTTGTTAAATACAAACATAACCCTAAACATCAAATATCCTAGACAATATAATAATCAAATATTTGACTTTAATAGTTGTTTATTTACAGATTTAAATATAACATTTATAAGTAAAGTAGTAATTTACAAGTGAACAGTATTTCAAAATGCTTCTGCTGTTTTTTAAATGTATAAATCTATGAAAAGTTTATAGATATAAATGATAAAAAAGCAAAATATAAAAGAAAGCTAAAGCTATATCACAACTATTATTATTACCATCATGAATTTCGAAACAAAGATGTGCAGAGCATGTCTGATTCAATCAGAAAAACTGCAGCCATTATTTTTTGGTCAATACAGTTTCTATGATTCTGATAGTGTATTAAATATGTTTATTAATTGCACATCCTTAGAAGCAACTGAATATGATCAGTACCCGAAACATATATGTGATAATTGTCTAACAGACTTACGTAAAGCTTATGATTTTTGGAAAAGATGTAGAAATTCTGTTGAAAAACTCAATAATCGGAACAAAAATGTAATATATTTTGAAAGCAAAGTAGAAGTTAAACCTGAAATAAATACTGGCAGTATTATAGAACAAGATCCATTAAAAACAATTATATGCAATGATGTTAATGTAAAAGAACAAAATGAAATATTGATATATCCTAAAAGCGAGTTGAATATTTCTTTAAGTACAAATTTAGAGTCCAGGCAGAATAACATTAGATTAAGTTTGGAAAAGGATACGGCCAAAAATTCTGTTTGTGAATTGAAGGTGATTTGTATATTTCAATATTTAATAAGTTAATATTTTTGAAGTTGCAATATAGATTAAATTAATTTACAGAATAATGGAACACTTTCCGAAGATGTGGCAAGTAAAAGCGAAGAAAACATATGTACTGAAATACATGAATCAAAGACATTTGATTTAGAGCAAGAGATAAACAATAAAATTAACTTTTTAGAAAGTTCAATACTCAACCAAAAAGTATCTCCTGAAATGAATACATACATTAAACCTGCTTCAAAAAGAAATAAAATTTCTTTAAAAAAGGTTATTAAAAAAGGTGTTGATAAAACTGAAAAATCCCATCTATGTCATGAATGTGGAAAAACATTTCTGAAGCCCCATCAATTAACTAGCCATTTACGTGTTCATTCTGGTATTAAGCCTTACAAATGTGAAACATGCAATGCCCAAGTGAAAGATTACTCCAACTTTATGGTTCATTTAAGAACACATAATCGGGAAGCTAGTACAAAATACAGCTGTGATCAATGTAATAAAGTTTTTGGTACTTGGAGTGGTAGGTATTATCATATTAAACGCAATCACTCTCCTAAACAATTCATTTGTGAGGTATGTTCAAAAGCATTTGGCCTGAAACAACATTTGAAACAGCATTTCAAAATACATACAGGGGAAAGACCTCACATCTGTAATGAATGTGGCAAATGCTTCCGAGTAAAATCAATCCTCAGAGAACATATGCTGATACATGCTGGAGAAAAAAAGTTTTCATGCACAGTGTGTGACAAACGATTTACTGGTAAAAAACATGTGGTTCAGCACATGGTCACACACACTGGTATTCGGAAACATAAATGTGAAATTTGTCAGAAAGCATTTACACAGCGTCATGTTTTAAGATCACATCTTAAAATGCATGAAAAAGATAAATGATGAATGGCTTTTTATAATTATGAACTTTTATAAAGTTGTAAAAGATAGCTATCAGAACATAATGAAAAATAGTACCAGATTAATAAATAATTATGTAATGATATTGTGACCTCATGCAATTGAGCTGAGTTTTTCTCAAAAACTGAATTTATTCTATATATAATACAATTATAATTATATTGTAACTAAACTTTCATTTATATGAAAGCAACATAAATATATACAAATAATCAAATATTTAATTATACCTTATGTTAAATTTTTCATGGTAGTATTATATATAAAAATAAATAAATATATATAATAAATAAAAAATTATATCATTCAAAATATCATCAGAAGCTTAGCAAAAATATTTGCAAGAAATTTCAAAACAGATATAGTGTATAGAAATAATAATCAATTTTAAACTGTGGCTAATTAACAAGAACTTGAAAATTAATGTTGTTATATAACAAATATTTAGAGAAACGCAAAATTGTATACAACAGGAAAAATGCACATAATTTTTAACAAATAACACTTTGGTCGGTTTTAGTTCTTGTTCGCCAAGCAACATTGTTGATGATATAAACTAAATTTTATTATATTTCGAATAATTTTAAAAGTACATTTGTTGCACATTTGAATTTTTGCGCCCCTAATTTAGTGTATTTCACTGCATAATGTTGGTGACACTTGCAATTATCACATAACCGCAAATTAATTGACAGATAATTGACAGTTTGATAATCATTCTGATATATTTATATTAATAATTTTTCGACAAATAATATCCAAATTAATTCATAAGTTAGCATTGAAATTTTTTATGTTTGTTTTCATTATTTTATATGATAAATGTTTCGTGAGTGTCCATCGCGTTTTATTTTATAAAGTGATTAATTATTGATGTTGCATATTATCTGCTCATCATCAAATATTTAAAGAAATATCGAGTGATATGAGTCTGCATATCCAAAATAACCAGAGAATACTTAATTTATATAATAATAGTTATGAAAATTGAAACACATATTTGACATACAAAATGTTAAAAATACTATTTTAAAGATAATTTTCTTGCATAGCCCACAAAGCGACTTTGAGAAAATTGTAATATAACATGGAAGGATCGTTAAGCAAATGGACAAACGTTATGAAGGGTTGGCAATACCGATGGTTTGTTCTCGATGAGAATGCAGGTTTACTATCATACTATACCTCTAAAGAGAAGATGATGAGAGGAGTACGTCGTGGTTGTGTCAGACTTCGCAGTGCTGTCATAGGCATAGATGACGAAGATGATTCCACATTCACCATAACTGTAGATCATAAAACTTTTCACTTCCAAGCTCGAGATGGTGAGGAGAGGGAAAATTGGGTCAGAGCTCTGGAAGATACAATTTTAAGGCACAGCGAAAGGGGTCAACAATGGTCTGGTCAACAACAGCGCACTCAAACAGTTAAAGACTTTGATAAAAAAGTCTCAGAGGCCGATGCATATTTGCAACTCATGATTGAGCAAAATGCTAAATTAGAAATGAGAGTTAAGAATATACCGGATGATGATGACAGAGCAAAGTGCAAGGTCATTTCTGATCACAGCAATGCCATGTTGGATAACATAAAACACTCCATAGTTTTATTGCAAATAGCAAAGAATACAGCTCACCCCATAAATGGTGTATACCAAGGCCCGACATCTTCAAGTATCTCAACATCAACATCTCAAACAGCACCTATCAATACATCAGGAAATACTATGACATTATCAGTGCCTGCTACATCGTATTCATCTTCTGAAGGTGAAGAAGATTTCTATGATGCTAATGAAGATATCTTTAGTCCGGGAACTCCCACAAGCAGTGGAAGTAGAATGTCTCTGCCAGAATTTACCAAATGTTCAGTACCCAATATGAGCAACTATGAATCTAATGCTGAATCTGCTTGTGAAGCAATTAATTGTTGCCCATCTGATGAATATTGCGATCAGCCGGGCACTTCTCAAAATGCAGTTTTAGATGATGGCAAACGTTCAGGAACTCCGCCAATTAGCCAAGATGGAGAATTGGACTATGATGCATTGTATGAAGTAGATGATGAAGAAGATATGGGGTCCATGGAAACCCATGGTTCAGTGGTTACTCATCTATTATCTCAAGTCAAAATTGGTATGGATTTGACAAAAGTTGTCTTACCAACTTTCATTTTAGAGCGACGGTCCTTATTGGAAATGTATGCAGACTACTTTGCTCATCCTGATGCTTTTGTTAAAATTGCTGATTTAAAAGATCCTCGAGATCGTATGGTACAAGTTGTTCGATGGTATCTGTCTTCATACCATGCAGGAAGGAAAAGTGCTGTAGCAAAAAAACCTTATAATCCTATCCTTGGCGAAATTTTTAAATGCCATTGGGACATAGATAAAAGAGTGGAAAAATCAGACGCGTTAGTTTCTGATGGACCCATTCCATGGTGCAACAGAGATCAATTAACATTCATTGCTGAACAAGTATCACATCATCCACCAATTTCAGCATTTTATGCTGAACATTATAACAAGAAAATAAGTTTTTGTGCACATGTTTGGACTAAAAGTAAATTTCTAGGATTATCTATTGGGGTACATAATATTGGTGAAGGTCGAGTTAAAGTTATTGACTATGGCGAAGAATACGTTGTAACATTTCCTAATGGTTATGGAAGATCTATTTTAACAGTGCCATGGATCGAGCTAGGGGGCTCAGTAACAATATCATGTGCACAAACTGGTTATCAATGCAACATTGAATTTTTAACAAAGCCTTTTTATGGAGGAAAAAAACACAAAATTACGGCTGATGTATTTTCTCCAACAGATAAAAAGAAACCATTTTTAAGCATTAATGGCGAATGGAATGCTCGAATGGAAGCTAAATGGAGTGATGGAAGAACAGAAACATTTTTTGATGTCAATAATGTGACAGTAATCAAGAAGATTGTTAGACCTATTGCCCAACAAGACCAAAATGAGTCTCGATACATTTGGAAAGAAGTAACAGCAGGACTGACTTTGAATGATATAGATAGGGCTACTACAGCTAAGAGCACAATAGAACAAAAGCAACGTGACCTTGTTCAGCAAAGGAAAGATGAAAATGAGGAATGGCAAACTAAAATGTTTAGAAAACATGGTGAAAAGTGGTATTATGTAAGCCCACTTGAAGAGAGATTGGAAACAACTGGTAATTAATGCAATGTAGCCTACAGTTGAGTTTAGATTAGTCAAAGTATTAGATACTTTTAAACATGCTGAGAAGGATAGCAAACTAACTTATATAAATATAGCAATATTTACCTAACACTATATAAACAACTTACGCAAACATATATAGTTGAAAGTAATTTGAAATGTTGCATTTGCTTCAAAATAATCCATGTTTTATTGTTATTTGGTATATATATAATAAAATTTGATAGTTTTTATGATTGTAATTCATTGATAAAATTTTTTGTCCATTATAATATAATAAATGCAATTGAATAATGCTAATTAATGGATTATATTTATTTGTTAAATTTGTTATTTTAGGGGCATTTATTAGTTGTAACTAGATTATTATTCATAGAACAATTAGATTTTAATAAATGTTAATGATTTACATATTATGTTTCTGTACATATACAATATAATAAAAATTAAATATCCATAAAACATTGTCAATTTGAAATGAATGGTTTAAAGTCAGTACATGTGACATCTATGCTTAGAAGAGAGACCTGCCCACTAGTAAGAATAGGGAACACTCAAGAACCTCAAGAAGACCATGTGAAATATCTCAGCATATACCTCTATAGAAAACTCAATTGGCAAATACACATAAAAAAAGAGGCAACAGCTTGAGATAAAAACCAAGAAGCTTTACTGGTTATTAGGGACTAAATACAAACTAAAGCTCATACAATAAGCTATACTTTATATAAAACTTTTCAACACAATTTGGTGCTGTGGAACACAATTGTGGGACAGTGCTCATAAGACTAATATAGAAATAATACAAAAATTTCAGAACAATTTTTTGAAAATTGCATTAAAATCTGAAATTTTGCTTTTTAGATAAGATTTTCAACTATTTGAAAAACTGCATGTATCCCTATGAGGACTATTGTTTGTCAGTTTTGTGCGCCGATAAACAAAGCCGTTTTTTTATAAATAGCAGAACAGTATAAAAATTTTCGTCAACGTTTTAGCCCGCAATTCTGAATTGATTTTGAAAATTATTGGCTGGGAATCGTTCTGATTAGTTTTTGGTAGAGATCGGCCGGGTCGTTTTCTTGTAATAAAGTGTTGAAAATTTTTTTTTCGACGATTTTTGTCATTTTTTGACGGTAGATACCACAGTCTTCTAGATCATACTAAAATATTACGGCCCTACGGCAATTCGTTTAACTTTAAAAATTCGTCCAAATTTGCAAAAATTGGTATCGCTTTTTTGGCATTTTCAAAATTAGACCTTTCATCGACGTTTGCTCAAAAACGTCTAAACTGATTTCAAAAATTTAAAAGCCATTTGATGCTTCTCGATGAGGATTATTGTTTATCAGTTTTGTGCGACGAAAAAAGTGTTAAACTTTTCGTCCACATTTAAGCTCATATTACTGGATCGATTTTAAAAAATCAAAAACTGTTCGAAAGATATTATTTGGGAATGATACTAATTAGTTTTAGGTGAAAATCTAGCGAGCCGTTTTCTTGTAATTAACTGTTGAAAAAAAAAATTAAGCCGATTTTTATGGAACTTTTTTTGGCGATATATGTATATCATGGTCTTATAGAACTTACTGGAATATTACGGCCTTACGACCAGTAGTTTAATTTTTAAAATTCATGAAAGTTTGAGAAAGAGTATATAGATTTTTTGACATTTGTTAAAATTAAAATTAGACGTTTTACTGGTATAACGACAGAGAACTTGGTCTTAATGAACATACTAAACATTTCAGGAAGTTCATGTAACTTGCTCAAGGCAAATACCAACTAGTGTTTATGTCATAGCCAGTTATTGCAATGACAGCAGCCATATTTGGATTTATTTTGAAAACATAACCTAAAATAACAATACCGATAAATTCTTAAAGCAATATTTTGTTATTAATTCTAATACCCATAAAAAGATTTCATAAATGAAAATATGAGTAATTCACCTACTAGTTCTTTAAACAATATCGACGGAACATCAAATTATGGTGCGGATATTTGTCGTGTTTGCTTGACAGCCAACCAGAATTTAATTCCTATATTTTTAGAAGAAGAGAATTATTTTAGTGCTGAAAGCAGCATTTATAATATGTTCACTTCATGTACAGGTCAAATTATATCATTGGACGACCAGTATCCAAAACATATTTGCTTCCTCTGTCTCGAACAATTATACAGCTCATATGACTTTTGGAAAAAGTGCCAAAATGCTTTAGAAAAATTGAGAGAAATTGAGGAACAAAATACTTTCTATTTCGAAGAAGAACGTGATGGTATTTTAGAACAGTTTGAGATTTATAAAGAAGACATTTATAGTGAAACCACGGTAAATATACCAGATAATATAAAAGAAAGTCATTGTGAAGATAGTGTTATAGTAAAAGAAGAAGAAAGTATAAATCAGTTTCAGAATAAATGTGAAGATAGTGTTATAGTAAAAGAAGAAGAAAGTATAAATCAGTTTCCGAATAAATATTGCAATAACAATTCAAGTAGTCAAACATACCTTCTGATTTTTAAACCACAAAATGAAACAAATTCTTCGAGCAATGAAAAAGAAAATCAGAAACCTAAACCAAAACAAAATGAAAATTATGAAGCAAACTACAAGTCAAGCTATCGTTGTAAGAAATGTGAATTGGATTTTAGTAATAAGGATAAATATTCTGAGCACGTGAAACAACATAATTGCATATTATGCCATATTTGTGGTTATCTGAGCAGGAATATTTCTAGTTTTCAATTTCATGTCCTTGGACATTCTAATATAAGGCCATTTAAATGCAATGCTTGTGAAAAAAGCTATAAAACTAAAACCATGCTAAATAAACATAAGCTAAGCCATCAAAATGAGAAAAAATATAAATGTAAATATTGTGGTGAAAATTTTACTAATACTAACAGGAGATATTATCATATTAAAATGATCCATGACAATAATTACCCTCATGCCTGTGAGATATGTCCTAAAACATTCAAACTAAAAAACCATTTAATAAATCATAGGATGATACATACAGGCGAACGTCGTTATCCCTGCACAATGTGCCCTAGTGCATTTACAACAAGTAGTGGTCTTAGAAATCATACATATACACATACCGGAGAAAAAAAATTCTCATGCACTTTATGTGATAGACGATTTACTAGATTACATACTTTGAAAAATCATATGGTGTTTCATACAAGAGAACGTAGATATAAATGTGATAAATGTGGAAAAACTTATACGCAAAGGCATGGATTGAGGAGACATATGAAAAAAAAGCACGAGTTGGGAAAGTAAAATGTGATTGAAAACATTTATATTTTGACCTAAAATTTGTTTTCTATAAATGTGCTGTTTGTTGATATACAGTATTTTTATAGTTTGTTAATTCTACAATTAATATTTTAATAGTTGTTAATTTATTAATTTGGTGCAATTAATTTTAAATATGGCGCGTCAAACAGTGTTATCTGATTTTCAATTTAAAAGAAAATGAGTATGAAGTGGTATGAAGGTTAGAAACTCTTATGAAATAATAACAATGTCATATTTGACAACAGAAATTGGACAAAGTTTAATTTCCGAAATTAATATAAAAACTAATGTGTGCCGGGCCTGTTTATCGCATGATAAAAATTTGCGATATTTATTTTCTGCACAAGACAAAAATACTTTCAGTTCTGAAAATGTTTTAAAAATGTTCAATTCCTGTACAAACAGTGATGCTTCAGTTAATGATAAGTATCCAAAACATATTTGCAATATTTGTTTTGAACAATTGATTCAGGCTTATAACTTTTGGCAAAAATGTAAAAGATCCATATCAAGGTTTGATAAATTTGCCAAAAAACTGGATGTGTTTGATAATATTCAAAAACAAGATGTCGTAGTAGTAGATGATAAAACAACTAATATTGAATCAGAACCAAATTTCAATTGTTTCCTTCAGTTCCAAAAATCCATTAATAACAGCACAACAGATGAGCAACAATGTAAATTTGAGAAAATTACATGCTCTATTGAACAAAATGCTAATTTAATTAATATCATACCAAGTGTGCGAAAGACGAGTAACCAACTTGTAGTAAAAAGTACTGTACCTTCTGATAATATAGAGCAATCTAATTTAACACAGAAACAAGAAATTAGTTCTGGTGAAAATCATTCTAAAAATGTATGTAGTAAACTTCAAGATGTGCCAGATGAGACCGAAAAACTAAAGAAAGCAGAGTACAATTGCCGCAAATGTAAATTAGATTTTACTAATCATGAGGAATATCTTAAACATACTCACAATCATAGATTATATCTTTGCCCAGAATGTGGTCACTTGAGTAAAAGTCTGAGTGGTTTTCGTGAACACACCAAAAGTCACTCAAGTATTCAACCATATGAATGTAAATTATGTGGGAAAAAATACAAATCTCATTCTTCTTTACTGGTTCACATGCGTCATCATTCAGATGAAAAGAACTACATTTGTGAACATTGTGGTCAAAAATTTGTTACTTGGAGTAGAAGATTCAGTCATATTAGAACATATCATTCAACAGAGCGGCCACATGTTTGTGATATCTGTTCAAAGACATTTAAGCAATCGGGAACATTAAAAGTTCATAAAAGACTTCACACCGGAGAAAAGCCATATCCTTGTAGTGAGTGTACTATGGCATTCAAGTCTTCTAGTGATCGAAATGCTCATATGGTTAGACATACGGGAGAAAGGAAATATCTGTGTAGTATTTGTGAGAAACGATTTACAAAGTCTTATAGTCTTAAACAACATATGGTAACTCATACTGGTGAACGGAAACATAAATGTGAAGTGTGTGGAAAAGCTTTTACACAAGCGCATGTATTGAAAGGGCATATGAAAACACACCTCAGTCACCAGTCAAATTGAAAAGAAATATATATATATATATATATATATATATATCTTGATATTGTTTATAAAAGATTAATATTTTTAAAAGATTTATATTTACGTTCTGGTTTTATTTTTCAACTTGTGGCTGCAAAACTGTATCATATATATATATATATATATATATATATATATATATATATATATATATATAATTCCAAGAAAACACTAATATAATATATAAGTTAAATATAATTATTTATTTATAATTACAAAGAAGTATATTATTTAGTACAAAGAAACCATTGAGATTTAATAAAATAATAGTTTTTTCATATCTATGAGTTTTTGTCTTATTAATTAGAGTCAATATATAAAATAATATGTTTATTTTGTTCACAGATGAAACCAGATCGCTCTCTTGAAAAATACAACAGCATAACTAAGTACTTTATTGCTTATCATTTTATGCACTACTAACATTGTAATAATATTAACTTCCCGTAAGGAAAGTTATAGTAATCGCAAAAAAAACGAAAATGAAAATGTTTATATATCTTTACGTTTCAGAAGTTTCTGAACATTTTGGTATACCTTAGAAAAAATTGATGTATGTGTGTGTGTGCGGATACAAATTTTCGTCGACGATTTCGGGAACACGGTTCAACCGATTTCAATTATTCAAAAAACATTCGATTCCTATTAATAAGGGCACGTGCTGATTAGTTTTTGGCATAAGCAGGTCTAGTCGTTTCGAAGATTGGGGCAAAAAGTGCCACAAACGGTAACTTAGATTTTAATAATTCAAAAAACATTTTACTTGTATTGACAAGATGAAGAACTGATAAAATTTTGATGAAGGCAGGTCTAGCGGAGAGATAGTGACAAAAGTAAAAAACTGCCATTTGGCGGTCAAAAATAATCATTAGACATTTGCACATCAAATTATCAGATATCTTATAGAGATTTTAACAATAAGTACAAATTTTGTTTACATTTCTATGGGTTCCGTACCAATGTTTATCCGTTAAACGACGATGCGGCGCTTATGCGCTTCGACATATCGTCTCTATGCAGGTAAAGCAGTACGATTGCTTTGAAAAAAAAGTTCAGAATTTCCAAAATATTTCAAAATAAAGAAAACATTTTTTTCAAGAAGTATTTTTTTTTTCAAAAAAAAAAGGAAATTTTTGGCAAAAATTCATAGTTTCTCAAAAATCCAATTTTTTCAACGTAAATTTTTTTCAAAAATGTAAATCTTAAAAAAAATGGTACGGGAAGTTTCAGCAATTTGCCTTAAGGCACGATGCTATACATCACTAGTTATATTTATAGATCACAAAACATGGCATATCAAATTCTAGCCAAAATTTGGCTGCCAAATAATTGTCTAAAATTCTTTCTTAGATGGAATACATTGATCAACAAATATGATGTTTATAAAATATGTTGAACCTGTGCTGAAAATTCAGGCGTATTTTCAACAGAAGTTTTTTTATCCACGTGATTCTGTTCTAATCGGCACATGATGATAAGATAAGTAAATATGAACTCTATCATAAAATATAATGATGATATTATGAAAATATTGATTAGTGTAATTAGAGTATAGAATTGTAAAAATATGAAATCTGTGTATAACTCAGCTGATGGAATAAAAACTAGGAAAAAACGACTTACCAAGACAATTGAAGTTGTGAGTACTAGTAATTGATTAAAAAACAAAATATATTTTAAGGATAATAATAATAATAAATGCCTCTTGATTTAATAACTTTCCGTAGGGCAAGTTCTAGTAATCGCAAAAAAATCAAAAATGAAAATGTTTATATATCTTTACCTTTCAAATGTTTCTGAATATTTTGGCATACCTTAGAAAAAATGGACGTATGTGTGTGTGTGTGCGGATACAAATTTTCGTCGAAGATTTCGAAAACATGGATCAACCGATTTGGATAATTCAAAAAATAATCGATTCGTATTGGTAAGGAGACGTGCTGATTAGTTTTTGGCATAAGCAGGTCTAGCCGTTTCGAAGATACGGGGCAAAAAAAACAAAAGTCGTAATTCAGTTTTTGAGAGAACGGAGCGACCGATTTGAATAATTCAAAAAATCTTTTGCTTGTGTAGACGGTTTGCAAAAAATGGTTTTACAAAAAATTTCGTAATTTTGAAAACTAAAAAAAAATCAAAAATTTCAAAAAAAAAATTAAATTTTCAAAAAACTCAATTTTTTTGAGACAAAATTTATACACATCAACATATTCTTATATTTGTACACATTTCGAAATTCAATTTTGAAAATAAGAATGTCATCTACACCACTTTCTTACAACTATGCGAGCCCTTATATTCAAACCTGCTATTATATACATATATAACGTTTATTAAAGTATTATAAATATAAGTAATATAAATAATTCCTATTGTCAAATTCTTATTACTATAGTATAAACAAATTTTGCCTTTAAAATTTGATTTTTAAATAATTTCCTTGAAGATTCTGCGCTTTTCAGAAAAAGCATCCGCGCACGCTCCAATCAATATAGAACGACTTTACTAGGTGTATGTTATAGAAATGAACGAAAATATTAGGTATCTATATTTATTAAGGCCAAAACAAGTGTTTTATTAAATTCCCCGGTAAATAATACTACTATCGATAGTTCAAATTCAAAAGTTATGTTGTTAGTTCATAAATCAGCGTGCGCGTACTTGGAGTTGTCGGAGTCGTAGCCTTTTTGGAATTGGAAATTGTTAGTCTAAAAACATAAGATAATTGATTTTTATTGGCAAAATGCAGCCACCACCTCGGAAAGTGAGTAGAAGATATTGTATGATAAAAATGTTATAATTTTATTTTGGTCGAAAAAATAACTACCATTATTTTACCCCCTGTACTAAATAAACTTGTAATACATTTTTTGATTTTATCTCTTGTAAGATATAACATCAACACGCTATACTTAAAAATAGCATAGATAAAAAAATATAATTGCTTTGTGTATTTAAGTACTATATTGGCCATTGTGTATTGATTCGTGATCTTAATTATTATTTATCGTTAACGGTTAAGTCCTTGATCTAATGTACCTTCTATATTTGACAAATTTGTATGAAATGATCAATTATATTGTCTAACAATATTAAGTCCTATAGCAACAAGATTTAAAGGTTTAGAACATTTAGGCATACCTCAGAAAAAATGGATGTGTGTGTGTGTCTGTATGTATGGATAGAATTTTTCGTCCACGTTTTCAGGCGCACGAATCAACCGGTTAGAATGGTTCAAAAAAAAAATCGCTTCCTATTGATAGGGATGTGATGATTAGTTTTTGGTAAAGGCAGGTCCAGCCATTACGGAGATACGAAGCAAAAAGTGCAGAAATTAAAAATCGAGTTTTTGAAAGAACGAAGCATCCGATTTGAATGATCTAAAAAACATTCAATTCGTAATGCCGGAGAGAAGTGGTGATTAGATTTTGGCAGAGGCAGGTCCAGACGTTTCGAAGATGCCGAGATAAATGCGCTAAAAATAACAGTTTTTGAGAGAATTAAGAATCTGACTTGAATGATTCAAAAAATTTTTTCTTTCTTTTGCTTGTTTTGACAAAATAATTGCTTTTGACAATGTTACAGTATTTTAATAATCTATATGAAAACATTTAATATTTCTCAAACACATTTCGTAACGGTACGGGCAGTTCCAGCAATTTGCCTTAAGGCACGATGCCATACCCAACTAGTTTACTTCTGCATTTATTTATATTTTCCATGGCTATTGATTCATTTGAAATACCAATAGAAAAAAGAATATTATAGTATTAGGGCGCTTACAAGAATAATTTGTCTGATGTATATTAAATATGAAGAAGATTTGTGTCAATGTAAATAATGTACAGCATTTTCTAAAACTATAAGTCCATGCAGCATCTTGGTCTAAATGCTGGCTAAATCTACAGTATTGCTTAATACCAAAAATACCTATAACAATTCGGCATACAAAACTATGAATTGTATTCAAAAATTGATCTAATATTCACTAAAACTGTGATGTTGGTTGAGTGAAGATTTTGGTTCGTTGCCAAATTTAAATGATATATATATATATATATATATATATATATATATATATTTATATATACACATATATATATATATATATATATATATATATATATATATATATTTATACACACAACAAAAAGCAGTTTAAAATGCATAAGAGACCATTATCGATTGCAGGTTTCAAATAATTCAAACATTTTTTCCAAGCGAATTACTATAATCGATTTCACCCTTTCAAATGATAAAAATAAATAGTTGTTGTAGGCCATTAAATGTTTATAGATAATTTAATTTAGTGAAAATTTGCCGAATACATTAATTATTTAGCGCAAACAAAAATGAAGTTATAAATAAATAATAAATACATGCACTGTTGTTTCATCCATTTGATTTTTTTTTTATAAAAATTGGATAAAGCAAAAGATTTATAATTTCTATTATCAGTAAGTATATTCATTTTCCAGGGTAATTATGTAAAATTCCTGAAAAATTTGCATTCAGAGCAAATTGCCAAACTCCAAGCCAAAAATCAACATGAATGCGATCTGCTGGAGGACATCAGGCAGTACACTTTGAAAAAATCAGCAATCGAAAAGTCTTATTCGGAAGCTTTGCTTAAAATATCATCAGGATATCTGAATAAGAAGATTCCTAACATCCCTGATATCAAAATCGATGGCAGTGAGGAGAAATGGTAAGGAACAAGAACTGGTGTTATTTAAAGACCTTCCTGAATTTGTGTATATATAATATGTTGATCAAAATCTCTAAGAAGTCGATCTTGGTATACCTTAAATAGAAAGAAAAAAATCGTATCAAATTTTCAACCTTTTTCTCTGTATTTAGGAATATGTGGAGTGTCTGGCGTACAGTGTTGGAAGAAAACGAAAAACTTGCCAGAGCACGCCTGGCAGCCGTGGAAGTATTCCAGCAACAAATAGCAGACGAGGCAAAAGTTCTAAGAACGCGAAAAGTATCATCCTCTAGAAAGGTATTAACTATTCCCAGTAATATCCCTATATTTTAATCAATTAAAGTATTATCTTAAACTTTTGTTACCCTCAGACTCTCGATCAGTTAGCAACAGTACAAAAAGAACTACAGATTTGTGTCCAAGACGTGGACAAAACTAAAAAGCTATACTTTGAGGAGGAACACAGCGCGCACGACGTCCGTGACAAAGCCAAAGACATTGAAGAGAAACTGAAAAAGAAAAAAGGATCGTTTTTCCAATCCATAACGTCATTACAGAAAAACAGTGCTCGGGTTTCAAGTCGGAGAGATCAACTCGAGGAGAAAAGTTCAGGAGCCAGAATGATTATTTGTTAAGTTTGGCTGCTGCCAACGCGCACCAGACGAGATACTTTGTGGTGGACCTGCAGACTGCCATGACAGGGATGGAGGTGAGAAAGGATAATTGATACTTCAAAAAATAAATTTTTATCCACATCTGTCTAATGTGTGTCCGTTATCATTTTCAGGATTACGTCTACGAACGTGTAGCCGAATACTTGACCCTAATGGGCCGAACAGAGCTTCTGACTTGCAGTGCGACCCAGAATTCATACGGCAAGATTCGTGATCAAGCTCAACAGTTGACCAGAGAATATAATATACAATGTTGCTATCTTTACTATCCTGTACTCAAACAGCACATTCAATACGATTTTGAGCCTTGTGATAATGATCCTATTGATAAAGTCACCATAGATCATGAATCAGCTGCCCAGACCTTGAGCAGAGAAGCTAAAAGATGGGCAACTAGAATAGCGAGGGAGAATAACGCTATTAAAGAAAATACTAGGCGAATGCAGGTAGATAATAGCTGATTATGTCATAATTGAAACGGGATAGGCATATTTTAATAATATTAAATGGTTTGGCATCTTTTTTAGGTTTGTATAGCTTTACGAGAATCAGGCCAACGTGCAGATCCTGCCGATCCCAACGGTCCTGATTTAGAATGCAAGGCTGAAGAACTGCGTCAACAGGTTAGGCGCAGTGAAACAGCAAAAGTCAAAGCCCAAGCGCGTCTAGACTGCCTCAGGGCTGGTGGAATTGCTATCGATGAATGGATTAAGGAAGCTAATGAGACTCTAGACGTACAGCAACAGGTATTATGAAATGGATTGATAAATATTGATATTGGTTAACTTAAACTGCATTTTTATAGGATGTTCAACGATCATCTTCCTCCTTGTCACTGCGCACTGATGCATCGGGACATGTAAGTATTTTAGATGATTTGTGGTCGTTCGTTAAATCCAACATATTTACAACATATTTTACACGTTTTTAGGACCAGCCGTCATCTGATTCTTTTTACGATAGTGACACAGATCATGCAGAACCAGCTGCAGCAGCAAATGTGTCAAAAACGAGCGAATCCGATTCGCACGGACGATACAGTCCAGAAGACCAAGATGATATTTCTTCCATGCAGGACGCCGAGGTAGACGGTGAGTGGGGTATGCATTTAGCAACAATTTATTTATGCATCAATCGATTACATTTATGTAACTAATATTTTACTGCAGCAATGCTGGAGCAAGAACGGCAACGAATAGAACAATTGACAGCAGGATGGGATGATCCTACTCAAGTTGACTGGGGAGCCATGGATTCGTCTGCAGGAATCGAGACCACCGCTGCTCCATTACCCACAGGACCAACTTACAAATGTACTGCCCTATATTCCTACACCGTAAGTGTCTTAGTTATAAGCGACATGCTACTGGTAGCTTATTGTTTTATAACTGACCAATGATGCAAATGAAAATTAAGTGATAAGTAGTGAAACTAAATATAAGCCATTGGTACACTGGCTAATATGCAAATGTCTTAGAAAAAGTCCATGGAAGTAACTTCATTTCTTTTTTATCTAGGCTCAAAATCCTGATGAGTTAAGTATAGTAGAAAGTGAGCAATTAGAAGTTGTCGGTGAAGGCGACGGAGATGGCTGGCTGAGAGCAAGAAATTATCGTGGTGAAGAAGGATTCGTCCCACACAACTATTTGGACGTGGAGCGAGATCAACCAACAAATCAAGGTAGAAAATTTTATTTGTAATACCATTTCTGATTAAATATAACAAATGGCAAAAATATTCATATATACATTCTTTAGAAATGATGGCACAAAACGATAATGACAGGGACGCCACACACGGTCTGCAGCAACAAATATCATTTTCATCGGTGGATTATACAATAGCAGAACAGGATCATGATACTTGCCAGGTATTTGATATCCAAATATTGCTGTTAGTATAATTTTAATGCTATTTTTTTTGGTAGGAATCGTCGCAAACGCAATCACCCGATCAAGTGTCGGTGATATCAGCACCTGGTGCACAAAAACCAAAGCCTCAAATTGAATATTGTTGCGCCATGTACGACTATGATGCTGCAGCTGATGATGAGTTGACATTTGAGGAAGGACAGGTTAGAAAAAGAAAATTAATCAAAGTCTATGTCTATAAAAATAACTCAATAGTAAATTGATTATTAGTGCAAGATTTTATGTATATTCCTATTAATATATTCTTATTACATTTCTTCAGATTATAAAAATTTTAACAAAAAGCGCCCATGGCGTGGACGACGGTTGGTGGGAGGGTGAATTGGATGGCCAAAAGGGTTATTTCCCATCCCTGGTAGTAGAGTTATGCGACGAAAATGGCGAATTGTTTTCCGAAGAAGAGGAAGAAGAAGAACATGAGTCACCTGATGCACCAGCTCCTGCACCACCGGCGTGTGCCCCACCGAAAGGACCGGCTGATAAAAACTTTTTGTTTGATGGAATCGTTGCTGATATAACTGTCACACAACCCACACCTTGTACGGAGAGACCAGCTGCTGATGATTTCCAAGGTAAACACAGCAAAAACCATGGCAAAATATTCTTCAACAAATAGAATATGATCTAAATAATTTTTTTTCAGAAGAAAGTGCTCGCATGTCAACCACTGGAGAAGCAGTGATCTTAGACAATAAACGCACCACGGCGCCTGCAGCAGGTGAGACCCAAGGTTTCTCTTTGGACCTTTCCAAAGGCCAACAATCTCAATACAAGAAACAGTTTCAAGATAAAGGTTCGATTCAAATTCTGTTTCATAACGCACCGAAAAATTTGCTACTCTGTACTAGATGGTAGAAAATTTAGCCAACACTTATTATTTATTATGACATTCATTGAGGCACGTTGAATATAACTCGGTAATATAAAGAAAATAGGTATTTAGGTGTCATCACTAAGCCTTAATTCAGAAGCACCTCAAAAAATATTCTACCGTAATTTTCAAAATATTTAAATAATCTTTATAATACTTTTCCTTTCTTGCTGCATCTCCAGTGGACATACCTTGTCTTCTGATAGAAGATGAAGTAAGTATTTGATACTAACATATCTTAACGGTTCTGTACATATATTGACCAAACTGTTGTTTTATTTTGTACTCTCCAATTTAACAAATATACTCCCATTTAGGACCGAAACGATATAACTGGCGACCACGCTGATGATGAAAGCAATTTCGCCCGAAATTTTGCGCAAATCGTCATCACAGCAGCCACACCCATGGTTGAAGACCCTGAAAAGAAGTTTCCACCCGTCGAAGAAGACGCAAAGGAATCAGAAACACAAGAAAAACCGGATAAAGATAAGAAAGAACCCATCGAGTTGGATAAACACACCGAACAGACTACCCTAGAGCAAAAGACCGAGGAGGACGTCGAACCAAAGGTGGAAGACGACGAAATATCCACTGCTGACGATCAGCCGGCCGATTGTGGACCTTTTCCGGTGAGTAGTAGTTCCGCTAGCGAAGGCGAGTCTACCGGTCCTAGTACTGCTGAAAATTCGCAACAGCAGGATCAAGAAGCTGATCCTAGTACTCCAAAACAGGTAGTCGGAGGCAGGGCAAGCATACCTGATGAACTAGCACCTCACCAGTTGGCGAGATTACAAAATTTGAAAGAATCCAATGCATAAATCAAAGACGAGACCAACAGATTGATATTAATTTTATGATATTATTAAATTGAAATATATCTACAAGTATATCGGACGTCAATAGTGCAGTATCTGCCAATTGGTATTGTTGATTTAATTACCAAGGTCAGGTTGTGGCTAAACTATAAATTGATCAGTATTAAATATTTGTCCTAAATTTTATTGATTCTAATCTGTTAAAATCAACTAGCAAATATAAATACTTCAGAGAATCATTTATCGTATTATCAAATTGATCCTACCAACTATGAACGGTTGTTTGTGGATCTATAGATCACAACTTCCGAATCACCAAGAATTTGATTTTAAATAATTTATTTGGATAAGGCAAACATATGCACAAAAATAATAAATAAGCCAAAAACTTCTTTATCAAAACTCTGGGATTTGAAGATAAACTGAATAAAAACAGTTCGTATCTAAAGATACCTTTGAAACAAGATGGATTGAGGATTTTTTTGAAAAGAATGGATTTACTTGATATTATTTCCCCAAATACCATTTAGTTTATACTAAAATCTTGTTTTAAATAAAATAGTGCAGTAACTAACTTTTACTTTTGTACCGAATGTAAAGAGTAATTTGAAGCATTCGAACAGTTTCTGGAATACCAAACGGATTTCATCAGAATCTTGTAAATTTTCTTGCAAATCCAACACCAATTTGGAAGTTTGTGGATAAAAGTCCCAAACAAAAGCAAAACCGCCAAATAATCTCAATTTACAAATCTAGTCAAAAATTATAGCTATAGCTATATAGCATAGCTATATAGTCAAAATTATAGCTATAGAAATATAGCTTTGTAAATAAATCCAAAATATGATTTTAGCATGATTGGATGTAAATATTAGTTTTTGTTATCAAATTTGGTAAAAATTATTATTCCTCTATATTGTATGTGTTAGGGCTTCTGTTACTCAAAAAAGTCCTCGAAATCGAGGACCACGCTTCAAAAATTAGGCAAAAAATTGTGTATATAATTGTAATTAAATTAGAAAACTAGATTTATCAGTTTTGAGCTTCAGCAAAAATTATGCGCATTGGTGTAACTAAAAATGAAGCGTAACTGTTTTATCTTTCATTTGTTAAAATTAATTTATTTCGAGGTCGACTAATGTGCATTTGTAAATAACTGTCACAAATGTTAATAACTCGATATAAATTTTCATTAAGTTTATACATCTGCTTTGGATATAATCCGTGGCGCACGACCGTTTCATCCAGACCAACAATAATAATTAATCAATCCATTTAATTTGTGAATACAATGAAAAGTTTATCACAAACTCGGGGCTTAGGGAGATCTGGCAACTGCGCATAAACTTTAGTTTGCTTTAATTTTTCATTTGGCTCTTTTAAATATAGATGAAATTGTCGTATGCTGCGAGCCAATGATTTCATTATTATTATAATAATAACATTATCATAGTGCATGAATGTCTTTATTTGAAAAATAATACACATTTTAAAAAAAAAACTCGAGGCAACGATTCATCCTCAGAGCACATTACAAATTTTTCAGAAATTTGACTACAGCGCATTGACGTACTGCAATAGGATATAAAACTGTAGTCGTATGTCTCAATTGTATAAAATTTTATCGCCAAAATGAACAAGAACTGCGATCTTTTAAAATGTGATAAATACTCAAAAAAAATACAAGTTTTTTTCACATTTTTGTACATGACCGTTTCATCATATGAACAACAGTGCTTCGTCATACTATTATAATAGTAGTTTTGACATACATCCAAACAATGGTGGCAACTCGGCATTGTTGCCAAATGTATTGAAATCTTGCCTGAGATAAAGTGATCGTACAAGCCCTAAGCCTTGTGATAGTTCTTTGGCAAAACGTGTACAAATTATAAAAATCGACTAATGTCAATTAGTTTAACGAAAAAGATTTTGTTTATTCATTACAATTTTATTAGTAGTTTATTTAAATAAAAAATAGTTAATATTAATTTTTAAAATATTATAAAACAATTGTGTTAATATTTACCATCTCACTGACAATCTAGATGTTCCTTATAATAAATGTATGATGTTTTTTAAAAACAAAAACGTGGACTAACATTTATCCGAAGTAATATAAATATAAAAAATAAAGCCAGAGGTTATGACGTTTGCACTCATATTAGCCTAATATACGTTTCATTAAGTACAGCAGATTTGTGTACTTATTGATTGCATTTTACTCTCCTTTGAAAATGTAATTTAAAATGGTGATCGACTTTAAAATTAAAAAACAAATTGGCAAAAGGCATTTTTATGCCATATTGTTTTTAACTTTTAAACTATTTGCGTAATAGAAATACTGTCTAAGACAAATTTGTACAAAATTAAATTATCTATAATTTTTGTTAACATCAAAATGCTCTAAGGCTACTTGGTATACTCGATAATGCTTTTCGAAATAAATTTAATATAAGTAATCATTTTTCTTTATTATCTGCAATGTTGTCTAACAACAAAACCCTACCACAACTCGGTATACTCACAAATGGCTGTAGAAAATAAAAATAGGGCTAATATGGGTCAAGTTACAATAATATAGACCAAATCTATGTAAATCCTATCCCATTTTTGCAAACTTTATTGCAAATTATATTTATTATTTACTTCTAATATTGCCCCTAATAGTGATATGGATAATTACGAGTATTAAATAAAACAATTTCATAAAAGCCACAAATAAATAATAAAACAAAAAAAATTAATAAATTTCATTTAGTTTCTAAAGTTGTGCCTTCATGGATGTTTGCTCTACTAACTATTATACTCACACAACTGATTATGAAATAATAAAAAAACTTTCCCTTAGCCCCATGATTATTAAATTAATGGTTAAAAAACAAAATGTATTGACAAAATATGTAAAATTAATATTAATTATAATTATAGGTTGTTTTAATTTGTATAAGTATATTGTAGATACATATGTACACATATAACTATATTGTATTTAAATATAATATTATATTAATTGTAATTGATTCGTTTTTATTTCAATTTATTAATGTTATTGATGATTGAAAATATAAATCCACTAGATTTTGTTCATCGAAAATAATTGAGTAAGTATGATTATTTATAAATTTTTAACCAGGCAACATAGGAAATGATAGTATTTGCAAAAAAAATTGAACAATTTTATTGTGCATCTTTTAGAAGATATTAGTAGATTACTGCAAAATATGTTATAGAAATTTGTATTTTATAAAATTTCTCACATTTTTCCATTTTGGTCAGATATATATATATATATATATAACTTTTTATCCAGGTGAAATAAAGTATTACTATCAGTCACCAAAATTTTATTTGTTATTCATCTCATTTTTTAAATTTTTGACATTTTCATGGCACTAAATGTAAACATTTCTGGGCACACAAGGATCTATTGTCCAAGCAATTTTTGCCTTTTACTTAATAAAATATATGATATTCCAGCTACTGCAAAAGTATTTGCAAAACCTAAGAGTGTTTCGAAAATATTACAAAATCTATTAGTCTCCTAATAAGTTTAGCACAGATTTTAAATTGTTTGGAATATTTTAACTTATAATGGAGTACAATAAATTATTAAACCTTTTACAAAAAATAAGTGGAATATTATTATTTAATACTTGAAAAATTTAATAGCTTTCTGAAGATATTAATTAAACAATTATTAATTAAATTATGTACAAAGGTGCTCAAAAATTTATAGGATATTTTCCAAAATGTTCTTGGTACAAGTTGATGTAGGGCATTCATATAATTTAAAGGTATTGCGAGTTGCTGTAGGGCTTTATAATGTTAGACAATTTAGTAAATATTTAATTTTTAACACAATTGCCAAAAATACAATTTTTATTAGACAAATAATTTGAATGTTATGGGAGATATACTGGATAAATGCGAACTTTTTCATGTTCAAACACGTATGAGTGCATTTTAATTCATTTCATATTTTCAAATCGAGTTCTAAAGTAAACCGAGTTGCGAGTTGCTGTAGGGCTTTATAATGTTAGACAATTTAGTGAATATTTAATTTTTAACACAATTGCCAAAAATACAATTTTTATTAGACAAATAATTTGAATGTTATGGGAGATATACTGGATAAATGCGAACTTTTTCATGTTCAAACACATATGAGTGCATTTTAATTCATTTCATATTTTCAAATCGAGTTCTAAAGTAAACCGAGTTGCTGCAGAGTATTACGATATTGGTAAATATTATATATATTTTTCTATTTTGTAACCAAATATTCCATATTTAAAAAATAAACGTAATAAAAGTTATAACAAATATGATAAACAAATGCACATGAAGTCTCTGATGTATATTTGGACGCTCAGATTTATTTTTAAAGGTGATTTTAAAATATACCGCGTTACTTTAAAATATATATATATATATATATATATATATAATCTGAGATACGTAAATAAACAATTTTTATCTGAGCTTTGCATTCTGTTTTCCTTAAAAATCTTGAATAATCAGCTTAACTTCTAAGACTTTCGTCCACATTAACATTTTACAGGTTTTTTCTTTAAACCCGGAGAGAAGAAGAATGATTATAATTTTTAATATATTAAACATAAATATATAACTTTACAACGTAAATTCTTAAATATTTACAATAAATAATTAATCGTGCAATTTTTCATTGATTACATTTCTTGTAACTTTTAAAAAGTTCACCTGAAGTTGATGAATTATGTGAAAATATTGTATAATATTAAATAAGGTAAAAATTATGATAATTATATATATATATATATATATATATATATATAACCCAACAAAAATTCAATATACTTGTAAATTGGTGTGAAAAATCCATTCGATTAGCACTAGTATAATTTACAGCACTGTACAATTTAGTTAATAAGAAGGAACATTTTTATATTAAATCGGAAATCACGTTTATATTAACTGCAGATTAAAAATAGCTTATCAGACAAATTTATATGATATTGATATGTCTATAATTTTGTCTAATAACAAAACTACCTACAACAACTCGGTGTACCCAAAACTGGCGATACTAAATAGAAATATAAATATTCTTATATCTGTTTCTTAATTATCTGCCATCGATTTTTATTACCAGAAACTTTGTTCCTAGTCGTTTCGTCTTTCTTTTAGTAAAACAGGAAAAAATCTCAAACTTTTATCGCAGGACGTTAAAAAGTTAAATAAGCCGGCAATAAAATCAACGAAGTGTCCTTTTCCTACTATGTAATTTGTTTCTGCGACTCATTAATTTCAATTAATTAAAAAAACAAGTTCGCTTTTTCTACATTCGGTCTGGTGGAGCAGAAGAAGTTTTATGGAGGAAAAAAGTGATAGGAATTTGTAGAATTTAATTGTCCAGAAGGAGAAAGGATACGTATAAATACAGTTTCGTAGTTAATTATTTGCAGTAACTACTACAGACAACCTCAATTTATTGCATTAGCAAATAAATATTTTTTATTTTTCAAGTTTAACTTTATATAAATAGTTTTCTCAAGCATTTGTTGACTTTGTTCGATTCAAATCATGATATTGATTTATTTTTTAATTTATACATTAATTTGATATAAGAGAAAATTGTAAATTTGAGTGAGTAAGCAAGGGCCCACAAACCTTAATCAAATTTAAAAATTTATAATTCGTTCAAAAGGTATTATTAGAAATCGCGTTGATAAGTTTTTGGCAAAGATTAGCCAGACTAGTTCTTTATAATAAAGTTGAATTAAATTTTTTTTGACAATTTTCATGATTTTTTTATCGCTAGAGATCATGGTCTTCGAGAACATACTGAAATATTACACAACTACGACAAGACGTTTAATTTTGAAAATTCATCAAAATTTAAAAATATTGGCACGCTTTCTTTTGACGTGAGTCACAATTAGTATTTCATCGACGTTTAATCAAAAACGCCTAAACTGATTTCAAACATTTAAAGGTCATTCGATGAAACTTGATAAGCACTCGTGTTGGTTAGTTTTTGATACGATTGGCTGAGACGTTTCTTTAGAATAGGTGCAAAATTTTTCGTCCACGTTTTCCTAGATAGATTCTGAAAATTGCAAAACTATTTCAAAAACCTTGAATTTTGGCTAAGATCGGCCAAGAAGTTTCTTCGTATTTGATTTAAAAAAATCGACAATTTTCATAAAGCTTTGTATTACGGTATAGTACCTAGTCTTAATAAACATACAAAAATATTATAGTCCTACAAAAAGTGGTTTAATTATAAAAATAATTCATATTCGAATTAATTGGCCGTGCTGTTATGAAATACAATATCAACATATTTTTACTTAAATCATAACGATCCTCTCTTTTACGTGAGCCCTCTATTTTTACAAATAAAACTATTCCGGCTCAAACATCAATTTCTATTCATTCGTCCGCCGTTTATTGCTTTAATAATTTTAATCGCCTATTAAACGTGCATTCAATCATGCATTCATGCATTCATATTCATGGTGCATTTATGGGAAAAGTATGATTCTTTTCCCTTCGCCGTGTGCGTTTTTATCGTTCGCCTATCATTTCATGAAAAGCTTTTACTGCGCGATCGCTAATTTGATTTTGCCGGGAAAGCGGTAATGGTATAAGCGGTAGCATGCGGTACATGGGACACTGTTATCTGGATTGATAAGGACAAAACAAGTATCAGTAAATGATTGGTAGTAAGAATTAAATTGTCGTTCGGCGTAATTTTTAAAAATTTTATCTAGTTATGAAAACCAAATTTGATAAAGTTGATAAATTTTTTACGGTGTTGAACAATATTGTGACTAGTAAGAATTTAGAATGCACCTTCTTTGGAGGCGTTTTAGCATCCTTTGCTCGACCTCTAAAACTTCTGTAATTACCTGTAGGACTTAGTAGCGAACTATGCGAGTAGAAGGATTATTATTACTATTTGTTTTATAACCCATTTAATAACTATATTTCATTTAGAAGTAAAACATGACTGTATTCTGTATTTGTATATAGCATAGGAATTAGTATTTCGAGGAACTTAAGGGTGGCAGCTGTGTACCCTCTGGTTACTGTCTTTTAGGCGTCAATATCTAACGTCACAATATTTTTATGTTTAATTGGTATTCATATTCTGCCTCGTGGCAAGTTACATAAACTTCTCGATATGTGTAAATAATCGACTTAATCATTTATAAATAAATTAATTTATGAGTGATTAAAAGCATTACGAGTGGATTTTTTACACATAATTGAGAACGAACAAACACATTAACTCGGAGTATTTTCTAAAAGCAAATTTTCAAAAATCAATAATTTTTATTATTGAACTAGTTACCAAAGAACTTTAATGGTTTAGTATGTTTATTAGGACCAAGTACTCTATCGTTATACCAAGTAAACCATCTAATTTTAATTTTAACAAACGTCAACAAAACTACTCATTTTCTCAAACTTTGATGAATTTTTAAAATTAAACTACTTGTCGTAAGGCCGTAATATTTCAGTAAGTCTATAAGACCATGATATATATCGCCAAAAAAAGTTCTAGAAAAATCGGCTCCAATTTTTTTAAATTTTTTAATATTTATTTAATTACAAGGAAACGGCTCGGTAGATTTTCACCTAAAACTAATCAGTATCATTCCCAACTAATATCATTCGAAGTTTTTAATTTTTTAAAATCATGAGTTTGAATATGGTCGAAAAGTTTAACACTTTTTCCCAAATTATAAAGAAACGGCTCGGCAGATCGTCGCACAAAACTGACAAACGATAGTACTCAATGTGATACATCAAATGGCTTTAAAATTTCTGAAATCGGTTCAGGCGTTTTTGAGCAAATGTCGATGAGAGGTCTAATTTTGACAAATGCCAAAAAACATACTAATATTTGCAAACTTTGACATTTTAAAATTAAACAACTTGTCGTAAGGCCATAATATTTTAGTATGATCTATAAGACTATGGTATCTACCGTCAAAAAAAATCATAAAAATCGTCAAAAAAATCATTACTTTATTACAAGGAAACGGCTCGGCCGATCTTTACCAAAAACTAATCGGCACAATTCCCAACCAATATCTTTAGAACGGTTTTTGAATTTTCAAAATCGATTCAGGATTCAGCGGGCTAAAACGGGGACGAAATGTTTTTCACTTTTCTGCGATTTACAAAGAAACGGTTCGGCCGATCATCGCACAAAACTGGGAAACGCTAGTCCTCATCGAGATTCATTGAATGCTTTTTAAATTTTTGAAATCGGTCCGTGTTTTTTGAGATATTGTAGATTTACGGTGAAAAATCTGTTCACATACACGCATACACACACACATACTTTTTCCAAATTTGGTCTCATTCGATTCAGAATGGTTTGAAACGTGGAGAAAACATAAAACTAGCGAATGGAATTTTTTGATGAAAACATAAACTTCTCTTTCGGGAAGTTAATAACCTCAAAATCTACAACAGCCTCAACCTTCAAAAGCCCCAAGCTACATAAACATCCACCTACAACAGCTCCAACCTGCAACAGCCATGACCTTCAAAAAAAAGCCTCAACCTGCAAAAACTTCTACCTTCCTAAACTTCTCAAAATTTTATGAATGATATCTTCTATAAAATCATTTCTAAATCCATATTGGATCCATAAGATAGCCGTCATAGGCCTATAGTAATTGATTTAGTCCCTTTTCCCCAGTCGATGCGCAGTCCAGTAGCATAGGTCTTTGATATTTGATACTTGGTGACAGAGGGGATGATGGGGCATGGATATTAACATAGTGTCAACGTGTGGGGAAAATGGGCTGGATGAATGTATAAATGGATGGATGGATGGATGGATGGATGGAAATTGTGTTGTATCAACAACACACAGGTCTGACGATAATTATTCTCGCATATTATTATGTTAATTAGTTTTCTGGCTGAAATGAAGGGGTTAAGGTATCGATTGGATATTGGCAATACAATAACCGAACACGATCGGAAAGTAATTTCGCGATCAACGTAATGCGAGTAAATTAATAATGTGGAAATTTAGTACGTACTTTTATCAATTAGTGTGCTGGTTTTAAAAAAAGTTTTATATGTATATTTGGGTATAGCTTTCAAGCGTTTTGTCGAAACCATAGGTTCTCAAACTTTTTTTGGGTATATTCCTCGATAGAAAACTTAATTGGCGAATTCCAATAAAAAAGGAGATAAAAACCAAAAAGCTTTACTGGTTATTAGGGACTAAAACCAAATTAAGTTCATACAATAAGTTACAGTTATATAAAACTTTATTCAAACCAATTTGGTGCTATGGAATACAATTAAGGGGCAGTGCTCATAAGACTAATGTAGAAATAATACAGAAATTTCAGAACAAATTTTTGAAAATTGCTTTAGGAGCGCCAAAATATATCCCGAACTGGCTAATTCATCTCGACACGAACATACCTACCATAAAAGATGTAATAACAAAAACAGCACATAAATATAGAAACAAGCACATCAGTCACACAAATTCACTAGCAAACTTTTTAATAACAGAGAACTATCGACGTAGGTTGAAAAGAAAAGCGCCACTTGATCTAAGTCATCAATTTTCCTGATAATGTTTAAAATAATTTAGTTAAAAATTATAAGAAATTATTTATAAGTAAATAGATAAGATTATACCATTATCAATAAAATATTGTTAATATTAATAACGAATTTACCTCTATTTACCTGATATCGAAAAAATAAAGTAAATGGAATGTTAATGTTCATCATGTTTTGGCATCAATTTTGTAAGATTTAATCTTACATCTCCTGGATAATGATGTCAAGTATACATAATTTATATGTTAGGAGATGAATATTTTACAACTAGCAAAATGTTTTTTTATCTTTAGTATAAAATATTATGAAAGTCTCAATATTAGTCAAGACAATATTTATTTAAATACAACACAATATTCAATTCAACCCAATTTTATTACATCATACAACTATATATTTTTTATTTTTTAAACTCCATAAAATTGCAGCAAAATTCCGGATTTTTTAATAACTTTTGCGTTATGTATTGCACAAGTAGGTACAACACAATTTTTTTAGTAATTTTAAACGTTTTCTTTACACACCGCCGCGCAGCGTTATATACATAATTAATATTTGAATTTATGGGAAAAAGTCTGACGCAAAAGGCAGCAGCAGAAATATAAAAATGTTTGCATATAAAAACAAATGCGAAAATCTGTTTTCCGACCCGTGGAAATTCCTGGATGTAAAAATATTACTTGCTGCAATAAATATTTGCCGGTGTACTATTGTAAAAGACACGTAAATTGTGGATTTATTTGTTTATATCTTGGGTTACTTTTAAAATATTCATATAATATATAAAAACTATTTGAAAAAATTGTACAAAACTAATGGAATATAGCATCGTGCCTTAAGGCATATTGCTGAAACATCTCGGACTATGATTTAAAATTTGAAAAAAATTAGATTGTTTGAGAGTTTTGGTGAAAGCTTTTCTGAATAATAAAAAACCCTAAAGTAATTCATTCTACTCATAAATTGCCCTAGATAGTGACTAATATTATATACATATGTATATTATATTTAGCGTCGCCACAAAACATAAATCACACATTATGCAAATGCGTTTATTTATGTACTTAGTTTATTTTATCTGAAATTAATTAAATTTCCAGGGACTGCGTTTAATATTTAATTAAGTAAATATTAAACAACTGTAAAATATTTCATCATTATGCAAATTCCGATAATACCAAATATTATAAACTGGAGACCATTTAATAAAACATATCACCGTCATCGGTATATCTAATAATTTAGTCGCTTTTTTGAAGTATATTGAGTTGCTCTAGGTTAAAATGATGTTTGAAAAAATTTTAGATAAATAAATTTTGTATCAATTTGCCGAATATTCCATTTTATTTAAACGAACTGTTTAGAAGTTACAGGATGTGCAATAAATAAATGCAAATAAATCATGTCAGTTCACTAATAATGTTGTTAAGCACTCTTAGAAAAATGTTTCATTTGAATCATGATTTTAAAGAACATAAAACTGGATATAGCTTTATGATGTTTGAAAATGATTTAGATTATTTAATTTTATACAATTTTGTCAAATATTTTGTTCGAATTATACAATCGGTTTGAAAGTTATAAGAGATTTAATAAATAAATCATTTCATTTTCATCACTTTTAATTTAGAATTGCAAATCAGTGACTTTGTATGATCTACCCTGGGTTTTGTGTTGTATATAAAGTGTATATATATACAGTACCCATATACAAATATAATTAAAAAAACATGAAATAAAACCTTCCACTCCAATTAATCCCCACGATAAATAATTACTATTTAGCATTTTAAATCACTAATGAGGTAAACAGCACAGAATTAAATCCGTTGTGAATTATATTAGTTGTGTTTGTACTATATATAGTGCATTATGAATGAACTAAAACATCTCTTTTTTTTGACGGAAAAATTTAACATAGAGGGAGTTGCATTTGCTGTTATGCAATTATTATTACATATGCAGAATGTAATTGTCTGCAGAGATCCAATAAAAAAGTAAAAAATAATGCCATTTGGCGATCAAAAATAAACACTATACACATGTACATCGTATTATCAGATATTTTTTAAAAATTATAATAATAAGTACAAATTTGGTGTGTATTTATATGGGTTTCGTACCAATGTTTACACGTTAGACGACTACGCGGCGCTTAAGCGCTTTGATATTTCGACTACAAATCAGCTATGCAGCGTTATTGCTTAAAACTGCATCATCGAAAATTCTGTTATCATAACATTCTTTCTTACTTTGTTTATATATAAAATACGCCTGATCGCACTGTAATTAGATAGACAATTTCACAGTTTTCTCTACAAATAAACATGCATAAGATGACGTTGCCATGACAATGCTACGTTATGAGGCAGAATTGCCTCATGAATAAGATATTCTGCAACTTGGGACAGAAATAAATAATCTAAAGCTCTGTCAAACATCACACTGCTCTACATCTATTCGGCATACTCATAAAAGTCATTAGAAAACCGAGTACTCCGTCTTATCCCCCGGATGAAATTAACGATTTTATGTCGTCTCACCCCGTCGGCATCTGTAGAGTTATTTCGGCTGTAACTGTTATTTTTATTGCTGTCGTAGTAGTACGGTCGTCCGTCCCGCAGCCGGTTCGTTAATTCTAAGGGAAATATAATAGAATCTGAAATGTCACTTCTCTTAAGAAAATGTACATTATTAGACTGGCCGCTGGGGTTCGGAAATTTACTCAAAATTGGAAAACATAGCGAAAAATAGCCAAATATGGGTGCAACTAGTGGTGCAAGGCGATGTGCCTTAAGGCAAATTGCTGGAACTTTCCGTACCGAAAACTAAATTTTTCAAAAAAAACTGAAATTTATTCAGAACTTTGAAAAAAAAATAGAATTTTGAGATCTTTGAAATTTTTGAAAATATTTGACTTCTTTGAAATTTTTTATTTTTTTTAATTTTGATTTTTTGCAAAATTTGGAACATTTTTTAAAGCACTCGTGTAAACAGGTAGGGAACCTATACAAATGTACACAAAATTTGTACTTGTTATTATAATCTTTATAAAATATCTGAAAATATATGGTGCACATATGTCTAATGGTCATTTTTGACCGTCATATGGCATTATTTTTTAACTTCCCGTAGGGCAAGTTATAGTAATCGCAAAAAAATCGAAAATGAAAATTTTTGCATTTCTCGACGTTTCAAAGGTTTCTGAATATTTTGGCATGCCTTAGAAAAAATGGATGTATGTGTGTGTGTGTGTGTGTGTGTGTGTGTGTGTGTGTATGTATGTATGTATGTATGTATGTACGTGTGTGTATGTATGTGCGGATACAAATTTTCGTCGACGATTTCGGGAACACCGATCAACCGATTTGAATAATTCAAAAAACATTCGATTCGTATTGATAAGGAGACGTGCTGATTAGTTTTTGGCGAAGGCAGGTCTAGCCGTTCCGAATGTACGGGGCAAAAAGTGGCGAAAACGGTAACTCAGTTTTTAAGAGAACGGAGCGTCCGATTTTAATAATTCAAAAAACATTTTACTTGTATTGACAAGGTGAAGAACCGATCATATTTTCATAAAGGCAGGTCTAGCGGTTTCGGAGATCTAATAAAAAAAAGTAAAAAAAAATGCCATTTAGCGGTCAAAAATGATCATTAGACATATGCACATCAAATTATCAGATATTTTATAGAGATTTTAACAATAAGTATAATTTTGGTTTACATTCCTACGGGTTCCGTACCAATGTTTACGCGTTAGACGTCGACGCGGCGCTTACGCGGTTTGATATTTCGTCTTTATGCAGTTAAAGCAGTGCGATTGCTTTGAAAAATAGTTTAGATCTTTCAAAATATGTCAAAATAAAGAAAACATTTTTTTTTTCAAAAAAAAAAAAAAAAAATTAAAAAAAATTTTTTTTTTCAAAAAAAAGTAATTTTTTGTCTAATTGTTTGTCAAAAATCTAATTTTTTCGAAGTAAATTTTTTTCAAAAATGTTAATCGTTTTTAAAAAAATAATAATTTTTGGTACGGGAAGTTCCAGCAATTTGCCTTAAGGCACGATGCCTTAATTGCCTTAAGACAGAATTCCACTTACAGCTAGTTACTTTTTTATTGGATCTCCGCAGACGCTGGATCTGCTTTTACAAAAATTTTACCAGTTCTTTCCGTCAATACAAGTAAAATGTTTTTTGAATTATTTAAATCGGATACTCCGTTATATCAAAAACAGAAGTACCATTTTTGGCACTTTTTGCCCTGTATCTCCGAAACGGCTAGACCTGCCTTTACCAAAAACTAATCAGCTCGTCTCCATATCAGTAGGAATCGAATGTATTTTGAATTATTCAAATCGGTTGATCCATGTTCGCGAAATCGTCGACGAAAGTTTGTATCCGCACATACACACACACATACATACATTTTTTCAGTCCAATTTGCCAGTTATATGTTCTCTCGACGTTTCAAGTCATTCTGAATCAAATTAGTTGGTGTGTATTTTTGTATAGTATGTGAACCAATTTTTGACCTTTTGTCGAAGTTTTCAAAAACTGCTGGACCGATTTCAAAAATGTAAAAACCGTTCGATGTATTTCGCCAAGAACTATTATTGGTCAGTTTCCGCGACGATCGGACAAGCCGTTTCTTTGTACTTAGCAAAAAAGTAAAAAAATTGTCAGCCCATAATTTTGAACCGATTTTAAAAATTCAAAATCTATACGAGAAATATTGGTTAAAAACCGAGCAAATAATTTTTTGTAAAGATCGGCCGAGCTGTGTCTTCGTAATTAAATATCGATTTTATTTGACGATCGATGAAACTTTGTGTGACCCTACACATCGTAGTATGAAATAGCATACTAAAATTATAGGCCTATGATAAGCGGTTGAATTATACAAAATCATCAAAGTTTAGAAATGGTTTTGAATTTCTCTTCATATGTTCTGAGATGTTTTTTTAGCCAACGATTACAGTTTACGTCGACACTGGAGTAAAATACATTTTTAGAGCACAAGGTAGATGAAATAAAAGCTGGTGATTACAGCTTACATTCACACTTAAATCAATTTTAGGGCACAAAGAAGATGAAGTAAAGGGTATTGATTACAGCTTATGTTCACACTTGGATGGGACGTCCATAGATAAATATAGTATCTTTCCTAGACAATATTAGAATACCCTGTATTCATTGTATCCATAGATAAGTAAACATATCCATGAATTGTATCTATTATCTCAGAACAAAACCCGTGTTCAGAAGGATTAATTAGGGGTCACATTGTAGTCGCAAATTTAGCGCTAGTGAGCCGATGAAAAAATATTGTCAAATGTTTTATGTTGGTTACTAAGAAAGGCCAGTGTTATTTTTGTATCAGCTGACAAAACTGTGATTCTTGTTCATTTGTATTTGTACATTTGTTAATAAAGATTTAATTAAGAATTGCTCTCAAATGCATAGCTCTTTGGCAATATGAATAGACCAGCTTCAAACCCAGATCCAGGACGTAAATACTACCATAGATAAATAGGCATAAGAATACTACGTAGTGCATTGACAGATTAGTCTAATCATATTACACTTTAAGGAAAGTGACCAGTTGTAGGAAATTCTACAAGAAATCAAGTATGAGCTTCTACAAGAAAGGCAAAATATTCAGAAATCTTCCAGCTGTTTAAAATTGGATCACCACTTCACACGGATCTGAATATACTTGGAAGAAAATGAGTTGCTGAAGAATGTCAAAATTTGCACGGAATGATTTTTGATTAATAAGAGCTGAAAATGACAGACGATATAATGAACTACCACTATAATGCATTTTTCACTAAATTTCACTAAATATTTATATCAATAAGTTAAAAAAGTGTAAAAGTTATTCCAGTAGAATGGGTGTGATATATATTTAAACCGGCAGTGTGTTTGTTGATTTATATTTCGATTTGATTGTATATTTATTATAATATAATATTATCTAGTATATTTTTGTTACTCTAGTATTATTACAAAACATAATACAATTTTAAGTCCAAATTGGTTGTAGCAATATCTGGTAAAGATGGTAATCAAATATCGATTTTTTTTTGACGACCGATAAAACTCTGTGTGACCTAACCTACACATCACAGTCTGAAATAACATACTCGAACATTATAGGCCTATGATAAGAGGTTGAATTATAAAAAATTGTCAAAGTTTAGAATTTTTCCCCAGGTTTAAGTGATTTTAATCAGAAACTATGCCAATCATCTATATATGATCTGTGTGTTTTGTTAGTAGCCAAGTTTACGTTTAGCCTTGAATAAAATACATTTTTAGAACATAAAGTAAAGATGAAATAAAAGCTACTGATTACAGCTTAAGTTCACACTTAAATAAGTACATTTTAGAACACAAAGTAAAGATGAAATAAGAGCTACTGATTACAGCTTTCGTTCACACCTAAATTAAGTACATTTATAGAACATAAAGTGGATGAATCAAGAGCTATTGATTACAGCTTACGTCCACACTTTGGACACGAAAGGATTTAAAATATATTGTGTACAAAAATAAAGATTTTATTATTGAACTTGAAGTTATAATAAATGTAATCAAAATGTAATGTAATGCCTCAAAACACTGTTTAACAATAAATATCAATCTTGAATAAATTTTTAAATTCGATTCAACAATCTATTCTTACATTCTTCATTTCACCAAGCAAAAAAAAACAAATATTTGAGTTACATAATGACTGGCAATTCATTGATATTTTTTTTTAAGTAGAGATAACTGAAAAACCTATATGCAAATATATGAGTAAATTGTTGTCAACTCTCTATCAATTCTTTACAGCAAATTCTTGCAATTCGCAGAGACGAGAAGAGAAGAAACGTCATTTATATATAAATTTGTCTGTCCTCTGTCCAATTACTAAAGAACTGCCTTAGTAATATGAAGACATACGATATATATATATATATATATATATATATATATATCTATATATACATATATATTATCACTATACTACTGTCCAAAGTTTCATCAAAATTAAAGTTGAATAGTTTGTTCCAATTATAATTGCTTTGGATTTTCCTTGATTTTCAGAATAAAATTATTTTGGTATAAGACAAACTATTTTTTGATAAAAAGTACCATTTGAATGAAATTTACTTCAATTTTAATCTTATAAAACTACCCCCAGAGTTGATACAAAATTATAAACTCTATCTATAAAAAATTATAAACTCTGAAAGCTAAAAAAAATTAAAAGCAGACTTATGATCAAAGTCTGTTCTATGTGAATTGATAAAATGTTCATCTTCATCAATAATTCGTGTCGAAGAAGAAGAAAAGGGCATTTTGTATCGTTGGAAATATTTTTCAAAGTGAATTTCGTAGAAAACCCACAGAAACTTAGACTCAATAATATATTACTCCTAATGTTCTTGTGGGATTATGGGAAAAGATAAACGACTCTTTATATATATATATATATATATATATATATATATATATATATATATATATAAAGTATACGGCAGTGTATAACAATTTTAGATAAAGAAGCCTTTTTTCAAATTTGTAAAAATATTTTTTTTTATCAAAGTGCAATGATAACTTTTCTATTACATCTCACACAAGTGCTCAAAATCTACCAATATTGAACAATTAGTTCTGAATCATGTATTGTATTATTGTAATAGTAACCTTTTTTTCTAAAGAGAAATATAACTTCCTTTAAAACTATGTACATATTTAAATTTATTATATGGAAAAATATGCAAAAATTTTGAATCTCCGTAACTGATAGCTTACAATAAAAATTATTATGACTAATAGACAATTAAAATGACAAACATACAAATTAAATTTTGTCTTAATATTTTTGATACTAAACTATTTTATAAGATTGTTAAGATTATGTACCTATGTCGTCCGAAATAAAAAATAAAAATGTTGGAATTCAATAACTGCAAGTTTAAAAGAAAAATGCCTTAAAAAATCAGATCGAAAATAATTGCAAAAATTTCTTTAACAAAATTAATAATATTACAAACCAATGTCAAGTTGTGTCTAAAATGAACCGAAAAAATACAGGATATAATTATATATATATATATATATATATATATATATATATACATATATATAAAATTGTGTTAATGAAATTATTTTGTTACCCAATGAAATAAGTCAAAACGTCAAATTTTGTTCGACTTTGCAATAACAAAAAAACAATGAAACCATAGATGGCATCCTAGACAATATTAGAATACCCTGTGTGAATGGCATCTACAATTTTTCTCTAAACAAAGTCAACTGAAAACAAAAGAACAAAATTATAATTCATAAACAAAACTTGCCTTGGTTTAGCAAACGCGAATAAATTTTGCAAAAGCGTTTAGATAAATAAAAAAATGAGTAAATATAATATTTCGGACATTGCGCCAGCAGCGGAAAGGGTAAGAGAACCCTGTTTTGACCTTTCGGACCCAACTTTAATGATTTGTCCCTATAATGCGACTCACAAAGTGCTTCCAAGTAGATATGCTATGCATTTAAAAAAATGTAGTCACGTGCATGATGAAATGAACATAAGAATTTGTTGCTATAACTATCTGCACCATGTGTTAGTACCCGAATATGATGAACACTTAAAGGTAATAAATATTTTTATACTATTTATAGTACAGTTCGAAAAGAATATGATTTATATTGTTTCTTTTTTTTATTTATTATTGGCCTCACTTACTCGAGCATTTAGCCATCTACATTATTCTATACAATCATAATCTTCAATATCATACTATTTTCTTCTTCATATAATCCTATTTTTTCTATACTTCTTAAGTTATCTTCACTCTTCTTTCTTCTTCTTTACTATCTTCTCATTGCATATTCTGAACTATTTACTTCAATTCATTTTTATTACAGTTCGTAACTCTATTATAATTCCAAATTAACTACTTAATATTTTATCAATTTCTTGCCGGAGATTCGAACTCAGAACCTCCAGCGTGGGAATCGGGATCGCTACTCTGTGAGCTAATCCCACCACATGAGTTATATTAAACCTCCTGAAAATATCAGTGCATCATTAATTTTGACGAAGTTCGTATTTCTGTAGGACCTTTTACTGATAATGCTTATGGTGTCAAAAGTTAGCCACGGTGCACAATCATAGACCTGATACTACATGAGCTGCTAGTCCTCATGTTATCCATTGTATAAAGTGAAGTCTGCGAATCAGTCAAGAGAGTTCTACGATTGTCGGCAACGTTCGTTCAGCAAGTGACGTCACCGTCCCTTCTATCTTTATGCACTTATTTCGCGCTCGACTAGCAATCCATGTAGTATAAGGCCTATGTGCGCAATAGAAAATTGTACTTCGGCAGTAAGTTGAATTCAATGACGTTTTTGGAGCCAACTGAACGTTATATCTACTTTTAATGTTAAACAATATTGAAGATTATTGACCTGGAAATTTTTCATATATACCTCAAATGTTAATCGAACGAGTTTAGGGTTATGGATGATTTTGTGGAACGACTCTTAAGTTTTAGACATACATATATGCTACAAATATTAGTGAAGGTTCTGAATATCAATTTCAAAGATGTTTTCGAAATGATTGCAGGCACTTTTAGTGGTAGGCTATTTAATTGTCACTGAAACCTTTATACATGATTCGAATCAGTCAAATTGTTTCGGAAGTATAAATTGTCAGAAGCAAGATCAAGCATGAAATAAATAATTGTATCTTATAATTTGCTAAATGTTAATTTCAATTACATTTTTGGAGTTCACCGAATAGTTGTAGAGACATTTAGTATTATTATTCAATGGTAATCAAAGTTTAAAATAAATATATTTAAATGAATTTTACGGTAGACTGCACAGTTGCAATTACATTTAGTGTTGGAAATTATTGTAGATTGAATAAGTACTTCTGAAATACTTAATAAAAATAAAGCATGCAGTTCCAACGTTCCCCAACTTTTAATTTAAAATCAATCAATAACTTTTACCTTATTGTTTGAAAAATGCAAAAACTTATCTTATTTCGGATGAAATTCAGACTACTAATTCAACTCATATCAATTTGCAGAATTGTCAGGAGCGTCAGCAAACTGAAATATATATTAGGAATGATGTGATTAAGATGATTCAGGCTAGACAGACACAAAGAATTTCGGCCAAAACTCAATGTGACCTTGTATTTGAGCGTATAACAAAAGAAGTAGCGAATTCTAAGAATCCCAGGCAGGTCCAGCCAAGCCAAGTCCGCGGCCAAGGACCCTTTGGAAGAGGCCGCGGACGCGGTGTTCAGGTGGATGCCTGGAGACCGAATAGTGATGTTAGTGATATGAAGTCAACAGGAGTTCGTCAACAAAAAGTTTTCACAGAGACCCAGAATACTGTGCGAATTAACACTTCGAACAATTGCCTTGTCCAGATATTTGATAACATAACGATCATGCAGGAACAAAATCCTAGCCTTTCAAAGATGAGCATATATAATGCAACCCAAGCTTTAGTTTACCAACTGAAGACAGGAAAAACTTTGAAGACGAAACAAATGCTCAAAAACGAAAAAAAGGTATTCGATATGTTGAACGAAAATTTGAACAAATTACCGATTGAAAAAGAACATTCAATTAAAGAAATTTTTTGCGACATCTTGCAGAAAATTTTGTTGAAATTCGAACCTTAGAGTTGTCTCGACAGAAAGCCGGATTCAGTCACTTCAAATATCAAAACTTATTATTTAATTATTATCGTTATTACGAATTACATAATTGTATTCGTTTCTAATCAATAAAACATAATTAGTAAAAATGCATTTTTGTTATAGCGTTTCTATTGTCGATACTTTGTTAGTATAGAAGCAATATACTTAAATATGGAAAGAAAGCTGGTATAGTAGATAATTTTTATTTTCAATCATTTTTTGTATACTCATAGCTGCTACAAGCTATTTGATATTAGAAAATAAATCAGGTATTTTATTATAAACAAAATTCTTGAACATAATTCATATTGATTGTCGAAGAGTAGAGTAACAATAAAACAAATTGATGTACAAATTATGAGCTGTTACCATAGGTTGTTACATTTAATTGCGATTAAAGTATATAAAGTTGCTTTGGGTTATTACAAATATTTTAATGAATTTAATTTTAAACAAATTTGTCTCACATATCATTAATATCAAGGATACTGCTATGTAACATATTGCTGGAACACAAGAATTGTTTTTCTGTTATGGTTTCTGTTATGTTGAAATATTTTAGAACACAGCCAAATCTGCGTATTATTCAATTTTGCATAAGTTTTTCTAACATTTTATTCATTTTCAATAAAAGGTTTAAAATATATAATATTTAAAATCTCTCTAACTCTAGCTCTAATTTTTAATGTTTTTCGCGATTTCAGAAGCTACCGATATGCTGTATAATGTGTAGAGTATTGTAGATCATTTCAATATGTATAGTAAGATATTTTATTTAATATTAACATAAAACTAGTTGTAAGTAGCATTTTGCCTTTGGCAAAAATTGAGATTCAGCTATTTAGATAAAATAATTAACTGTTTATATCGAACATTTTCGCTTTAGCAAAAAATAATCGATTGATGTCTTTTGAACATACTTATAATATCTGTAACAGTATAAATTAAATTAATTCGTTCAACACATTTCATTCCTTCTATTTCGTATTATAAAAATATATTTTATTCAAGAGTGTACATCAACTGTAATCAGTAGATGCCTACGAAGCGTTCAAGCTCGAGGCAAAATTATAATATTTTTATAATTCAATAGCATATCATAGGCCTATAATAATTTAGTATCTTAATAACTATAAAATCTGTCATCATGAAGAATTGCCTCAAGATCGTCAATTTTTTTTTATATTTAATTACGAAAGTTTTTGAATTTATAAAGAAACGGCTCCGTCGATCGTCACACAAAACTGACCAACGATAGTCCTTATCGAGTTACGTCGATTGGCTTTTAAAATTATGAAATCGGTCCAGCCGTTTTAGAAAATACGTCGACTAAATTCAAAAATCAGCACACACATGAACACGTATATACTTTTTCCAAATTTGCTTTCATTCATAGCAGCAAATCGAATTTTCCGCGAAAAATAAACTTTTTCTTTGGGAAGTTAATATATTAAATAAATGTATATATCAGTTATCAATCAGTTATCAATTTCGCTATAAATAGTGCACCGTGCTTGATGCCACAATATCGATTGTCGTTTTCCCTTTTATATAGCTCTGATGTTTATCTTATAAATAATTTAATCCCAGAAGCAAATTTCCCCAATGTGATACTTTCTCCCCGTTTTCGCGATTTCCCAAGCGCCGGAAAATTCGCGTGCGACGGAGGACGAGGTGAAGTACAAGGTGGAGCTTTCGCAGAAACAGAACTTTTCGTTAATCTTCGTGGGGAACATTTAGTTTCAACCGAGAGGAAGTTAAGTTGATGACATTTGAGAGCTGATGGAAATGAATAATAAAATAAAGAATAAATATAATTATTAAATTTTAATGAAATTTTATGAAAATATTGTAAGTAAATCTGTTTCCTAAAACATTTAAAATATTATATGATTAAAATGAAGATGGTTGATGCAGAAGCACAAGACCATAAGGCACGAAAGCAGAAGTTTGGAAAAGAAAATACATGAAAAAATGATAAAATATTAGGAGTAGTGGTAATGGGAATGATAGATGAGGAAGAGAAATCAATGATTTGTGATTTGTGATGCTCTTACACCGTGGACCTGCTTTCGGACAGACTCGAATTTATTATTATTATCATGACTAATAAAATTTGTAACTTTCCGAAGAAGCAGTTTACGTTTTCGCAAAAAACCCTACGGTTTAAATTTATGTCTTTCAAGTTATGATGTTTCAAGTCATTCTGAAGCTGGGTCTTTTCTTCCTAATTAAATGTTGAAAAAATTGTATGACGATTTTGATAAAACTTTGTAAAACGATAGATTTCATAATCTGAAATAACATATTAAATATCACAGGCCTACGGGTTGAATTATAAAAAATTATCAAAGTTTAAAATTTCGTCTTGCGCTTGAGCGATTCAAATCATCTATGACAAAGCATACGAACGTATCTCGTTTATAGTCGGTAGCTACTGATTACAGTTGACGTTCACTTAAAAAAAATTATCAAAGTTTAGAATTTCGACTTGCGCTTGAGCGATTCTAATCACTTATGACAAAGCATACTAACGTTTCGCGTTTATAGTCGGTAGCTACTGATTACAGTTGACGTCCACAGTTAAATAGAATATATTTTACAACCGGAAATGGTTAAAATGAAATGTGTCAAACAAATTAATTTAATTTATACAAGAACAGTTATTATAGGTATGTTGTTGAAAGACATCATTTAGAAATCATATTGAATAATTTAATTTTTGTTTTCGAAACATTAAGACATTTTTCCGAAATCGCTGAATCTCAATTCTAAGCTACTTCCACCTAGTTTTATACATTTCTTATCACATAATTTGATTTTTAGCACGTTGACAACTTATTTATTAATTCTTTTATTCGATCTTGTGAATTTTTTAATTATTCGTCGAAAATTAATATGCAAAATAAATATAATCATGTATAAATAAAATTAATATATAAATATGAAATTCTATAAAATTAATTTAATAAATAAAACTATTCCATTCATACCGCATACTCTACCTATAACATGTAATTGAAAATGAAAAAAAAAAGATATAATATTGTTGATTCAATGAGCTAATTAAACAAAATTAATTATATATATATATATATATATATACATATGTATATATATGTATAGAGTATCTATGTAAAACCTGGATATGTTCCACAAAAGTTTCCGACTTTATTAATTAGACGACATAGTAGATAATTTTACAATTCTCGCCGAAGCGAAATCGTTCATTATAAAACCAAGAACAAAAATAATTGCAAAAATTTCGCAAAGTCATATTCTTAAATTGCCTTTTGTTGGAAATTCTTGAAACTCGGTTTTCGGAGAATATATATATATATACATATATATATATATATATATATATATATATATATATATATTGGGGTGTGTATACATTTTTACTTATAAATATATAGCACTATATAACATAATATAAATATCTATATTAAAAATTTGCATTAAAAATGTCAATTTTGTACTCTATTCAGAATTGTATTGGTTAAATTAAAAATTTATTTCTGACATCACCGTTTGTTCCAGAACATTGAAATTTTAATATAATACACTTAAACATATCTACAAATACATCCAATACTTAATTTTATAAAAAAAATCTGAATAAAAAATACTGTCACTAAAATATAGACTTGTTATCTGATGCACAACTTATGACTCATTTTATACAATTTATATAAAATTTATATTTTATACAATTCTAGTGAATTTGTTTGTTCATATTTAATAGTTAATGTAATATTTCATCCACTCATAATACTTTTAATATAATATTTGATTTTCAAATTTGTGAAATTCAATCTATAAAATAGAATCATAGAATACTAATTTCAGAAATTTATTAAAATTCTGATTTTGTTTAATACTATATTGTAAATATATATTATAATAATACAGAATAATAAATTAGTGGAATTCCGTTCATAGTTATAAATATTTGTTAATTTGTGGTGACAGAAGTCCATGACGTATCAACAATATCAATTTCGTAATCTTGAGTACTACTGGGTGTACAATAATACTGAAGCTTTTATATATTATATATTAGTATTTTCAATTTAAAACTGTAAATAATGTAATTAGTAATTTTATTTTTGAAGTGCCAAGTATTTAAAATTTTATGACCAAGGTCACATAATCCTTCAAGGACTCTTCCAAGAACTGGACGTTCCTGGTTTGCCTGGGTTCCCAGTTTGTCTAGGACAATGCACCGCTAGTTATTTGATACACATGTGTACTATATATAGTATAAAATATCATATACAATATATCCTCCTTCCTTTTATTTGTGTCCCCTTGTCCGAAGTAATTTCGAAAAGGACTCGTTTACTATTGATGTGTCATCTGTATTACAAGCGAAAAAGGACAAGGGTCCATAATATAGCAGAATAAAATACGAAATATGAAAGTAATTAATGCAAGACATTAACTAATAATAAAGACAGGGCCGAATCTTAATAGAATAAATATAAATCCCCTTTTGAGTATACCAAGTTGCTCCAGAGCTTCGAAATTTACTCTAAATAGTACAATTTAAATAATTTAATAAAGTAATTTAAAATAATTAATACTTAAACTAAGTACCAATTTTTATATGAAAATCCATTACAATTTTGTGAGAAAAAGTCTATTCCTTTCGTTGAAAAACGAGTCACGTTTTTATGATTTGATTAAGAAGAAAAGTCGTCGGTCAGACTTTTAATGAAATAAACGGATCGACAACAACTACTCGTGTTTATTTTTTAAATAAACTTCGAGATTCATTTAATAAACTCACAATTAAAAGTCGGCGCCGGAATCTCTATGTATCAGCCCGCTGTACTTTACATAGAATTAAGGATGATAACAACCAATGCATCCGATTTTTTAAAATAATATCTCTAGTAGCTTTAAAATGTTTGTATATTATTTAAAATTTGATCAAATTGTTCAAAATTTAAAAAAATATATAATATTCTAACATCACAAGATTTTAAAGCGACTCTGTATACTTTAAAATTACAATTGGAATAGAGAATTAATCTCAGCAGAATCTCTAATTCATGATTTACCATGCAGTTTGTATATTATATCGCTTGTAACTTTTAAATTATTTGCTGAATTTAAATAGTATGTTAAGCAAACTTGTACAAAATTAAATTGTCTATAATAATGTCTAATATTATATTACCGTACAGCTACTCGGTGTACTTTAAAAAGGTCATAGAAAGTGAAAACTATTTTCGGCGCAGAAGGCGTGTGCTTTATCTACTACATAAGTCATAACGTTTAAACTGTTGGTGCAATATAAAAAGTGTATATGGTGAATTTGTATAAAATTAATTTATCTACAACATAAATAGCTTTAAAAAACCAAGAATATTTTTACCAGTATTTACGACTACTGTTCGATACAGGGATGAAAAAACTATAATTTTTTTCCTCTATCTCACAAAAACCCTCTCTCAATCTCCTTCTGTATCTCCATGTCTCTCTAATCGAAATTCAACAGACGCTTTTCATGTATCCGAGGAAAATATCTCAAGAAAAACATTCAATCCGCGAAACATCTTGCAACTTTCCCTCACTCCTCCTTTGTTTGTTACGTGGACAAAATACCGATTGTTATTTTACCCAGTGGTGGAGTGCATTTATTTATTAGATCTCTTGCAACTTTTAAAGGGTTGATGATAGGTAAATGAAATATTTGGCAGATTCGTGCAGTAATAAATATACTATAATACGTTCTAACATTTTAAGGCACTATAGCAACTCCCTATATTCTAAAACGTAATTGAACATAGTACCTTAATATAAGCGACTAGCGACAAGTATATTCAATTTGTTTATTATATCTCTTGTACCTTCTGAAATAAAAGAACGTAATATTTGGGAAATTTGTATAAAATTAAATAATCAAAAATGCCTTCAAATATTGTAAAACTCTAGAGCAACTCTAAATGTTATAAAATCTTAATTGAAAATAACACATCCAAGCGCATCACATTTGACTTGACAAGAAGTGCATTGAAATTTTTCATTATATCTCTTGTACCTTCTAAAATAGAGTAATGAAATATTTGGGAAATTTGTCTAGAATTATATAATCTAAAATATCTTCTAATATAGTAAAGCTAAATTGCAACTAGGTATGCTCTAAAATCTTGTATGAATATAACACATTCACCTTTTTTAAATAACACATTCATTCGGTATCAATTTTTGATTTGAAAGTTTATAGAGATTTTTTATTCTATCTCTTGTTACTTGTGAAATAGTTAAATGAGCGACTCGGTATACTCTATTTTTTTTTAAATAGCCTCTTAATCCGAGTTCGTCAACATTCGGCTTAGAAGAAGAACATTCAAATTTTTTATTCTATCTCTTGTTACTCTTGAAATAGATAAATACAATATTTCGGAAATTTGTATATAATTTTATAATCTAAAATATCTCCTAATATGCTAAAACTCCATAGTAACTGGGTATACTGTAAAATCTTATTTAAAAATAGCACATTAATCCGAGCGCATTAAAATTTAATTTGCAGTAAGTTTATTGAGATTTTTTATTATGTTTCTTATAACAATTAAGCTAGAAGAGTGAAATGTTTAGGATACTGTATAAAATTAAATAATCTAAAATTTCTTTCAAAATTGTGAAACTCTATAGCAATCACTCTGTATGCAATAAAATATTAATTAACAATAGGACAAATTTGACTTGCAATTGAATCTATACTATTTTTTGTGACTCTTAGAATGCCTGAATATGATATTTGGTAAAATTTTCTAAAATTATATAATTTAAAATATCTTGTTTTATGGTAAAATTTTATAGCAACTAGGTGTCTAAAATCTTATATAAAAATAGCTATTACCGCATCAACATTTCATTCCACTAAGTTTATTTGATATTATATCTTGGCAGTGTGTTATATTATATTTTATTATATCTATTGTAGTTTTTAAGCCAAATAAAAAGATTATTAGAACTAGTTATCTCAAATTAATCTTTAATATTTAATAATATACTATAATATTTTGTAATATTGTAAAACTATACAAGAACTACTAGACTGTATACTCTAAAATGAAAATAAATATCCAAGTTAGAAATGCGTTGATTAAACATCCTTGCAATTTATATAATAAATTACACATATTTTTATTGCAACTCGTATAATTTTTAAACTATATTTGGTAAACTTTCGAATAAATAAAAAATCTATGAAGTTGCCTAACATCAAAACATATTTCAGCAACTCAGTATACTCAAAAACTGCTACGGAAAATAAATGCAATAATTTAAGCTTAAAATACAGAGTGTTTTTATATGTTATTTTTATGTGTATACGAATAAATTTTGTTTGATATTTATATATCAACTTTCAAGCTAAATATTGAAAAATTATCTGCATTAGTTAAAAATACTTAAAATATTTTTTTATATTTTATAAAAATATTTTCCTACGTCCATGTATGTGCGCAATCAGAAAAATATACATCGGCGACGTATTGCTGGTTTTGTCCCAATCCCTTCCTTCCGATTCTGCTATTCACCCTTTTTATTACTAATAAACCTCTATATAAATTTAATATTAAAGGGATTTCCTTTTATCCTTTTTATCTGACGTTGATATCATATTTTAACGGTATAAAAATTTAATAAATATTTTATTATATATATACATACATACACACACACATATATGTGTGTATATATATATTTATATATATATATATATATATATATATATATATATATATATAAATATATATATGGTAGTCTGTCCCAAGGCAGGTCCATGGCGTGAGAACCACCACAAATCAATGATTTTCTTACCATTCCTCGTCTGTCATTCCCATTATCACTATTCTCCCCCCCCACCACTTTTTATTAAGGGGGGCGATACATGTAACAAGAAAAAAAAAATCGATTTTTTTTTCTTTCATAAATCGTTACAATAACATCTCAAAAATATGCCTGTAAATATTCAAAACAAAATTATCATTATTTATACAATAAAAACTCATTTAAGTGCCACGCCTCAACTCTTATCTGTTCTATGTGTCAAAACTTTAAACGCGTTTTTCTCGAAACGACATTTTTGAAATTTGCGGGCGGGATAACTCAAAAAGTTCTCAACCGATTCCAATAAAATTTTGCACACATCTACTTTACAGTAATAGCTTCTAGTTAAACCTCAAACATTCCAAAAAAATTTTCAAAAATTAACACTTTTACCAAAAAAACCATTGAAAAAAAGGTGAAAAATCGAACTTTTTTTTTCTAAGGTGTGCCAATTTACGATTTTGTGACTTTTTTAATTTTTTTTTGGTTTAACTAGAAGATATATGTTTTATGAACACGTACAAACTAATTTTTTTAAATTCAGATCACCGTACGAAAAGTGAGAACGCCCGCAAATTGATGGCGTTTTCCGAGAGGGTCTTGGCAGATTTATTTTTACGGCAGCCATTTAAAAAAAAAAAATAAAAAAATAATTTTTTTCGTGTATTTTAATATATAATAAATGACCCTAAAAAAGTTCAAAAAGATTCAATCATTCCTTCCCAGTTTAAAAAGTCCTCAAAAAATGGTAAAAATTAAGGCGATTACATGTATCGCCCCCCTTAACACATTTTTTATATATTTTCCTTTCCAAGCTTCTGCTTACATGCTTTTTGGTCCTGAGCTTTGGCTCTCAGTTCCCTGTACTTTCTCTTCTCGCGTAAATCATCAATCATCTGCATTCTTCTTCTTCCCATTACTTTCCGTCCTTCTATTTCACCTACGACTACGCAGTGCAGGAGCACTCTTTTTGCAGAACAGGTCCAAACTAGTTTTCTTTTTATTTCAGGATCATGCTCAGTAGAGTCTTTTCTTGATCCATCTTTCTCAGGAGTCCTTTTTTCGCCACTCCTTTATTTATCGTCTTTTCTCATTTCTTTTGATCCTTTTATTTTACCTTCGACTACGTCGTGTTGAAAGCATTCTTTTTGAAAAAAGGAACCAAGCCAGTTTGCTTTTCTTTTCAGGATAGTGCTCAGTAGAGTCCATTCTTGGTCCACCTTTCTCAGGAGTCCTTTTTTCGTGCACTCTTTTCAGAGGTCCTTTCTTCGCCACTTTTTCACATTTCAAAGAAAAACAACCTGGTAGAACTAATTGAATGCCACTAATTTCTAGATGTAACCAACAAGATGATTAGGATGGGAAAGTCCTTTCCATTGGGCCTTTTTGGAATAGCTTATTGTATTTAATTCAATAGCAATTCCGAAGATTTGGAAATTTGGGTACATTAAGAAAACTGAGGTTATGTTGCTTGAAGTCTGGAACGTTCCTTTTGCTCGGAATATGAAAGCTGAAGAAGAAAAACACTCCAAACACAATAAGAAACACTAGTTAAAATTAATTAAATGATTTATTCACAAGGAAAGTAGATAACACTCGATAGTAATATAGCACGAATCACAAAACTCACAAAAGAACCAGAATCACACCGAAAAAATAAGTGAACACAATAAACATGTTGAATGATTAAAGCTTACAGCCAACCATAGATAAAAGAAAGGAATGCAGCCAACAAATATTTTCGGAATTGCCAGAGATTTAGTGTTGCCTGAATATGAAAAATATATTTTCATATTGAATTGCCTGAATATGAAAAATATATTTCGTGCCATCTAGCTCCGTTGTGGCGCAAACAATAATTTTCATTAATTGATGATGATTGGCTTAAAATTTGTTAGAAAATACGTTACATTTAATATTAGTCATCATCACGTCATAGTTCATTTATGTTATTATTTTTGTATTATTGTTTTTATTTTATTTTTATCTTAACTTTTTTCATTTTATATTCTATTTATTGTATTTTTTATATTTTTCCTTTTTTGCACATATCAATTTTGGAAATAAGACATTAAAGTCTTGATTAACAAAAATAAATTATAACTAATAATAATATTAGTAGCATCAAGACAAGCAATAAAATACCAAAAATAGCAATAAGGTAGAGACTAGAAAACGATTTCTTGTAAAATCTTCTACAGCCCAATGTTTTATTAAAAAAACCTATTAATTTAAAAATTTGCTTAAAAAAAACGTATAGTACTACATAAAATATTATTAATACTTATATTAAAAGTGTGCATGGTAAAAACATCAATTTCATGCCCTATATAGAATTGTACTAGTTACATTGAAATTTTGTTAGAAGACGTACAAACAAAAAATAATATGCTGAAATAGCAAGGTGGTAGTAGAAAAGGTACGTTTAGTAGGTTTAGTTTTTAAGTAGCCTAAATTAATCCAAAATCCAGTAAGGAGCAACTATAAAGAGGTCTTTTGAAATCTTTTGTAATATGAATTAGTATGGAAACACATGAATAGTTAGTATTACTGGATTAAGCACTTTCAAGAATATTACTTGAAAATCATTAAAATTTTTAAAAAAAAAAAAGTGCATATTTTTAGGTCCAGAAGAGCTCCTGTAAGACAAGCTATAAAAATATACTAATAAGGTAGAGAGACTAGCAAACTGAAACTAACTAACTAAAATTTTTTATAGCCCAATATTTTGTTAGAAAACTTATAAAACTAAAACTTTGTTATCATAATAGATACTATTGACTCTGTCATATAAGAATTTGAGGGTTGTTGTTCTAATAGTGTGTCCTGTAAAGCTCTTTTAATATTACTAATTTCTAGACGTATTTATAATCATGTTTAAATGTGATATAGTTCAAAATTTTGTTAGAAAATGTAATAATTTTAGTATTGATTATTGTAATAGACACATATTGTATAGGAATATTATGTTAGAATTTCTAATTTGTAGTACAAATAGTTTGTCCTGGAGAGATCTTTGAATATAAGCAACAAACTTATGAAATTAGAAAAATTGTTTACGGCGTAAAATTCTACTAGAAGACCCATTATTTTTGGTATTGGTTGTTATAATAGACACTTTGAGGAATAATATATTAAAATTACAGAGCTTTAGTACAAACAGTGTGTCCTGGGAAGCTCATTGAATATAAGCATTAAAAAGTTAAAAAAATTCAGTGCAGTACGAGTTTTCCCAAAATCGTTTGCTGTGCAAAATTCTACAATCCCTTTAATTTTAGTATTTGTTATTATAAAGAATTGTTAGCAGATATTGTATTAAAAATATGTACAAGGTTTTAGAATAAATAATGCGTTCTTAGTAATTCTTTAAAAAGTTTGAAGTGCATAAAATAATGTCGAGCGCAAATTTTTATGAAATCTTTCGTTACATAAATTTTTGTGAGAAAAGTCATCAATTTTAGTATTTGTCATCATAGTAGATATATTGAAGAATAACATATTAAAAGCGCAATGCACAAACGGTACGTTCATAAGTCCTCGCCAACCCTGCATTTGGCATTTAATAGATTTATATTATATATATATATATATATATATATATAATATATATATTATATATATATTATATATATAGATTATATTAATTTTATGACTATAAAGAAGTAAATGAAGATTTACATAAATATATTATCTCATCATATGAAACTCTATCTATTCCTCATTTGCAAATCCATCGACAATTGCAAATTTATCGACCAAAACACTAATTGGATATTCAGTTCTCACAGCAACTAACATCGAATGATGATTGGAAACCATTAGTAGATATTAGAAATGGTTTTGGACACGTAAATTATATCCAGAACTATCAAGAATAACATTTTAATGAATATTATGAAGATATTTATTAATAGAAACATACCAAGATAAAGAACATTTAGGAACCCATCATGATACACGACATAATTCATAGATACACGACATAATTCTTGTCATTTTCTATTTTCATTTATGGTATCACCGAGATTATTTAATTTTAGACAAATTTTCCAGAAACACCATTAATATGCATGTTATATTTTAAAAAGTGTTAGCTTACAAAATACATAGTAATTTTCATTTTATTTAAGAAAAATCTTAAATACAACCAAATTTATTATATGAAGTTTATTCACTAATTCGCCTAGTTTATTCAGAAAAATTCAATCAAGTTGCTAAACAAACGATCAAAATTAGATGATGTTATAAATTATTTAGTTTTATATAAATTTGTCATTTATCTCATTTCCATTAGACCGACGGTTTAAAAGTTACCAGACACATAATAAGTAAATGTCTAATTAGGTTAATAAAACTTCATCCGATATTTTTTGTGAAATATTACACAAGTTCCATTGGCAATTTAAGTTTATTTTATTCCTCGTATTTATCTAAAGCATCATCAGGATCAATTAATCTAATTCAGCTTATTTTCTGAAACTTGTCTACTTAATCTTGATCAGAAACTTTAAGTTTCATAATCTATCAAGAGGCTTTCTTGCGATAATTCACTTACTAAAAGCTTTTCTCGATTCTGCACGATGGCGTAACTTTTACGTAACGAAACGTAACAGAATGTAACTTTAGGAAAATTCACACACACATGAATATAAATTTACACAAATTATATAAATAAATAAAATATATATTAATTATTTATATATTTGGCTCGACATAAAGCATAACTCTGAATTGATTTTTGCATGTAGATATTAATCTTTCAGAAGTTTGTTTTCGCTAAAAAATCCGATTTGCTAATTTGATGTTTTTTCGACGTTTGAAGTCATTCTCAATCGAAACTAAATTTGGAAAAAGTATGTGTGTGTATGTATGTGAGCCAATGTTTGACCTTTTTTGACGTTTTCAAAAACGACTGGACTCGATTTATTATAGTGTGACTTCTAAACTGTACGTCCACTTTAAATAAAACTTTTGTCAAAATTTAATAATCTAAAATATTATAGAATATTACTAACTCGTACTGCCTTAAAATTGCAGTCAGAACTATATAATCAATTTGTGTGCAGTTGGTTGAGAGCATCGAATTTCCAACGATTTTATCACAGATGGAATTCTAAACGTATTAGTTTGTTAGATACGATTAATTTACTCGAAGTTCTGCAAGTCCAATCGTGTGATACAATATTGAAAATAATATCGAATCTATATATAAACTGGAAAGATTATTCGGCATCTACAAAATTGCTTTTACTAATCCAATAATCCAAAGAATTTCGATTAATGAGTATGGGCGTCTTGTCATTCAGAATCGTCTCCAACCTGGTATTTAAACAATTTACACGCATTTTAAAATTAAAAATAAATTACAAATTCTTACCTCCTGGCCAAGATATCATTGAAAGTCTATGAAATTGACCCTTTTCTAGAAGGCATTTTTCCTCAAACCTAGAAAATATAAAAAAAAATATTAATGTTGTGTTCACAAGAATCTGGACTCCAGATTCTAATAATTATTCTATTTATTATTATTTAATACTCCAGACTCTGGAGTCTGGGATCTGGACTATTTCATTTATACAAAATATTGTTGAAAAATTAACTGTTGGGCATAAAGAAGTTAAATAATTTATCTCTCAGTATGTTTTACAAGCTTATACATTTTGTTTAAATTTAAGTGGTACTTCATATTCAAAAGGCAACAAAACAGAGCTATTGCAAGTGCATTTCATATAAGAAGACCCGTCTAAATAATAAATATCATTTTCGACTTAACGAATTCTGTTTATGAAAATATTTTGTTAAAAACTAGATTTATATGTCAAACATTTATGTATATGAATATAAATTTCACATTGAAAAAATCGTAAAAACGTTTATTTAAATTTAATGATATTAAATTGATTAATTTAATATTAAGTAATAACAAAGTTATTGCTCATTTGCAACAGACTTTATATTCACCGACTGTATCTACTTTCATAAGATAACGTTGTTAGCAACAAAATCATACATGATGGCCTCAAAATCCCTTTTGTAGACGATGTCATCAAAAATACCAGTACTAGACATCATGCTAAATTTTACAATCATCTTATTGCAACAATGGCTCATCTGACTACACAAAAAACTGGCTATATAGTTAATGTAAAAAATTGTTTTTAATAGTCAATTGGAGCAATTTATTTATTATTTATTTATTTTTTTATTTGTAATTTATTTTTATTTAGGTTTATTCATTCATTTAAAATTATTTTTCCTTTTTTCTTTATTTTTCTCCGTGATTATTTTTTATGTATAATTTAGCCCTATATCTTATAGAGTCCTATCAATAACTCTATTATATAATAATGAATGAATAAAAAAAAAAAAAAATAAGATACCATATATGTTACTTATACCGATACACCTGATCATTCCATTAATATGAATTATGTGTTCGTGATATATTTACACAATCAAATAATATACAATATCTTAATGTCTCCATAACAAAATAACAATTTCCAAAATGCCTACGGCTGTTATTGGATACTATATTTGCTTATGCAAATTCCGTGTCAATCTCTCTCGGAAACGGTGGTTAGTTTGCTATTAATTTTGCTAGCTCTAAATATATATATATATATATATATATATATATATATATATACGAGCATACACATATGCAGATATGAATGTCAGTTATATATAACTTTAATTGATCGCAGCAAGTCCTCCTGCAGCAAGCAAAGGGCTTCTCTAGTTATTGCATTGGCTTCTCTGAAATGCCCACATTTCATATGAAATTCATTGCATTTCAGGAAATTCATGCAAAGATAAATAATTGAGATGAAGTTAAAAGGATCAAATTTGAAGGATCTGACATAAAAATAATATTAATAAATATAGATCATGACAAGGATTGAATTAAACATGGTGGATAATTACTTTAAAGTACCAGACATATCAAAATATTTTTTATATAACAGACATTTTAAACTTATTAAAAATTTGTAGTATATTATCAATTTTAGTATATGTTGTTATAACAGACACATCGCCATATATAAAAAATTATAAGGATTAGTACAGACAGTGCAACCAATAAATTTTAAGATCTTCTGAAATAACCTTGCGGAACACCATATTATAAATAATCGTGCACTGGTAATATTTTTGTTGTATATAAAAGTAATATACATTTGAAATTGAAATATTTTTCTCCTTAATGTTGAGAAATATTCATTTTTCAAACTTTCTTATCAAGTTCGTAAAGTTTACATATATATATATATATATATATATATATATATATATATATATATATAAGTATATAATATTGTAGAGTTCAAAACATCGAAGTTTGTTGCCAAAAGTTTGCAGACTGTTTGGCAAATAAACGTAGAAGAAAATAAAGATATCGGGAACAGAATAAATACAATCTTGTAACATCGATATGAAACTACCAGTGCTTGTCAAACTTTAAAACAAACAATCGATTGGAAATATATCTTTAGCTATAATAAAATCGTAACATTAAAATATGAGCAGTTTCAATTCTGCAGTACAATAGACGACAACATAGCGTTATCATGGCAATGCTTGTTTCTTGGTACTAAAAACTGTAAAAAATCTATCTAATTGCTGTGCTATTTATTTACACTTTTTATATTTTTGACCTTATCAACTACCACTCAACCTTTCGATCAATTTTGGTCTAAATACATACAAATCTTAATAAATACCCAACACCCACCTTGAATATACTTTTACCCATTGATTTCTAATTACCTCGGGTAATTTTCCTCAAAAGCGCCGCGTGTCGTGACAGAAAAAGGGTGACCTGTTTTCAGTCACATGAGCCCTTTTGGCACCCTCTGACACCCTTATCATAGTGTTAATGAAACCGCATATTATCAATCAATGTCAGAGGCGCCCCCTTGAGCTAGGGGGGCCATGCCCCGGTGCTAACTTGTCTTCTTCATATGACGACTACTGGCTGGGTAAGAAGATGGATCAGGGTTGAGGAAATATTATTTTATTTGTTCATTTAATATAATTTTTATATAACACCATTATAGCAAAAACGTAAAAAGTTGAAAATCTACCTTTCAAGTATGATGATGAAAAACTAGTTGGAAGAAGCATTTTACCTTAAGGCAAGTTGCATGAACTTTCCGATACATGAACATAATAAACTTAATCGATGAGAATTAATATTCAATTATTTAGATAAAATTTTCAACTGTTTATTTTGAATATAACTTTTTAGTTTTTATTAAAAAATAATCAATACGATTTTCAATTGATGGCCCTTCAAACATACTTATAATAGTCATAATATCTGTAATTGTATACATTGAATTAATTTGTTCAACACGTTCCATGTTATCCATTTCGTGTTCTAAAAATGTGTACTATTTAAGTGTGAACGTCAACTGTAATCAGTAGCTAAATACCAAACACCAAAAAACCAGCATATATTTTAGCACAAATTCTGATTAGAATTGCTCAAACTCGAGGCGAAATTCTTAACTTTGGCGAATTTTTATAATTCAATCGTTAATCGTAGACCTAGTTATATTTTGGTATGATATTTCAGAATACAAAACTCATCGTCATACAAAATAGTCAAAAAAAAATTCCAACAATTATTTCCAAAGAAACGGCCGGGCCGATCTTCAATAAAATAATCAAAATGATTCCCAATCTATATCTTTTATTGATTTTTAAAATCGATTCAAAATTCTGGACTAAATTTTCTTGATTTATTCTCTATTTTATTTACAACTGTCCAGAAAGGACACTTAGTAAATTTGGGGAGTTTTTGGACTAAAATATGAACATTTTTTTGCACTTATCTTCTAATTACAGAGTCTCGCTTTGGATAACCTGATATTATGCAGTAATGATATCAATTTTCACTCAAAAATTTAGATCAAAAATATGTTCATTTCGGGCACTGCTGTGTGAAATGGCCATAGGAACTTTTTCACACTATTCTTTCCTAAATTACAAGAAAACGGCTCGGCCGATCATAGTGCACGACTGATAGATACTACTCCTTTTTACCCAGTGTACATTTTACCAACCCCAAATTTTTGGGTATTGTATTTGAACGCCCCAAGTATAATAAAGCATATACTTGCTTGCATATGCTTGTTTGTGTAAGAGTTTACATGCACCCGATCTATTTATCTTAAGTGGTTTCGTCAGAATGTCTAAGATGGATTTATATCTCACAGTATCTTACACTGAGACAATAAATATATGCATTGAATTTTGGTAAAGAGGCACAGATTGGACTGAAATACATAAATCATCCGTTTAGGAGATGGTTAAAAATAACCCCGAAATATTTTTCATGGTCCATTGGCATTTATGAATATAACGTGTTGTCTTAGACTCATGTGGGGCAGAGTGGTGAGTTCGAAACTGATCTGGATTACCTGATATCATGCGGTAGTGATATCAAAAATATAGATCAAAAATATGTATCCAATTCAAAATAGTTCATTTCGGGCATTGCGGTGCGTAAAGGCAATTGGAAATCTTGCACTCCCTAAATGGAGTTGGAGTTTAAATGAGCTCACGGAAACGTCCATTATACTTGCTAAATATTATATCAAAATCTAACGAATAGTTTAGAAGTTATAAATGATATAATCGAAAATGCAAGAAATTAAAAAGTTGTTAACTCAAATTGTTAATACTCGGGCATACTCATTGGCAATATTTGGTTACCATTTTGAAGAAGTTCTTATAAGTTCTTGTAAATTTGTTTGGAAAGTTTGAAAATCTATGTGTTAGATAATAATGTAGACTATTAAATTTTATGCACATTTGTCAAATGTTCTAATCTCTTTACACAAATGCGTTAAAATTTACTTCATCTAAAACAAATATAAACGTACGTCCAATTACAAGTGTAAAATTTTCCTGCAGCTATTTTTCTACCGATGTATCGACTAAAAAAGTAACGAATACGAAAGATCAACAAAGCATGCTCAGAATTCCGAATGATAACTAAAAGTTTCTTCGATTCTTCAATTCTTCTCGATGTGAAGTTCATGAATTAACTCGAGACCATATATTGACTTCTTTTTAATGGTCGAATGAACCTGGATGACTTTATTGGATACGTGTAAGAGAGGATGTGGAATTTTATTCCACATGGAGCACAATAAAATTCAGGAGATACTTCGAGGAAAATTTGATGATAAATAAAATAAAATCACGTAGTTGTAAGACATACCTAACATGCACTTTAGTCATAAAATTAGTAATATCATAAAATATTTTTTTAATAATATTTATTTGATTTGATTCGTTATATCATAATCTAATAAAATCAGAACTTTAATTGGAATGTTTTGCATTAAAGCTTATATATTCAAATATATTATAATAAAATTGAAAATTTGTATTTCGAATGGTACTATGTAACAAATATTAGCACAATCGTATACAAAATATACTTTGCTCATATAATCACTTCTCTCACAAAAAATTCCACAACCATATTTTTACCAGTGACGTTATAAAAAATATTCTAATTTATCCCTCATTAGAATACATTTCAAAATCTTTAAAAAAAAGTATTGAATTTAATTTACAGGTGCAAAAATCAAAAGTTGTCTGATTTATTCATGTCCCTGCTTTCGTAACCGGTAGCCCTTGTCTATACTTAACCTGATACGACCATCATTGTCGTATGTTAAATCGCTCGTATCTCGAAGCATTTTTTCCTATATAAATACACTTAAGTGCCATCAATTCGTTCCAACACGGTGATTTCTGTTATTTTTATATTATTAAAAATAAATTTACTATTTATTAATTGAATTATTGTTTTTTCCTGTCCATTCATAATCTTGTTAGACAAGTTTTCTTAAACATCTCCAAAGCTCGAACTGTTGCTGCTTTTTCAGAGTCATTTTTATCCACAATACTTAAAAGCTCGGAAAGCTGATTATAATTTATTCTAAGGCCCTTAGCTGGAGTTATACCCTTTATCAATTCCTTCTGTTTAAATTCATTACATATCTATGATGTCATAGTACATCCTACCCATCGTCATATTTTTCAATAATTTCACACTTTATTTAATTTTTTTTCCAAAAGCAATGGTTTCGTCAATACAAGTAGAAAGATTTCTGAATTATTCAAATTGGATGCTTTTTTCTCCTAAAAACTGCCATTTTTTGTACATTTTGCTCGGTATCTTCAAATTGCCTAGATCTGCCTTTGCCAAAAACTAATCACCACTTCTCCCAATCATTACAAATTGAATGTTTTTTAGATTATTCAAATCGGCCGCTCAAAAAACTCAAGATCAAATGAGCACTTTTTGCTCTTTATCTCCGTAACCTGCCTTTTCAGTCTTAACCTCCGTGGACCTGCCTTTGCCAAAAACTAATCAGCACATATTCCTATCAATAGGAATCGAATGTTTTTCGAATCATTCAAATCGGTTGATCCGTGCGCCCGAAACGTTAACGAAAAAATGCGGACACATACACATCCATTTTTTCTGGGGTATGTTCAAAATGTTCAGAAACCTTCAAAACGTGGAGAAATGCAAAAATTTACATTTACGATTTTTGGTCCATTATTATAACTCTACGGGAAGTCAACAAGTATAAATAATTGTTACTACCCAATTAAAATCAATATATAAATTAAATGACTATGTATAAAATAATTTAGTATGAGAAAACATCTAAAATATTTCTATCGCAAAAAGTCATTGTTACAACTGATGAAATGATTTATATTTTCATTCTGCCGATAACAATTGTTCAGAAAACTCTTCAAACTCGCTCAAAGATCATGATTTGAATTTTGATCGTATTTCGAAGAAACAAATTTCTTCTTTTGTGGCTCGTATCTCAAAACACTCGTACGTCAAGTTACTCGTAAGCTGAGGTACCACTGTTTACTATTAGTATTATACAAAATTTAACAAAATTTATACAAAAAGGTCGTAAAAGAATTAAAACATAAATGTACATGAATGTTGTAACTTCTATCACAAACCATTCTGAAAGCAGTTTCGATTGTTGAATAATCTGCCATTGTGAATAAATGAGATTTTTCCATCGTTCCAATGTGGTGATGAACTTTTTATGAACCGATATAAATATTTGATAACATACTCGCCGGCATGAAATGAATTCGGGTAATATTTTCCCTCACTAGCGAAAAAGGTGCGGACGTCTATGGAGAAAGTTATGTATAAAATATGCGGTCGGCGGGATATTGCCTATAAACTACAAGACCAGGGGGGGGGGGTTTTATGTCCTGCAAGGGCGCAGGAATTTAATTAGCTGAGATATTTTGGTAAGCGAAGGAAAAATTGAAGGACGTCATACATTTTTACAAAAACAGTCTTGGAGAAATTCGTAGACGTGTCGTCTAATAATAAAAGCAATATTTTCCTATTAAACACGACTTATATCCTTCTTCTCGTTTTATTCGTAAAGTTTGTACAATTTCACATTTTATGATGTTCTAAACTTGTAATAAAATGCTCAATGGGTATTAAAAGCTTCTGCAAAAACTTTATGAGAACAAATATACAAATATTGTTTTAGTGCATGTGTATTCTTTATAATATTGTTAAAATCACAAACGTAGAGCATGGTGAAACTGTGAATTTCTGGTAATTGCAGTTAATTTCGTTCATTTTGACTCTGGATCCGTACTTGTAAATAACATTTCTAGGATCACAGTCAAAAACTAGTGGTGTGTACGTCATCGTGCCTTAAGGCAAATTTCTGGAACTTCCCGTACCGTAACGGAATGTTCGAGGAATATTGAATGTTTTGATTATTATAAATAAATACTGTAACATTGTCTAATATTTATAAGAATTATATAAACTAAATTGCAAAGTTGAAAATATTTGTTCAAAATATATTACAACTTAAGTCAGAATTACAATTAAAATTTGAATTATTTTCGATATACTACAAAAAAAACTTCTTGAAAAAAAATTGAAAAAAAAATTGAAACAAAAATTTGTTATTCCAAAAGCAATTATTTTGTTAAAACAAGCAGAAAGTTCTTTGAATCATTCAAACAGGACACTTAGTTTTCTAAAAACTGCCATTTTTTGCACATTTAGCTCTGTATCTCCGAAACCGTCATTACGAATTGAATGTTTTTTGTATCATTCAAATCGGATGCTCGGACACTCTTTGCTCCGTATCTCCGAAACGGCTGGACCTGCCTTTGCCAAAAACTAATCAGCACATCTCCCTATCAATAAGAATCGAATGTTTCGGTCGTGCGCCCGAAATCGTGGACGAAAAATTGTATCCAAACATACACGTGTAACACACATTCATTTTTTCTGAGGTATGCCAAAATGTTCAGAAACCTTCAATTAAAAATTTTCAATTTCGATTTTTGGACGATTACAATGACTTACCCTACGGGAAGATAATAATGTCACAATTGCTCCAAGTTTTTGAGAATTTTGACTTTTTGCTAAACTACAAATTTTCAAAATTGGTGCTCAAGGCCTACAGAAACTTCAAAATATCTTTGCATTTTACACATATGTAAGAGCATCTAATTTCACACTAAACCTAATAAAAATAATTGTTATAAAGAAAAATATTACAAATAAATATAAAATTTATAATTAGTCCAAGGTACGATTATACTTTCTTGTCCAATAATCCCCACAATCTCAAATAAAATCAATTTCAGAATTAAATTTATAAACGTAATTTGAACACCTCACACCGGTAATAAATTGAGTATGCAAACGTTATATAGTATATATATTCAACACATTATTTGCCAGTATAGTAACACTTTTTTACATAAGCGTTACATATAATTTAGTTAATTTTTTTTTATAAAATTCCTGGGAAAAGACTATTTTTTATGTCGCATATATGACAAAATTTACAGTCTTATTAGAAAAATGATGCGACCACAGTGCAATTTTTTACCTAACTAATTAAATATAAAATTTCCAAATATCTTGAAGTATGCAATATCATGATAAATATATATAAAAACATAACTATGCTTATATGCATTTCTGTATTTTATCAGTAGCTCTTAATCACATCGTAAAAGTTTTTTACTACTTTTGCTATAAAGTCTTAATCGAGATGGAAGTAACGCATAAAATGTCTCAAGTTTTATACTTAACTATTGTATCTCAATAATATATATATATATATATATATATATATATATATATATGTGTGTGTGTGTATACAACCACAACTAGTATTATTCCAATTATAATAAATTTTCTGCAAAAACATACAGCATCGAACCAGATCACCTGCATACAAGTCGACAGATGTTTACCTTGGCATCTGCCGAAACTTCTAAAACTCGTTACCATCTGTTAACTTCGGATAACATGTTGCAAACATGATTATATATTGCAAAAATACTCTATATAAAAATGATATTTCATAGATGATATTAAGTATATTCTTAATTCATTATAATATAAGATGATTTAACCATCAAGAGTGCATTCGACGTAATAATTTGCGACCAGATATTTATCTCAGAAAATTTAGTTACATTTAAGGTAAGGGGCCCAGTTTCTGACCTTTTTAGAGTGACGGTGGAGGTTAAACTATAATAATTAATATAAAACTTAACTTAATGAAGAAAATTATAATTTTGTCTATTAGTTTAGGATTTTTAAAATAAAGTAATGTGCATAAAAAAATATTTGAACTAAATTTATATTTTAAATTGACGTTTTAAAAATTGACATTAAGAGCTCCAGTTTCTGACCCTCAGAATTCTTCGTGTGGCAGTTTCTGACCCTGACCGTAGCCCAATTTCTGACCCTCAAATTTAATCATGATTAGGTTATGAAGTGCTTACTAATTTTAAATAAACTGAAATTATTATTAAAATAAATAAATTAAATATTTATTCTAAAAATATACAGTTTCTTAAAATTTAACGTATAAATAGTTCAAGTCTTGTTATAACATATTACACAAAAAAAAAATTAAAATTAATTATTTAAATTACTTGGACTTTTTTTTTATTTTAAGAGCTTTTTGTTTCTTTTTTTCTTCAAGTTTTTCTTTTTTAATTATTTTTTCTGCCTCCTTGATGGCTTTATTTTTGGACCTTTCAGCTTTTTTCAATTCTTTTTCTTCTTCTAATTTTCATTTAATTAATTGTAATTGCATAATTGTATAATAATAAAAATATTAGTAAACTAAAACAGTCATAATTTAAGCGTTGATAAAACTGACATTTTTTTATTAATAATTTTATCACTTAAAAGATGTATTTACAAGATTTAAATACAATCTTTCATTTATACCAATGAATATTAAATGTAAATTTATCACTTTACTACGAAAAATAGTAAAAAAAATATAAGATAACAATAAATATTATTATTTTTACATTTAATGAACAAGTGACTAAAAACATGTGACAGATAACCTAGCTTTTAGAAGGTTAGAATTGCAGGGTCAACAACTGTGACATACACTTAAAATTGAGCCTAGTTATTGACCCTCAAATTTCAGTAATAAAACTAAATTTAATATGTTTTATAAATATTTTAAAATAAATTTCAATTAATTATTGACTTATTTATATATTTTTAGTTAGATTTTCGTACTTATATCATAATTAGTGCACGAACTCAATTGTCGTAGCTCCTTACATAAACTGTTTAGACTAAAGCTAAAAAATGGCTTCCACAGTCACTTTTGGTTTAAAAATTTTGTTTTATTTAGTTTATATTTTTTATATTTTTTTAATTGACATTAATGAGGCATAGAATAAATTACTGTCAATTAAGAAAAAATTTATTTTCACATTAAATGTATAGTTTTTTAATTAATTCCAAAAAAAGTTGAAAAGGTCAGAAACTGGGCCAGGGTCAATAACTGGGTCTTTTACCTTATTCGATACATCTTTAATAACATTTAAGCAATTTATGTAATAGCTATAGTATATTTGGTAAATTTGTAAAAAAATAAATAATTTTTAACTTTGGCAAACAATCCAAAACCGTACAATAACTTATTCAGTTATAAATCGGACAGGAAAATTTAGACCATTTGTCCCGAGTCAAATCGGCAAGTCAATTCTACCCTCAACATGAAAAAATAAAGCTCAACTTTTGATTTTTGCATTTATAAATAAATATAATATCGACCTTGGTATATATTACGATAACAGTCATTTCATTAAAATTTTATAACAAGTCTACCAGAATATTAAATAATTCTATTACACTATGAACTGATTTTCTATGGCTTTGGAGGAAAGTTTCTTTTATAAAGTACCTTCATTGATTTTTATTGAGCTCTTTTACATGCTATCAGAAGACATTTTTTCCTTTGATCCTCTCGTCGGTAAATAATAATTTTAAACGTTTGAGGTGTAAAAATTACGGTCATAAATTTAATTATAAAATGAAATGATTTTATTTGACTTGTGGAGATTATTGGACAGGAAAGTATAATGGTAATAATTATAAATTTTATATTCATATGTGATATTTTACTTTATAATAAATATTTTCATCAAGTTTGGTATAAAATTAGATGCTCCTATGTGTAAAATGCAAAGACCAATTTGAAGTATATGTGATGACCAATTTTAAAAATTCGTAAGACCTTGAGAACCAATTTTAAAAATTCGTAAATTAACAAAAATCTCAATTCTTAATAACCTGGAGCATTGGGGCATTATTTTCAATTGTAGTCCTAGAAATGTTATTTACGGTTACGGATCCAAAGTTTGAATCAGTAGTTCCCAAAGTAGTCCATATGGATCCTCAAGGATCCATGACAACTTCCAAGATGTCCACGCCAGAGAAAAAAAAATTGTGTAGAAAGTTTAGGAACCTATGATTTAGATGAACAAAATTAGTAAACATTAACCACAATAATAAAATTTATCACAGTTTCACCAAAACTTTGCCTTGCACTTACAAGACCATCATTTTCAAACTAGTACATGGAATTCATTTTTTTCTAATTTTTTTCGTAATAGTTACTGTAAATACTATCACCTAGTTTGAGCTTGACGTTGAGTTCTGGGACACCCTCTATATATATATGCATATATACGTTTCATTATATTGGCCATAAAGATGACAACCTTCATGGCATTAAGCTTTACACAGAATGGTTGCGGAATGGAACTAATTGTTCACTCACAAAAGTAAAGTCCGCGAAACAACGTGTATAATAAATTACCAATAAATATATCTTCTTTCATTATAACTTAGTAACAAATCAGTGAATGTAATTAGAACTGCAACAAATACATAATATACAAATAAATCAGTGTTTAATACAGTCCACAGCAAAAAGGGTTAAATTATATCCCAACAACCTGAATTATCGAAGGAGAATTTTAATAAATTCTATAACTACGTAACATAAATACATATATATATATATATATATATATATTAAATTTTTTTATATATCATATATATATATATATGTATATATATATTCTGTTAAAAGTGTATTACCTCCATCTCCATAAATATTATCTAAAATTAGACCACAAAGAATAATTATGAGAAAAACTCGCCGACCGACCATTCGCGACCTTTACATTACTTTTTATGCAAAAAAGTGCAAAAACAAACGATATTCTTCATATTACCCGCATATTCGCACAAAATGTAATATGGGGCTCTCTCGGCATTTAGTTTGATAACTTATGGTTCCAAGGGGGCCCCCAGTAGTCTTAAAAGTTGCATATAGATAACATAGTTGTATGAGGGACACCTGCTGCACTTAATTTTAAATTAACCATGTGATATTATAAAAGATATATTATATTATAGTGGTGTATTTGAATAATAAAGTAAGGCGTTTAGTTTACTTATAAAATTATAAATATGACGTATTTTATTTACGTAGGAGTAAGTGGCATTTTGCTCTAAGGTAAGTTGCATGTAAAACATAATTTGGGATATAATATCAACTGTTAAGTATACAAACTTTGCATATATTCTAAATATTTATGAAAACGAGAAATAATATACTCTTTTACATATTTGGTGTTGTAGTCGATATATACGAGTATTATGTACTAAAATTACACCATCGTAGCACAAACGAAACGACCGCAAATTAATTTATTATTAAACACTTCTGAAAATTCTGAACTGGGTATGAAGTTCGCATAGTAATACGTACGTGTTATTCATACAATTTGATGAGATGATTTATTTTTTATATTGTAAGAATAAAATTACTAATTTCAGTGAATAAATTTTCAATTTCTATGACAACTCCTGTCATAGAAAATATTTTAAAGTAGATTATACTAAAAAAAAAACTAGACGTAAGTTGCATTTTGCCTTAAAGTAAGTTGCATGAACTGCCCCGATATGAGTTAATAATCGATTTAATCAATAAATATTTAAATTGTTTATGATCTACCTGTCTAACGATCCACATGTCTACCTGTCCAAGTGTCTACCTGTCTACTTTTGTACCTTCCTACTTGTCCACCAGTTTAACTCTCTACTAGTCAACCAGTCTACCTGTCCAAGTGTCTACCTGTTTTCCATTTTACCAGGATACATGTCTACTTAATAAATGTGTCTAGCTATCTGTTCATCTTCCCATTTGTCTATTTCTCTACCTGTCTACTTCTCTACTTGTCTGCTTTTCTATTAGTCTACTTCTATACCTGCCTACTTCTCTACCTGTCTACTTTTATACCTGTTTACTTCTTTATCTGTCTACTTATCTACTTGTCTAATTTTCTATCTGTGTAACTCTCTACCTGTTCATCTGTCTACCATTCGTCTAAGTATTAATTCTTCTAAATGTATGTGAATCAATAGTAATGATTTGTAATGATCATTTCAGACCACCAAATGCCTATTTTTCAACTTTGTTAGTTGCAACTCCAAAATTCCAGGACCTGCCTTTGCAAAAATGTAATCGTCTGGGAATGCAAACTGGTGCAAAAATTTTCATTTTAGATTTTTCAGCGATTACTATATCTTATCCTACTAAAATTTGTTAAAAATAAATGATATTTTTAACAAATAAAATGTTCCTTTTTGAATACAACATTTTGAATGGACCTGCATTTGCCAAAAACAAATCACTACTTCTCTCCATCATTACAAATTGAATGTTTTTTGAATTATTCGAATCGGATGTTCTGTTCTCTCAAAAACTCGATTTCTATTTTCTACACTCTTTGCTTCGAATCTCCGAAACGGCTAAACCTGTCTTTGCCAAAAACTAATCAGCAGTAGGGCGTATTCGCATTCGTATGGTTTTTGTTCATATAATTATAAATATTTCATTCAATAAACTAAAACAAACAATTAATAGTTAAATAATTCAGATATCCTGCATTATACTGGATATATCAAATTTTTGCTTTCAATAATTTTTAATTATAATTTTTTAATTTTATGTATTACCTACTGCAAAATTATTTTCATAATATCACAAATTGTGTATTAATAAATTTTGTACTATATATGGAATTATAATGCAAAACACGGCTTGTGTTTCAAACAACCCGGTGGAGAGTAAGTTGCTTTTACGATAATGTCATATAATATATTAAGACTTTGTGTAATGTTGTAGGTAAAGTTGCACAACTGTGCCCAAAACATACATAAACACACACACAAACACACATATATAGATATATGCATATATATTTGGTGTTTTTGCGACGTTCCTGGTGCAACTGCAAATACTAAAATTGATGGTTGTCTGAAAAAGTGTAAGAATACGCAGAAAATGTATTACAGTCTTCTTTTGTTGCTACAAAGTTAAAATTTTAACATGATCTACTTAAATAGATACACTAAAAACATTTAATTTAATAGTTTTTAAGATAATATTTTTTGGAGATATATCAAAACCAATTTAAGAAATAGTGTCACCGGTATAATATAATAATATTTAAAATATTATTTAATATAATATTTATAATATCAAAATATTATAAATATTCATTTAATGAAAATAATTATATAAATATGGGTGTTCCATGGTGTAATGGTTAAGCTCACGGACTCGTGAATTCGAACCTTTCTCTGGACAACCTGATACCGTGCAGTAGTGATGTCCATTTTCACTTGAAAATATAGATCAAAAATAAGTTTCCAATTGAAAATAGCCCATTTCGGGCACTGTGGTATGAAATGGAATTCCCTCACACTATTCTTCCCTGAATCGAGTAGGAATTTAATTCAGCCCATGGACCTGCCCTAGGGCAGTATTGTCTATTATTATATAAGGATTCATATTATAAATTATAAATATTTGTTTCATTTATCATACGACTGGTAACTAAATGCTTTTTATATATTTTTTAAATGGGTTGATTTTTTCATAGAAATATAATTGCTCTCTTTTTCTTGGAGCTTATAATATTATTTTGAATATATATATATATATATATATATATATATCGATTATCAGGGCAGATGTCTGGACATCTGCTCTGCATGATTGCTCCAGCTGACATGAATCATCTTGGATTCATTTGAATTTTGTATAAAGTTTTAGATTATTTCTAATCCATGCTGATCCTTAAAAGATTCGAAATTATATATATATATATATATATATATATATATAAACCCAATATATTTATTTTATATTTTCCTTCACTATAGCCCTTAACATTAAATGGATTAGTAGTTATGTTCTGGTATTCTGGTAAATCTGTCAAATATTTTAGGTTCAAAAGTTGCAAGATATCTACTAAATAAATGCACCATATTTTTATCACCGTATTTTTCCTTTGCTAATAATTTATATCTCTTCTCCCGTGACAAACTACTTGCTTCGAAATGTTCAAACATTTATCATTGCAAAGATCACTGTTGGAAACTCAAATAAAGTTTCTGTTTTCGGGGGAAAGAAACTTTCGAATTCGTACAAATTTCGCCTCTGCCGGCGTCTTCGCCGCCATAGGAAAAGTTACATTTTCACAGGCGAAAGGACGAATATTTTTGGATTAAAATAGTAATGGATAATAGTAATAATTATAAATAGTTTATAAATAAACTTAATTTATAAATACTAAAGTTGATGTGTTTTCTAATAAATTTTTATGTCAAGAAAAATAAAAAAGTAAAAACAGCTAAAATTAATGACTAGTTTAAAGGGCTCTACAGTTGGTACCGCTTGTACTATCAACTTATTTAAATTATTTAAAAAAATTAAACTATTAAGATTATTTTTCTATTTATTACAATGATGATTAATAAAATTAGTGACTTATATCCAACGTTCTAAATTATCAATTATTTAAAAAGGATTCTATATATAAGTGCTTATGAACAACGATCTTTGAACAAAACAAACAAAACCTTGAAAAGCTCTACAGGACACATTGTTACTTCAAAAAAACATACGATTCAAAAAAAAAATTTCTCAAAGTGTCTCTAATAATCGTCTCTAATAAATCATGGTAACTTACAAAATTACTAGTGAGTTTAAAAAAAACACCTGACTCGTCTTTATTAATCCCTAATCTTACTTTAAACTGTCTAAATCTTCGTATTATCTAACTTTATCTATTGAAATTTTTAAATAATTGATTGATCTAAAAGATACTAATTTCGATATTGATATATTATTTATCAATATATAAAGTTTAATTGGAAACGTAATTTTTTTTAATCAAATAATTACAAGAAAAACAGCCAGTCTTAAGAAATTAGCATGAGCTCTGCATGATTTACATTACTCTCAAACGATTTATAATGACTTGCAACGTCGACGGGAAAACAGAATTATCAATTTATATTTGTTGGCAAAAAAACTTCTTCGGAAAAATCACGAAAAAAAATTACAATACCGAATTCCAATATCGTTTTTCTACCATCCGTGTAATTTTATTTCGCGAAAAGGGATGAAAATATAAGGAAATAATAATAATAATATTAGCCCGGTAATTTTTTTCTTCGCCCCCAAAAATAATTTATTGATTTCCTTCGTTTTCAATTTAAAATCAAATTACAAGAGAACATTGCAGGGAAAAAAAGTTTGAAAAGATTTATTATTTGATTTGATTTCAAAGAAATACTTTGTTTGTGATGTTACTGATATAATAAATTTGTTTTGAAGAAAAATTACAAATTCGAGTATTAGGTGTTATAAAAAAAGTATATCTAAATCTCAATATTCTAGGAAGGTGTTGAAATATAATTATATATCTAAATGACGCAATGTTGCATTTGAATTAAAATAATTAATTTGCATTTAATGTACAGAAGAGACTTTGTAAATTTAATAGTACAATGTTTATAAATAATAAACTTCATGTGCTTTCTAATGAAATTTTATGTTAGAATTTTTTTATATCAGAACACACCATTTATATTCTAACCTTGTAACTTTTTAACCACATTCCCAAATAAGTTTATTATAACAACAAATTGATATGTCTTTTGAGAAATCTTCAAATTATAGATATATTGGCGATAAAAATGATTTGTGACTACCTAAATCTCTGGAAGACACACGGTCTGTATATTAACCACTACAATTAAAGTGCTTTCTTACAATTTTTTAGATATAAAATATTTTATTTAATATAGAAAATTTTCTTCAAAAAAAAAAATGAGTAACAAATTATTTTATTAAAGAAATCACTTACAAACAATAGTGTTCTATGTGTATTCTGCACCTTTAATTGTAAGTAACAAATACTAAAACCGTTAATTTTATATAGAAAATTGAAAGGATTCTCCTCAAAGTGTACAAAATCCTTCATTGTCCTTTAACAAAACACTATCAGTTAAAATTAATCCATTATTCTATTGAATTTGTAACAAAAGTTCATTTTACACTAGAAATCGTCGAAGAAAAGAGAAAAAACGGATAGATAAAGCTTTTTATAAGACCATCGCGAGCTTTTCATTCTTTTCCTTTCATTTTTATTCATTTTTATTATTTTTCAGATTCATTCAAAAGGAGCGTTTTTTTTTAATTAAAAATGATTAATCAAAACGGGACATGATAAATTTCAAAAGGAAATGGAAAATACGAGTATTTCTTTATTGAAAATCGGGAAATAAGGCTATAAATATTTTCAAAAGTAAATTAAATTTCATACAAGATTAATGGAACTATGTATTTTTCGGGTTTATATTAAAAATATTGTTCCAATGTCCGTTTGTCCGTCTAAACTATTAATGCCAATATTACACTTTTCGTGTAAATTGAATATATAATAGAAGTTTACAAAATTATTTATATAATTATTAGACAAAAATTATGCATACTCTCTGTATTAGAGATACTCTCTATATATTATTTAAAAGTTGTGAAGGATATAGTAAATAAATACTTAATTAAGCCAGATTGCACTATAAATAGTTAATAACGGGTTAATATTTATGCACCAAATAATTGTGCAAACATATTTCTAAATTAAATAATGCTTTCTGTATCGATTTCTACCTGAAAATGATTTTTTATGAGCATACGCGTGCCCGGTATAAAAAATGCAGAGCGGCTTCCTATTTTTCATATTTTTTTTGTTTGCTCTCCTCTCATATAATAAGTTTCGTGATGCACCTGTTACCTGCATTCAGGTAATATATATATATATATATATATATATATATATATATATCAAAATATATCGAGACATTCTTCTTCTTCCACGTCGAGACAAAATCCAGTTCTGTTTCGCACAAAAAATAATAAAATTTAACAAAAAAATGTACGAGTGCGCATGAATACATTTTTTATTCATATCGTAAAGTGTGACGTCAGAATATATCTGGTATTTATTTGAATTTAGGAGGCATACGAAGTTGATAGAGGGTATTGTGATATTCGAATAGTTAGATAATTTAATCTTGCCCAAATTTCACAAATACTTCAATCATATCGATCTATTAGTTCAAGAGCTATAAAATATTATTTGAAAATTAAAAAAAAAATATTTAAAAAAAGAGTACGAGATTTGCTACTGTACAAGATGGCATTTAAGTAAAACTAAATACATCATATAACCATTTTGAATAATGTTTATTAGTAATATGGTAACACTCGTGATGCACACATTTATTAGTGTCAACCATTATACACATTTATATAATGATAAATTATAAATTATATATTTAGAATAGGATTAAAATTATGTATAATATTTGAAAACAATAATGTAATTAAAGTCATACTTCAAATATGACATGATCGGTTCGTCATTAGAGAAATGAAGTAATTGCTGATTATTAAATTCTATAATATTTGTTCACACAGTGGATTATGTTAAAAAACTAACAAATAAAGAAATATTGTTTTCATAATTTCACTCATCATGCAATTGTGTATGAAGAACTTCAAGTAATTGAAATTAACATACATTAATTGACTGCTTGTATTTTTTTTACTTTTTTGCTGGCGATGTTCTTTGTTTTAATCTCATTCTTTGAACAGCTGTAATATCTGTCTTGCCTAAAACTATTTTCCATTTTAATAACTTCAAAGATTTATAGAAACTATGAATAATATAGAAATAATTTCTAATCAATAAACTTACGTTTAGTACACGGCCCAAATGTTTAATATGTTTTATTATTTTCAAGGAAGGGGGTAAAATATTCTTCTGATTCAGGCATTTTTCATTAAATCAAGATTTGTACTACAATGTAACTTTAAAATGTTTATTTATCTATGCCGATTTCTTTGTTGATATCGGTACGCACACAACGTTGATGCTGGTACGCATACAACGACAGATCTCTATTCACATACACGACGAACAATCACAATCGACCCGTGTAGAAATGATCTCATCGAGAGCAAATGACGAATCATTGGCACTCGACTCTTATCTTATCTTATCTGCCGTAACGCACTTTCGTTGCATTTGTACGGATTTACACCCTAGTCGCGCCTAAAGAAGTTTTACTTCAAAAATTATTTAACAAATTTTTTGGTCACAAAGATTATACCTAAATAATTATCAGTAAAGTTGGAATAATGATTAATTTAATTTAACTCTTGCAAAATACCCAATATGCTTTTTCATGTACTAACATCTTATTATTTATACATTTACACTAGGTAAAGGTTGAGTGGTTTCTGTGTACCACATGTAAAGTTTTATAGATGCTAGATAAAAACTGTTTAATCTAAAATAGTTAGTTCTATCTTCTATAACTAACATCTAATAAAAAATTATTTTGATGTATATCTATTAATTCAGAATAGCAAATTATAAAAATACAATTCTGAAGTCTTGTCTTCATTTTCTACTTATTTTCCCCCAGCTCTCCCTCTAGTGTGTATCCATACATACATATTTGTGGTGTTTGTGTTATATTTTCGACTTGCGCATTCCCGTTCGTTTCTTTGTATTAAGGGCAGGTGCAAAGCGTACAACAAGGACCACTTTCAAAACATAAAAATACATATAAGAAGGAAAGAAAGAAAAAAAGGTGGTAGGTTATTTCATTGTTAGTTAGAGGTACAATTTGCACACTCTCAGGGGCCAGGGGAGGTCACGTGGATAGAGAGGCGTGTGCCGAGGATATTGGCTGTAAAAGGATTAAGGATAAAAGTATTGAGACGTTTGGATTTTTTGTTGTTTTTATTGTTCTCAGCCCGGCTGTACCGATTTTAATTTTTAAGAAATTTGTGCGCATTCATGCATTGTATACATTTTAAATCAATCAAACAAATTTTTTTCAGATCGATGGTTGATGAGTGAGAAATGGAGCAGTTTGAGACCTCCCGTCAGAGGCAGTCCACAAAAAGTTATCCTGAGCCGCCATTTAAAAAAAAAAAAAAATAAAAAATATTTTTTTGTACACTAAAAGGGTTAAATAAAGTTGCGTTAAAGTTTAAAAACAATAAAATAATTCCATCACGTTTAAAAATATTTTTAAAATATGACCTATTTTTATGCGTCTATATGGACTTCCCCCCTTAATATTGATTAAGCTTCGCTTATAAACAAATGTATTAGTAAATAAAATGTTCAATAAATTTGTAAAAAATTAAATTGTCTATGATATACTTATATATCGTTTTGACCTCCTCTGTACCTCTGTCTACTTTAAAATTACTGCCTAAAATATATTTGAAATTGAAAAGAAAGCAGTAGAGCATGTATTTATTTATTATAACTTTTAACACGTTATTTGCCATGTCAGTCATATGTTTCAAACGTTGAGAAGTTCTACATGAGCCATGTCAGATATATGATTGACACGGCTCTTGAAAAAGAAACAGTTTTGTTTATGTAATAAAATAATTGATAAAGGACCACGTCAGTCATATACGTATGACACAAAAAACAGTGTTTTTCCAAGAATTATAGTTTTATTTTCATTCAATTTTATTCTGCAATCTGTATATATTATTACATTAAGCAGAAGTGCTGACAAATATATAATAAAATGAAGTTGATTTCAAATTAGTAGATACCCCCAGTGGCCTATCTACTAGAGCTAATTAAAATATAATAATGAAAAAAGCTAAAAACGAAAGAAAAAAAAAATATTAAAATAAAAGATTTCAATTATAGTTAATTATACTATATTAGATCTCCAGGTATTTTTCTTTTAAGAAATTATAAGAAAAAAAATTTTGTTCTTTGATACATTTTTTAATAAATTATCTAATAAAGTTACCATGGCTCATGGAGAATTTTTTCTGATATTATTGTGGCGATTAACGTGTTAAACCTCTCATTGAATGTGAATAAAATATTTGATAAGTTTATAAAAAAATAAAAAATACATGAAGTTTTTAATGTGAGAATATAGCAAGCAACTCAATATACTTTGAAACAGTTTTCGATAGGATAAAGATGGATTTAGATTTAGATTTAATAGATATAAAATTCACAATTTTACAATTAAATAACAAAACAACCAAATATAAATCAATCAAGATATGAATCAATTATTTAACCTTTTTTAGATTTGGAACTACTCGATTAGTATGAATGAGGTATGAGAAGAAGTTACTTAAAATTAAATTATCTACGTTTCTTTAATACAATGGAATCCTACAGCAACTAGGAATATTTTAAAATACGAAAATCAAAATATTGACACGCACTGAAGCGCAATTATTTTTAGTAGCATTCGATTAATGAATGTGATAGCAATTATACATAATAATACATAATATAATACTAATTAATACAAAATATCTACGACAGAATAAAGCGAAGTTCTCGAATATAACAATTGATTAGTGAGATGCATGGCATCGTGCCTTAAGAAAATTGCTGAAACTTCCCATACCGTAATTAAAATCTTGGTACGGAACACAAAAAACTTCACACAAAATGTGTACACATTATTAAAAATCTCTATAAAATATCTGATAATTTGATGTTCATAAGTCCAATAAACATTTTTGACCGCCAAATGACATTTTTTTAACTTATTTTTATTGAGAGTCCATAAGCGCTGGACCTGCCTTCCGAAAAATTTAATCAGTTCGTCGTCTTGCCAATACAAGTAGAATGTTTTTTGAGTTATTAAAATGGGACGCTCCGTTCTCTTAATAACTGAGAAACCTGCCTTCGCCAAAAACTAATCAGCACGTCTCCTTATCAATACGAATCGAATGATTTTTGAATTATCCAAATCGGTTGATCGGTGTTCCCAAATCTTTGACGAAAATTTGAATCTACACACCACACACATACATGAATTTTTTATAAGGTATGCCAAAATGTTCGGAAACCTTTGAAAAGTGAAGATATATAAAAATGTTCATTTTCGATTTTTTTGCGATTACTATAACTTACCCCCACGGAAAGTTAATAATAAGATCGAGTCTTATCGTAATCTTTTTAATTCCTCGGTTTTCATCCCCCCAACCCTCCAACTAACGTGCCCTTTGTGCCTGTATGAGTTTATTTCCAAAGGGAGTTGGAGTGGGAGTATTAGTGCGAGTCGGAGGTAATAATACCTACGTTTTCGTCCGTGGTCGCGCCAGTACGCTGTTGCACGTCGATCCGGTCGAACGTAACGCGAAAATTTTAATAAAAATCAATTTTAATTAATTAACCGATAATAAAATTAATTAAATAAATTTTATTAAATTAATACAAGTGTCCAGTGACTTACTTATAATAAACAAACATGTGTTTAGTGATCAAAAATAAAAATAACAAGAACAAAAAAATCGCTACTACACCAAAAGTTCTTTATACCAGTGTCAGTAAAAAATTTGTTTACAATGACCCTTAATCCTTTTATCCTACTTATCCTGTCGTCGGTGTTGATTCTCTCAATAAACTGTGGTGTTATAAGTAACGATGAATCGACCAATGATATCGTTCTATCCGATTTACAAAGGCAGGTGCAAGTTTTGACGAAACAGATGCATGTCCTGATGGGGAAACGACATCAGGAACTGAAGTTGTTGGAGACGAATTTGAAGAAGACCGTGGAGAAAAGTGAGGACTTGTTGGATTTGAGGAACGAAATCGAGGTTTTGAGGTGAGGATGAGGATTTAGAATGATTGTTTTCTTTTATAATATAATGGGTGAATTGTGTGGTTTTGTGGTTTATTACAAAATTGTGCAAAAGGATGAAGTCGAGTTGGATTGACGCAGAAGTGTCAAAATAAATTATTTGTATTGTCAATATGATTGACGTCAGGTGCCAAAGTATTTGTAGTAGGGTGCATTATTTATACTATAAGTTTGTAATAAAAATATAATTCTTTAAAGTCTCCTTCATAAAAATAATACTCACTTTTCCCGAAATCTCACGTTATCTGTTTTGTATCAAGTGAATTTTAAAACATTTACATGAATATAGAAACGCTGACTAAAACAGCTTTTTTGGACGCACCGTTTGTACCACAAGTGTAATTTTATATTAACAAACACTAAAGCCGATAAGTCTTCTTACAAAACTGAAAAGTGTTTCAAAACATGCATATATTTAAGGGGCTCTGCAGGGTATAGCCTTTTTGCAATTTACTTAGTCCTATCAAATAACATCCTCAAAGTATATATAATAACACTAAATCTGAAAAAATAAAATCTAACTTTTCTTGGAAAATTCTAAAATATTGAAGTTTTTTTTTTATAATTATTTCTGAATAGCCATCAAAACCTAATAGTCCTATAAGATAAAATATAGAAGTGTTGTCGAAATATATTTTACTTACTTAAAAATAAAAATAATTTACTTAAAAATAATAAAATAAAGATGTGTTAAAATATATGCATATAAAAATGCTAATTTAAGGAGTCGTTCTACAGGATGTAACTTTTATACATCAACCATGTAATTGGAGTACCTTAATCCTTCAAGCATTTGTACAGTGACAAATACTAAAATCGTTAAGTTTTCTCACAAATTTTTTAGTTATAAAATTTAGTGTCAAAATGAGTAAGATTTTTAAGGATTTAAGAAGTTCTACTATACAGGATGCACCATTTGAACTACAACTTTATAATTTGCATATTACTTCCAGAAGTGCCTATTTTAATGCCAATTACCAAAAACGATAATTTTCTTAACGATGTTTCAAGTTATTGATATAGATATTTTTCCCAAATTATCACATAGACGATGCCAACCAAATTTCTAAAAATATTACTCCATGTATTTCTTGAAGATAGCCGTAGACGTAAACATCAATATTACATACTAATTATAAATAAACATCTTTTGTATTGTTTATGTTGTTTTTCCATTCAATTTTAAACAAAGCTTGGACATAAAAGTAAAAAAAGGTGGAGACGCAGGAGATACTTTTAATTATATTCATCCTTGTTTACGACAGCATTCTCTGCCGGAAGAAAAAACATTGTGATTGTATCGCACGTCGTTTTGCCAGAGCAGTATTTTCTTCAAATTCAGCTCAACTTTTTTAAATCCTCCCTTCTGGTAAGAAAAAAAAAAGTATCATTCCTCCTAAAAAAATCTTTGGGGTTAATAGTAAATCGACAAAAAGTGTTCCACCTCAAACTCTGCCCACGTAAAAAACGATTGCATCGGAGTTCGTTTTTCCTAGAGCAGTATTTTCCTCAAATTCTGCTCAACTTTTTTAAATCCTCCCTTCAGGTGTGCAAAGAAGATAAAAAATAGTATCATCCCTCCTAAGACTTTTTTTTTGAGTTAATATAAAATCGACAAAACGCGTTTCACCTCTAAATCTGCCTAAGTGAAAAACATTGTGTTTGCATCGCACCTTGTTTTTACCAGAGCAGTATTCCCTTCCAATTCTGCCTATCTTTTTAAACTTTTCTTTCAGGAGCATAATGTAGATCAAAAATATGTCATCCCTCCTAAGGAAATCTTTGGAGTTAATATAAAATCGACTCAAAATTCTTCCACCTCAAATTTTGCCAAAGTATTTTACATCCTTCATCCCCGTGTGTGTGTGAAAAAGATCAAAGGAATATGATTTGCATATAGCATCCTCTCTTTATATTATTAATGTATGCAACGATGTGCATGTTGTTATGATGATATGCACTTTATTACGAATTTAAAGTTTAGAAAATGCAATTCGTTTGCGAAAAGCGAATACATGATAGAATTTCTTATGGATATGGAAATTTTGTGAAGTCGATTGAAGATGTATTACTTTATCTATTATATTTAATAGAAATACGGAAATATTGACGTTAAATGTATTTGAAACATATGTCACAATATCTGGAATTTAACTACATTTTTAGTAATGAAAATTAATTTTACAGCTATATTATATAAAGAGTACCAGTAGGCAATTTTAGTAGCAATTCTTGGAAGATACTTTATAGATAAATAAGATACTTTAAAAGTTATAGTTTAGATACTGAAAAAATATGCTAATTGATATACTCATGTCGTAATTATATTATTAGTATCAATGTATGTCCCAGAACTTAACATCAAGCCAAACAGAATGATAATTTTGACCTTAACTATCCTGAAAAAAAATTAGGAAAAAATCTCACGTATGGAAAGTTAAAAGCTTTTAAGTGCAATCTAGAGCTTTGATGAAATTATGACCATTTTTCAATTATTGTGTTAATTTTTATTAACTTTGTTCATTACACTTTAGAACCATAGCCGTGAATAAGATTTCTAGGATAGACTAATAAAAATACTAATAATATATTATCCCAAAAGTGAAGACTTTTTCTTGAACTAAGAACTTATTTTTTTATAATCGGTCGACTTTGAGAGACCCTGCTTTGAAAAAAGTACTACTAAAGTGTATTGGCAAGTTTCATCAAAAGTTGGCTTATTTAATCAGTATTGTAATTATGACAATTTTATTTCGGCTATTTAATTATTATTAATTTTATTCTCTTAAACTTTAGAATAACATAACCGTAAATAACATTTTAGGATCGTAGTCAAAAATAAAAACATAATTGTCCAAAAGTTAAGACATTTTTTTTTAACTAAGAACTTAATTTTTTTATAACCTGTCGAATTTGAGAGGCCTTCATTTAAAAAAATGTAAAAAATGTGTGTTGGCAAGTTTCAATCAAAAGTTGGCTCTTCTCATCAGAATTGTAAAATGGTAAAATACTTGATACTTT
>NW_020536999.1:24599666-24624217 GCF_003426905.1 Ctenocephalides felis
GTTTTACTGCACTACAAAATGTGATATTATTAACTATTAAAAATTAATTTTATATAGATAGCTCTACCAATCTATTTATTTGACTTAAAAGATACAAGAGATACTATAAAATATAATATAATGCAATACAAAGATATAATATCAAATTAACTTATTGCAAATCAAATGTTCAAGCCCTCGTGTTACTAGCTATTTTCATATAAGATTTTAGAGACCTAGTTGCCATAAAATTTTACCATATTAGGAGATATTTTAGATTAAATAATTCATAAAAATTTTACCAAATATCATATTCAGGTATTTTAAAAATTACAAGAGATGGTATAGATTGAATGTACTTGTTGCAAGTCAAATGTGTCCTATTTTTAAGATTTTATAGCATACAGAATGATTGCTATAGAGTTTCACAATATTTGAAAAAAATTAAGATTATTTAATTTTATAAATTATTTCCATGTCATTCTTTTAGCTTAATTGTTACTAGAGATATAATAAAAAATCTCAATAAACTTACTGCAAATTAAATTTTAATGCGCTCGGATTAATGTGCTATTTTTAAATAAGATTTTATAGTATACCCAGTTACTATGGAGTTTTAGCATATTAGGAGATATTTTAGATTATAAAATTATATACAAATTTCCGAAATATTGTATTTATCTATTTCAAGAGTAACAAGAGATAAAAGAATAAAAAATTTGAATGTTCTTCTTCTAAGCCGAATGTTGACGAACTCGGATTAAGAGGCTATTTAAAAAAAAATAGAGTATACCGAGTCGCTCATTTAACTATTTCACAAGTAACAAGAGATAGAATAAAAAATCTCTATAAACTTATTTCAAATCAAAAATTGATACCGAATGAATGTGTTATTTAAAAAAGGTGAATGTGTTATATTCATACAAGATTTTAGAGCATACCTAGTTGCAATATAGCTTTACTATATTAGAAGATATTTTAGATTATATAATTCTAGACAAATTTCCCAAATATTTCATTACTCTATTTTAGAAGGTACAAGAGATATAATGAAAAATTTCAATGCACTTCTTGTCAAGTCAAATGTGATGCGCTTGGATGTGTTATTTTCAATTAAGATTTTATAACATTTAGAGTTGCTCTAGAGTTTTACAATATTTGAAGGCATTTTTGATTATTTAATTTTATACAAATTTCCCAAATATTACATTCTTCTATCTCAAAAGTTACAAGAGATATAATAAAAATAATTACATAAACGTTGGCGCGAGTCAATTTGATGCACTCAATTAAGATGCTATGTTAAAATTTAACTTTAAAGTATACTGAGTTGTTGTAGTGCCTTAAAATGTTAGAACGCATTATAGTATATTTACTACTGTACAAATCTGCCAAATATTTTATTTATCTATCATCAACCCTTTAAAAGTTGCAAGAGATCTAATAAAAAAATGCACTCCACCACTGGGGAAAATAACAATCGGTATTTTGTCCACGTAACAAACAAAGGAGGAGTAAGGGAAAGTTGCAAGATGTTTCGCGGATTGAATGTTTTTCTTGAGATATTTTCCTCGGATACATGAAAAGCGTCTGTTGAATTTCGATTAGAGAGACATGGAGATACAGAAGGAGATTGAGAGAGGGTTTTTGTGAGATAGAGGAAAAAAATTATAGTTTTTTCATCCCTGTATCGAACAGTAGTCGTAAATACTGGTAAAAAGGTTTTTTTAAGCTATTTATGTTGTAGATAAATTAATTTTATACAAATTCACCATATACACTTTTTATATTGCACCAACAGTTTAAACGTTATGACTTATGTAGTAGATAAAGCACACACCTTCTGCGCCGAAAATAGTTTTCACTTTCTATGACCTTTTTAAAGTACAACACCGAGTAGCTGTACGGTAATATAATATTAGACATTATTATAGACAATTTAATTTTGTACAAGTTTGCTTAACATACTATTTAAATTCAGCAAATAATTTAAAAGTTACAAGTGATATAATATACAAACTGCATGGTAAATCATGAATTAGAGATTCTGCTGAGATTAATTCTCTATTTCAATTGTAATTTTAAAGTATACAGAGTCGCTTTAAAATCTTGTGATGTTAGAATATTATATAATTTTTTTTAATTTTGAACAATTTGATCAAATTTTAAATAATATACAAACATTTTAAAGCTACTAGAGATATTATTTTAAAAAATCGGATGTATTGTTATCATCCTTAATACTATGTAAAGTACAGCGGGCTGATATATAAAATTCTGACGCCGTCTTTTAATTGTGAGTTTTTTAAATGAATCTCAAAGTTTATTTAAAAAATAAACACGAGTAGTTGTTGTTGATCCGTTTATTTCATTAAAAGTCTGACCGACGACTTTTCTTCTTAATCAAATCATAAAAACGTGACTCGTTTTTCAACGAAAGGAATAGACTTTTTCTCACAAAATTGTAATGGATTATTATATAAAAATAGGTACTCAGTTTAAATATTAATTATTTTAAATTACTTTATTAACTTATTTGAATTTTACTATTTAGAATAAATTCCGAGGCTGTGGAGCAACTTGGTATACTCACAAGGGGATTTATATTTATTCTATTAAGATTCGGCCCTGTTTTTATTATTAGTTAATGTCTTGCATTAATTACTTTCATATTTCGTATTTTATTCTGCTATATTATGGACCCTTGTCCTTTTTCGCTTTTAATACAGATGACACATCAATAGTAAACGAGTCCTTTTCGAAATTACTTCGGACAAGGGGACACAAATAAAAGGAAGAAGGATATATTGTATATGATATTTTATACTATATATAGTACACATGTGTATCAAATAACTAGCGGTGCATTGTCCTAGACAAACTGGGAACCCAGGCAAACCAGGAACGTCCTGTTCTTGGAAGAGTCCTTGGAGGATTATGTGACCTTGGTCATAAAATTTTAAATACTTGGCACTTCAATAATAAAATTACTAATTACATTATTTACAGTTTTAAATTGAAAATACTAATATATAATATATAAAAGTTTCAGTATTATAATATATATTTACAATATAGTATTAAACAAAATCAGAATTTTAATAAATTTCTGAAATTAGTGTTCTCTGATTCTATTTTATAGATTGAATTTCACAAATTTGAAAATTAAATATTATATTAAAAGTATTATGAGTGGATGAAATATTACATTAACTATTAAATATGAACAAACAAATTCACTAGAATTGTATAAAATATAAATTTTATATAAATTGTATAAAATGAGTCATAAGTTGTGCATCAGATGACAAGTCTATATTTTAGTGACAGTATTTTTTACTCAGATTTTTTTTATAAAATTAAGTAAGTTAAATTTTTAATTTAACCAATACAATTCTGAATAGAGTACAAAATTGACATTTTTAATGCAAATTTTTAATATAGATATTTATATTATGTTATATAGTGCTATATATTTATAAGTAAAAATGTATACACACCCCAATATATATATATATATATATATATATATATATATATATATATATATATATATTATATATTCTCCGAAAACCGAGTTTCAAGAATTTCCAACAAAAGGCAATTTAAGAATATGACTTTGCGAAATTTTCGCAATTATTTTTGTTCTTGGTTTTATAATGAACGATTTCGCTTCGGCGAGAATTGTAAAATTATCTACTATGTCGTCTAATTAATAAAGTCGGAAACTTTTGTGGAACATATCCAGGTTTTACATAGATACTCTATACATATATATACATATGTATATATATATATATATATATATATATATATATATAATTAATTTTGTTTAATTAGCTCATTGAATCAACAATATTATATCTTTTTTATTTCATTTTCAATTATATGTTATAGGTAGAGTATGCGGTATGAATGGAATAGTTTTATTTATTAAATTAATTTTATAGAATTTCATATTTATATATTAATTTTATTTATACATGATTATATTTATTTTGCATATTAATTTTCGACGAATAATTAAAAAATTCACAAGATCGAATAAAAGAATTAATAAATAAGTTGTCAACGTGCTAAAAATCAAATTATGTGATAAGAAATGTATAAAACTAGGTGGAAGTAGCATTTTGCTTAGAATTGAGATTCAGCTATTTAGGAAAAATGTCTTAATGTTTCGAAAACAAAAATTAAATTATTCAATGTGATTTCTAAATGATGTCTTTCAACAACATACCTATAATAACTGTTCTTGTATAAATTAAATTAATTTGTTTGACACATTTCATTTTAACCATTTCCGGTTGTAAAATATATTCTATTTAACTGTGGACGTCAACTGTAATCAGTAGCTACCGACTATAAACGCGAAACGTTAGTATGCTTTGTCATAAGTGATTAGAATCGCTCAAGCGCAAGTCGAAATTCTAAACTTTGATAATTTTTTTAAGTGAACGTCAACTGTAATCAGTAGCTACCGACTATAAACGAGATACGTTCGTATGCTTTGTCATAGATGATTTGAATCGCTCAAGCGCAAGACGAAATTTTAAACTTTGATAATTTTTTATAATTCAACCCGTAGGCCTGTGATATTAATATATGTTATTTCAGATTATGAAATCTATCGTTTTACAAAGTTTTATCAAAATCGTCATACAATTTTTTCAACATTTAATTAGGAAGAAAAGACCCAGCTTCAGAATGACTTGAAACATCATAACTTGAAAGACATAAATTTAAACCGTAGGGTTTTTTGCGAAAACGTAAACTGCTCCTTCGGAAAGTTACAAATTTTATTAGTCATGATAATAATAATAAATTCGAGTCTGTAAGCATCACAAATCACAAATCATTGATTTCTCTTCCTCATCTATCATTCCCATTACCACTACTCCTAATATTTTATCATTTTTTCATGTATTTTCTTTTCCAAACTTCTGCTTTCGTGCCTTAGGTCTTGTTCATTTAAATCATATAATATTTTAAATGTTTTAGGAAACAGATTTACTTACAATATTTTCATAAAATTTCATTAAAATTTAATAATTATATTTATTCTTTATTTTATTATTCATTTCCATCAGCCCTCAAATGTCGTCAACTTAACTTCCTCTCGGTTGAAACTAAATGTTCCCCACGAAGATTAACGAAAAGTTCTGTTTCTGCGAAAGCTCCACCTTGTACTTCACCTCGTCCTCCGTCGCACGCGAATTTTCCGGCGCTTGGGAAATGGCGAAAACGGGGAGAAAGTATCACATTGGGGAAATTTGCTTCTGGGATTAAATTATTTATAAGATAAACATCAGAGCTATATAAAAGGGAAAACGACAATCGATATTGTGGCATCTAGCACAGTGCACTATTTATAGCGAAATTGGTAACTGATTAATAACTGATATATACATTTATTTAATAAAAGAGAAGTTCATTTTTTACAGAAAATCCGATTTGCTGCTATGAATGAGAGCGGAGCAGTGTGCTGATTTTTGAATTTAGTCGACGTATTTTCAAAAACGGGTTGACCGATTTCATAATTTTAGAAGCCAATCGACGTAACTCGATAAGGACTAGCGTTGGTCAATTTTGTGTGACGATCGACGAAGCCGTTTCTTTGTAAATTCAAAAACAGCTCGAAAGGTATTGGTTGCGAATTGCGTTGATTAATTTTTGTTAAAGATCGGCGGAGCCATTTTTTCGTAATTAAATACTGAAAAAAAGACGATTTTGATGGAACTCAGTATGACTATATATTTTATAGTCTAAAATAACATACTAAAATATTATAGGCTTACAATAAGCTGTTGAATTATAAAAATTATAAAATATTATAATTTCGTCTCGAGCTTGAACGATTCTTATCAGAATTTGTATCCAAGCATATGTACGTTCTTTGACGCTTCATAGGTAGCTACTGATTACAGTTGACATACTCTCTCAAATAAAATACATTTTTAGAATACGAAATAGAAGGAATGAAATGTGTTAAACGAATTAATTTAATTTATACTGTTACAGATATTATAAGTATGTTCAAAAGACATCAATCGATTATTTTTTGCTAAAGCGAAAATGTTCGATATAAACAGTTAATTATTTTATCTAAATAGCTGAATCTCAATTCTTGCCAAAGGCAAAATGCTACTTACAACTATTTTTTGTTAATATTAAATAAAATATCTTACTATACATATTGAAATGATCTACAATACCCTACACATTATACAGCATATCGGTAGCTTCTAAAATCGCGAATAAAAATTAAAAATTAGAGCTAGAGTTAGAGAGAATATTATATATTTTAAACCTTTTATTTAAAATGGATAAAATGTTAGAAAAACAGAAAAATACGCAGATTTGGCTGTGTCCTAAAATATTTCGACATAACAGAAACCATAACAGAAGAACAATTCTTGTGTTCCAGCAATATGTTAGATAGCAGTATCCTTGATATTAATGATATGTGAGACAAATTTGTTTAAAATTAAATTCATTAAAATATTTGTAATATCCCAAAGCAACTCCGTATACTTTAATCGCAATTAAATGTAACAACCGATGCTACTAACAGCTTATAATTTGTACATCAATTTGTTCTATTGTTACTCTTCTCTTCGACAATCAATATTAATTATGTGTTCAAGAATTTTGTTTATAATATAATACCTGACAATATTTTTTAATATTAAATAGCTTGTAAGCAGCTATGAATATACAAAAAATGATTAAAAATAAAATTTATCTACCATACCACCAGCTTTCGTTCAAAAATTCAAGAATATGGCTTATATAATAACATAGTATCGACAATAAAAATGCTATAAAAAAATGTATTTTTACTAATTACTGATTATGCTTTATTGATAAGAAACGAATACAATTATGTAATCCGTAATAACGATAATAATTAAATAATAATTTTTGATATTTTAATAAGTGACTGAATCCGGCTTTCTGTCAAGACAACTCTAAGGCTCGAATTTCAACAAAATTTTCTGCAAGATGTCGCAAAAAATTTCTTTAATTGAATGTTCTTTTTCAATCGGTAATTTGTTCAAATTTTCGTTCAACATATCAAACACCTTTTTTTCGTTTTCGAGCATTTGTTTCGTCTTCAAAGTTTTTCCTGTCTTCAGTTGGTAAACTAAAGCTTGGGTTGCATTATATATGCTCATCTTTGAAAGGCTAGGATTTTGTTCCTGCATGATCGTTATGTTATCAAATATCTGGACAAGGCAATTGTTCGAAGAGTTAATTCCCACAGTGTTCTGGGTCTCTGTGAAAACTTTTTGTTGGCGAACTACTGTTGACTTCATATCACTAACATCACTATTCGGTCTCCAGGCATCCACCTGAACACCGCGTCCGCGGCCTCGTCCAAAGGGTCCTTGGCCGCGAACTTGTCGTGGCTGGACCTGCCTAGGGTTCTTAGAATTCGCTACTTCTTTTGTTATACGCTCAAATACAAGGTCACATTGAGTTTTGGCCGAAATTCTTTGTGTCTGTCTAGCCTGAATCATCTTAATCACATCATTCCTAATATATATTTCAGTTTGCTGACGCTCCTGACAATTCTGCAAATTGATATGAGTTGAATTAGTAGTCTGAATTTCATCCGAAATAAGATAAGTTTTTGCATTTTTCAAACAATAAGGTAAAAGTTATTGATTGATTTTAAATTAAAAGTTGGGGAACGTTGGAACTGCATGCTTTATTTCTATTAAGTATTTCAGAAGTACTTATTCAATCTACAATAATTTCCAACACTAAATGTAATTGCAACTATGCAGTCTACCGTAAAATTCATTTAAATATATTTATTTTGAAGTTTGATTACCATTGAATAATAATACTAAATGTCTCTACAACTATTCGGTGAACTCCAAAAATGTAATTGAAATTAACATTTAGCAAATTATAAGATACAATTATTCATTTCATGCTTGATCTTGCTTCTGACAATTTATACTTCCGAAACAATTGATTGATTGGAATTATGAATGAAGGTTTCAATGGCAATTAAATAGCCTACCACTAAAAGTGCCTGCAATCGACAAGTATACTTCGAAAACATTTTTGAAATTGATATTCAGAACCTGCACTAATATTTGTAGCATATAAGTATGTCTAAAACTTAGAGTTGTTCCACAAAATCATCCATAACTTTAAACTCTTTCGATTAATATTGATAATGAATATGAAAAATTTGTTCCCAGGTCAATAATCTCCAATATTGTTTAACATTAAAAGTAGATATAAACGTTCAGTTGGCTTCAAGAACGTCATTGAATTCAGCATACTGCCGAAGTACAATTTTCCATTGCGCACATAGACCTTATACTACATAGACTGCTAGTCGAGCGCAAAATAAGTGCATAAAGATAGAAGGGACGATGACGTCACTTGCTGAACGAACGTTGCCGACGATCGTAGAACTCTCCTGACTGATTCACAGACGCCACTTTATACAATGGATAACATGAGGACTACCAGTTCATGTAGTATCAGGTTTATGATTGTGCACCGTGTATAACTTTTGACACAATAAGGATTATCAGTAAAAGGTCCTACAGAAATACGAACTTCGTCAAAATTAATGATGCACTGATATTTTCAGGAGGTTTAATATAACTCATGTGGTGGGATTAGCTCACAGAGTAGCGATCCCGATTCCCACGCTGGAGGTTCGAATCTCCGGCAAGAAATTGATAAAATATTAAGTAGTTAATTTGGAATTATAATAGAGTTACGAACTGTAATAAAAATGAATTGAAGTAAATAGTTCAGAATATGCAATGAGAAGATAGTAAAGAAGAAGAAAGAAGAGTGAAGATAACTTAAGAAGTATAGAAAAAATAGGATTATATGAAGAAGAAAATAGTATGATATTGAAGATTATGATTGTATAGAATAATGTAGATGGCTAAATGCTCGAGTAAGTGAGGCCAATAATAAATAAAAAAAAGAAACAATATAAATCATATTCTTTTCGAACTGTACTATAAATAGTATAAAAATATTTATTACCTTTAAGTGTTCATCATATTCGGGTACTAACACATGGTGCAGATAGTTATAGCAACAAATTCTTATGTTCATTTCATCATGCACGTGACTACATTTTTTTAAATGCATAGCATATCTACTTGGAAGCACTTTGTGAGTCGCATTATAGGGACAAATCATTAAAGTTGGGTCCGAAAGGTCAAAACAGGGTTCTCTTACCCTTTCCGCTGCTGGCGCAATGTCCGAAATATTATATTTACTCATTTTTTTATTTATCTAAACGCTTTTGCAAAATTTATTCGCGTTTGCTAAACCAAGGCAAGTTTTGTTTATGAATTATAATTTTGTTCTTTTGTTTTCAGTTGACTTTGTTTAGAGAAAAATTGTAGATGCCATTCACACAGGGTATTCTAATATTGTCTAGGATGCCATCTATGGTTTCATTGTTTTTTTGTTATTGCAAAGTCGAACAAAATTTGACGTTTTGACTTATTTCATTGGGTAACAAAATAATTTCATTAACACAATTTTATATATATGTATATATATATATATATATATATATATATATATATATAATTATATCCTGTATTTTTTCGGTTCATTTTAGACACAACTTGACATTGGTTTGTAATATTATTAATTTTGTTAAAGAAATTTTTGCAATTATTTTCGATCTGATTTTTTAAGGCATTTTTCTTTTAAACTTGCAGTTATTGAATTCCAACATTTTTATTTTTTATTTCGGACGACATAGGTACATAATCTTAACAATCTTATAAAATAGTTTAGTATCAAAAATATTAAGACAAAATTTAATTTGTATGTTTGTCATTTTAATTGTCTATTAGTCATAATAATTTTTATTGTAAGCTATCAGTTACGGAGATTCAAAATTTTTGCATATTTTTCCATATAATAAATTTAAATATGTACATAGTTTTATGAAAACTGTTTTTCATAATCTCTCATACCAGCACCTCTGTCTGACTGAGATATGAAAATAATGTATATATGTAAATAAATAAATAAAATAAATAAAGGAAGTTATATTTCTCTTTAGAAAAAAGGTTACTATTACAATAATACAATACATGATTCAGAACTAATTGTTCAATATTGGTAGATTTTGAGCACTTGTGTGAGATGTAATAGAAAAGTTATCATTGCACTTTGATAAAAAAAAATATTTTTACAAATTTGAAAAAAGGCTTCTTTATCTAAAATTGTTATACACTGCCGTATACTTTATATATATATATATATATATATATATCTATATATATAAAGAGTCGTTTATCTTTTCCCATAATCCCACAAGAACATTAGGAGTAATATATTATTGAGTCTAAGTTTCTGTGGGTTTTGTACGAAATTCACTTTGAAAAATATTTCCAACGATACAAAATGCCCTTTTCTTCTTCTTCGACACGAATTATTGATGAAGATGAACATTTTATCAATTCACATAGAACAGACTTTGATCATAAGTCTGCTTTAATTTTTTTTAGCTTTCAGAGTTTATAATTTTTTATAGATAGAGTTTATAATTTTGTATCAACTCTGGGGGTAGTTTTATAAGATTAAAATTGAAGTAAATTTCATTCAAATGGTACTTTTTATCAAAAAATAGTTTGTCTTATACCAAAATAATTTTATTCTGAAAATCAAGGAAAATCCAAAGCAATTATAATTGGAACAAACTATTCAACTTTAATTTTGATGAAACTTTGGACAGTAGTATAGTTATAATATATGTATATATATATATATATATATATATATATATATATATATATATATCGTATGTCTTCATATTACTAAGGCAGTTCTTTAGTAATTGGACAGAGGACAGACAAATTTATATATAAATGACGTTTCTTCTCTTCTCGTCTCTGCGAATTGCAAGAATTTGCTGTAAAGAATTGATAGAGAGTTGACAACAATTTACTCATATATTTGCATATATCAAAATATAATCAATGGTTTTTCAGTTATCAAAAAATATCAATGAATTGCCAGTCATTATGTAACTCAAATATTTGTTTTTTTTGCTTGGTGAAATGAAGAAAGTAAGAATAGATTGTTGAATCGAATTTAAAAATTTATTCAAGATTGATATTTATTGTTAAACAGTGTTTTGAGGCATTACATTACATTTTGATTACATTTATTATAACTTCAAGTTCAATAATAAAATCTTTATTTTTGTACACAATATATTTTAAATCCTTTCGTGTCCAAAGTGTGGACGTAAGCTGTAATCAATAGCTCTTGATTCATCCACTTTATGTTCTATAAATGTACTTAATTTAGGTGTGAACGAAAGCTGTAATCAGTAGCTCTTATTTCATCTTTACTTTGTGTTCTAAAATGTACTTATTTAAGTGTGAACTTAAGCTGTAATCAGTAGCTTTTATTTCATCTTTACTTTATGTTCTAAAAATGTATTTTATTCAAGGCTAAACGTAAACTTGGCTACTAACAAAACACACAGATCATATATAGATGATTGGCATAGTTTCTGATTAAAATCACTTAAACCTGGGGAAAAATTCTAAACTTTGACAATTTTTTATAATTCAACCTCTTATCATAGGCCTATAATGTTCGAGTATGTTATTTCAGACTGTGATGTGTAGGTTAGGTCACACAGAGTTTTATCGGTCGTCAAAAAAAAATCGATATTTGATTACCATCTTTACCAGATATTGCTACAACCAATTTGGACTTAAAATTGTATTATGTTTTGTAATAATACTAGAGTAACAAAAATATACTAGATAATATTATATTATAATAAATATACAATCAAATCGAAATATAAATCAACAAACACACTGCCGGTTTAAATATATATCACACCCATTCTACTGGAATAACTTTTACACTTTTTTAACTTATTGATATAAATATTTAGTGAAATTTAGTGAAAAATGCATTATAGTGGTAGTTCATTATATCGTCTGTCATTTTCAGCTCTTATTAATCAAAAATCATTCCGTGCAAATTTTGACATTCTTCAGCAACTCATTTTCTTCCAAGTATATTCAGATCCGTGTGAAGTGGTGATCCAATTTTAAACAGCTGGAAGATTTCTGAATATTTTGCCTTTCTTGTAGAAGCTCATACTTGATTTCTTGTAGAATTTCCTACAACTGGTCACTTTCCTTAAAGTGTAATATGATTAGACTAATCTGTCAATGCACTACGTAGTATTCTTATGCCTATTTATCTATGGTAGTATTTACGTCCTGGATCTGGGTTTGAAGCTGGTCTATTCATATTGCCAAAGAGCTATGCATTTGAGAGCAATTCTTAATTAAATCTTTATTAACAAATGTACAAATACAAATGAACAAGAATCACAGTTTTGTCAGCTGATACAAAAATAACACTGGCCTTTCTTAGTAACCATCATAAAACATTTGACAATATTTTTTCATCGGCTCACTAGCGCTAAATTTGCGACTACAATGTGACCCCTAACTAATCCTTCTGAACACGGGTTTTGTTCTGAGATAATGGATACAATTCATAGATATGCTTACTTATCTATGGATACAATGAATTCTGGGTATTCTAATATTGTCTAGGATAGATACTATATTTATCTATGGTCGTCCCATCCAAGTGTGAACATAAGCTGTAATCAATACCCTTTACTTCATCTTCTTTGTGTCCTAAAATTGAATTTTATTTAAGTGTGAATGTAAGCTGTAATCAATAGCTTTTATTTCATGTACCTTGTGTTCTAATAATGTATTTTATTTAAGTGTCGACGTAAACTGTAATCGTTGGCTAACAAAACACCACAGAACATATGAAGAGAAATTCAAAACCATTTCTAAACATTGATGATTTTTTATAATTCAATCGCTCATCATAGGCCTATAATATTTTAGTATATCATTTCATACTACGATTTGTAGGGTCACACAAAGTTTCATCTATCGTCAAAAGAAAATCGATATTTAATTACGAAGAAACAGCTCGGCCGATCTTTACAAAAAATTATTTGCTCGGTTTTTAACCAATATTTCTCGTATAGATTTTGAATTTTTAAAATCGGTTCAAAATTATGGGCTGACATTTTTTTTACTTTTTTGCTAAGTACAAAGAAACGGCTTGTCCGATCGTCGCGGAAACTGACCAATAATAGTTCTTGGCGAAATACATCGAACGGTTTTTACATTTTTGAAATCGGTCCAGCCATTTTTGAGAAAACTTTGACGAAAAGTCAAAAATTTGCTCACATACTACACAAAAATACACACCAACTAATTTGATTCAGAATGACTTGAAACGTCGAGAGAACATATAACTGGCAAATTGGACTGAAAAAATGTATGTATGTGTGTGTGTATGTGCGGATACAAACTTTCGTCGACGATTTCGCGAACATGGATCAACCGATTTGAATAATTCAAAATACATTCGATTCCTACTGATATGGAGACGAGCTGATTAGTTTTTGGTAAAGGCAGGTCTAGCCGTTTCGGAGATACAGGGCAAAAAGTGCCAAAAATGGTACTTCTGTTTTTGATATAACGGAGTATCCGATTTAAATAATTCAAAAAACATTTTACTTGTATTGACGGAAAGAACTGGTAAAATTTTTGTAAAAGCAGATCCAGCGTCTGCGGAGATCCAATAAAAAAGTAAAAAATAATGCCATATGACGGTCAAAAATGACCATTAGACATATGTGCACCATATATTTTCAGATATTTTATAAAGATTATAATAACAAGTACAAATTTTGTGTACATTTGTATAGGTTCCCTACCTGTTTACACGAGTGCTTTAAAAAATGTTCCAAATTTTGCAAAAAATCAAAATTAAAAAAAATAAAAAATTTCAAAGAAGTCAAATATTTTCAAAAATTTCAAAGATCTCAAAATTCTATTTTTTTTTCAAAGTTCTGAATAAATTTCAGTTTTTTTTGAAAAATTTAGTTTTCGGTACGGAAAGTTCCAGCAATTTGCCTTAAGGCACATCGCCTTGCACCACTAGTTGCACCCATATTTGGCTATTTTTCGCTATGTTTTCCAATTTTGAGTAAATTTCCGAACCCCAGCGGCCAGTCTAATAATGTACATTTTCTTAAGAGAAGTGACATTTCAGATTCTATTATATTTCCCTTAGAATTAACGAACCGGCTGCGGGACGGACGACCGTACTACTACGACAGCAATAAAAATAACAGTTACAGCCGAAATAACTCTACAGATGCCGACGGGGTGAGACGACATAAAATCGTTAATTTCATCCGGGGGATAAGACGGAGTACTCGGTTTTCTAATGACTTTTATGAGTATGCCGAATAGATGTAGAGCAGTGTGATGTTTGACAGAGCTTTAGATTATTTATTTCTGTCCCAAGTTGCAGAATATCTTATTCATGAGGCAATTCTGCCTCATAACGTAGCATTGTCATGGCAACGTCATCTTATGCATGTTTATTTGTAGAGAAAACTGTGAAATTGTCTATCTAATTACAGTGCGATCAGGCGTATTTTATATATAAACAAAGTAAGAAAGAATGTTATGATAACAGAATTTTCGATGATGCAGTTTTAAGCAATAACGCTGCATAGCTGATTTGTAGTCGAAATATCAAAGCGCTTAAGCGCCGCGTAGTCGTCTAACGTGTAAACATTGGTACGAAACCCATATAAATACACACCAAATTTGTACTTATTATTATAATTTTTAAAAAATATCTGATAATACGATGTACATGTGTATAGTGTTTATTTTTGATCGCCAAATGGCATTATTTTTTACTTTTTTATTGGATCTCTGCAGACAATTACATTCTGCATATGTAATAATAATTGCATAACAGCAAATGCAACTCCCTCTATGTTAAATTTTTCCGTCAAAAAAAAGAGATGTTTTAGTTCATTCATAATGCACTATATATAGTACAAACACAACTAATATAATTCACAACGGATTTAATTCTGTGCTGTTTACCTCATTAGTGATTTAAAATGCTAAATAGTAATTATTTATCGTGGGGATTAATTGGAGTGGAAGGTTTTATTTCATGTTTTTTTAATTATATTTGTATATGGGTACTGTATATATATACACTTTATATACAACACAAAACCCAGGGTAGATCATACAAAGTCACTGATTTGCAATTCTAAATTAAAAGTGATGAAAATGAAATGATTTATTTATTAAATCTCTTATAACTTTCAAACCGATTGTATAATTCGAACAAAATATTTGACAAAATTGTATAAAATTAAATAATCTAAATCATTTTCAAACATCATAAAGCTATATCCAGTTTTATGTTCTTTAAAATCATGATTCAAATGAAACATTTTTCTAAGAGTGCTTAACAACATTATTAGTGAACTGACATGATTTATTTGCATTTATTTATTGCACATCCTGTAACTTCTAAACAGTTCGTTTAAATAAAATGGAATATTCGGCAAATTGATACAAATTTATTTATCTAAAATTTTTTCAAACATCATTTTAACCTAGAGCAACTCAATATACTTCAAAAAAGCGACTAAATTATTAGATATACCGATGACGGTGATATGTTTTATTAAATGGTCTCCAGTTTATAATATTTGGTATTATCGGAATTTGCATAATGATGAAATATTTTACAGTTGTTTAATATTTACTTAATTAAATATTAAACGCAGTCCCTGGAAATTTAATTAATTTCAGATAAAATAAACTAAGTACATAAATAAACGCATTTGCATAATGTGTGATTTATGTTTTGTGGCGACGCTAAATATAATATACATATGTATATAATATTAGTCACTATCTAGGGCAATTTATGAGTAGAATGAATTACTTTAGGGTTTTTTATTATTCAGAAAAGCTTTCACCAAAACTCTCAAACAATCTAATTTTTTTCAAATTTTAAATCATAGTCCGAGATGTTTCAGCAATATGCCTTAAGGCACGATGCTATATTCCATTAGTTTTGTACAATTTTTTCAAATAGTTTTTATATATTATATGAATATTTTAAAAGTAACCCAAGATATAAACAAATAAATCCACAATTTACGTGTCTTTTACAATAGTACACCGGCAAATATTTATTGCAGCAAGTAATATTTTTACATCCAGGAATTTCCACGGGTCGGAAAACAGATTTTCGCATTTGTTTTTATATGCAAACATTTTTATATTTCTGCTGCTGCCTTTTGCGTCAGACTTTTTCCCATAAATTCAAATATTAATTATGTATATAACGCTGCGCGGCGGTGTGTAAAGAAAACGTTTAAAATTACTAAAAAAATTGTGTTGTACCTACTTGTGCAATACATAACGCAAAAGTTATTAAAAAATCCGGAATTTTGCTGCAATTTTATGGAGTTTAAAAAATAAAAAATATATAGTTGTATGATGTAATAAAATTGGGTTGAATTGAATATTGTGTTGTATTTAAATAAATATTGTCTTGACTAATATTGAGACTTTCATAATATTTTATACTAAAGATAAAAAAACATTTTGCTAGTTGTAAAATATTCATCTCCTAACATATAAATTATGTATACTTGACATCATTATCCAGGAGATGTAAGATTAAATCTTACAAAATTGATGCCAAAACATGATGAACATTAACATTCCATTTACTTTATTTTTTCGATATCAGGTAAATAGAGGTAAATTCGTTATTAATATTAACAATATTTTATTGATGATGGTATAATCTTATCTATTTACTTATAAATAATTTCTTATAATTTTTAACTAAATTATTTTAAACATTATCAGGAAAATTGATGACTTAGATCAAGTGGCGCTTTTCTTTTCAACCTACGTCGATAGTTCTCTGTTATTAAAAAGTTTGCTAGTGAATTTGTGTGACTGATGTGCTTGTTTCTATATTTATGTGCTGTTTTTGTTATTACATCTTTTATGGTAGGTATGTTCGTGTCGAGATGAATTAGCCAGTTCGGGATATATTTTGGCGCTCCTAAAGCAATTTTCAAAAATTTGTTCTGAAATTTCTGTATTATTTCTACATTAGTCTTATGAGCACTGCCCCTTAATTGTATTCCATAGCACCAAATTGGTTTGAATAAAGTTTTATATAACTGTAACTTATTGTATGAACTTAATTTGGTTTTAGTCCCTAATAACCAGTAAAGCTTTTTGGTTTTTATCTCCTTTTTTATTGGAATTCGCCAATTAAGTTTTCTATCGAGGAATATACCCAAAAAAAGTTTGAGAACCTATGGTTTCGACAAAACGCTTGAAAGCTATACCCAAATATACATATAAAACTTTTTTTAAAACCAGCACACTAATTGATAAAAGTACGTACTAAATTTCCACATTATTAATTTACTCGCATTACGTTGATCGCGAAATTACTTTCCGATCGTGTTCGGTTATTGTATTGCCAATATCCAATCGATACCTTAACCCCTTCATTTCAGCCAGAAAACTAATTAACATAATAATATGCGAGAATAATTATCGTCAGACCTGTGTGTTGTTGATACAACACAATTTCCATCCATCCATCCATCCATCCATCCATTTATACATTCATCCAGCCCATTTTCCCCACACGTTGACACTATGTTAATATCCATGCCCCATCATCCCATCCGTCACCAAGTATCAAATATCAAAGACCTATGCTACTGGACTGCGCATCGACTGGGGAAAAGGGACTAAAATCAATTACCATAGGTCTATGGCCATCTTATCGATCCAATGAGGATTTACAAATAATTTTATAGGATATCATTCATAAAATTTTGAGAAGTTTAGAAAGGTAGAAGGTTGAGTTTTTGTAGGTTGAGGCTTTTTTTTGAAGGTCATGGCTGTTGCAGGTTGGAGCTGTTGTAGGTGGATGTTTATGTAGCTTGGGGCTTTTGAAGGTTGAGGCTTTTGTAGATTTTGAGGTTATTAACTTCCCGAAAGAGAAGTTTATGTTTTCATCAAAAAATTCCATTCGCTAGTTTTATGTTTTCTCCACGTTTCAAACCATTCTGAATCGAATGAGACCAAATTTGGAAAAAGTATTTGTGTGTGTATGCGTGTATGTGAACAGATTTTTCACCGTAAATCTACAATATCTCAAAAAACACGGAATCGATTTCAAAAATTTAAAAGGCATTCAATGAATCTCGATGAGGACTAGCGTTTCCCAGTTTTGTGCGACGATCGGCCGAACCGTTTCTTTGTAAATCGCAGAAAAGTGAAAAACATTTCGTCCCCGTTTTAGCCCGCTGAATCCTGAATCGATTTTGAAAATTCAAAAACCGTTCTAAAGATATTGGTTGGGAATTGTGCCGATTAGTTTTTGGTAAAGATCGGCCGAGCCGTTTCCTTGTAATAAAGTAATGATTTTTTTGACGATTTTTATGATTTTTTTTGACGGTAGATACCATAGTCTTATAGATCATACTAAAATATTATGGCCTTACGACAAGTTGTTTAATTTTAAAATGTCAAAGTTTGCAAATATTAGTATGTTTTTTGGCATTTGTCAAAATTAGACCTCTCATCGACATTTGCTCAAAAACGCCTGAACCGATTTCAGAAATTTTAAAGCCATTTGATGTATCACATTGAGTACTATCGTTTGTCAGTTTTGTGCGACGATCTGCCGAGCCGTTTCTTTATAATTTGGGAAAAAGTGTTAAACTTTTCGACCATATTCAAACTCATGATTTTAAAAAATTAAAAACTTCGAATGATATTAGTTGGGAATGATACTGATTAGTTTTAGGTGAAAATCTACCGAGCCGTTTCCTTGTAATTAAATAAATATTAAAAAATTTAAAAAAATTGGAGCCGATTTTTCTAGAACTTTTTTTGGCGATATATATCATGGTCTTATAGACTTACTGAAATATTACGGCCTTACGACAAGTAGTTTAATTTTAAAAATTCATCAAAGTTTGAGAAAATGAGTAGTTTTGTTGACGTTTGTTAAAATTAAAATTAGATGGTTTACTTGGTATAACGATAGAGTACTTGGTCCTAATAAACATACTAAACCATTAAAGTTCTTTGGTAACTAGTTCAATAATAAAAATTATTGATTTTTGAAAATTTGCTTTTAGAAAATACTCCGAGTTAATGTGTTTGTTCGTTCTCAATTATGTGTAAAAAATCCACTCGTAATGCTTTTAATCACTCATAAATTAATTTATTTATAAATGATTAAGTCGATTATTTACACATATCGAGAAGTTTATGTAACTTGCCACGAGGCAGAATATGAATACCAATTAAACATAAAAATATTGTGACGTTAGATATTGACGCCTAAAAGACAGTAACCAGAGGGTACACAGCTGCCACCCTTAAGTTCCTCGAAATACTAATTCCTATGCTATATACAAATACAGAATACAGTCATGTTTTACTTCTAAATGAAATATAGTTATTAAATGGGTTATAAAACAAATAGTAATAATAATCCTTCTACTCGCATAGTTCGCTACTAAGTCCTACAGGTAATTACAGAAGTTTTAGAGGTCGAGCAAAGGATGCTAAAACGCCTCCAAAGAAGGTGCATTCTAAATTCTTACTAGTCACAATATTGTTCAACACCGTAAAAAATTTATCAACTTTATCAAATTTGGTTTTCATAACTAGATAAAATTTTTAAAAATTACGCCGAACGACAATTTAATTCTTACTACCAATCATTTACTGATACTTGTTTTGTCCTTATCAATCCAGATAACAGTGTCCCATGTACCGCATGCTACCGCTTATACCATTACCGCTTTCCCGGCAAAATCAAATTAGCGATCGCGCAGTAAAAGCTTTTCATGAAATGATAGGCGAACGATAAAAACGCACACGGCGAAGGGAAAAGAATCATACTTTTCCCATAAATGCACCATGAATATGAATGCATGAATGCATGATTGAATGCACGTTTAATAGGCGATTAAAATTATTAAAGCAATAAACGGCGGACGAATGAATAGAAATTGATGTTTGAGCCGGAATAGTTTTATTTGTAAAAATAGAGGGCTCACGTAAAAGAGAGGATCGTTATGATTTAAGTAAAAATATGTTGATATTGTATTTCATAACAGCACGGCCAATTAATTCGAATATGAATTATTTTTATAATTAAACCACTTTTTGTAGGACTATAATATTTTTGTATGTTTATTAAGACTAGGTACTATACCGTAATACAAAGCTTTATGAAAATTGTCGATTTTTTTAAATCAAATACGAAGAAACTTCTTGGCCGATCTTAGCCAAAATTCAAGGTTTTTGAAATAGTTTTGCAATTTTCAGAATCTATCTAGGAAAACGTGGACGAAAAATTTTGCACCTATTCTAAAGAAACGTCTCAGCCAATCGTATCAAAAACTAACCAACACGAGTGCTTATCAAGTTTCATCGAATGACCTTTAAATGTTTGAAATCAGTTTAGGCGTTTTTGATTAAACGTCGATGAAATACTAATTGTGACTCACGTCAAAAGAAAGCGTGCCAATATTTTTAAATTTTGATGAATTTTCAAAATTAAACGTCTTGTCGTAGTTGTGTAATATTTCAGTATGTTCTCGAAGACCATGATCTCTAGCGATAAAAAAATCATGAAAATTGTCAAAAAAAATTTAATTCAACTTTATTATAAAGAACTAGTCTGGCTAATCTTTGCCAAAAACTTATCAACGCGATTTCTAATAATACCTTTTGAACGAATTATAAATTTTTAAATTTGATTAAGGTTTGTGGGCCCTTGCTTACTCACTCAAATTTACAATTTTCTCTTATATCAAATTAATGTATAAATTAAAAAATAAATCAATATCATGATTTGAATCGAACAAAGTCAACAAATGCTTGAGAAAACTATTTATATAAAGTTAAACTTGAAAAATAAAAAATATTTATTTGCTAATGCAATAAATTGAGGTTGTCTGTAGTAGTTACTGCAAATAATTAACTACGAAACTGTATTTATACGTATCCTTTCTCCTTCTGGACAATTAAATTCTACAAATTCCTATCACTTTTTTCCTCCATAAAACTTCTTCTGCTCCACCAGACCGAATGTAGAAAAAGCGAACTTGTTTTTTTAATTAATTGAAATTAATGAGTCGCAGAAACAAATTACATAGTAGGAAAAGGACACTTCGTTGATTTTATTGCCGGCTTATTTAACTTTTTAACGTCCTGCGATAAAAGTTTGAGATTTTTTCCTGTTTTACTAAAAGAAAGACGAAACGACTAGGAACAAAGTTTCTGGTAATAAAAATCGATGGCAGATAATTAAGAAACAGATATAAGAATATTTATATTTCTATTTAGTATCGCCAGTTTTGGGTACACCGAGTTGTTGTAGGTAGTTTTGTTATTAGACAAAATTATAGACATATCAATATCATATAAATTTGTCTGATAAGCTATTTTTAATCTGCAGTTAATATAAACGTGATTTCCGATTTAATATAAAAATGTTCCTTCTTATTAACTAAATTGTACAGTGCTGTAAATTATACTAGTGCTAATCGAATGGATTTTTCACACCAATTTACAAGTATATTGAATTTTTGTTGGGTTATATATATATATATATATATATATATATATATATAATTATCATAATTTTTACCTTATTTAATATTATACAATATTTTCACATAATTCATCAACTTCAGGTGAACTTTTTAAAAGTTACAAGAAATGTAATCAATGAAAAATTGCACGATTAATTATTTATTGTAAATATTTAAGAATTTACGTTGTAAAGTTATATATTTATGTTTAATATATTAAAAATTATAATCATTCTTCTTCTCTCCGGGTTTAAAGAAAAAACCTGTAAAATGTTAATGTGGACGAAAGTCTTAGAAGTTAAGCTGATTATTCAAGATTTTTAAGGAAAACAGAATGCAAAGCTCAGATAAAAATTGTTTATTTACGTATCTCAGATTATATATATATATATATATATATATATATTTTAAAGTAACGCGGTATATTTTAAAATCACCTTTAAAAATAAATCTGAGCGTCCAAATATACATCAGAGACTTCATGTGCATTTGTTTATCATATTTGTTATAACTTTTATTACGTTTATTTTTTAAATATGGAATATTTGGTTACAAAATAGAAAAATATATATAATATTTACCAATATCGTAATACTCTGCAGCAACTCGGTTTACTTTACTTTAGAACTCGATTTGAAAATATGAAATGAATTAAAATGCACTCATATGTGTTTGAACATGAAAAAGTTCGCATTTATCCAGTATATCTCCCATAACATTCAAATTATTTGTCTAATAAAAATTGTATTTTTGGCAATTGTGTTAAAAATTAAATATTCACTAAATTGTCTAACATTATAAAGCCCTACAGCAACTCGCAACTCGGTTTACTTTAGAACTCGATTTGAAAATATGAAATGAATTAAAATGCACTCATACGTGTTTGAACATGAAAAAGTTCGCATTTATCCAGTATATCTCCCATAACATTCAAATTATTTGTCTAATAAAAATTGTATTTTTGGCAATTGTGTTAAAAATTAAATATTTACTAAATTGTCTAACATTATAAAGCCCTACAGCAACTCGCAATACCTTTAAATTATATGAATGCCCTACATCAACTTGTACCAAGAACATTTGGAAAATATCCTATAAATTTTGAGCACCTTTGTACATAATTTAATTAATAATTGTTTAATTAATATCTTCAGAAAGCTATTAAATTTTTCAAGTATTAAATAATAATATTCCACTTATTTTTTGTAAAAGGTTTAATAATTTATTGTACTCCATTATAAGTTAAAATATTCCAAACAATTTAAAATCTGTGCTAAACTTATTAGGAGACTAATAGATTTTGTAATATTTTCGAAACACTCTTAGGTTTTGCAAATACTTTTGCAGTAGCTGGAATATCATATATTTTATTAAGTAAAAGGCAAAATTGCTTGGACAATAGATCCTTGTGTGCCCAGAAATGTTTACATTTAGTGCCATGAAAATGTCAAAAATTTAAAAAATGAGATGAATAACAAATAAAATTTTGGTGACTGATAGTAATACTTTATTTCACCTGGATAAAAAGTTATATATATATATATATATATATATCTGACCAAAATGGAAAAATGTGAGAAATTTTATAAAATACAAATTTCTATAACATATTTTGCAGTAATCTACTAATATCTTCTAAAAGATGCACAATAAAATTGTTCATTTTTTTTGCAAATACTATCATTTCCTATGTTGCCTGGTTAAAAATTTATAATAATCATACTTACTCAATTATTTTCGATGAACAAAATCTAGTGGATTATATTTTCAATCATCAATAACATTAATAAATTGAAATAAAAACGAATCAATTACAATTAATATAATATTATATTTAAATACAATATAGTTATATGTGTACATATGTATCTACAATATACTTATACAAATTAAAACAACCTATAATTATAATTAATATTAATTTACATATTTTGTCAATACATTTTGTTTTTTAACCATTAATTTAATAATCATGGGGCTAAGGGAAAGTTTTTTTATTATTTCATAATCAGTTGTGTGAGTATAATAGTTAGTAGAGCAAACATCCATGAAGGCACAACTTTAGAAACTAAATGAATTTATTAATTTTTTTTGTTTTATTATTTATTTGTGGCTTTTATGAAATTGTTTTATTTAATACTCGTAATTATCCATATCACTATTAGGGGCAATATTAGAAGTAAATAATAAATATAATTTGCAATAAAGTTTGCAAAAATGGGATAGGATTTACATAGATTTGGTCTATATTATTGTAACTTGACCCATATTAGCCCTATTTTTATTTTCTACAGCCATTTGTGAGTATACCGAGTTGTGGTAGGGTTTTGTTGTTAGACAACATTGCAGATAATAAAGAAAAATGATTACTTATATTAAATTTATTTCGAAAAGCATTATCGAGTATACCAAGTAGCCTTAGAGCATTTTGATGTTAACAAAATTATAGATAATTTAATTTTGTACAAATTTGTCTTAGACAGTATTTCTATTACGCAAATAGTTTAAAAGTTAAAAACAATATGGCATAAAAATGCCTTTTGCCAATTTGTTTTTTAATTTTAAGTCGATCACCATTTTAAATTACATTTTCAAAGGAGAGTAAAATGCAATCAATAAGTACACAAATCTGCTGTACTTAATGAAACGTATATTAGGCTAATATGAGTGCAAACGTCATAACCTCTGGCTTTATTTTTTTATATTTATTTACTTCGGATAAATGTTAGTCCACGTTTTTGTTTTTAAAAAACATCATACATTTATTATAAGGAACATCTAGATTGTCAGTGAGATGGTAAATATTAACACAATTGTTTTATAATATTTAAAAATTAATATTAACTATTTTTTATTTAAATAAACTACTAATAAAATTGTAATGAATAAACAAAATCTTTTTCGTTAAACTAATTGACATTAGTCGATTTTTATAATTTGTACACGTTTTGCCAAAGAACTATCACAAGGCTTAGGGCTTGTACGATCACTTTATCTCAGGCAA
>NW_020536999.1:24625217-24680673 GCF_003426905.1 Ctenocephalides felis
TCATACGACTGGTAACTAAATGCTTTTTATATATATTTTAAATGGGTTGATTTTTTCATAGAAATATAATTGCTCTCTTTTTCTTGGAGCTTATAATATTATTTTTGAATATATATATAATATATATATATATATATATCGATTATCAGGGCAGATGTCTGACATCTGCTCTGCATGATTGCTCCAGCTGACATGAATCATCTTGGATTCATTTGAATTTTGTATAAAGTTTTAGATTATTTCTAATCCATGCTGATCTTAAAAGATTCGAAATTATATATATATATATATATATATATATTATAAACCCAATATATTTATTTATATTTTCCTTCACTATAGCCCTTAACATTAAATGGATTAGTAGTTATGTTCTGGTATTCTGGTAAATCTGTCAAATATTTTTAGGTTCAAAAGTTTGCAAGATATATACTAAATAAATGCACCATATTTTTATCACCGTATTTTCCTTTGCTAATAATTTATATCTCTTCTCCCGTGACAAACTACTTGCTTCGAAATGTTCAAACATTTATCATTGCAAAGATCACTGTTGGAAACTCAAATAAAGTTTCTGTTTTCGGGGGAAAGAAACTTTCGAATTCGTACAAATTCGCCTCTGCCGGCGTCTTCGCCGCCATAGGAAAAGTTACATTTTCACAGGCGAAAGGACGAATATTTTTGGATTAAAATAGTAATGGATAATAGTAATAATTATAATAGTTTATAAATAAACTTAATTATAAATACTAAAGTTGATGTGTTTCTAATAAATTTTTATGTCAAGAAAAATAAAAAAGTAAAAACAGCTAAAATTAATGACTAGTTTAAAGGGCTCTACAGTTCATACCGTTTGTACTATGAACTTATTTAAATTATTTAAAAAAAATTAAACTATTAAGATTATTTTTCTATTATTACAATGATGATTAATAAAATTAGTGACTTATATCCAACGTTCTAAATTATCAATATTTAAAAGGATTCTATATATAAGTGCTTATGAACAACGATCTTTGAACAAAACAAACAAAACCTTGAAAAGCTCTACAGGACACATGTTACTTCAAAAAACATACGATTCAAAAAAAAATTTCTCAAAGTGTCTCTAATAATCGTCTCTAATAAATCATGGTAACTTACAAAATTACTAGTGAGTTTAAAAAAAACACCTGACTCGTCTTTATTAATCCCTAATCTTACTTTAAACTGTCTAAATCTTCGTATTATCTAACTTTATCTATTGAAATTTTTAAATAATTGATTGATCTAAAAGATACTAATTTCGATATTGATATATTATTTATCAATATATAAAGTTTAATTGGAAACGTAATTTTTTTTAATCAAATAATTACAAGAAAAACAGCCAGTCTTAAGAAATTAGCATGAGCTCTGCATGATTTACATTACTCTCAAACGATTTATAATGACTTGCAACGTCGACGGGAAAACAGAATTATCAATTTATATTTGTTGGCAAAAAAAACGGAAAAATCATGAAAAAAAATCCAAGAGTATGAAATTACAATAACGAATTCCAATATCGTTTTTCTACCATCCGTGTAATTTTATTTCGCGAAAAGGGATGAAATATAAGGAAATAATAATAATAATATTAGCCCGGTAATTTTTTTCTTCGCCCCCAAAAAAATAATTATTGATTTCCTTCGTTTTCAATTTAAAATCAAATTACAAGAGAACATTGCAGGGAAAAAAAGTTTGAAAAGATTTATTATTTGATTTGATTTCAAAGAAATACTTTGTTTGTGATGTTACTGATATAATAAATTTGTTTTTGAAGAAAAATTACAAATTCGAGTATTAGGTGTTATAAAAAAAGTATATCTAAATCTCAATATTCTAGGAGGTGTTGAAATATAATTATATATCTAAATGACGCAATGTTGCATTTTGAATTAAAATAATTAATTTGCATTTAATGTACAGAAGAGACTTTGTAAATTTAATAGTACAATGTTTATAAATAATAAACTTCATGTGCTTTCTAATGAAATTTTATGTTAGAATTTTTTTATATCAAACACACCATTTATATTCTAACCTTGTAACTTTTTAACCACATTCCCAATAAGTTTATTATAACAACAAATTGATATGTCTTTTGAGAAATCTTCAAATTATAGATATATGGCGATAAAAATGATTTGTGACTACCTAAATCTCTGGAAGACACACGGTCTGTATATTAACCACTACAATTAAAGTGCTTTCTTACAATTTTTTAGATATAAAATATTTTATTTAATATAGAAAATTTTCTTAAAAAAAAAAATGAGTAACAAATTATTTTATTAAAGAAATCACTTACAAACAATAGTGTTCTATGTGTATTCTGCACCTTTAATTGTAAGTAACAAATACTAAAACCGTTAATTTTATATAGAAAATTGAAAGGATTCTCCTCAAAGTGTACAAAATCCTTCATTGTCCTTTAACAAAACACTATCAGTTAAAATTAATCCATTATTCTATTGAATTTGTAACAAAAGTTCATTTTACACTAGAAATCGTCGAAGAAAAGAGAAAAAACGGATAGATAAAGCTTTTTATAAGACCATCGCGAGCTTTTCATTCTTTTCCTTTCATTTTTATTCATTTTTATTATTTTTCAGATTCATTCAAAAGAGCGTTTTTTTTTAATTAAAAATGATTAATCAAAACGGGACATGATAAATTTCAAAAGGAAATGGAAAATACGAGTATTTCTTTATTGAAAATCGGAAATAAGGCTATAAATATTTTCAAAAGTAAATTAAATTTCATACAAGATTAATGGAACTATGTATTTTTCGGGTTTATATTAAAAATATTGTTCCAATGTCCGTTTGTCCGTCTAAACTATTAATGCCAATATTACACTTTTCGTGTAAATTGAATATATAATAGAAGTTTACAAAATTATTTATATAATTATTAGACAAAAATTATGCATACTCTCTGTATTAGAGATACTCTCTATATATTATTTAAAAGTTGTGAAGGATATAGTAAATAAATACTTAATTAAGCCAGATTGCACTATAAATAGTTAATAACGGGTTAATATTTATGCACCAAATAATTGTGCAAACATATTTCTAAATTAAATAATGCTTTCTGTATCGATTTCTACCTGAAAATGATTTTTTATGAGCATACGCGTGCCCGGTATAAAAAATGCAGAGCGGCTTCCTATTTTTCATATTTTTTTTGTTTGCTCTCCTCTCATATAATAAGTTTCGTGATGCACCTGTTACCTGCATTCAGGCAATATATATATATATATATATATATATATATATATATATCAAAATATATCGAGACATTCTTCTTCTTCCACGTCGAGACAAAATCCAGTTCTGTTTCGCACAAAAAATAATAAAATTTAACAAAAAAAAATTGTACGAGTGCGCATAAATACATTTTTTATTCATATCGTAAAGTGTGACGTCAGAATATATCGTATTTATTTGAATTTAAGAGGCATACGAAGTTGATAAAGGGTATTGTGATATTCGAATAGTTAGATAATTTAATCTTGCCCAAATTTCACAAATACTTCAATCATATCGATCTATTAGTTCAAGAGCTATAAAATATTATTTGAAAATTAAAAAAAAAATATTTAAAAAAAGAGTACGAGATTTGCTACTGTACAAGATGGCATTTAAGTAAAACTAAATACATCATATAACCATTTTGAATAATGTTTATTAGTAATATGGTAACACTCGTGATGCACACATTTATTAGTGTCAACCATTATACACATTTATATAATGATAAATTATAAATTATATATTTAGAATAGGATTAAAATTATGTATAATATTTGAAAACAATAATGTAATTAAAGTCATACTTCAAATATGACATGATCGGTTCGTCATTAGAGAAATGAAGTAATTGCTGATTATTAAATTCTATAATATTTGTTCACACAGTGGATTATGTTAAAAAACTAACAAATAAAGAAATATTGTTTTCATAATTTCACTCATCATGCAATTGTGTATGAAGAACTTCAAGTAATTGAAATTAACATACATTAATTGACTGCTTGTATTTTTTTTACTTTTTTGCTGGCGATGTTCTTTGTTTTAATCTCATTCTTTGAACAGCTGTAATATCTGTCTTGCCTAAAACTATTTTCCATTTTAATAACTTCAAAGATTTATAGAAACTATGAATAATATAGAAATAATTTCTAATCAATAAACTTACGTTTAGTACACGGCCCAAATGTTTAATATGTTTTATTATTTTCAAGGAAGGGGGTAAAATATTCTTCTGATTCAGGCATTTTTCATTAAATCAAGATTTGTACTACAATGTAACTTTAAAATGTTTATTTATCTATGCCGATTTCTTTGTTGATATCGGTACGCACACAACGTTGATGCTGGTACGCATACAACGACAGATCTCTATTCACATACACGACGAACAATCACAATCGACCCGTGTAGAAATGATCTCATCGAGAGCAAATGACGAATCATTGGCACTCGACTCTTATCGTATCTTATCTGCCGTAACGCACTTTCGTTGCATTTGTACGGATTTACACCCTAGTCGCGCCTAAAGAAGTTTTACTTCAAAAATTATTTAACAAATTTTTGGTCACAAAGATTATACCTAAATAATTATCAGTAAAGTTGGAATAATGATTAATTTAATTTAACTCTTGCAAAATACCCAATATGCTTTTTCATGTACTAACATCTTATTATTTATACATTTACACTAGGTAAAGGTTGAGTGGTTTCTGTGTACCACATGTAAAGTTTTATAGATGCTAGATAAAAACTGTTTAATCTAAAATAGTTAGTTCTATCTTCTATAACTAACATCTAATAAAAAATATTTTGATGTATATCTATTAATTCAGAATAGCAAATTATAAAAATACAATTCTGAAGTCTTGTCTTCATTTTCTACTTATTTTCCCCCAGCTCTCCCTCTAGTGTGTATCCATACATACATATTTGTGGTGTTTGTGTTATATTTTCGACTTGCGCATTCCCGTTCGTTTCTTTGTATTAAGGGCAGGTGCAAAGCGTACAACAAGGACCACTTTCAAAACATAAAAATACATATAAGAAGGAAAGAAAGAAAAAAAGTGGTAGGTTATTTCATTGTTAGTTAGAGGTACAATTTGCACACTCTCAGGGGCCAGGGGAGGTCACGTGGATAGAGAGGCGTGTGCCGAGGATATTGGCTGTAAAAGGATTAAGGATAAAAGTATTGAGACGTTTGGATTTTTTGTTGTTTTTATTGTTCTCAGCCCGGCTGTACCGATTTTAATTTTTAAGAAATTTGTGCGCATTCATGCATTGTATACATTTTAAATCAATCAAACAAATTTTTTTCAGATCGATGGTTGATGAGTGAGAAATGGAGCAGTTTGAGACCTCCCGTCAGAGGCAGTCCACAAAAAGTTATCCTGAGCCGCCATTTAAAAAAAAAAAAAAAATAAAAAAATATTTTTTGTACACTAAAAGGGTTAAATAAAGTTGCGTTAAAGTTTAAAAACAATAAAATAATTCCATCACGTTTAAAAATATTTTTAAAATATGACCTATTTTTATGCGTCTATATGGACTTCCCCCCTTAATATTGATTAAGCTTCGCTTATAAACAAATGTATTAGTAAATAAAATGTTCAATAAATTTGTAAAAAATTAAATTGTCTATGATATACTTATATATCGTTTTGACCTCCTCTGTACCTCTGTCTACTTTAAAATTACTGCCTAAAATATATTTGAAATTGAAAAGAAAGCAGTAGAGCATGTATTTATTTATTATAACTTTTAACACGTTATTTGCCATGTCAGTCATATGTTTCAAACGTTGAGAAGTTCTACATGAGCCATGTCAGATATATGATTGACACGGCTCTTGAAAAAGAAACAGTTTTGTTTATGTAATAAAATAATTGATAAAGGACCACGTCAGTCATATACGTATGACACAAAAAACAGTGTTTTTCCAAGAATTATAGTTTTATTTTCATTCAATTTTATTCTGCAATCTGTATATATTATTACATTAAGCAGAAAGTGCTGACAAATATATAATAAAATGAAGTTGATTTCAAATTAGTAGATACCCCCAGTGGCCTATCTACTAGAGCTAATTAAAATATAATAATGAAAAAAGCTAAAAACAAAAGAAAAAAAAAATATTAAAATAAAAGATTATAATTATAGTTAATTATACTAGATCTCCAAATATTTTTTTTAAGGAATTATAAGAAAAAAAAATTGTTCTTTGATACATTTTTTAATAAATTATCTAATAAAGTTACCATGGCCCATGGGGATTTGTTCTGATATTATTGTGGCGATTAACGTGTTAAACGTCTCATTCAATATAAATGAAATATTTGATGAGTTTATAAAAAATGAAAAAATACATGAAGTTTTTAATGTGAGAATATAGCAAGCAACTCAATATACTTTGAAACAGTTTTCGATAGGATAAAGATGGATTTAGATTTAGATTTAATAGATATAAAATTCACAATTTTACAATTAAATAACAAAACAACCAAATATAAATCAATCAAGATATGAATCAATTATTTAACCTTTTTTAGATTTGGAACTACTCGATTAGTATGAATGAGGTATGAGAAGAAGTTACTTAAAATTAAATTATCTACGTTTCTTTAATACAATGGAATCCTACAGCAACTAGGAATATTTTAAAAATACGAAAATCAAAATTATGTGACACGCACTGAAGGCGCAATTATTTTTAGTAGCATTCGATTAATATGAATGTGGTATAATACAAAGTTATACATAATTAATAAATCTACAAATATCTACGACAGAATAAAGCGAAGTTCTCGAATATAACAATTGATTAGTGAGATGCATGGCATCGTGCCTTAAGAAAAATTGCTGAAACTTCCCATACCGTAATTAAAAATCTTGGTACGGAACACAAAAAACTTCACACAAAATGTGTACACATTATTAAAATCTCTATAAAATATCTGATAATTTGATGTTCATAAGTCCAATAAACATTTTTGACCGCCAAATGACATTTTTTTAACTTATTTTTATTGAGAGTCCATAAGCGCTGGACCTGCCTTCCGAAAAATTTAATCAGTTCGTCGTCTTGCCAATACAAGTAGAATGTTTTTTGAGTTATTAAAATGGGACGCTCCGTTCTCTTAATAACTGAGAAACCTGCCTTCGCCAAAAACTAATCAGCACGTCTCCTTATCAATACGAATCGAATGATTTTTGAATTATCCAAATCGGTTGATCGGTGTTCCCAAATCTTTGACGAAAATTTGAATCTACACACACACACACATACATGAATTTTTTATAAGGTATGCCAAAATGTTCGGAAACCTTTGAAAAGTGAAGATATATAAAAATGTTCATTTTCGATTTTTTTGCGATTACTATAACTTACCCCACGGAAAGTTAATAATAAGATCGAGTCTTATCGTAATCTTTTTAATTCCTCGGTTTTCATCCCCCCAACCCTCCAACTAACGTGCCCTTTGTGCCTGTATGAGTTTATTTCCAAAGGGAGTTGGAGTGGGAGTATTAGTGCGAGTCGGAGGTAATAATACCTACGTTTTCGTCCGTGGTCGCGCCAGTACGCTGTTGCACGTCGATCCGGTCGAACGTAACGCGAAAATTTTAATAAAAATCAATTTTAATTAATTAACCGATAATAAAAATTAATTAAATAAATTTTATTAAATTAATACAAGTGTCCAGTGACTTACTTATAATAAACAAACATGTGTTTAGTGATCAAAAATTAAAAATAACAAGAACAACAAAATCGCTACTACACCAAAAGTTCTTTATACCAGTGTCAGTAAAAAAATTTGTTTACAATGACCCTTAATCCTTTTATCCTACTTATCCTGTCGTCGGTGTTGATTCTCTCAATAAACTGTGGTGTTATAAGTAACGATGAATCGACCAATGATATCGTTCTATCCGATTTACAAAGGCAGGTGCAAGTTTTGACGAAACAGATGCATGTCCTGATGGGGAAACGACATCAGGAACTGAAGTTGTTGGAGACGAATTTGAAGAAGACCGTGGAGAAAAGTGAGGACTTGTTGGATTTGAGGAACGAAATCGAGGTTTTGAGGTGAGGATGAGGATTTAGAATGATTGTTTTCTTTTATAATATAATGGGTGAATTGTGTGGTTTTGTGGTTTATTACAAAATTGTGCAAAAGGGATGAAGTCGAGTTGGATTGACGCAGAAGTGTCAAAATAAATTATTTGTATTGTCAATATGATTGACGTCAGGTGCCAAAGTATTTGTAGTAGGGTGCATTATTTATACTATAAGTTTGTAATAAAAATATATAATTCTTTAAAGTCTCCTTCATAAAAATAATACTCACTTTTCCCGAAATCTCACGTTATCTGTTTTGTATCAAGTGAATTTTAAAACATTTACATGAATATAGAAACGCTGACTAAAACAGCTTTTTTGGACGCACCGTTTGTACCACAAGTGTAATTTTATATTAACAAACACTAAAGCCGATAAGTCTTCTTACAAAAGACTGAAAAGTGTTTCAAAACATGCATATATTTAAGGGGCTCTGCAGGGTATAGCCTTTTTGCAATTTACTTAGTCCTATCAAATAACATCCTCAAAGTATATATAATAACACTAAATCTGAAAAAATAAAATCTAACTTTTCTTGGAAAATTCTAAAATATTGAAGTTTTTTTTTTATAATTATTTCTGAATAGCCATCAAAACCTAATAGTCCTATAAGATAAAATATAGAAGTGTTGTCGAAATATATTTTACTTACTTAAAAATAAAAATAATTTACTTAAAAATAATAAAATAAAGATGTGTTAAAATATATGCATATAAAAATGCTAATTTAAGGAGTCGTTCTACAGGATGTAACTTTTATACATCAACCATGTAATTGGAGTACCTTAATCCTTCAAGCATTTGTACAGTGACAAATACTAAAATCGTTAAGTTTTCTCACAAAATTTTTAGTTATAAAATTTAGTGTCAAAATGAGTAAGATTTTTAAGGATTTAAGAAGTTCTACTATACAGGATGCACCATTTGAACTACAACTTTATAATTTGCATATTACTTCCAGAAGTGCCTATTTTAATGCCAATTACCAAAAACGATAATTTTCTTAACGATGTTTCAAGTTATTGATATAGATATTTTTCCCAAATTATCACATAGACGATGCCAACCAAATTTCTAAAAATATTACTCCATGTATTTCTTGAAGATAGCCGTAGACGTAAACATCAATATTACATACTAATTATAAATAAACATCTTTTGTATTGTTTATGTTGTTTTTCCATTCAATTTTAAACAAAGCTTGGACATAAAAGTAAAAAAAGGTGGAGACGCAGGAGATACTTTTAATTATATTCATCCTTGTTTACGACAGCATTCTCTGCCGGAAGAAAAAACATTGTGATTGTATCGCACGTCGTTTTGCCAGAGCAGTATTTTCTTCAAATTCAGCTCAACTTTTTTAAATCCTCCCTTCTGGTAAGAAAAAAAAATAGTATCATTCCTCCTAAAAAAATCTTTGGGGTTAATAGTAAATCGACAAAAAAGTGTTCCACCTCAAACTCTGCCCACGTAAAAAACGATTGCATCGGAGTTCGTTTTTCCTAGAGCAGTATTTTCCTCAAATTCTGCTCAACTTTTTTAAATCCTCCCTTCAGGTGTGCAAAGAAGATAAAAAATAGTATCATCCCTCCTAAGACTTTTTTTTTGAGTTAATATAAAATCGACAAAAACGCGTTTCACCTCTAAATCTGCCTAAGTGAAAAACATTGTGTTTGCATCGCACCTTGTTTTTACCAGAGCAGTATTCCCTTCCAATTCTGCCTATCTTTTTAAACTTTTCTTTCAGGAGCATAATGTAGATCAAAAATATGTCATCCCTCCTAAGGAAATCTTTGGAGTTAATATAAAATCGACTCAAAATTCTTCCACCTCAAATTTTGCCAAAGTATTTTACATCCTTCATCCCCGTGTGTGTGTGAAAAAGATCAAAGGAATATGATTTGCATATAGCATCCTCTCTTTATATTATTAATGTATGCAACGATGTGCATGTTGTTATGATGATATGCACTTTATTACGAATTTAAAGTTTAGAAAATGCAATTCGTTTGCGAAAAGCGAATACATGATAGAATTTCTTATGGATATGGAAATTTTGTGAAGTCGATTGAAGATGTATTACTTTATCTATTATATTTAATAGAAATACGGAAATATTGACGTTAAATGTATTTGAAACATATGTCACAATATCTGGAATTTAACTACAATTTTTAGTAATGAAAATTAATTTTACAGCTATATTATATAAAGAGTACCAGTAGGCAATTTTAGTAGCAATTCTTGGAAGATACTTTATAGATAAATAAGATACTTTAAAAGTTATAGTTTAGATACTGAAAAAATATGCTAATTGATATACTCATGTCGTAATTATATTATTAGTATCAATGTATGTCCCAGAACTTAACATCAAGCCAAACAGAATGATAATTTTGACCTTAACTATCCTGAAAAAAAATTAGGAAAAAATCTCACGTATGGAAAGTTAAAAGCTTTTAAGTGCAATCTAGAGCTTTGATGAAATTATGACCATTTTTCAATTATTGTGTTAATTTTTATTAACTTTGTTCATTACACTTTAGAACCATAGCCGTGAATAAGATTTCTAGGATAGACTAATAAAAATACTAATATAATTATCCCAAAAGTGAAGACTTTTTCTTGAACTAAGAACTTATTTTTTTTATAATCGGTCGACTTTGAGAGACCCTGCTTTGAAAAAAGTACTACTAAAGTGTATTGGCAAGTTTCATCAAAAGTTGGCTTATTTAATCAGTATTGTAAATTATGACAATTTTATTCGGCTATTTAATTATTATTAATTTTATTCTCTTAAACTTTAGAATAACATAACCGTAAATAACATTTTTAGGATCGTAGTCAAAAATAAAAACATAATTGTCCCAAAAGTTAAGACATTTTTTTTTAACTAAGAACTTAATTTTTTTATAACCTGTCGAATTTGAGAGGCCTTCATTTAAAAAAATGTAAAAAAATGTGTGTTGGCAAGTTTCATCAAAAGTTGGCTCTTCTCATCAGAATTGTAAAATGGTAAAATACTTGATACTTTTATAATTCACAAATTTCGAGTAAAAAATAATAAACCAAGAATGACAAAAAATTAGTTTATGTACTAATTTAATTAAAAGTAATAAACTAAATACTAAAAATGTACAAACTAGCATGAAACACGCATATGGATAATTTTATGAGCTATAAACTTGCCAAAAAACTTTCTATAAGTATATTAATTAGACTTAAAAAAATATGGCCTAAATACTGAAAAAATCTACTAATGAGCACTATACATTGTCTATAATCAATCAAGCTATACATTAATAAAAATTAATTTTACAATCATATAATCTATACTATAATTAGTGGTTTCCAACCTTTTTGCACCGCACCCCCTCCGCTCCAACAAAGAAAATTGTTGCTTAATTCGCCCTCAATTTTTTAATAAATTTAATTTTATAAATACTTAACTGATATTATCAGGCTACAAATTAATATTCAATATTATGTGAAAATATGCCTAAAAACTAATTATTTTTTGTTCATTTTTAAATATTATTTCATAATATAATAATTTTGGGTTATTTTCGAAAATAGTATTCTGGAAACAGGTGTGCTCCCTCGAGGGGCGCCCCACATGTTGAAAACCGCTATCGCTAAGAAAAGTTATAGACAATATTTAGATAATATATATATATGATATATAAATTATTAGCTACAAACTTCCCTAAGAAGCTTTATAAATAAATTAAATATTTTAGAAGTTATGGAATAAATATTGCAAAAATGCACTACTGAATGCTATAATTATATGTTGCCCAAATTTAACGCTAATCATCAAAATTCAAAATTAATTTCACACTTACAAAATTTAATACTTCACAAAATCGTAAGAGATAGTTTATAGACATAATATATTCTCTGTAAATTATTATAAAAGTATAATATTACTAGCCCTAGGTCTATTATTAGGTATTGTTTTGCCTAAAGTCCCAGATCCTTCCGTATCGTTTCACATATCAATTAATGATATCAAAACACGATACGAAAGCTTTTGTTGTAATACGAAAAGGGCGCTCCAGTAGAAACCGTTGGAGCACGATGGGGGCCAGTGGGTACCGGTGTAGAGCTCTAGTTACTCGGTTTTGGGAATTGAACTAAAAACCATGCTTATACTGATATATATCGCTGCAGAAATAGGAAATTTGAAAAATTAGAAAAATTATCATGGAACAATGTTGTAAGTTGAATATGTTATACTTTGATATGCCTTTAATTACATGAAGTGGTTAATTTATTATATTTATTGGCGTAGTATGAGATATTAATAATTTAATTACTATGACAAAAATCACTGATATATAAAGGCTACGACAAGGGGGTTTCAGTGGAGGTTTATATCGTTACGATCAATTTCCTCCCCCCAGCTCTCAGTCTATTTTCTGTTCAATCAAAACTGTTGAGCATGAATAGCCTAAAGATATCCAAGTAGTACTTTAGAAGGATACCAATTCATAGAGGAGCAAAACATATTCCGTTTGTTTTGTTTCAACAATGTACAACGTTTCAATTTCAAATTAGTAGAGGTAGTCGTAGTGGTATTTGTATACCACGAAAATACCACAGAACATATCTGCCACGAACTTTGAATAAACAGACAAGGATATGGTAAGGGAGACCAGGGGGAACGTACCAGATTGTAATTTATACAATATTAGGCTGAAAATGAGATATTTGGGATTGGTTGAAAATTAATTTCAATAGTAAATGGACTATTACTATTATAAAAATATCAAATAACAATAATCAAAATTTGAGTATTAAAGTTAGTTACAGTGGAATCCAACCTTTTTTGCTCGTATAAAAAACATTGTTGCGTCCCCATTAATTTTTGGAACAATTTAGTTTTATAAATAATTAACTGATATTTTCAGACTACTCATAAATATGCAATATTATAGAAAAATATTCATAAAAACTAATTACTTTTTATTGTTTTTAATATCATTTCAAAAATTTTGGGTTATTTTCAAAAATAGTATTCTGTAGAGATGTAGTAGAAAGAGATGTACGCGCCACCCTCAGAACAGCGTGGCGCGCCCCACAGATTGGAAACCGCGGAGTTAATATACTCAAATATTTTATACCAAGTTTTGCTTTTCATATATTCGAAATGGCTGAGCCTGCCTTTGCCAAAAACTAATAAACACTTCGCCCAATCATTACTAATTGAATGTTTTTCAGATCATTCAAATCGGATGCTCCGTTCTCTCTAAAACTCGATTTCTATATTCTGCACTCTTTGCTCTTAATCTCCGTAACTGCTGGACCCACCTTTGACAAAAACTAATCAGCACATCTCCCTATCAATAGGAATCGAATGTTTTTTTAACAATTTAAATCGGTTGATCCGTGCGCCCGAAAACGTGACCGAAAAATTGTATTTATACATACATACACACACACATCCATTTTTTCTGAGGTATGCCAAAATGTTCAGAAACCTTCAAAACGTCGAGAAATGAAAAATTTTCAATTTCGATTTTCGGCCGTTACAATAACTTACCATACGGGAAGTTAAAAATATGTTTCCAATTAAAAATAAGTCCATTTCAGGCACTGCGGTGTGAAATGGCAATGGAAAATCTCTCTCGCCATTCTTCCCTAAATTGAGTTGAAGTTTACCATGATTATTATTATGTGAAAGTAAGTGGGTGAAGTAAAGTACATTGTTCATTTTTACTGTTATAACAATAATTATTATTTATTATTAATCTAATAATAACTAATAACTTTAAATAATAAAAATAACGTTCAAAAAATAATAAGCGTGATTAATAAAAACAGTCTATAAATTTATTACTACTACTATTTTCATGCAATTTTCCATGTGCATCACAATAATTTTCAAACATCAACTTGTTATTTAATTCGAATTGATAAAGTTTGAATTATTTATTCGCAAACGAACATAATATCAAAGCTCCATCGTCCTCCAACAACCAACCCCCACCAGGTGGAGGGTTGATTATGTGAAATGGCGGACAGGCGGACGAGTAAAGTTAGATTTTTATTTCAATGTGTGTTTGTTTAATTAATAGAAAGTTGAAGTGCTATTATGAAACTGTTGTTTTTGCAGCAATAATTGGCATAATTAAATTGTACGGTTCAGAATAATTATTTAGGGGAAAACGGGGGAAAAAGACACATGAAAAATACAATTTTTGTATGTAGAAAAGATTTTTATTTATTTTTTTCAACAAGCGGATTTGCGTGGATGAAACTTTTAACAACCCGAATAATACTTTTTGAAGAATTTATCTTGCTTATTTCGATTTCAAACTTTGTGAGGGAGAATATAAGAGTTGGACAGTACATTTTTTTAATGGTTAGAGTATACTTCTTGAAGTATCTTATTTACTTTGAAAGAACCTTCAAGAAAATATCCAGATGATAAAATTAACAATAATATCATCACATATTTTAGGCACATAAATTAATTATATACGAATTGTGTGCATGCTACATTTTTGGAATAATTTGCTCACAAGGGAAACCTCAGGTTTACTCTTCTGGGATTTTGATAAAACTTTTCATGGTGATAGAGTTTATAGTGAAACCAAACCTTATAAAATATTACAGATACAACTATCACAGCTATTCAAGGAATAAGATTATATCGGCAGCAAAAAAGTAAAAAAAATACAACAGTCAATGAATGTATGTTAATTTTAATTACATGAAGTTCTTCAAACACAATTAAATGATGAGTGAAGTTGCGAAAACAATATTTGTTTAGACGTTGTTTTACATAATCCACTGTGTGAACGAATATTATAGAATTTATTTTCAGCAACTACTTCATTTCTCTAATGAATGTTCATTTCTAAATGCTAATTACAATGACAAACCGATCATGTCATATTGAAGTATGACTTTAATTACATTATCGTTTTATACCTATAATTTTTAAACTATTTAATTTATGTACATAGTATCTTCAGGGAATTTATATACAACTAAATTATCTATAAGTTTTTCATACATTTTTTGAGATACAATAAATTTTCATTATTACATTGTGATTGCAATGTGCGCATCGAAGACATCACTTCGCATCGCACAATGGTACTTTTTTTGGTATTTACAAGGTATCTTCCACAATATCTAATTTATCTATCAATAATCTTCATGAAATTTCTACATAATTCAATTATCTATATTGTCCTCTTAGTTTATATAGTTGTAAAATATACTTTCATTATCTTTAACCACGATTGAAAATTTCTATACAATTAAATAAAACAAGATGGAAAACTTAATTTATAAGTTTTTCCTTTTCAAAATATGTTCTCCTGACAGGTGCCTATATAAACCTTCACCTTTTGTGATGTGTAATATCCGTTTCGTGTACCGGCGGAGCCCTAAAGGAAATTAAGGGTCCCTAGAGGGAAATTAAATGCACACCGCCGACAGGCCGAATAAATATTTGACACATCGCGAAAAGAACGAGTTTTATGAATTAATATAAAAATATCATATTCAGGAAAAAATATATTTTATTGGTTATATATTTATTTCAAGGCGGGACATGTTTATTTATGCTTTTATGGTGCATTTTATTTCATAAACATAAAATCAAATCCGGGGGCATATTATGTGGTACAGAATTTGGATTTGTGTTAAAAATCTTAAAAACATTTGATCCTGCGAGATATTTATAAAAGAAGGAGTAAAGAGATTTTTTGAAATTATAGTCAATTAAATTTGCAATATTTTTGTTTAAATATCTTCTATCCATATATTACACATTCAGCGTTAGGAAGTTTCAGTTAAAATTCTGCAAAATTAAGTTAGCGTTAATCAAATAGGACATAAGAATTTACAATATTTTGGCTCAAACTGAAAATCTCAAAAGTTATCAATTTTAAATTAATATAGAATTTATATCAAAGAACTAGATGTAGCCTATAAAATTTCCAACTCATTATGATTAAAAAAAATATACTTTATATATAAAAGAACCTATAAAAAGTTTGGGTATGCATAAACTATTTTTCTATTCCCCCATAAATAATATTTCACTATAAACATAATTCATTTCTACTAAGAAGCCATGAAGTATTTCTTTGCTGTCGGTTTCCATAAAGGATTCAGGAAAAGATTATCCTTCTGTCTAAATTAATTTAAAATAATCCTCGTCCCCTGATCGTTTTTATTAAGTCCGCAAAATAATCTGCAACAGACGATTGACGTTTTTCCGATACTTTGTGGAAAACAGGAAAACGGGGAAAAAGAGATAAAATCAATGATTTGATAAAGGAAATGTGGAATCGTGAATTTTTCATGGTTATATCAGAAAGTTTTCCTGAAGAAATTCTTATTGTTGAAGTTTCTTTGGGTGAGGGTAGGAAAGACGTAAATCATATTCAACAAAAAACCATATTCAACAAAAGTGAACATTTTAATATTAAAAAGTGATTTTACGTCAATATATTGTATTGATTTTTTATAGATACGGCTTGCTTATGAATAAATAAATAAATAAATAAATAGATATTATGATATTAAACAAATTTTGCAAAGCAAGTTTAAGAATTTATCAAACAATTTGGAAGTAACAAGCCAATGATCAAGAAAATCATGTCAACCATTTGTATAATTATTATCAACTTTCAACCAAAAATTTTAATAATGGAAATTAATTTTACACCCACATAATGTATTACAGAGTGTTACTAGTGTTACTAGTGTTACTAGTGTTATGTTAATAGTATATAATTTCATTGAATATAGTTTACAGATAAATTAGATAATTTAGTAGTTATAATTAATTTATTACAAAAATGTACCATATAGCGCGTATGATCAAGTCAAGCATATTTTGCATTATTCATATTCTACCACGATTTTTAGCAATAAAATTTATTGTTGAATATATGTTATATTAGACATAATTATGAAATTAATAACCCATTAACATTTCTAATATAGTAATTAAATATATCAAACTCTAAGGATATGAAAAAGGTAAAATAATTTAAACATACACAATATAAGTCAATCTTAAAGTATATTTTTTTAAACAAAAATAAATTTTATATTCATATAATATTAGAAGTTATTATAGATTATTTATTGTATAAGGTTGTCAAATATCTCCCTTCCGCCTTTTTGTATTATAAATCAAGAGCAAAAAAGCGGAAGGGAGATATTTGACAACCTAATATTTTACACGAATAAAATGTTTTAATATACGAGCAAATTACTAAAACATATTTCCTGCGCTTAATAGGCATACATAAATCCAATCCCTTAAAGCAATTTTCGACTTTCAATCATGATTTTTGTTAACCGAAAATGATTTTGGCAAGATAGTTTATTAATAGATTTAATAGTTTATGAGTTACAAAAAAATCCCACGAGCGTTAATTAAATAAAAAAGATATTCGTTTATGTAAACTAATAAGGTACGTAATGAAAATTTCATTTCAAATTATATAGAGAATGTTATTTGAGATAGTATTTAATTTTGCACGAATAAAATATTTGATATACCAGCAAATTACTAAAAAATATTTTCTGCTCCTAACAGGCATACATAAATGCAACTCCTATAAAGCAATTGTCGACTTTCAAACATGATTTTTGTTAACAGAAAATAATTTTACACAAATATTATATATGACTGATTTGAAGATAATGTAATTATAAATAACTTTCATGAAGATAGTTTATTAATTGATTTAATAGTTTATGAGCAATGATTAAATTTTTACGAAAAAGTCCCACAAACATTGTATATATAAGAAAGATATTCAAACTTATAAGGAACGTAATAAAAATTTCATTTTAAATTATATAGAGAACGTTATTTGAGATAGCATTTATAGTTTTATATAGCTCAAAGTCAACGTCGTTTTATATTATTAAATCTCTTTTACAAAAATCAATATCTTCCAATTACCTCTCATCTAAACAAGAGCAAATATTTAACTCGTCTTCCATATTCCTCGAAACAAACGCTTTGCAATTCCTTCGTCTTTTAATAAAATATAATACAGAGCAGAAAAAGATATTAAAAAATCCTGCTGACTCCTTATATTAAAGTTCAGCGCCTTCTTCTTCCTTTTCTTCATTTTGATCTTTATTCTTCTCCTGTTTCGTTTGAGAGATCCATCTCTCCACCGTCTACTCTGCCGTTGCAAAATTAATAATGGATTCCTCTTAACAATCTATTTTTCGTGTTTTATTACTGAAAGGATGCAAAATCAGCTTTGCGAAATGCTGGAAAAGCAATGTCGATGATGTTTTAGAAGAATTTATGGTGCAGATGGAAAAGAAATTGATCAAATTGGAATTTATCAATTTATTATAGAATTTATCTGTTCGTTGCATTTATATTCTTGGCAAGATTTCTTAGCTTTGATCCTTGGTAACATGTAGCTTTGTTCCTCTTAAATACTAATTATTTACATTTGCAGAATTTCAGCACTTTAAATCTGCAATAGATCTAAAACCACTACCCTAAATTTTTATGCTTACTACAATCCCTAATTTTCAACTTCCCGTAGGGTAAGTTATAGTAATCGCAAAAAAATCGAAAATGAAAATTTTTGTATATCTTTACGTTTCAGAGGTTTCTGAATATTTTGGCATACCTTAGAAAAAATGGATGTATATGTGTGTGTATGTGTGTGTGTGCGTGTGTATGTGTGTTCGGATACAAATTTTCGTCGACGATTTCGGGAACACGGATGAAGCGATTTGAATAATTCAAAAAACTTTCGATTCGTATTCATAAGGAGATCAAATTTTCATGAAGGCAGGTCTAGCGGTTTCAAAAAACTTTCGATTCGTATTCATAAGGAGATCAAATTTTCATGAAGGCAGGTCTAGCGGTTTCGGAGACCTAGTGAAAAAAGTAAAAAAAAATGCCATCTGGCGGTCAAAAATGATCATAAGACATATGCACATCAAATTATCAGATATTTTATAGACATTTTAACAATAAGTATAAATTTTGTTTACATTACTATGGGTTCCGTACCAATGCTTATCCGTTAGACGGCGGCGCGGCGCTTACGCGCTTCGATATTTCGTCTCTATGCAATTAAAGCAGTACGATTGCTTTGAAAAAAAGTTCAAAATTTCCAAAATATGTCAAAATAAAGAAAAAAAAATTTTTTTCAGAAAAGTATTTTTTTGTCAAATGCTAATCGTTTTTAAAAAATAATAATATTTGGAAGTTTCAGCAATTTGCCTTAAGGCTAGATGCCACGCGCCCCATTAGTTTAAATTTTAAAATGCAGTTTAGTCCTTGATTAGATATTTAACTGTTGATCCTGACAATGAATTTTCGAGCTTGTCAATACTGTCACTTTCACTTGATTTTTTAACTAGGCGAACCTTGAATTTGTGATTTCACCAAGAATCTGAAATTCTAAGCCTAGCAACGTCCAAAAGTTTTGGATCTGACAGGGCCCCAAATTTTAAATCATTATGACCAAATTTTGTCGAAACCTTAAATTTGTAACCTTGACATTTTTGAAACTGTCGAAACCCTAAATTTCCAGTCTGCTAGAAAACTGAAATTTTCTTTACAAGACCATGAATTGCTAAGAATCAACCATTTTAATTCTGCTTAGACCCAAATCAATTTAGAACCCGAATACTACCTAATCTACTTTTCTAGAATCTAGATTTTGACCTCTGAAAAAACCCCAATTTTTTGTATATTGTTTTTAAGGCTTCTTGAAAATCATCAAAAATTTGACATCCATCCAAACACAAAATCCGACATCCAATCGAGTTCAGATATCAAGTGTGTGATCAAAACTAGCTGCTGTAAAATAACAAGAACTGCTTTTATAAATTATAATAAAATCCAACATTATATTTCCCAGCTCCATCCAGCATCTAACTATCTCCACACAAATCCAGGTCAATTCAATTCATTCCCTGATATTACTTTTGCGGCAAAGCCTTATTAAAAACAAGCCATCACCGTCTCCTTGTCCCCATGTAACTTGCCCATAGGACAAATACCGTCGCGAAGTAAAAGCAAATATGCGAATTGCATAGTTAGTCTTGGGAATTCCTCCAGTTATAGTTCCAGTTTCAGTTACAGTTCGTTTGTCCTTCCTGCTATAATTAAACTTCGGTGTGACAATAAAGCCAACTGCGAGAGGGATGGTGATGGACTTACTCACATATTTCCCTCGGGAATCAGAGATACTTCGAAAAAATATATACGGGATATAGATTGCTTGACAACTCTAGATAAAACGTATGGTGTGAATTTATTTGTTTCTATTGTAACTTCTAAATGGTTGGCCTCAAAAGTCTAGTATTCGACAAATTGGACAAAATTACAATATTTTTGTTTGCGACCTGAAGCAACTCGGTGTACATTAAAATCATATTTAAAATATTTAAAATTAATTCATGTCATTCACAGTTGTACTCAACGATGCAATTATTCCGCCCAAAGAATCAATAAAGTATCTCGGCATTCACTTAGACAGGAAACTCAACTGGAAAGTACACATAAAGACAAAAAAACAACAAATAGATCTAATCTTCAAAAATTATTATTGGCTCCTAAACAGAAAATCAGAATTATCAACTTACAACAAATTACTTATATATAAGGCTGTGATCAAACCGGTGTGGACCTACGAATTACAACTTTGGGGTATTGCTAAAAAGATCAATTTAAACATAATACAACGACCATAAAACAAATTCCTGCGGCAAATATTAAACGCTCCTCACTACACGCCAACATGGATCCTCCACAAAGGCACGGGTATACCTACAATTCAAGAACATATACCAATGTTTGCCGGTAATTATAAGAATAGAATTGACGCCCATCCTAACCAACTAGAATGCAACTTATACCAGGAAGGTCAGCCGACCAGACTCAAAAGAAAAATACCTCTAGAGATCTAATATAGTTTATTTTTATATATATTTTTTCTCCATATTTGTCTTTAGCCACTGGGCGTATCTACTAGTTTGTAAACAATCAATTGTTAACAACTTGTCAGCATTCTCTGCTAAATATTATTATTTTTATAGATTGCAGAATGAAAATAAAAAAAAAAAATCATGTCATTCAAATTGATCCAGAAAAGTTACTATTTTTTTCCAAATGGAATATAACGTTAAGTCCTCAAAATTTTGAAAATAACCAAAATCTGAAAATCTTCCAAATAGGTACAAAAGCCGACAAAGCTTTCTAAATTGATGAAATCCTTCTGATTCCTCTATCTCTCTCAACTATCTGCCAATAGGTTCCAACCCTTGCCCTCATCCCACCACCACCTTCCCTGCGGTCCTGCAATGATAATAATCAACTCCTCAGACCCTTATACCAGACTGCTCCTTCGCGTTAATTAGACACATGACGTGAAGGCATCTAGGATTTGTCATCATTAGTACCATAATTAACAACCCACTTCTAGCGGAGCGAAGCCATCCTAGGATTCTAGCCGATTGGAAGAAGGATTTTGCTCGTTAGTAGTCTCTTGTGCGAAGGCGGATGATGAGAAAAAAAGCAGGAGGAGAAGGAAATTGTTAGAAATAGTCCTGAGGATGACTACTTCTACGTCAATTATATTGGAAGTTCATTAGAGTGAAAGGATTGGGGATTATTTTTATAAATGAGGCGATAATGAAGCATTGTAATTCAATATTCAGGAGTTCCAAAAGGTCCATGCAGCCAGGATTGGGTACCAGAATACTTACATGAACCTATTCAGAAAAAATTACAAAATGTTAATAAATTTCGCAAAATTATGAGAGTTAGTCAAATATTCACACTGCCCAAAATGGCATGCTATTCAGAACCACCAAAATATCAAAATCGTCCAAAATGACCAGATCTTCTAAATTATTTGGAATTGTCAATTTGGCTGAAACATTTAACAGGCATTTAATGATTAGAGTGAAATGATTGGAGATTATTTTTATAAATGAGCGATAATGAGGCATTCAATATTTAGAAGTCTCAGAAAGTCTATGCTGTCAGGATTGAGCACCAGAATATCCGTATAACCTTATTTTGACATAGACATGAAATTCGATAATGTACAATTGTATAAGGTACCATAATTGCAAAAGCTCGTTGGTCTAATTTTAATCACCCCTATCAATGTCCTTTGTATCAATTCTTTCGTCGTTGGCTCCACGTCTACAGCATTAAACCTTTCTTAATTGCTTTTCACTCCCACGTCGACGTAAGACTTTAGGTGTGATATCAGTGCACGCCTTCTCTAATCGTGTTTTAAGAAAACAAAACGCCTTATCGTAACTTTGCAGCCGAAGTGGCTTAAAGGCTCCTTTGCTACAAAGAGGCCGGAGAGGAATTCGAAGCCCTATAGCGACTCGGTGTACTTAAACATCACGATGGTAACTGAATTTGGGGATTTATATTTTATATAGTATATCAATACTCAACCATTGTGATGTGAATATGGAGCAACTTAGTAAACTTTGAAAGTCTGTAAAATTCAAATGAGCAATTGACTGCCGACGCAGCAAAAGTACATATATTTTTTTGGACGCTTATAATTTTTAAAATGCTAGTTGTCAATAAAGTAAGGAAGGAATCAAATTCGATGCACCTGGTGAAGCAGAAATGCAGTAAGTGGTAAAATCTTTCATAATTTTTTAACCATTCGCGGTAAATAAATGGTGTGTTTGGAAAGTATGTATAAAATTAAATAAACTACAAGTTTGTCTAATAGCAAAATATCCTACAGTAACTCGGTATGCTCATAAAAAGCGAGACAAAATCAGAAATATTTATAAACAGCGTTAGAAATCGAGGAATTTTATGTCCTCTTTGACGCATTGTTTTTATGTTAGTAAACATTTTATTTCAACACATTTATCGATTTAGATTTCTTGTCTCCTACGATTTTGTTCGAAACGTGTACTAAAATATTTATTAATATTTCTCAGATTTCTTATTCGAATAAAATTTTCATACACCCACGAGCGAAAATGTAAACGATACACGAAATTGAAGAAGATTCTTTTTCGCATTTTTTTCGCACAACAGACGTTTGTATTTCTTATTTCGCGTTATTGTTATTTTATAATTCTGTTAGTAGGCACTTCTTTTTCACACTGAGTAATTTAATACAGGAAAACACAGGCATTTCCTCGGCTGTTTTTCTCGAGAAAACGCGAGCAAAAATTTATGTGCTCGTATTATATATATATATATATATATATATATATATATATTTATATATACATATATATGACCTGGCAGTAAAATGTACCATGAGAAGATTTGAAATAAAAAATGAGCAATAAATTGTGTTAATTTGAAATAACTTTTTTATTTACGATTTTGTGGCTCATATTGAGCTACATCATTTGGGATTGGATTAAGTTGATGTAGAAATTTTTTGTGTAAGTAAATATTGTAGTTTATTAAATTTTGTACAAATTTGTCAAATATATAAACTTCATTAAACCAACGTTTTGAAATATTGAAACAGTCTGTAAACAATCAAAATACATGCAACAATGTTCTGATTTCAAATAGGCTTTCAAAGCACCAAGTTCCATGGTTCCATCATGGTTCATATTATGTGTAAAATATTTAAAATTTGAAACGACCAGAAACAAAAAAAATGCCCATCCCAAAGCCTTATCTTTCACCCACGAATTTTTACCCCTTTCCATTTGAGCATCACCTAATAAATGTCCTACCCTATTTTTATATCCCGCAAAGTTTGCGAAAGGATTCGACCGTCAGCCGCTTTTTGCTGCCTTTTTAATATTTAATTCGAACGTTACACGGTTCGATAACAATTTTTAGGGTTTGTATTGGTTTTTGGGTACCTGCTGAAAACACCGGAACACATCAAACGGAAGGAAGGAATTATTTGATGGTCCACCATGACCACCCCGGGAGAGTAGAAAAAGGTAATTGATTGTTGATGGTGCCCATTAGTGACCAGTTTGGTCTAAAACTAGTTGAAGTGGTAAAAGATCAATTATCCTGAATTTGCTAATAGTAAAAAACAGACCAAAACTCAAAAAAAAAGTGTGCGCGTAAGTTTCACACGCGATTGAAGTAAAACTTATTTGTTACTGTACAAGATGGTATTTAAGTAAAAATAAATACATAATATAACAATTTTGAATAATGTTTATTAGTAATATGGAAAATGGTCGTGATGCACACATTTATTAGTGTCAACCATAATACACATTTATATAATGATAAATTATAAATTATATATTTATATTAGCATTAAAAATATGTACAATATTTAAAAACAATAATGTGATTAAAGTCATACTTCAAATATGACATGATCAGTTTGTCATTGTAATTAGCATTTAGAAATGAATCTTAATTAGAGAAATGAAGTAATTGCTAATTAATAAAATCTATAATATTTTTTCACACAGTAGATTATGTTAAACAATGCCTGAACAAATATTGTTTTTGCAACTTCACTCATTACGTAATTGTGTTTGAAGAACTTCATGCAATCAAAATTAAAATACATTCATTGACTGCTTGTATTTTTTTTACTTTTTCGCTGGCAATATAATCTCATTCTTTGAACAGCTGTAATATCTGTCTTGTCTAAAAACTATTTTCCATTTCAATAACTTCAATAGATTTATAGTTGCATTTATTTTATTATTTTCATTATAATTATTTACAGAGGACAGAGTAAAATATTCTTCTGATTCAGACATTTTTCATTAAATCAAGATTTGTTCTGCCGTAACATTTCCGTTGCATTTGTACAGATTTGCACCCTAGCCGCGCCTAAAGAAGTTTCACTTAAAAAAAACAGATTTTGGATTTTGTTCATATCTCGAAATTGACAACTATTTATGGATTGTATGTTGAACATTTTGTTGTATGTAAATGGTGTTTTTGACAAATTTGTACAAAATTCAATTTTATAAAAATTTCCCATAGAAGAAACCCTATAGCAAGTTAGTATGCCTTAGACTCGGCTTAGAATATGAAAGTCTCTATAAAATAATTATTGTTGCTAGTTTATTCCATTCAATTAGTATGAATAATATTTGAGAAAAAATTGTAAAAAAATAATGAAAACACAATATTGTTTAATATCTCAAAGTCCTCGGTATGACCTAAGAGTGCTCTAGAAAGCTTTATAGTAAATTATGATCCGCCTTAGCCGTAGCCCGTGATTTCTTTTATCTAGAGAATCAAATAGATTGCCCTGGGAAAAAAGTACCCGTAGGATAAGAACCGCCATGGCGGTTTTTGCATACATAAAAATATATGAAAGGCTATAATGCATATTGATAGGAAGACCTCGGGTGTCCTCGCGTCCTCGCATTTTTACTGTTATTATAATTCTGTCATATTATTTTATGGCTTCGAAGATAAGGAAGAAAGGAAGATCAGGACGAGGTGGCGGATGAGGAAGACTCAGAATGAAGATTTTTACAGTCTTTTGTGATACTAAATCATCCGGCAAATGTATATAAGTATGGTTCTTTTCTAGAGGTAGATAGAAAAAAGTGGCGGTGCTATAAATTTTATTAGATAAGGATTGTGGTGGCGGACGACTGGTTTATATTTCGTTACATAGTTGGAACGAAATTTATAAGATAGTTATTAAATTGTGGAGTCAGAAAAGTGGAGTATAGAGTCAGAAAATAAAGCTATACAGTTTTATTATATAATCGGGAATTATATATTTATTATATAGATTGCAACTTTTAAACAAATATATTTATATGAATAATATATAGAGAGTTTATATAGATTTTAGTAATTTTTAATATATATTATCTAACAAATTTAGATCTTACAGCGACTTGATGTATGTACTTCAAGTTTCATGAAAAATAGACTACAGCTATAGCTGATAGCTAAAGTGCAAAATCTATATAAGTTCTCTATGTATTATCAATATAAATATATTTGTTTAAAAGTTGCAATCTATATAATATCGTGCATAAATCATGCATATATATTTACTATTTTTAATGCAACTTTCGATGAATAGAATAGAAAGAACAAGTAATTCATTTAATCATTTTATAAATCAATATAACATTTTATGAAATGCAATTTTAAGTTTAAACTCAAATTTAAGAAAATTTCCTATAAATTCATTTAACAGAAATTTAGTTATCGGTAAAACTGTCTAAGAGTAAATACACCATAACTATGTGTGCTAGAAAATCAATAAAAAAATTCTATGTAAAGGCAGCGTCAACCAATTAAATTAAAACTATTAATATTGATTATAATTTCTCAAAACAATCGATCTATATTAAAATTCAATATTAATGCCCAACATGGAAGCTCTACTCGGTGGACATTGAAATCACTATTTCAAATAGATCACAAATACAAATGCATCAACTATTGGGCATAATCTAAATGAATAGATTTATTCAATACTCATATTGTAATATTCAGAAAAATTGCCTAAAGTAAGTAAAATTGTCAATAATTTTATAGGAATTAAATAATCTGTAATTGCTTTGAGATAAGGCTTTTGCTGTCTATGGATCAAATAAAGATATTCAAAATACCAAAAGGTTAGTGAAAAAAAAATTAAACTACCTTTTACTGTTTCTGAGATAATCGCTTAAAACCATTTTCAAAAGTTCGCATTCTTTTAAAGCATTTCTCTCGAAATAGTCCAGTCATTACAGTAAGTTCACCTCGGAATTCGAAATATCCAGCTGTAAGTCTGTAAATACTGTATATTGACACCCTAAAAGTTGTCTTAAAACCTACATATAGTACATACACTTTACCAACTTTTAGGGTGTCCATATACAGTATTTACAGACTTACAGCTGAGTATCTCGAATTCCGAGATTGTTACCTAATTTAAGCTTAAATGATTGGACTGAAAACTATTTGAACTTCGGCAGAAATATTTTTATAGCAGACCCTGTGACTTTATAAGGTCATCAGAAAATATACTATTGAAGTTTGAGCAACATTGTAAAACCCTTAAATTGATAACGGATTATCCATACAAAGCTCCAACTTTAGTTATCGAAATGATCTCTACCGACGAGCAAAAAAGGAACAAAGTGAAGCAAGAGTAAAAAGAATTTCACCATCGCGCAAAAACAAATATAGCCAAATAAATACCCACAAGAGAAGCTATCTCTAAATTTTCAAATCCACCCACCGATACTTTATTCCGAATAAACTATTACAAATCCCACTTTTCCCAATACGGAAACGCTTTTCCCGCTTTTCCTTGCGCCGGAATCGGAAGTATCCGTCGGTGGGCGGACATGACGGCGGTTTCGGCGTATTGAGTAACCGAACGTCGTGAATTTATTCCGAAATACATAGCAAAGGCGGCGTATGGGAGAATAATCTGCCTCCTGAATTTGACATGAGGGGTGGGCTGTGATGCACCGACGAAAGGAGGACGAGGACTCCAGGAGATACATACATATATGTAAATACACACCCACACATATGTACATATACACTTCAGTTCTGTGATGAAACTTAGTAGCACATCTGTTTAATCTAAATAGTTTTCGAACTCAATTGTGTCCATCCAATATAAGGAAAATGACAACTTAAATATTATCAAATAACGTCACGCCTTTGTCATTACATAGGAAATAGGGAATAGATATTAATTTATTATATATAAAATTATTTATATCATTAGATAAGGCGCCATTGGGATCCATCCATTAATCATTTACTCTAAAGGAGGGTGAAGGGTTAATAAACATTTTCGAAATGTAACGTGATGGAGGGGGAGATGGATCCAGTAGGATATCACGTGCATTTATTTTTTATATGAAAGAAAAAACAAAAATGCCAAAATTTGCCAAATAGTTTACGATTATTCATAGATACTGAAAATATACATGTGATGTTGGGTGGGAGAGTGTGCTAAATTTTAAATATTTTGGACGTATCACCAAGAAAAGGGGATACAAAAATCCTTAAAAATCGATATTGGGTGGGGGAGAAGAATTAATTATAAATATTACCACCAAGCGAAAGGGGGTTGAAAAATCTTTAAAAATTGATCACGTGATTAATAAACAACCCAAAATAAATTAAGATTCAGTATGCTCATCAGTAAAGTTGTTTTCCCTCTTTGAGTTACAATATCCACTCTGTACGTTTCGGATACAATATCTGTGTCATCAACTAACCCTTCGAAAATAATTAGAATATAGACAAAATTAGATGCAGAAACAATTTAAGAAAAAATATTTACAAATAAATATTAATTTAAAATTTAAGTATAATTCCTAAAATAGAACAGCTGATCACAGTTTTGACTGAGTTTTAGCAATGTGAAATCAAAACTAAAGAAAGTAGATAAATAAAAATTATTAATACAGATATGTATCATCACTTTAATATTATCGTATTGGTATTATCACATTGGAATAATCGAGTTGGAATCATCACATTGGAATAATAGCATTAGAATATAAGCATTCGAATAATCCTATTGGAATTACCACACTAAAATCATCACATTGGAATAATCATATTGGAATCAACACATTTGGAATCAACACATTTGGAATCAACACATTTGAAATCAACACATTTGAAATCAACACATTTGGAATCAACACATTTGGAATCAACACATTTGGAATCATCGCATTTGGTATCATCAAATTAGTATCATTACAATAGAATCATTACAATAGGATAATCACATTCGGAATGATCACATTTGGAATGATCACATTTGGAATGATCACATTTGGAATGATCACATTTGGAATGATCACATTTGGAATGATCACATTTGGAATGATCACATTTGGAATGATCATATTTGGAATCATTGCATGTGGCATCATCACATTTGGAACCATCACAATGGAATCATCACAATGAAATCATTGCATTAGAATTATCACAAAACAATCATAACACTTTAAACATCACAGTAGAGTCATAACACTGTTAAAAACACGGTGCAATCATTAAACTTCTAACATCACATTATGTCGATTATATATATATATATATATATATATATATATATATTACTTTTCTACGACCCAAAAATTTCATATCTCACCTGTCGTGGCGTCATGAAAATCTCTCCCCAACACCCCCGTGTCCCGTAAAAACAACTATTATTCCCGACCGAATGATTCGTTGACATGCCACTTGATACATTCGAATCGAATTCTATTGGAATCGATTGGAACGGAATGGAAAAAAATAATATACACTCGCGACATAAAATAAAATCGACAGTTTATCCATGGAGAGAATGAGGAGCAAATTGCTCTCGTTAGTCGTTAAAATCAATCGCTTCTATTTTTTCAAGGAGTAGGTCAACTATATTGTATTGGAAGTACTAACACAAATGTCGCCGGTGAGATACAATGATTGTTATTGGAGATATCTGAAGTGGTGGAAAAAAATTGAAGAAGCATTATCACATGGACTGGTCTAGTTTTGTCTACTACCGTTTTTGCATTAGCTCACGCTCTCATGATTTCAGTATGATGGTTTATGTGTAATAATTACGAAGACATGTTTCCAGTGTGATGATTTCATGAACATGCTTTCATAAAAGTAACTTCATACAGATGACTCCAAAGAGGTGATCCTGGTACTACTCTAATATAGTGATCTCCAAAATACCATTTGCCAATTATGGTCTTTCAAGTATTATATTACATGTGTCTTTCAAGTATCATCTCACAATGCAATCACTTCCACTGTGATCTTTTCCAGAAAATTCATACCTCTCTCAGAGATTCTCTCCAACAATTTCCAATTTGGTATTTGTAAATAATGTGTAATTTAATTTTTAGGAAGTAATTTATCTCAAGCGCCAATAAAACGAAAACACTTCCTCCTTCCACTCCTCTGCCCTTCTTCTCGTTTCCACCTGAATAAAAAATGGCACGTCAACCTGTCTTTAGATGGAGAAACATTGAAATCTTCCGACTTTTGTCGAAGAATCTCCTTCCACGATTTCCCATTTTCCATTTTCCAGGTATCGAAGTGTGAAAGAAAAATTACACGGGGAAATAGATTTAGTCGCAGCGAGAACAAGAAAATGCGGAAGTAGAAGGGAACTAGTGGTGGATCATTAGACTAGAAATATTACACACGCATGATATAATTTATATCTCATAATTAATATCTTAAAAATATTAATTACCAAACTTATTAATTTATTTTTATTTTTATCTTCTAATTAAGATCAAATATTGAATTTTGCAAGTCCCTGTCCCTGTTTCGTTCAAAAGCTCAACGGATCACGTGCGATAGTTCGCCGCTCCGATGGGTTTATCGTACGAGAACAATCTATTATCGGATAGACAATGGCCTATTTGTAGGATTTGGATTACAATAGAGGTATGGAACACATGGATGGGTTTACTTGGATTCACTGACACCCTCAAACGGAGATGGACGATAAGAGAACGACCAGAAATTGAAAAAAAAAAGATTTTGTTGAGCTTATTGCTAAACTGACCATAAAACTATCATTTTTGTAAGCAAACTTATGAGTTTGTTGTGTGTTATTTATAATGATAGATATTTTAAATTTTAACATATTGAAATTGCACGGTTGCAGATAGATTCTTGAAGAAATAACATTTCAAGGTAGTAGAACCTGGGAGTCCTGTATGATTCATTAACAGAGAGAATTAGTGAAAGTGATTAGTGTTTTTATACAATATGTATAGTTTGACAAAAATCGTTTTAACTTAATTTTTTGAGAAGAAAACTTTGTTGTATCTAACAGGCACGACAAAAAATAACCTATCGCAATTTCAGTATTATAGTGCAAACAGTGCGTCCATAAAAGTACATTCAAAAGTTAATTGTTGGTAATATAAAATGATGATAATTTACTAGACTTACTATAAATGTGTTATCACTTTGAAACTAAATTTTGTCGAAAATGCATCAATTGTTCCAATTGTTTCAATAATCTTACAAATTTAAGCCAGACGATGCGCGTTCTACAAATGAAACCTTCTGTTTCTCCTAAGAGTTCTGCCCAAAATCTACAGTTTGAGAAGCTCCGCCATCCCCTATCCACCAGGATGCGTTCAAGGGGGTACAAGAGGAGCAAAATCGGACCATTAAGTACTCGAACTATGGGAGACAAGTACATAAACTGATTTCACGAAACGGCCTCCGGTATCTACCTATATGATTAAGGTTTAAGGGCTACTCCATACCTCTATCTCTCGACCTCAATCTATACCTTTGGAATTATGTTTTACAAGATCATTAAACAGTTTATAGCATCTGGGCATGCAGAACTAGTATAAAATAGTTCGAGATAATATTAGAACTAGAAAATAATATAAGACATTATTTTGAAGTTTTTAATTTAGAAAAGTTTTCTGGACTTCATCATTCTTATCAAAGATAGTGTGTACCGATTTATTGTAGGTCATTATAAATGTCAGTATCAGTATATAGTGCCAGGTATTATTAAAAATAATAAATTTTACTAGTAGAGTTCGAATATTACAACAGATATAAAAGATAGAAGCACTAATGATTCGCAAGTCAACTGACGATAAAAGCACTTGAATGCCTCCGATGGTTCAATCGCAAATTTTGAATATACTGAGTTTCAGAAGGATATTATAACATATATTATTATAGATTACTTCAGTTTGTAGAAGTATCCCGAACAAACCATTCACATACATCCAAAGGTGTAGACCAGGATTAAGGTCTAACGGTCAGTCCGGTTGGATAAAGTATAGGATATAAATATGATTGCACTTGCTCTAATATAAATAGTGCACATGGTTCATTTCAAGCAACGTTTTCGCAAAACCTAACGAGTTAACCCAATTACACGTAATTAATTACATTAACTTATATATATTAGTCAGTTTTTTCTATTAAATTATCGTCCCTGTATCGTATCATCGGCAAAGTATCTGATGAAGCGAAATGGAGTAGGTGGTGTGCAACGGATAGCTCCAGCACGCTTCGGTTCATATCCAATTTATCAATCTTCCGTATCGATAATTTCAATTGGATACGAAAGTGTATTCCAAAAAAAAAATCGGAATAGACTGTTTTAGGGTTCCGTACTCGGAAGAAACTTACGCACGAGATAATATTTGATTAAAATGCATTTTAAAAAAAGGTGTTGGGAGTTGAGAGAAATAAAAGGCGCGCTGTTTGTGTTACGACCTTGTAGTTTTAACTCATTACATCGTTAGGAAACTTTCAAAATTCTTTTCCCATATATCGCAACCTCGATTTTCACACGGTGTGGCTTACAGGCGAGTTGCAGCCGAAAAATTCAAAGAAAACTGAAAAATTCAAAAAAAAACTCGTGAAAATTATATGAATACATATAACGATTTATATACATTTTATTATGCATCTTTCGTCCGAATAAAATTTTTTCGTAACTTTTACGTTTAGCTTGTCGTATAAAATCTTAGCTTGCAATATAGAAGTTTATAGTACTAAAATCAATAAACTGGTTTTACAGAATTTTCAACCAATTATTCCTTTATGGCGAGCATAGCCGAATCGGTAAGCGCTTGATTCGCAGATATGAAAGTACTCAGATCGAGTCCCGGTCGAGTACTGTATACAAATATACAAATTGACATAGATCCGAATTGAATGCTACTTTTGTTGATTGACTTAATGTAAATTGTACTTGAAGAACAAAATCAATTAAATAAATCATTAATTTAGAATTTTAAAGAGCTCCTTGTTTTTATGGACGCATCGTCTGTACTGAATCTCAAAATTATTTACACAATTTTCTAAAGTGTTTTAAAACAACAAACAATAAAATTGACACAATATTCCATAAAATTTTGAATAAAACTCTTTTTTTGTTAAATTATGTGGAGATTAAAAATTAATCATTACTGAATCAGGTTAAAATTTAACTCAGCTCACGGACCTTTCCTGGGACATTATTTCTAATTAGATTAATTTAACAAAATCTAATTTATCTCTCAATTAAATAAAGATTTTGATGCGCTGCATAAGATGCAACGTTGCCACTACAACCTTGCAATTTTAAGAAGTCTTTCTTTAAAGTGTCTACTAGATCAAAAAACAATAAAATTGGACAGTTTTCGCAAAATTTTAATTTAAAAAGATTTGTAGTAAACTACATAATGAAAAAAAAATCACTAAAATTCCGAAGTCTCACTTTCAAGGAGCTACACAGGACGAACCGATTTTTCTGCAAACTTGAAACTTATGCATATGGGTTCTGCTATAACAACAAATAATAAAATTAATAATTATATGTATTAACAAATTTTAAAAGCATACCTGGATGTTAAATATTGATAATATGAATTAAGTAACATCTAGAGCTGTAACAAACTACACAGAAGGCCTATTTAGTTGCAGTCGCAAAATTATTATTTTTTAATTATATATATATATATATATATATATATATATATATTACCTCAATCTGTTTTATTTTGTTCTCAATTTTTTCTCTAAGCCTATAAATCTAAATCGAAAAAAAATAAACGACTATTTGTTGTCGGAGTCAAAGAAATTCAATATTTCTCTCAGTAATCCTGTAAGAAACACACGCCCGATCACGAGTGAGTTGGCTGAGTGGCAAAATCGCTTTTTCTATAAAAAAATCATTCATTCTAGCGACTTCTGAGCACAAAACAGTTTTAAGCTTCCAAAAGCGCAACTGGAAATCCGGTAGAGAGTTAGTGACGCCCTAGTGAGCCCCCTCAGGAAGGCGGTGGAGACTGGAGACTACTTTCCGCGTATTCATACATTTAGTTTTAGAAATGTAGGTGGAGAAGGCGTAATTATTGCCATGTTTGCATGGTGAAATCGATAAAATTGGGGGTATATTCAGAATGTACCCTTATTCAACCTTGTATGATTATAAATTACGTATTAGGTTTAATAAATTCACTTGCTACAGGTTAATGGATTTATTTGTTAAACCTCTTGATAAAGTCCAATGTTATGTAACCGTTTGAGAACTCGGTATATTTTATATAGTTTATGTGAATTTATCTCGTAGCTTTTAAATCGTTCGAATAAAATATTTTGATAACTGGTACAAAATTAAGTTACCTAGAATATTATGTAATATCTAATGCCCTTAAATAACTTTGTATGTATTAAAATCGAGCATAAAATAGATATAAATAGCTTAATCATTACTGGTGTTCATTTATTATTTCTCCAATATATACGGTATATACGGCAAATATACACAAAATTAGATAATGTAAAATATTTTTTAAGATCCTTATGTCCTGCATCAATTCTGTATAAAAAAAATGCTAACAAAAGTTGGCAAAAATACAACAAATGTATCAGCGTATTTTAGACAAACTTATACTTTTAAAAAACACTATATGACGCAGTTACTACAAATTCGTAAATATGATATACTACTCCTTGAAGTCTATAATTTAACCAACTCTAGTTAAAGGCATTTTATATAGTAGTGGAAAGTAAACGCATAGATGTAAATAGTAATCAAAGTTTGTACATATTGACTCTAGTTGCATATGTATATAAAAATAATGCTAAAAGCTCTACACAAAATATGTATATAGTATCAAAATAAGATTATTCTATATGTGTATTTTTTTTCAAATCTTCCACCATCTTTCACCGTAATCCTCCACCATATCGTATGACAAACCGATCAATTTCATTCGTTTTTTTCCTTATGAGTCTCAACCTCCTCGTCTTCGTCTCGGAGGCTCTCGGTGCCAATTATCACCTAAAGGGGGTATCGGGTTTGAATAAAAGAGCCCCCATGATAGATGTATCGCAGCAATGAAACAGGAATTGTGTTAACGTCATTCACCGAAAATAACTCACGAGACGAGAGCTTATTGAATTACATCGGAGAAAGATGATGAAAATGTTTCGTCGTCGTCGAATATATCGGGCGAAAGCATTTCTTAAAGCAGAGGAAATAGACGGAGAGCAAGCGGGAGGAAAACAGTCGATTGAATTATGTATGTGCATGAATTATAAAATTAAATAAATTAATAACTAGAACAACTATAATAAACATCATTACCATTAAAACTTCCAAAAATCTTTACATCGAGTTCTTATAAGAACTTTTAACATAGTTGGCGAAGTTTTATAAGGAAATTTTTGGATGTTTGTAAGTTTCAAATTAGAAAAACCGTGAGCAAACACAAATTTATGCAAAAATATGCCATAAACAAGCCTGAATATTCCGTTAACATTTTTAGATTTTTCTAAGTTTCAAATTAGAAAAACCGTGAGCAAGCACAAATTTATGCAAAAATATGCCATAAACAAGCCTAAATATCCCGTAGACAAATCTAGATTGCCATTGACTATATTTCATAAACGAATCTACATTCCAGAATATTATTAAATAAGCCTCATGAAACCTGAACAAGCTTAAATAACCACTTAAATGAAACAAGACTAAGCATCATAGAGATTCTCTAATCTCTTAATTTGTCACGAATTATACTGAATGCCATAAAAGAGACTAAAAATGGCATAAACAGAATTGAATGACTCTCTAGTCTAGTCAATGCCATAAAAAGGCCAAGTGTTATTGACATGCGTAAATATAACAATATAATCTAAATGTTTAAATGTCACAAAAGAGCCTCAATTGTATAAATAAGCTTAGAAATAAATTAGACATCAACAAATAAATAAAATAAATAAATTAATATTAAACCTGGTCGTCTCCGTTGAAATACACTGATCTTATAGATTTATTAACTTTATTATTAGTGGAATATTGATCTCTATCTCTTGTTCTCTACTTTCTGATCTCTCTCCTATCTCTTAGTATCTCTTCCATCTCTTGTTTTCTCTTCCATCTCTTGGTCTCTCTCCTATCTCTTGGTCTCTCTCCTATCTCTTGGTCTCTCTCCTATCTCTTGGTCTCTCTCCTATCTCTTGGTCTCTCTCCTATCTCTTGGTCTCTCTCCTATCTCTTGGTCTCTCTCCTATATCTTGGTCTCTCTCCTATCTTTTGGTCTATCTCTCATCTCTTGATCTATCTCTCATCTCTTGGTCTTTCTCCTATCTCGTGGTCTCTCTCCTATATCTTGGTCTCTCTCTCTATCTCTTGGTCTATCTCCTAACTCTTGGTCTCTCTCTCTATCTCTTGGTTTCTCTCCTATCTCTTAGTCTCTCTCCTATCATTTGGTTTCTCTCTATCTCTTGATCTCTATATATTGACAAAGAAGACAAATTAGTCTTCTATATATTAATATATAGTCTAAATATATAGAAGACTAATTAGTCTTCGTTTATCTATGGTCTTCTCTATATTACCATTTTTGTCATTCTCCATAAACTACATTACAATCTGTACCTAGTAGTCTTATATAGACCACACTATCATTCATACTAGCGTCATCTCTTCATAGTTAAGATAAATAAATGAAGAAAGAAATAAAAAGAAATTAACATGATAAAATTTGTTCCAAGACACATTTTTCCCCCAGCTATCCCACTATCTGCACATGTGTCCCCGCCGTGAAAATTTGACAGAGACGTCATTGAATCCCCGACGGCATATGATGACATTCTGAGCCAGGGGGGCACCGGTGGAGCTTTATTATTTTCCGTTTTGACAAATACGATATCGACAACAAGAATCTGCAAATATTCATCGATGATGACGATGGTGACGATGACGAGGAGGTAAAACGATGGAAAATGGAAATTCAAAAGCACTCGTAATTCTTTTATACGAGAACAAATGTGTGTGTTTGGTTGAATAAAACGCTGATTGGAATGAATAATTTATAAAGGAATTATGATTTTATGAATATTCAGTCAATGCTGAAGAAGGGATTATTACACCAAGTCCTGCATTATTTTAATTAATTGATATAGTTGAAATAGATGATATTTTTTTGAATTCTATTTGAGTACACCGAGATCTTGGTTTTGAAATATTAGAAAGTATGATAGACTATTTAATTTTGTGCAAATACGCGAAAACACAATTTTCATCAGACATCCTATCTAAAGTTACAAGAGATATAATAAGCAAGTGCACGAGCCCGGACTACTTTATAATAACTTTTTAATTACAAAACGCAATCTTTTATCCCTTTCCACAAGTAAGTTTTCGCATTTAATTATTCCATTTACTTTTCCTCGTGTGCAAATAACATTTGAAAACACAACTTATTAAATATCACGAGCGGAACTCACTTTTAATAATTACATTTCATCGAAGCTTTGGAAGTGAGCTACTTCTTTGTTTCTTTGGTAAACTATTCCGCAAAACAATTTTCAAGAGAGTTATCATAAACAAAATTCGTATTCGGAAAGTAGCCCGAAAGAAATGTAGTGATTATGAATTAAATTGCGAAATAAAGAAAAGTTTGTTGCAGCAGGTGAGCTTTTGTTTTCTAACAAGAAACAATTGAGGAAATAAAGAGAAACTTATAAGCAGAACTTTTTGTTCCGGTAAAAAATATCGTTTCCGGGTTTTTGAGACCAAACGCGAGCTTTTGTAATAAAAAATAGTTGTGGATTACCGAATAAATTAATTTTATAAAAGTCTTCCTAGCTTATTATTATTCTCCTGCACTAATAGAAATAAACTAGTGATAAGTATATATATATATATATATATATAGATATATATATATGTATATATATATATATATACGTATATATATATATAGTTTCGATTCGTAATGATGGGGAAAAGTGGTGATTAAATTTTGCAAGATTAAATATGTGCAAATAGTGTATTTCTTCATTGTAAACTACGTCAACTATAGTTTCAATCTGGTTTAACTCTTGAATTTTTGGAGAAAAAAATGCGTAAAATTTACTTAAACTGATTACTAATTTTTTACTTAATCGATCTGGAATGATACTATAAAACAGATAATTTATGAAATCTTACTCTTTTTTAGTTTATTACTTTAATACTAATGGTGATTTTTTTTGTATTTAAACTTTAACTTCCAATTCATGAATTTGTTTAAAAAAATACTTATATGTATAAAAAATTTACTAATAGTCACAATATTACTGAGAAGGAAATACATGCCCGAAAATTATGTGGAATGAGAAATTGTTCACGAAACCTTCATGGAATTTTGTAAATATGCAGCAAAACATGCAAATTTTATTTATTACAAGTTTTACCATAAATTAAGATGTGGTGTACCCATTTTAATCGTTTTTTCTCCTGCAGAAATATTTCATATTTTGCAAATTCATTTCATGATTTACGGCAAATAGTTTACACATAAGACTTTTCCATAAATATGCAAAATAAATTCCCGACAGAGTTGGCAGCAGAAACTGGCAGGAGTGAGTGCACTTTAAAAATATCAATATGCGCGAAGCAATTTCATATTTTATATAAAGAAGCGCGACTTTTCTCCTGCCTTTCCACCTGCAAGTTTTTCTCCTTTTCCACCTTACTTTGGACTTTGTTTTTTCGATAAACTTTTGTTTCGTTTGTGAAATATTTAAATCAAGTTGGACTACTCCGATTTCTAGAATTTCAATTCGGGAATAAATATTTAGCTGCAGCAGTAGCTGCAGATGGATTTCAGAAGTTTTGGAGAGTACTACTACTTCAAGTAGACAAATTTGAATTTATTAACTTCCCGTAGAATAAGTTATAGTAATCGCAAAAAAATCGAAAATGAAAATTTTTATATATCCTTTACGTTTCAAAGGTTTTTGAACATTTTGGCATATCTTAGAGAAATGGATGTATGTGTGTGTGTGCGGATACAAATTTTCGTCAACGATTTCGGAAACACCGATCAACCGACTTGAATAATTCAAAAAACATTCGATTCGTATTGATAAGGAGACGTGCTGATTAGTTTTTGGCGAAGGCAGGTCTAGTCATTTCGTAAAATCTTTGAAGTCTCCAGTAGAAATTGTTTTTTATGTGGGCTCTATATACTTTTTTACTTCACATGTGTAAGCCAGTAGACAAAGTTTTCCAATGCTTTTTGGAACTGCATTTTTTTCAAGATAATTTCATAAAAAATGACATTAATACAAGTATTATAAAATTAAAAACACCTTGAACATTCTGTTTTATCCAAAAGGCCTGTGTGATTCCAAGTATGTCGTATGTGAATATTTCTGAGACTTCTCTTTAAATATTCAAACTACAGTCGAGCACTTGCATTTGTGAGAACAAATATAGAACTTACAGCATTTCCCAGCTGGCAACGAGGTGGGAAAACTGGGGCAAATGATTGAAATGTGAAACAAAATACTGGAAAATCATGTGTCACAACGAGTACAATGCCTTTTGAACTTCAGACCATGACAAAAAACTAATAAATACTCTTAAAATTGGTTTTCCAAAATGCACAAAAATTTGCGGAGAAAATTCCTACTACGAATGATTTTATAGCCATAAAACTCCTAAAAATACTTTGTAGCCAATAAGAACTTTTTCACTTTTGTCAAGCCAAGTTTATATCTAAATTCAAAACTCTAGTGTAAATCAACTTGATACAAATTTTATTATCTAATGTATCCATTCCCAACAATTATGTGTCCCAAATTAATCCGATATACATTTCGGAAATAATTCATTTATAATTAGAAACCTATCCGTTTATTTTGACGCCGATGATGATTTACAACCGCATATTATTTAGCGGCAAATCTGATAGATGCGAATAAACAAATCGATTTCATTAATTATTAATAATTCGAATTGTACTATTTGATGGAACAAGAATTCCGACATCGATAGATAATTATATTATCATAATATTATTATGATAATATCATTGCAATTCGAATTGGATTCGATTGGATAATATGATTAGATAATACACGATTTCATGTACATTTAATCGTTATAAATCATGTAAACTTTAATCAAAGTTTTCTAAAACTTCAAGACCTCTCAGATATAACCCTATGCATTACATATTAATATATTTTCTGAAATTCTTTGGACAGTGTGTTCAATACACATGCAATATTAAACATACAACTATAAAATTTAAAAAATTATATCGTCTAAACCCAGGTATTACAAAAAACTTAAAAATCCTTACCTTTTTATTTAGCACCTGAGGAAACTGCCATAGTTCTGATGCGCTTGTAGTCCTTTTTGGAATATCTAAAAAACCGAATAAATTTTTTAGAAAAATTTATACAGATTTTATTTTCCAGACATTAAAATTACGTTTCTTGTACCTCCAAAAGGTATTAAAGAAATCACCTTTTTTAATATATTGAAATTTTTTATGATATTTTTTTGCAGAATTCATTTACTATGTTTGACAAAAATACCAAATATGCCATTTCGTAGAAAATTTTATACAGATTTCATATTTCTATATCGCCGACAAATATTTATTCCAAATTTAATCATACAATCCGTAAAGCGACATTTTCGTACCATATTTTCCTACAGTAGTAGTTTATTGATTGGACGACGTATACACCTTGTGTGTACACAAAGCTTTGCTAGAATACATAAAATATATAGAATACATATATAGAATTTGCTACAAAGCTCACTAAAGCTCTCGACCGACACGGTGACCGAAAGCTCGCATAATGTACTCTGGAAAACGTGTAAAAGCTCCGAAGCCGGCGGAGAAATTGTTTAAATACATCAAATGCGTCTCTTTTGACCAGAAAAGTGTGAAAACTGTATATGGTAGAAGAGTTTGATTGATAATATTCAAAATTATTTATAATTTTCTTAATAATAATTAAATACGGAATCCAAAAATTCTAATAAAAAATTCAGAGAAAAAAATCTCCAAACACATTGAGGAAATTGTTGAGGAAAATTGTATAAAATATTATAATGAAAGTATTATACTATAATAATGGAATATTTAGACTAGTGGTGTATGGCAACGTGCCTTAAGATAAATTATTGGTAACTTCCGTACGAAAAATTATTTTTTTCAAAAAAGATTTTTTTTTTAAAAAAAATGATTCTCGAGAACTATAAAATTTAAAAAAAATTGAATTTTATGAAAAAAAGTTAATTTTTTATATTTTGAAATATTCTCGAGAATTATAAAATTAAAAAAAAATGAATTTTATGAAAAAAGTTAATTTTTTATATTTTGAAATATTTTGGAAATGTGTGTTTTCAAAAATTTAATAATTTCTTCATTTTATCAATTCAAATAAAATTTTTTTTTAAGAATTATTAAAATCGGATGCTCCATGCTCTTAAAAACTGAGTCACCGTTTTTGACACGGTTCTTCGAAAAAAGATAGATCTGCCCTTGCCAAAAACTTATCAGTACGTCTCCTTATCAAAAGAATTCTAATGTTTTTTGAATCATTCAAATCGGTTGAAACGTGTTCCCAAAATCGTCGACAAAAATTTGTATCCGAACACACACACACGCACACACATACACACAAACGCATACATTTATTTTTTCTAAGGTATGCCAAAATGTTCAGAAAACATTGAAACGTAAAGATATATAAAAATTGTCATTTTCGACTTTTTTGCCATTACTTTAACTTACCCTACGGGGAGTTAATAATTAATTAAATAAAGCAATTCTTAATTAACTTATAAAAGCTCATTTGCGTGAAAAAAATCGGTCGAGTATAATAAATATATAATAAATTCCGGCCAGTATTTATTAAACCAAATATAAAAAATTTCAAAAAAGTCTTCAACAATCCTAATAATTTTCATATAATATTCATAATAATTTAGAATAAATGTAGTTCATAACATTTTTGTTGAGGAAAATATCGATTTTAAAAATACTTCTATTATAGCAGCATTAAAATACATACCAAAGACAATACTTTTCATAGGCCTATAACATTTCAATGTGTTCGTTTTCTCCTTGTTAGATTTAGTTGAGAGTATACAAGTTATGAAAAATAGTTTTTGCGAGGAAAATATCATCGATATTAGTACTTGTAGGTAAAGCAGACACTTCTAGAAACACTTCATCCAAATTCCACCATCCTAGTACAAACAGTTCTCCCGAAATAAAATTTTGAACCCAATAATTAAAACGTCAATTGCAACACTTATTTAATAATTTGTCACAGCGATTAAGACAATTCATTCCTATGCAAATTATGAAGCAGATTATCCCTTATTTCTCCCCCTCCAGCCTGCTCCGCCTTAACCTTTCCTCCAAGGGGGCGACTGTAGGACTTGAAAACTTCCATTATCTCGTCAAGTGTATGGGAAAGACTGAGGAGCCTCTTCGGAATGGTTTTCGTACATTATCAGAATAATAGAGTGACTTCTGCAGATCTTTTAAAACGATTCCACGACTCCTCCTTCTACGGGGAAGGAGCCTCCACTTTTGTATTGGAGGAGGTAAATTAAGAATTTGGTTAGAAATTAGACGGAAAAGATATTTGGAACTAATTTAAAGCCCTACAGCAACTCGATGTGCTTCAAAATCACAATGAATGTGACTGATCATTCGTATATACTTTTAATATTAGTACATTTATTTATTATTTCGTAAAAATGTTTAATCAAATTTGTTGAAAATTAAATTATCTAACAAACAGTTAAGTAATCTTTTACCCTGCAGTAACTGTGTGTACTAAAAAATTCCATAAAACCATTTATTTTGTGATAAAATTATCCCTTACATCCACCTTTCCTTGATCCAAAATAGCGCAACGTCTGCTAAAAAAACCTTTATACATTTCCGAAATGGACGTGTATAAACAAAAGGCGTCAGCGGAATATTTTCATTCAATTTTCACACTTTTCACCACTATTTTTTCCCTCGGGTTAAGATATTTGAATAATCAATCTTTTCCATCCCGCTTTCCATCATCTATTTCCATCGACCCCTCATTACCGAGGAAAACTGCTAAATCATCGTGTGCACTTTGAGAAAAATGCGAAGGAAAACCACGTAAAATTCTCTCGTGGTAATAGACAGAGCGCTATAGGATAGTTTCTAAAATAAAATTTGACTTTTGAATTTGATTTTGCATATATTTACGTTTCGGAGGTTTCTGAACATTTTGGCATACCTCAGAAAAAAGGGATGTGGGTTTTGTGTGTCCGCAATTTTTCAATAAATATATGTATATATGTATATATTAGGGTGGTCCTTAATATGGACATTATCGAATTTCCTTGCTCCCAAGGGCTCAAATGGTTCCAAATTGATAAAAAATAATTCTCTGAAAGTTTTAGCTCTTAATATTAACTTTTAGATAGTGGGCAATTGAATCAAACTTCGTATGGAAATAGCATGGAAAAAAAATTGAAAATTAAAAAAAAAATTTTTTTCGATATAACTTAGCGACAAATGTATTAAAAGTGAAAATTCGTGTCATTTTTTATTCAAAATTCGACGCTTTCGACAAAACTTTGATTGAATTGAGCTCTATCTAAAAGACAATATTAAGAGCTAAAACTTTCAGAGAATTGTTTTTTATCAATTTGGAACCATTTGAGCCCATGGGAGCAAGGAAATTCGAAAATGTCCATATTAAGGACTACCCTAGTATATATATATATATATATACATATATATATATATATATATATATATATATATATACTTGTCCTGGACATCTCAAAATTCCTTTCTCCCTTGTTAACATGTCACTTCGTCCCTTCGTCTGCCTGTTTCTGCATCAGTCAGCCTGTCCGACTGTTTGTTTGTTGAGTCTATAACCATGTCCATGTCCTTCAGGACACTATGTGTACTCGATTATTATCAATTTATACTAAAAGCTATAGCCGGTCTGGATCAAAATGGATTCGTTCTTATTATTTGTACAGCCGAATATGTTAGCATTAGCTGTAGCTGGAGTTTCGCCAGCACTAATCTCTATTAATGGTTTGTAATTAAGACATATGTGCATTGCGGCTAATGCATCGATAAATAACTATCAGTGGTAAATCGATAGTTTGTAATTAATCGATAATAATAGAAACTGGAATGCATTTTTATACTCTTATTTTTAGAGATGAGTATGCCAAGTTGTTGTAGGCCTTCATAATATTAAACAAGATTAGGCAGACTATTTAATTTTGCCCAAATTTTCCAAATATATTATTTAAAATCCAATAAGATTGTTGATTATTCAATTTTCCACAAATTTCCCGAATAATATTAACTAGTGGGGCATGGCATCGTGGCTTAAGGCAAATTACTAGAACTTGCATGCTATTTCCATACAAAATTTTGATTGAATTGCGCACTACCTAAAAGACAATATTAAGTGCTAAAACTTTCAGAGAATTGTTTTTTATCAATTTGGGACCATTTGAGCCCTTGGGAGCAAGGAAATTCGAAAATGTCCATACTAAGGACCACCATAATATATATATATATATATATATATATACATATATATATACATGTATATATATATATACATATATATTAACAAAGTCTGATAATTGTGCTAACATCAATGAAAAACATGAATTTCTTTCAAAAATTTAATTTACATCCAATTGTTTTAGCTATAATCCTAGCCATAAAATTAAAAACTAAAACAATTAAATTGGATTCAAAAGAAAAAAAATATAAAGAGTAAATAAAAAAAGTACTTATAATTAGTTAATCTTAGTGTGAAAATAGAAAATTTAATAATAATGCAATATGAACATTAATTTAGTAATTCAAGAGGTGCAAGAGATAAAACAAATAAAATGCACATTTTTCTGTTATCTTACTACCTTATTTCTAGTTTCAATGTCGATTTATGAGCATATCGAGTAGACACAGGTCATCATGTTGTTAGACAATATTATAGACTATTTAATTTTGTAAAAATTTGCAAAATATACTATTTTTTCTAATTCAGTACTTTAAGAGATATAATAAATAAATTGCCTATTTTTCTATTATCTTACTACTAAATTTCTGGATCAGTTTCAATGAGGATTTATGAGCACATCTAGTTCTTGCAGAGCATTATGTTACTAGACAATACTATGCATTATTGCACAAATATGCAATATGCATCATTCATATCAATTGAGTAGTTTCAATATTATAGACAATAAATAAAACTGATTGCAAATCGATACTTTGATATAATTGTAGTAATTATTTAGGCAACGTGCAGCTTTTGTAATTAGACGTATAGATGATCCTCGTATCTCTCACATGACGTAATAATTTTCCTTTATATATATATATATATATATATATATAATATTTTCGCCGAGCGTTATTAACCCTGCAATTAATTTGCCGATGTCATTAATCTCGTCTGTCAGAACACGCTGCCACTGCCATAATTGAAGTAACTGATATTTATGTCAAAAGCCATTATTGCAACGTTCTAGTAATTTGTTGGAAACACAGACAAAAACATTCTCAAACCTAGAGCTTCGACCTCAAAATTAATACTTGGAATTTAAAGCCTGTTAATTAAAATTGATTTCCTTACATTTTCTACATGAATGAGGTGTTCGAGGGATTTGTACAAAATTAAATAGCAAACAATATTATCTAACATCAAGTTGCTCTACAACATCTCGGTGTGCCTATGAACGACAGCAGAAAATTAAAATTGTGTGGTGAATACTAATCCGTTGAGTTGTTCAATTAGTACTAGGGAAATACAAAAGGGATGAAACAAGAGTAGGTAGGTATTTCTTTATTTTGGTTTGTAATTTCTAAACTATTAGCGTAAAATGAATAGTGTATTTGGAAGATTTGGGCAGAATTTAATAATCTATAATATTGTGTAATATTATAAAGCCATACAAGTACTTGGTGTACTCATAATTAGCACCAGAACACAAATTGAATTGTATCTGGTTTTGTGCGACAAATATATGTTCTTTGTCAATCTTGTTACTACGAAACCCTAATAATCTATTGGATCGTACACGAGAGGCTTAAACGTATCGTCCTATATATAAATAAATATTTTCCCTAATTTTTTCAGCGTTTTTAACAAGCAAACACGAACATTTCTCTATCCGGATTACGATTCGCCGTCCGCGGTATGAATGCGAATTCGTTAAAACAACATTCAATGTTTTTATACCCTCGGCACTCATTTTTTCTTGTTTTTCATGTTAGATTAAAACCATCGTGCAACAGAATCCTATTTGTGTAATATATTCATTATGGGTGTACAAGATACGGTTTTAAACTAGAAAATACTAAATAGTATATAGCTGGAGTTAGCTGGAGCGCAAAATAAATTATATTAGTTTATGTATACAAAGTCGCGTCGAATGGAAATGAATTGGAGATAGGAGCTGCAAGTTATTAATTTTAGTGTTTGTAGTTAAATGTAATATATAAAATATATGAAGAGTGTGATTTATTTTTTATTATTAATTACATCATCTGATACCATTAAATAGATCTATTTAATTGAGTAAGTATACATTGACTATTAGAAGATTTTGTAACATTGTGAAACAGAAATAATTAGGAAGTAAGATTTTATGAAGTTTTCACTAATATTCTGATATTTTTCCTCACTAATGTTTATTTCTATTACTTAAATGACGATCCTTCAGGCAAACTTAAATTTGAGCTTTTTTTTAGATTATGTTATTAGTTTTAATTCAACTTCGAAAACTATACAGCTTGCTGTATCTGTGCAAAATTCCTTATTCGTACACTGGTTTGATAGAAATCGTTTTATAGTGTTATTTCATAAAAATGAAAAAATTATGGACAAATACAATTTTAAAATTCTTTGACCTATATTTGAACCCATGTAAGACCTACAAAAGCCAATCTTGAACCACCTAGTTACAACTTTTAACAAATGTTGTTATGGAATCTGCTATAATCCCACTGTACTATTCATAGTACAAACATCTATTATGTTCTTGTGCCTATTGTTGTGTTGTGTTGTTTCGATGTGTCGTCATTCGAGAAGTCTTTGTCAATATAGCAATTCATTCCTTATTACGTCGCCTATCTCTCTGTCTGCCTGTCTGCCTGTCTGTCTGTCATCGCTATTTGTTCGTCTCAATAAGCGTCAGACCTAATAACGCTTTCTGCAGTGTGCTACGAGTTATAAACAAAAGAAATAATCGGAGCTCTGAGGGAAATAATTAATTGATAGGATCTTTATGCGAGGTATCTGTCTTTCTGAAAATAAACATTTTACCTAATATATAAGGATTTCTACAGTCCAGGTTATCAAAATTAATAGATATCCAAATTACTAATAATAAATCCAAATTACCATATTTTTTTCGATAGAATTAATTAAAAATACAACTGATTAAAAATTCTAGTAACTTAGCATCCAAAAAAGTTGGCAAAAAAGTGTCCAGAAAAGTTGTCAGAAAAGTTACCAGAAAAATTGCAAGAAATGTTGTCAAAAAGTTTTCAAAAAAGTTAAGAAAACTAACCAAGAATTAAGAGAACCAAAAAATTCATCATACTAATAAATCAAAATTACCAAAAAATTCATCCCACCAAAAAATCAAGCTATTAAAAAAAATTAAAAATTAATTCAGTTACCTAAAGTCTAAGACACTCAAATAAATACACGTACCATTAAGGGGCACAACTAGTGTGAAATTTTCAGAAAATCGAATTTTCAATTTTTCCATATTTCGATAGGTTATACCTTTAAAAATAACATACCAAAATTTTAAATGGATATCTTAAATAGTTTTTGAGTCACAGCCATTTAAAGAGTATATATAGTATATAGTATAACGATCATTTTATCTTTAAACGCGTTTTTCTCGAAACAGCATTTTCCGAATTTGCTGCAGCGATTACTCAAAAACAAATGATCAGATCACTATCATTTTTTTACATGTTCTGTATATATTTCTGCGTAAAATGAACTATCGATTTTTTGATCGGATCAAAAATCGAATTTTGGCAGTCCAAAAACGACCAAAATTTTGGGTAAAATTCGACTTTTTAAAAAAAAACGCCGTCATTTTGTCAGATTTTTTTCTTTATCGTAGTTCATTTTACAGACAATATTATCTAGTTTAACGAGATTTTTTTTAATTTCATCCACGTAGAAGGCCGGAATCATTGCAGCAGTGAAGGGCCTTTTTTTGTCGCGCCGTTGGAAATCGACGATAACTTAAAAAATATTTCATTGTTTTCTGCAGAAATTTTACTATGTATTCTTAAAACATGTATAAATATATTCCTAAAATTTTGAAATGATTGATAAAGTAGTTTTTTTAATATAAATTCCCAGAAATCACCTTTTTTTAGGCGGTTACACTAGTTGTGCTCCTTGAATCCAAGTGACCAAAAATCTAATTATGTACTTAGATATTAACTATTGCAAATTCAAGCTTTATTTTAAATTTTGAAGAGCACTTTCTGAATTAATATAAATCTTACTACCTATCTTTCACAATAGTATTACTAAATCCAACGTTACTTCCAGCGCTTTGTCTAAATTTATCATAAACAAAAGCCCAGGCAATCGCAGAAGACGTAGTGCAACTAGAGTAGGGGGTGAAGTAGGGTATTGTTATTCCGAATATCGGGAATGAGGGTTGCTACAAACACAATCTGCAACGACGACGTCGGCAAAGTCGCAATATATTGCACAAGGATTTATCATCATCATCCATCCTCCTTGAAAGTTGCATTTGGAAGTTTTGCCAACTTCAGGAACAAGAAGACTGTGAATGCGACCGTGCATTTTAGGACAAAAAGAAATATAATTCAGTAGGCTAAGGAAGTGATTGGATATAGAATAGACATCAACTTTTCCCATTGACCAATATAATGTCCCTTACTGTGGCAAATGATTCCAATGACTGCTTCGAAGACTTTCGTTGTCAACAAGGGCATAAATTATTGGAGGGGAAATGTTTCCTCCAACCTCTAATAAAATGTTATGATTTTAAGTCCAGAAACGTGTTCTTGCTTCTCCCCTAGGACGATGTAAAGTACCAAAGTACAAGAAAGGGGTTGTGAAGTTGCATAGTGGGTAAAATATTTCCAGAAAAAATTTTGAACTTTGCGGATTTTATACCAGAACTAGAAGTAATTCTAACATTTAAAAAAAATTACAAATATTTTATATAAACTATATAAGATTGTACAAAAACCCAAGGAGAATGTGTTTATTATGCTTTCAGGTCTATATTTTACTTTTAATTGTGATTTTGAAGTATATCGAGTTTCTGTAGGTCTGTACAATGTTAGAAAATATTACAGACAACTTAAATTTGCAAATTTGTGTCTTATATATGCGAAGCAAGCACATTAAAAGTTACAATAGCTTCTATAAATAAATGTAACATAGATACTTAAAATTACGATTTTAGAGTATTTCAGATAGAATTATAATGTCAGAAAACGTTATTTTAATTTTTGTATAATTTTGCTAAGCATTTTATTTAATTAGATCGAGAAGTTCAAAAGTTACACTAATTATTAGAAATAATTATATATCGTTGATAAGGTAGTCAAGATAAGTATGAAGTGTTTCCCTAAAGCCGTAAAATTGAGTTTTACCTCTGGCGATGAAGAAAAAGACAATTTTTCTCGTAAACTATAAATTTCTTCCACTTCCCCGGTTTAGTATAAAATTTATACCCGGGTTCGATTTTATAGCCGGTGATAAATTAACCAGAAGTATAAAAATTTGGTTAATTCAAAATCAGGTGTTTCAAACATCATGAATAAATTACGAGTCTATTCTACTCCTTTATCAGTTTTCGCGCAAGTGTTAATAATAGGTCTAGTTATTTCTCTATTAGGCTTTTAACCGGAAAACTTTTAACCGGAAGATTTATGACCGGAGGAAGCACACGGCGTCGGAAACATTGTTTAACAACCGTGAAAAACACTTTGTCTCCGACGAAGAAACTCTACGAAAGTTCAGAACAAGAAACTCAATACAGATGGCATTAAAGTTCGGTGGAGTTTAAAAAAATAAATCCTCTATGTGCAGTATAAGCCTGTTGTACTATTTATGGTGCAGCAACTTGATATTTATACGTTTTTTTATCATTTCTTTTGGAACTTGAAATCGCCTTAAACAAATGCAGTATATGATACGAGATAAATATCTTCATGCAACCCTGGAGCAACTCAATGTATCCAAAAATAGCAATCAAAAAAAGAAAATCAATCAGCAAGTACCTTCTATCTGGCATTTATTTCTTGAATCAAATAAATCATCTATCTGATTTATATGAAATATTTTCAAAATTAAGCCAATAATATTTTCTAACATAAAACAGACCTACTGCAATTCGGTATACCCAGATCAAACACATAATATTGATCAAAATGCATTAAATGTACATTTTAGATGGTAATAATAATAATAATAACTAGTGGAGTGCATGGCATTGTGCCTTAAGGTAAATTGCTGGAACTTCCCGTACCGTAATTTAAAATCTTGGTAGGGAGCCCAGAAAAATTACACAAAATGTGTACACATTATTAAAATCTCTATAAAAGATCTGATAATTTGATGTACATATTCCAATAAACATTTTTGACCGCCAAATGACATTTTTTAACTTATTCTCATTGAGAGTCCATAACCGCTGAACCTGCCCTCCTAAAAATTTAATCAGTCTTCGTTTAGTCAATATAAATAAAATGTTTTTTGAATTATTCAAATCGATTGATCGGTGTTCCCAAAATCGTCGACAAAAATTAGTATCCGCACACACACACATACATCTATTTCTTCTAAAACATGCCAAAATGTTCAGAAACCTCTGAAACGTAAAGATATATAAATTTTTTTTTCGATTTTTTTGCGATTACTATAACTTACCCTACGGGAAGTTAATAAATAGTAATCTGCCCGAAGACAGGTTCATGGTAGGAGAGCACAACAAAATCAATGATTTGCCTCCGCTCCCTTATTTATTATTCCCATTTCCGTTTTATTACCACTAATTATCATCCATTAATCACTTTTTATTCCTTTTTATGAATTTTCCTTTCCAAACTTGTCTACTTCAAAATTACCATAAAAAACTTGTTCTATTTTTCAAAAACTAGGTGTGTATCTCTAACCATAGACAACCAGTGAGTTGAATTCTAGTTGGTTTACCTATTTGGGTTTAAAGGTGGATTTTATTACCCGCGCACATAATAGTTCACATGCATCTACTTCGAGTAGGTCGTTACGGTTACGCGGAGAAAAATAATAGGGGAGCTGGGGGAAAATTAATATAATGGATACTTGGAAACATTTGTTTACTAATTTCTTAAACTAAACATTACTTAAACGTTAAATTAATTAATTAAACATTTATAATGTAATTAAATAATTACCCAGATTGATCAGAATAAATTAAAAACAATAATATACTGGTTATTCGTTTCTCCAACAAACGTATAATATCTTGAAAGTCCTTTCCATGTGTCTATTCCTCCTCCCAGCGCATAGTCTATTTCCAAGGCAATTAATTAAAGTATCTTATTGAGTTGTGGAACAATCGCGAGAGCTTCAAGTTTTGCAGTAAACGAAACTTGCAATATAAATAGCACACTAGACGATGAACAAGAAGAAGAAGTCGGAGCAGCCTGAACTGCTCCGCAGCAGCAAAACTTAAAACTTCATTATGAGGAATGCTGAATGGTGGAAGAAGCGTTGGGTGATTGCATTCAGTGGAATGTAATAAGGTAATTTACTACACGTCGAATGGTAATAGTAACGGTGGTGGTGGTAGATGATGATGATGGATCATTAGCGGAATTCAGGAGTTGACTTGTAAAGGATTTGAGTGAGCAATTTTTTTTGCTATTGTAGTAAGATGATGTACCAGATTTGGTGTTTTTTTGGATGCATATTTAGTTCAAATGATGATTCATGGCAAATACCAAAATTAAAACTTGAGGATACTTTCAAGTATTATCAAATAAAATTACCAATGAACATTAGAATGTATGTTTCAATTTGAATCTGAAGAAATTCTTCAATTTGCTTTTGGACTGTTTGGTAAAATTAGTTACCCTCACCAAAATCAGTTTTTTTTTATTTGGATTAAAACTAGATCTATACTGGATATCAGACAATGTTTCACATCAGAATATTTTTGATATTATTATTAATTTTGTATAATTTTTTCCTAATTCACGATCATCAATTACTCTCTGACCTTCAATTCCTCCTTTTCCCAATGTCTACCCATCAAATCATCCCTTCTTTACATAAACTCCGAAATCTCTTGGTCAGATCAGATCATCAGATCCGACTTCTTCTTCTGCCAACCTTTTATGCTGAGATTAGCTTTGATGGAGATAACCTTTGTACGGATTTAGTAGATGTCCGAACTTTTTTATGAAGATACGAATTGAGAAGTTAGAGGTAGGGGGATTTTGATGTTAAGATGTATTGACGGATTTATAGATGGACTTAGATGGAGACAGGTACATAAACTAGTATAATACTGCGTTTTCTAGTAAAAGCGTTATGAATTTTCGTAATCTTTGACGAGATCTACAGATCAAACCGTTTGTGGTAGAATTATGAAATTTAAATATGTTGTTCCTAAAAACTTAAACTTTAATTAACTTAAATAGTTGTTGAATTTTGTAACTGAAATACAACTGCTTATAATTAAAATGAAAAACTTACAAATAGAAATTCAAAAATAATGTGGTGTTAAACCATTATAAAAACGGTTTATACAAAACTAATAAATAGTCAAAAACAGTCATTTTATAACACTATAGACTGTTGGAACAAAACACTAAAAATTCCTTTACCTTGACCTTTCAAATGGCAAAAATATCGACGCAAACATGATGTCTCTACACCGTACACAAAAACACAAAGATTATCTAAAATGCCAATTATTATCGAATCTGTTTCGATGGAATCGCATTCGACGACTCCACCGTGAAAACAAGAGGAAAACAGAATGGCAATAGAGGGTAAACTGGGAAAATCTACAGGAAAACGAGGAAGGATAACGATTCTGACATTTGAGTTTACGATATTTCAATAACAACGTTTACGAAAATTGTCTTGTACGGAGATTACAGATTATGGCGGAGATCGGTAATTGGGAATTCGGAGAGAACTTGTTTCTTGTCTCATTAAAATTGTATTAAAAGATATTTGAATGTTGAGAAAAGAAGGAAATGATTGATATATACTATATATGGTTTAATCAATTTTTATGACATTATTTTTCATTCACAAAATTTATATAAAAACATATATTACTTATATCTGAAATAAGAAATAAACATTCTTTATATATCTCTAGACGAGTAATTGCAATAATCATTGTATAATCTAAAAAATTTAACTAGTGGGGTGTATGGCATAGTGCCTTAAGGCAAATTTCTGGAACTTCCCATACCGTAACGAAATGTTCGAGGAATACTGAATGTTTTCAAATAGATTATTATTAATATTGTAACATTGTCTAATATTTATAAGAATTATATAAACTGAATTGCAAAGTTGAAATTGTTTGTTTAAAGTATATTAAAGCTATAGTCAGAATTAAAAATAAAATCTGAATTATTTTCGATATACAAAAAAAAACTAAAAAAAAAAATTATACAATTTTTTTTTCCAAAATCAATTATTTTATTAAAACAAGCTGAAAGTTCTTTGAATCATTTAAATTGAACGCTTAGTTCTCTCAAAAACTGCCATTTTTTGCACATTTAGCTCTGTATCTTCGAAATGGCTCACTTCGAATGAGAATGAATCACTTCTCCCAATCATTACTAATTGAATGTTTTCAGATCATTCAAATCGGATGCTCCGTTCACTCAAAAACTCGATTTCTATTTTCTGCACTCTTTGCTCCGTATCTCCGTAACGGCTGGACCTGCCTTTGCCAAAAACTAATCAGCTCTTCTCCCTGTCAATAGGAATCGAATGTTTTTTGAACCATTCAAATCGGTTGATCCGTGCGCCCGAAAACGTGACTGGAAATTTGTATCCATACATACATCCCACGCACACACACATTCATTTTTTCTGAGGTATGCCAAAATGTTCAGAAACCTTCAAAACGTCGAGAAATGTACAAATTTTCAATTTTGATTTTCGGCCCATTACAGTAACTTACCCTACGGGAAGTTAATAAATTAAAAATAGCATTAATTGGAAATTTCAAAAATTGTGAAACCTAAAGTGAAGAAAACTGCATTGATTTTAAATCAGTAAATTCATTAAATTCACGAAATTGATTAATAGAATAAATACATTTGTAACAGTAATAAGATCAAAATTATTATTTAACATAATTGATAAATTAGATAGATGATAATTTTATTAAAATTACTTCTATATATTTTAAGCCATTATTTTATCTTGAGCACAGTCTTGTTTGCACTCCCAACACTTTTATTTTCAGCCCTGACAATAATTCTACTGTTTTATTCAAACTTCTAGCTCTAATCTACCTACCTAAACTCAAATTATAACTTCAGCTACTAGTTTTGAATTCAACCACTTACTGTAACCAGATCTTTGTTCTACCTCCAGATCCCAGGTTTTGCTTCAAGCATCTAAATTCTGGATCTAACCTATAGATCTGGTTTCAAGCCTTTCTAGTTCTTGCTTCAAGTTACTAATTCTTGCTTCAAGCTACTAGTGCTACTAGTAGTCCATAGTTCGATCATTAGCCCATACTCTCAAATCCAACTCCAACCCCTGCTTCTACTACTAGTTCCTAGTTCATAGTTCCAGTTCTAATTCCAGTTCCAGCACATATCATGTTCACGAGCTTTAAACGTGAGCTTTCGCCATCCCGGAACTAAAGATCGAGGCGGCGATAACCGCCATTTCGGATAAATATAGTTTACGACTCCCAACATTCGCGAATGGCCGCGGTGCGGTGGAGACGCAATATGGTAATAATATCGTCGATAATATCGTTCTAGAATTTTTGATCAAACACACATAGAAGTCGAAGTGGAATTCCAATTTCCATTTTGAAGTTATTGCATTTGCATTTATGCATATATTCATATTTGTGCATTTACGGACGTATAAAAGTTGTAAAAAGGTTACGAATACGATCTGAAATTGAAGCAGAACATTTGTTGACCCATTTTGCACGTTCGAACTTATTAAATTTCGAAACGGACGAAATAGATAAATATAAACGCATATATATCGAACTGTTATTTTATAGTAGAATGAAAGAACGAAAACAACCAAAAAGTATTGTTTTCATATTGTTGATTATAACATGAATTAAAATATTATTTTTTCTCTTTCAGACGTGATCTTCTCTTGAAAAACGCAATCAGTTCTCCTCCTCAGCAAGCTCCAAAATCTTCCCAAAACGATCAACTGACCGCTCGGTGGTTGGCAGAGAGCGTAAACGCTCTCCGATCGGAGATGTTAGAACTCCAAAAGACCAGCAACGCATCTTCCATTCTAGTCATCCAGCAAAAAAAT
>NW_020536999.1:24681673-24831673 GCF_003426905.1 Ctenocephalides felis
CCATCTGGCGGTCAAAAATGATCATAAGACATATGCACATCAAATTATCAGATATTTTATAGACATTTTAACAATAAGTATAAATTTTTTTTTACATTACTATGGGTTCCGTACCAATGCTTATCCGTTAGACGGCGGCGCGGCGCTTACGCGCTTCGATATTTCGTCTCTATGCAATTAAAGCAGTACGATTGCTTTGAAAAAAAGTTCAAATTTCCAAAATATGTCAAAATAAAGAAAAAAAAATTTTTTTCAGAAAAGTATTTTTTTGTCAAATGCTAATCGTTTTTAAAAAATAATAATATTTGGAAGTTTCAGCAATTTGCCTTAAGGCTAGATGCCACGCGCCCCATTAGTTTAAATTTAAAATGCAGTTTTAGTCCTTGATTAGGTATTTAACTTATGATCCTGACAATGCCTCTGAATTTTCGAGCTTGTCAATACTGTCACTTTCACTTGATTTTTTTAACTAGGCAAACCTTGAATTTGTGATTTCACCAAGAATCTGAAATTCTAAGCCTAGCAAAGCCCAAAAGTTTTTAGGGCCCAAACAGCAAAAACAGGGCCCAACATTTTAAATCATTATAACCATATTTTTTGTCAAAACCTTAAATTTGTAACCTTGACATTTTTGAAACTGTCGAAACCCTAAATTTCCAGTCTGCTAGAAAACTGAAATTTTCTTTACAAGACCATGAATTGCTAAGAATCAAGTATTTTCATTCTGCTTAAGCCAAAATCAATTAGAATCCAAATACTAACTTATCTTCCTGTCTAGGATATAGATTATTGACTCTGATAAAGACCCAATTTTTTCGTACACTGTTTTTAAGGCTTCTTGAAAATCATCAAAAATTTGACATCCATCCAAACACAAAATCCGACATCCAATCGAGTTCAGATATCAAGTGTGTGATCAAAACTAGCTGCTGTAAAATAACAAGAACTGCTTTTATAAATTATAATAAAATCCAACATTATATTTCCCAGCTCCATCCAGCATCTAACTATCTCCACACAAATCCAGGTCAATTCAATTCATTCCCTGATATTACTTTTGCGGCAAAGCCTTATTAAAAACAAGCCATCACCGTCTCCTTGTCCCCATGTAACTTGCCCATAGGACAAATACCGTCGCGAAGTAAAAGCAAATATGCGAATTGCATAGTTAGTCTTGGGAATTCCTCCAGTTATAGTTCCAGTTTCAGTTACAGTTCGTTTGTCCTTCCTGCTATAATTAAACTTCGGTGTGACAATAAAGCCAACTGCGAGAGGGATGGTGATGGACTTACTCACATATTTCCCTCGGGAATCAGAGATACTTCGAAAAATATATACGAGATATAGATTGCTTGACAACTCCAGATATAACGGATGGTGGCATTTATTTGTTTCTATTGTAACTTTTAAATGGTAAATCTAGTATTTGACAAATTGGACAAAATTAAATAATATTCAGTATTTTCACACGCTGAAGCAACACGGAATACACTAAGATCATATTTTAAATTTTTAAAATTAATCCATGCCATTCAAATTGATCCAAACAATTCGCAGTATCTTTTTTTTCAAAAGACAATATAACGTTAAGTACTCAAAACTTTGAAAGTAACCAAAATCTAAAAATCATCCAAACCGGTACAATGGCCGACAAAGCCTTCCTCCTGATTCCTCTATCTATCTCAACTATCTGCCAATAGGATTCAACCCTTGCCCTCATCCCACCACCACCTTCTCTGCGGTCCTGCAATGATAATAATCAACTCCTCAGACCCTTATTCCAGACTGCTCCTTCGCGTTAATTAGACACATGACGTGAAGGCATCTAGGATTTGTCATCATTAGTACCATAATTAACAACCCACTTCTAGCGGAGCGAAGCCATCCTAGGATTCTAGCCGATTGGAAGAAGGATTTTGCTCGTTAGTAGTCTCTTGTGCGAAGGCGGATGATGAGAAAAAAAGCAGGAGGAGAAGGAAATTGTTAGAAATAGTCCTGAGGATGACTACTTCTACGTCAATTATATTGGAAGTTCATTAGAGTGAAAGGATTGGGGATTATTTTTATAAATGAGGCGATAATGAGGCATTGGATATTTAGGAGTCCCAGAAAGTTCATGCAGGCAATTGGGTACCAGATTATTCGACTGGCCCTATTTGTTTAAAATAACAAAATGTTAATAAATTTATCAAAATTATGAGAGTTACTGTGTTCGGATTGTCCCAAAATACCATACTGTTCAGACCCTCCAAAATATCAAAATCGTCCAAAACGACCAGAACTTCTAAATAATTTCGAAATGTCAATTCTGCTGAAACATTCAACAGACATTCAATGATGTTTTGATGGTCGTAGTAGATGCATAGTCTTAACTAACCATAATTGCAAAATATGGTTGGTCTAATTTTAATCACCCCTATTGATGTCCTTTGTATCAATTCTTTCGTCGTTGGCTCCACGTCTACAGCATTAAACCTTTCTTAATTGCTTTTCACTCCCACGTCGACGTAAGACTTTAGGTGTGATATCAGTGCACGCCTTCTCTAATCGTGTTTTAAGAAAACAAAACGCCTTATCGTAACTTTGCAGCCGAAGTGGCTTAAAGGCTCCTTTGCTACAAAGAGGCCGGAGAGGAATTGGAAGCCCTACAGCGACTCGGTGTTCTTAAACATCACGATGGTAACTGAATTTGGGGATTTATATTTTATAGAGTGTATCAATACTCTACCATTGTGATGTGAAGATGCAACAACTCAGTAAGCTTTTAAGTCATTAAAAAACATGGAAGTCTGTAAAATTCAAATAAGCATTTGACTACCGACGCAGCAAAAGTACACATATTTTTTTGGACGCTTATAACTTCTAATATGCTAGTTGTCAATGAATGGTGTATTAGGCAAATTCGTATATATTTAAATAAACTATGAGTTTCTCTAACAACGCAACCTGGTATACTTATAAGACCTATATAAAAATGAATGAAATTCGTTGCACCTCGTAAAGCAGAAAAGCAGTAAGTGGTAAAATCTTTCATAATTTTTAACTATTTGCGGTAAAAAAGTATGTATAAAATTAAATAAACTACTAGTTTGTCTAACAGCAAAATATCCTAGAGCAACTCGATATGTTCATAAAAAGCGAGACAATATAAGAAATATTTACAAACAGCGTTAGAAATCAAGGAATTTTATGCCCTCTTTGACGCATTGTTTTTATGTTAGTAAACATTTTATTTCAACATGTTTATCGATTTAGATTTCCTGTCTCTTACAATTTTGTTCGAAACGTGTACTAAAATATTTATTAATATTTCTCGGATTTCTTCTTCGAATAAAATTTTCATACACCCACGAGCGAAAATGTAAACGATGCACGAAATTGAAGAAGATTCTTTTTCGCATTTTTTTCGCACAACAGACGTTTGTATTTCTTATTTCACGTTATTGTTATTTTATAATTCTGTTAGTAGGCACTTCTTTTTCACACTGAGTAATTTAATACAGGAAAACACAGGCATTTCCTCTGCTGTTTTTCTCGAGAAAACGCGAGCAAAAATTTATGTGCTCGTAATATATATATATATATATATATATATATATATATAGTATATATGTATATATATATATATATATATATATGTGTGTGTAGAATTATATGACCTGGCAGAAAAATGTACCATGAGAAGATTTGAAATAAAAAATGAGCTATAAATTGTGTTAATTTGAAACAACTTTTTTATTTACGATTTTGTGGCTCATATTGAGTTTTATCATTTGGGATTGGATTAAGTTGTAGAAAATTTTTGTGTTAGTAAATATTGTAGTTTATTTAATTTTGTATAAATTTGCCAAATATATGAACTTCATTAAACCAACGCTTTGAAAGATACATTAAACAAGTAGGTTAACAATCAAAAATACATGCATCAATGTTCTAATTTAGATTTATAATTTCTTTCCAAGCACCTAGTTGTTGAATGGTTCATATTAAGTGTAAAATAATTCAAACTTAAAACGACCTGAAACAAAAAAGTATGCCTTATATTTTTTTTACCCCTCTTTCCATTTGGGCATCACCTAATAAATGTCCTACCCTATTTTTATATCCCGCAAAGTTTGCGAAAGGATTCGACCGTCAGCCGCTTTTTGCTGCCTTTTTAATATTTAATTCGAACGTTACACGGTTCGATAACAATTTTTAGGGCTTGTATTGGTTTTTGGGTACCTGCTGAAAACACCGGAACACATCAAACGGAAGGAAGGAATTATTTGATGGTCCACCATGACCACCCCGGGAGAGTAGAAAAAGGTAATTGATTGTTGATGGTGCCCATTAGTGACCAGTTTGGTCTAAAACTAGTTGAAGTGGTAAAAGATCAATTATCCTGAATTTGCTAATAGTAAAAAACAGACCAAAACTCAAAAAAAAAAGTGTGCGCGTAAGTTTCACACGCGATTGAAGTAAAACTTATTTGTTACTGTACAAGATGGTATTTAAGTAAAAATAATACATAATATAACAATTTTGAATAATGTTTATTAGTAATATGGAAAATGGTCGTGATGCACACATTTATTAGTGTCAACCATAATACACATTTATATAATGATAAATTATAAATTATATATTTATATTAGCATTAAAAATATGTACAATATTTAAAAACAATAATGTGATTAAAGTCATACTTCAAATATGACATGATCAGTTTGTCATTGTAATTAGCATTTAGAAATGAATCTTAATTAGAGAAATGAAGTAATTGCTAATTAATAAAATCTATAATATTTTTTCACACAGTAGATTATGTTAAACAACGCCTGAACAAATATTGTTTTTGCAACTTCACTCATTACGTAATTGTGTTTGAAGAACTTCATGCAATCAAAATTAAAATACATTCATTGACTGCTTGTATTTTTTTTACTTTTTCGCTGGCAATATAATCTCATTCTTTGAACAGCTGTAATATCTGTCTTGTCTAAAAACTATTTTCCATTTCAATAACTTCAATAGATTTATAGTTGCATTTATTTTATTATTTTCATTATAATTATTTACAGAGGACAGAGTAAAATATTCTTCTGATTCAGACATTTTTCATTAAATCAAGATTTGTTCTGCCGTAACATTTCCGTTGCATTTGTACAGATTTGCACCCTAGCCGCGCCTAAAGAAGTTTCACTTAAAAAAAACAGATTTTGGATTTTGTTCATATCTCGAAATTGACAACTATTTATGGATTATATGTTGAACATTTTGTTGTATGTAAATGGTGTTTTTGACAAATTTGTACAAAATTCAATTTTATAAAAATTTCCCATAGAAGAAACCCTATAGCAAGTTAGTATGCCTTAGACTCGGCTTAGAATATGAAAGTCTCTATAAAATAATTATTGTTGCTAGTTTATTCCATTCAATTAGTATGAATAATATTTGAGAAAAAATTGTAAAAAAATAATGAAAACACAATATTGTTTAATATCTCAAAGTCTTCGGTATGACCTAAGAGTGCTCTAGAAAGCTATATAGTAAATTATGATCCGCCTTAGCCGTAGCCCGTGATTTCTTTTATCTAGAGAATCAAATAGATTGCCCTGGGAAAAAAGTACCCGTAGGATAAGAACCGCCATGGCGGTTTTTGCATACATAAAAATATATGAAAGGCTATAATGCATATTGATAGGAAGACCTCGGGTGTCCTCGCGTCCTCGCATTTTTACTGTTATTATAATTCTGTCATATTATTTTATGGCTTCGAAGATAAGGAAGAAAGGAAGATCAGGACGAGGTGGCGGATGAGGAAGACTCAGAATGAAGATTTTTACAGTCTTTTGTGATACTAAATCATCCGGCAAATGTATATAAGTATGGTTCTTTTCTAGAGGTAGATAGAAAAAAGTGGCGGTGCTATAAATTTTATTAGATAAGGATTGTGGTGGCGGACGACTGGTTTATATTTCGTTACATAGTTGGAACGAAATTTATAAGATAGTTATTAAATTTTAAAGTTGCACAATCCGTGGAGTATAGAGTCAGAAAATAAAGCTATACAGTTTTATTATATAATCGGGAATTATATATTTATTATATAGATTGCAACTTTTAAACAAATATATTTATATGAATAATATATAGAGAGTTTATATAGATTTAAGTAATTTTTAATATATATTATCTAACAAATTTAGATCTTACAGCGACTTGATGTATGTACTTCAAGTTTCATGAAAAATAGACTACAGCTATAGCTGATAGCTAAAGTGCAAAATCTATATAAGTTCTCTATGTATTATCAATATAAATATATTTGTTTAAAAGTTGCAATCTATATAATATCGTGCATAAATCATGCATATATATTTACTATTTTTAATGCAACTTTCGATGAATAGAATAGAAAGAACAAGTAATTCATTTAATCATTTTATAAATCAATATAACATTTTATGAAATGCAATTTTAAGTTTAAACTCAAATTTAAGAAAATTTCCTATAAATTCATTTAACAGAAATTTAGTTATCGGTAAAACTGTCTAAGAGTAAATACACCATAACTATGTGTGCTAGAAAATCAATAAAAAAATTCTATGTAAAGGCAGCGTCAACCAATTAAATTAAAACTATTAATATTGATTATAATTTCTCAAAACAATCGATCTATATTAAAATTCAATATTAATGCCCAACATGGAAGCTCTACTCGGTGGACATTGAAATCACTATTTCAAATAGATCACAAATACAAATGCATCAACTATTGGGCATAATCTAAATGAATAGATTTATTCAATACTCATATTGTAATATTCAGAAAAATTGCCTAAAGTAAGTAAAATTGTCAATAATTTTATAGGAATTAAATAATCTGTAATTGCTTTGAGATAAGGCTTTTGCTGTCTATGGATCAAATAAAGATATTCAAAATACCAAAAGGTTAGTGAAAAAAAAATTAAACTACCTTTTACTGTTTCTGAGATAATCGCTTAAAACCATTTTCAAAAGTTCGCATTCTTTTAAAGCATTTCTCTCGAAATAGTCCAGTCATTACAGTAAGTTCACCTCGGAATTCGAAATATCCAGCTGTAAGTCTGTAAATACTGTATATTGACACCCTAAAAGTTGTCTTAAAACCTACATATAGTACATACACTTTACCAACTTTACTATATACAGTATTTACAGACTTACAGCTGAGTATCTCGAATTCCGAGATTGTTACCTAATTTAAGCTTAAATGATTGGACTGAAAACTATTTGAACTTCGGCAGAAATATTTTTATAGCAGACCCTGTGACTTTATAAGGTCATCAGGAAATATACTATTGAAGTTTGAGCAACATTGTAAAACCCTTAAATTGATAACGGATTATCCATACAAAGCTCCAACTTTAGTTATCGAAATGATCTCTACCGACGAGCAAAAAAGGAACAAAGTGAAGCAAGAGTAAAAAGAATTTCACCATCGCGCAAAAACAAATATAGCCAAATAAATACCCACAAGAGAAGCTATCTCTAAATTTTCAAATCCACCCACCGATACTTTATTCCGAATAAACTATTACAAATCCCACTTTTCCCAATACGGAAACGCTTTTCCCGCTTTTCCCTGCGCCGGAATCGGAAGTATCCGTCGGTGGGCGGACATGACGGCGGTTTCGGCGTATTGAGTAACCGAACGTCGTGAATTTATTCCGAAATACATAGCAAAGGCGGCGTATGGGAGAATAATCTGCCTCCTGAATTTGACATGAGGGGGCGGCTGTGATGCACCGACGAAAGGAGGACGAGGACTCCAGGAGATACATACATATATGTAAATACACACCCACACATATGTACATATACACTTCAGTTCTGCGATTGAACTTAGTAGCACATCTGTTTAATCTAAATAGTTTTTGAACTCAATTGTGTCCATCCAATATAAGGAAAATGACAACTTAAATATTATCAAATAACGTCACGCCTTTGTCATTACATAGGAAATAGGGAATAGATATTAATTTATTATATATAAAATTATTTATATCATTAGATAAGGCGCCATTGGGATCCATCCATTAATCATTTACTCTAAAGGAGGGTGAAGGGTTAATAAACATTTTCGAAATGTAACGTGATGGAGGGGGAGATGGATCCAGTAGGATATCACGTGCATTTATTTTTTATATGAAAGAAAAAACAAAAATGCCAAAATTTGCCAAATAGTTTACGATTATTCATAGATACTGAAAATATACATGTGATGTTGGGTGGGAGAGTGTGCTAAATTTTAAATATTTTGGACGTATCACCAAGAAAAGGGGATCCAAAAATCCTTAAAAATCGATATTGGGTGGGGGAGAAGAATTAATTATAAATATTACCACCAAGCGAAAGGGGGTTGAAAAATCTTTAAAAATTGATCACGTGATTAATAAACAACCCAAAATAAATTAAGATTCAGTATGCTCATCAGTAAAGTTGTTTTCCCTCTTTGAGTTGCAATATCCACTCTGTACGTTTCGGATACAATATCTGTGTCATCAACTAACCCTTCAAAAATAATTAGAATATAGACAAAATTAGATGCAGAAACAATTTAAGAAAAAATATTTACAAATAAATATTAATTTAAAATTTAAGTATAATTCCTAAAATAGAACAGCTGATCACAGTTTTGACTGAGTTTTAGCAATGTGAAATCAAAACTAAAGAAAGTAGATAAATAAAAATTATTAATACAGATATGTATCATCACTTTAATATTATCGTATTGGTATTATCACATTGGAATAATCGAATTGGAATCATCACATTGGAATAATAGCATTAGAATATAAGCATTCGAATAATCCTATTGGAATTACCACACTAAAATCATCACATTGGAATAATCATATTGGAATCAACACATTTGGAATCAACACATTTGGAATCAACACATTTGAAATCAACACATTTGAAATCAACACATTTGGAATCAACACATTTGGAATCAACACATTTGGAATCATCGCATTTGGTATCATCAAATTAGTATCATTACAATAGAATCATTACAATAGGATAATCACATTCGGAATGATCACATTTGGAATGATCACATTTGGAATGATCACATTTGGAATGATCACATTTGGAATGATCACATTTGGAATGATCACATTTGGCATCATCACATTTGGAACCATCACAATGGAATCATCACAATGAAATCATTGCATTAGAATTATCACAAAACAATCATAACACTTTAAACATCACAGTAGAGTCATAACACTGTTAAAAACACGGTGCAATCATTAAACTTCTAACATCACATTATGTCGATTATATATATATATATATATATATATATATATATATATTACTTTTCTACGACCCAAAAATTTCATATCTCACCTGTCGTGGCGTCATGAAAATCTCTCCCCAACACCCCGTGTCCCGTAAAAACAACTATTATTCCCGACTGAATGATTCGTTGACATGCCACTTGATACATTCGAATCGAATTCTATTGGAATCGATTGGAACGGAATGGAAAAAAATAATATACACTCGCGACATAAAATAAAATCGACAGTTTATCCATGGAGAGAATGAGGAGCAAATTGCTCTCGTTAGTCGTTAAAATCAATCGCTTCTATTTTTTCAAGGAGTAGGTCAACTATATTGTATTGGAAGTACTAACACAAATGTCGCCGGTGAGATACAATGATTGTTATTGGAGATATCTGAAGTGGTGGAAAAAAATTGAAGAAGCATTATCACATGGACTGGTCTAGTTTTGTCTACTACCGTTTTTGCTTTAGCTCACGCTCTCATGATTCCAGTATGATGGTTTATGTGTAATAATTACGAAGACATGTTTCCAGTGTGATGATTTCATGAACATGCTTTCATAAAAGTAACTTCATACAGATGACTCCAAAGAGGTGATCCTGGTACTACTCTAATATAGTGATCTCCAAAATACCATTTGCCAATTATGGTCTTTCAAGTATTATATTACATGTGTCTTTCAAGTATCATCTCACAATGCAATCACTTCCACTGTGATCTTTTCCAGAAAATTCATACCTCTCTCAGAGATTCTCTCCAACAATTTCCAATTTGGTATTTGTAAATAATGTGTAATTTAATTTTTAGGAAGTAATTTATCTCAAGCGCCAATAAAACGAAAACACTTCCTCCTTCCACTCCTCTGCCCTGTTTCTCGTTTCCACCTGAATAAAAAATGGCACGTCAACCTGTCTTTAGATGGAGAAACATTGAAATCTTCCGACTTTTGTCGAAGAATCTCCTTCCACGATTTCCCATTTTCCATTTTCCAGGTATCGAAGTGTGAAAGAAAAATTACACGGGGAAATAGATTTAGTCGCAGCGAGAACAAGAAAATGCGGAAGTAGAAGGGAACTAGTGGTGGATCATTAGACTAGAAATATTACACCCGCATGATATAATTTATATCTCATAATTAATATCTTAAAAATATTAATTACCAAACTTATTAATTTATTCTTATTTTTATCTTCTAATTAAGATCAAATATTGAATTTTGCAAGTCCCTGTCCCTGTTTCGTTCAAAAGCTCAACGGATCACGTGCGATAGTTCGCCGCTCCGATGGGTTTATCGTACGAGAACAATCTATTATCGGATAGACAATGGCCTATTTGTAGGATTTGGATTACAATAGAGGTATGGAACACATGAATGGGTTTACTTGGATTCACTGATACCCTCAAACGTAGATGGAGGATAAGAGGACGAACCGAAATTGAAAATAAATTTTTTTGTTGAGCTTATTGCTAAACTGACCATAAGACTATCATTTTTGTAAGCAAACTTATGAATTTTAGTGTTTTTTATAATAATAAATATTTAAAATTTTGACATATTTAAACTGCAATATAGTGCAATATAAATAGTACATCCAATGCAGCTAGATAGATAGATTCTTAAAGTAATAGCATTTTCAGGTAGTAATACCTGGTCTCCCTGTATGACTCAAGTACAAGAGAGAATTTAAACCGAAGGCGATTAGTGTTTTTTTACAATATAAATAGTTTGACAAAAATCGTTTTAACTCAATTTTTCGAGTAGGAAACTTTGTTGTATCTAACAGGCACAACAAAAAATAACCTACCCCAATTTCAGAATTATAGTACCTACAAACAGTGCGTGCTGAAAAGTACATTCAAAAGTTAATTATTGGTAATAAAAAATGATTACTAGACTGACTATAAATTGGCAAAAATCACTTTGAAACTAAATTTTTTCGAAAAATGCATCAATTATTTCAATTGTTTCAATGATATTAAATATTTAATCCAGACTTTTTGGCAGAAATCTTCGGTTTCTCCTAAGAGTTCTGCCAAAAATTTACAGTTTGAGAAGCTCCGCCATCCCCTATCCACCAGGATGCGTTCAAGGGGGTACAAGAGGAGCAAAATCGGACCATTAAGTACTCGAACTATGGGAGACAAGTACATAAACTGATTTCACGAAACGGCCTCCGGTATCTACCTATATGATTAAGGTTTAAGGGCTACTCCATACCTCTATCTCTCGACCTCAATCTATACCTTTGGAATTATGTTTTACAAGATCATTAAACAGTTTATAGCATCTGGGCATGCAGAACTAGTATAAAATAGTTCGAGATAATATTAGAACAAGAAAATAATATTAGACATTATTAACTTCCCAAAGGAGAAGTTTATGTTTTCATCAAAAAATCCGATTCGCTAATTTTATGTTTTCTCGACGTTTCAAACAACTCTGAATCGAATGAGACCAAATTTGGAAAAAGTATGTGTGTGTGAACAGATTTTTTGCCGTAAATCGACGTTTTCTCATAATGGCTGGACCAATTTCAAAAATTTAAAAGCCATTCGATGTATCTCGATGAGGACTAGCGTTTATCAATTTTGCGCGACGATCAGCCAAGCCGTTTCTTTGCTGCGATTTTTTCTGCGATTTTTATTATTATTTTTTTGACGGCAGATACCATAGTCTTCTAGATCATACTAAAATATTACGGCTCTACGACAATTGGTTTATTTTTAAAAATTCGTCAAAGTTTGCAAAAATTTGTATCGTTTTTTTGGCATTTGTCAAAATTAGACCTTTCATCGACGTTTTCTCAAAAACGCCTGAACCGATTTCAGAAATTTAAAAATCATTTGATGTATGCGACGATCTGCTAAGCCGTTTCTTTGCAATATGAAAAAAAGTGTTAAACTTTTCGTCCACATTTAAGCTCATACTACCGAATCGATTTTATAAAATTAAAAACTGTTCGAAAGATATTACTAATTAGTTTTAGGTGAAAATCTATCGAGCCGTAATTCGTTGTTGAAAAAAAATTTGAGCCAACTTTTATAAAACTTTTTTTGATTATATATATCATGGTCTTATAGAACTTACTGAAATATTACGGCCTTACAACAAGTAGTTTAATTTTAAAAGTTTGTTAACATTAAAATTGGACGATTTTACTTGGTATAACTATAGAGTACTTGGTTTTAATGAACGTATCAAGCTCCTATTGAAATTGGTTCAATTATAATAATTGTTGATTTCTGAAAATTTACTTTTAGAATATACTCCGTGTCAAAGTGTTCGTTCGTATTCAATTATGTGTAATAAATCCACTCGGAAACTTTTAATCACTCATAATTTAATTTAGTTTTTATTGATTAAGTCGATTAATTACACATATCGGAAAGTTCATGTAATTTGCCTCAAGGCAAAATACCAAACCGTTTTCTGGACTTCAAAAGTTTTGAAGTTTTTAATTTGGAGAAGTTTTCTAGACTCATTCATATAATGATAGTATGTACCGATCTGTTGTAGGTCATTAAAAGTGTCAGTATATAGTGTCAGATATTATTAAAAATAATTAATATTACTGGTAGAGTTCGAATGTTACAATAGATATAATAGATAGATGCAGAAATGATTCGCAAGTCAACTGACGATAAAAGCACTTGAATGCCTCCGATGGTTCAATCGCAAATTTTGAATATACTGAGTTTCACAAGGATACTATAACATAATATTATTATAGATTATTTCAGTTTATAGAAGTATCCCGAACAAACCATTCATATACATCCAAAAGTGTAGACCATAAGGTCTAACGGTCAGTCCGGTTGGATAAAGTGTAATATATAAATATGATTGCACTTGCTCTAATATAAATAGTGCACATGGTTCATTTCAAGCAACGTTTTCGCAAAACCTAACGAGTTAACCCAATTACACGTAATTAATTACATTAACTTATATATATTAGTCAGTGTTTTCTATTAAATTATCGTCCCTGTATCGTATCATCGGCAAAGTATCTGATGAAGCGAAATAGAGTAGGTGGTGTGCAACCGATAGCTCCAGCACGCTTCGGTTCATATCCAATTTATCAATCTTCCGTATCGATAATTTCAATTGGATACGAAAGTGTATTCCAAAAAAAATCGGAATAGACAGTTTTAGGGTTCCGTACTCGAAACAAACTTACGCACGAAATAATATTTGATTGAAATGCATTTTAAAGAAAGGTGTTGGAATAAAAAATAGATAAACGGCGCACTGTTTGTGTTACGACCTTGTAGTTTTTACTCATTACATCGTTAGGAAAGTCTGAAAATTCTTAGTTCTTTTCTAATATATCGCAACTTCGAATTTCACACGGTGTGGCCTACAGGCGAGTTGCAGTTGAAGAATTCATGAAAAACTGAAAAATCTTGTGAAAATTATATGGACAATTAATATATTATTTTATTGGTTATTTTATTCTGAACAAAAATACAAAAATTTTTTCGTATCTTTTACAGTTTAGCTTATAACGTGCAATTTGTGTGAATGTTTAAATGTTGGAATGCAAAATACGGTTAGGTTCCAGCAATTATCCACGCTATTCGATATTTCTCTAAAGAAACTATATAAAGTATTATACATTGTTAGAAAGGTCTCAAAATTGTTAGTTCTTCTTCCATATATAGCAATTTCGAATTTCGCACGGTGTGACCTATAGGCGAGTCGCAGTTGTAAAATTCACGAGAAACTTATATTAATTTTTTTCTGCATCTTTCGTCCGAACAAAGTTTTTTCGTGACTTTTACAGTTTAGCTTGTACTTTAGAATCCTAGCTTGTAATATAGAAGTTTATAACAAGTTCTAGAATCATTAAACTGTTTTTACAGAATTTTCAGTCACAATAAATTATATCAAATTATTCATATGCGGCGAACATAGCCGAATCGGTAAGTGCTTGATTTGCATATACAAAAGTACTCAGATCGAGTCCCGGTCGAGTATTATATATAATACAAATATAAAAACTGATATGGATCTGAATTAAATGTGACTTGTGTTGATTGACTTAATGTGAATTGTACGTTGAGAATAAGGTAATGGTTTAGAATTTCAAGGAGCTCCTTGTTTTTTAGGAGGCCTGATTTGTACCTACTAAGACGTGAGAGTTAGAAACGCAATTTCTCAAAGTCTTTGATAACAATAAATAATAAAATTGATACAATATTCCAAAAAAAAAATTGAATAAAACTATTTTTCAGGAAATTATGCGTAAATTAAAAATCAATAATTAATAAATCATGTTGGAATTTAACTCAGTTCAAGGATCTTTCCTGGAACATTATCTCTAGATTTAACAAAATCTAATTTATTTCTCAATTAAATAAAGATTTTGATCGCTGCATAAGATGCAACGTTGCCACTACAACCTTGCAATTTTAAGAAGTCTTTCTTTAAAGTGTCTACTAGACTAAAAAACAATAAAATTTGACAGTTTTCGCAAAATTTTAATTTAAAAAGATTTGTAGTAAACTACATATATGAAAAAAAAATCACTAAAATTCTGAAGTCTCACTTTCAAGGAGCTACACAGGACGAACCGATTTTTCTGCAAACTTGAAACTTATGCATATGTCTTCGGCTATAACAACAAATAATAAAATTAATAATTATATGTATTAACAAATTTTAAAAGCATACCTGGATGTTAAATATTGATAATATGAATTAAGTAACAATTAGAGCTTTAACAAACTACACAGAAGGCCTATTTAGTTGCAGTCGCAAAATTATTATTTTTTAATTATATAAATATATATATATATATATATATATATATATTACCTCAATCAGTTTTACTTCGTTCTCAATTTTTTTCTGTAAGCCTATAAATCTAAATCGAAAAAAAATAAACGACTATTTGTTGTCGGAGTCAAAGAAATTCAATATTTCTCTCAGTAATCCTGTAAGAAACACACGCCCGATCACGAGTGAGTTGGCTGAGTGGCAAAATCGCTTTTTCTATAAAAAAATCATTCATTCTAGCGACTTCTGAGCACAAAACAGTTTTAAGCTTCCAAAAGCGCAACTGGAAATCCGGTAGAGAGTTAGTGACGCCCTGGTGAGCCCCCTTAGGAAGGTGATGGAGACTACCTTCCGCGTATTCATACATTTAGTTTTAGAAATGTATGTGGAGAAGGCGTAATTATTGCCATGTTTGCATGGTGAAATCGATAAAATTGGGGGTATATTCAGAATGTAACCTTATTCAACCTTGTATGATTATAAATTACGTATTAGGTTTAATAAATTCACTTGCTACAGGTTAATGGATTTATTAGTTAAACCTCTTGATTAAGTCCAATGTTATGTAACCGTTTGAGAACTCGGTATATTTTATATAGTTTATGTGAATTTATCTGATAGCTTTTAAATCGTTCGAATAAAATATTTTGATAACTGGTACAAAATTAAGTTACCTAGAATATTATGTAATATCTAATGCCCTTAAACAACTTTGTATGTATTAAAATCGAGCTTAAAATAGATATAAATAGCTTAATCATTACTGGTGTTCATTTATACGGTAAATATACACAAAATTAGATAATGTAAAATATTTTTTAAGATTCTAATGCCCTGCATCAATTCTGTATAAAAAAATTGCTAGCAAAAGTAGGTAAAAATACAACAAATCAGCGTATTTTAGACAAACTTATACCTTTAAAAAAACACTGTATGACGCAATTTATAATACAAATTCGTAAATATACTATACTACTCCTTGAAGTTTATAATTTTTCCAGTTAAAGGCATTTTATATAGTAGTGGAAAGTAAACGCATAGATGTAAATAGTAATCAAAGTTTGTACATATTGACTCTAGTTACATACGTATATAAAAATAATGCTTAAAGCTCTACACAAAATATGTATATAGTATCAAAATAAGATTATTCTATATGTGTATTTTTTCCAAATCTTCCACCATCTTTCACCGTAATCCTCCACCATATCGTATGACAAACCGATCAATTTCATTCGTTTTTTTCCTTATGAGTCTTAACCTCCTCCTTCTAGTCTCGGAGGCTCTCGGTGCCAATTATCACCTAAAGGGGGTATCGGGTTTGAATAAAAGAGCCCCCATGATAGATGTATCGCAGCAATGAAACAGGAATTGTGTTAACGTCATTCACCGAAAATAACTCACGAGACGAGAGCTTATTGAATTACATCGGAGAAAGATGATGAAAATGTTTCGTCGTCGTCGAATATATCGGGCGAAAGCATTTCTTAAAGCAGAGGAAATAGACGGAGAGCAACGGGGAGGTAAACAGTCAATTGAATTATGTATGTGCATGAAATATAACATTAAATAAATTAATAACTAGAACAACTATAATAAACATCATTACCATTAAAACTTCCAAAATCTTTACATCAAGTTCTTATAAGAACTTTTAACATAGTTGGCGAAGTTTTATAAGAATTTTTTTGGATGTTTGTAAGTTTCAAATTAGAAAAACCGTGATCAAACACAAATTTATGCAAAAATATGCCATAAACAAGTCTAAATATTCCGTAGACAGAACTAGATTGCCATTGACTATATTTCATAAACGAATCTACATTCCAGAATATTATAAAATAAGCCTCATGAAATTTGAATAAGCTTAAACAACAACATAAATGAAACAAGACTAAGCATTATAAAGATTCTCTAATCTCTTAATTTGTCACGAATTATACTGAATGCCATAAAATAGACTAAATATGGCATAGACGAGTTTGAGTGACTAAGTATCAAAGTCATCTAGTATAATCAAGAAATGCCATAGAGAAGGACCAGTGTTATTGACAAGCCTAAATATAACAATGGATATTGAATGTTTAGATGTCACAAAAAAGCCTCGACTCCATGAACAAGTCCAGTATGATAGAAATAATATTAATAAACAGAAATAAATTAGACATCAACAAGTAGATAAAATATATAAATTAATATTAAGCCTGGTAATCTCCGTTAAAATTCACTGATCTTATTCATTTATTAACTCTAATTCCACTGTTGATCTCTATCTCTTGTTCTCTATCTTTTGATTTCTGTCCTATCTTTTGTAATCTCTCATATCTCTTGGTCTCTCTCGCATCTCTTGGTATCTCTCGTATCTCTTGGTATCTCTCATATCTCTTGGAATCTCTCATATCTCTTGGAATCTCTCATATCTCTTGGAATCTCTCATATCTCTTGCAATCTCTCATATCTCTTGGTCTCTCTCGTATCTCATTGTCTCTCTCGTATCTCATTGTCTCTCTCGTATCTCTTGGTATCTCTCATATCTCTTGGTATCTCTCATATCTCTTGATATCTCTCATATCTCTTGGTCTCTGCCCTATCTGTTGGTCCCTGCCCTATCTGTTGGTCCCTGCCCTATCTCTTGCGCTCTCTCCTATCTCTTGCTCTCTCTCCTATTTCTTGCTCTCTCTCCTATCTCTTGCTCTCACTCCTATCTCTTGCTCTCTCTCCTATCTCTTACTCTCTCTCCTATATCTTGCTCTTTCTCCTATTTTTTTGTCTCCCTCTATTTTTTTGTCTCCCTCTAACTCTTGGTCTCTTTCTAACTCTTGGTCTCTTTCTAACTCTTGGTCTCTCTCTAACTCTTGGTCTCTCTCTAACTCTTGGTCTTTCTCTATCTTTTGATCTCTCTCCTATCTCTTGGTCTTTCTCTATCTTTTGATCTCTCTCCTATCTCTTGGTCTCTCTCCTATATCTTGGTCTCTCTCCTATATCTTGGTCTCTCTCCTATCTCGTGGTCTCTCTATATATCTGGGTCTCTCTCCTATATCTGGGTCTCTCTCTATCTCTTGGTCTCTCTCCTAACTCTTGGTCTCTCTCCTAACTCTTGGTGTCTCTCTCTCTATCTCTTGGTTTCTCTCCTACCTCCTAGTCTCTCTCCTATCATTTGGTCTCTCTCTATCTCTTGATCTCTACATATTAGTCTTCGTTTATCTATGGTCTTCTCTACATTACCATTTTTGTCATTCTCCATAAACTACATTACAATCTGTACCTAGTAGTCTTATATAGACCACACTATCATTCATACTAGCACCATCTCTTCATAGTTGAATGAATACATAAAGAAATAAATAGAAATATACATGATAAAATTTGCGCCAAGACACATTTATCCGCCCAGCTCTCCCACTATCTGCACATGTGTCCCCGCCGTGAAAATTTGACAGAGACGTCATTGAATCCCCGACGGCATATGATGACATTCTGAGCCAGGGGGGCACCGGTGGAGCTTTATTATTTTCCGTTTTGACAAATACGATATCGACAACAAGAATCTGCAAATATTCATCGATGATGACGATGGTGACGATGACGAGGAGGTAAAACGATGGAAAATGGAAATTCAAAAGCACTCGTAATTCTTTTATACGAGAACAAATGTGTGTGTTTGGTTGAATAAAACGCTGATTGGAATGAATAATTTATAAAGGAATTATGGTTTTATGAATATTCAGTCAATGTTGGAGAAGGTAAAGGAATTATTACACCAAGTCCTGCATTATTTTGATTAATTGATACAGTTGAAATAGATGATATTTTTTAAATTCTTTTTGAGTATACTGAGATCTTGGGTTTTGAAATGTTAGAAAGTATATGATAGACTATTTAATTTTGTGCAAATACGCGAAAACACAATTTTCAACAGACATCCTATCTAAAGTTAGAAGAGATATAATAAGCAAGTGCACGAGCCCGGACTACTTTATAATAACTTTTTAATTACAAAACGCAATCTTTTATCCATTTCCACAAGTAAGTTTTCGCATTTAATTATTCCATTTACTCTTCCTCGTGTGCAAATAACATTTGAAAACACAACTTATTAAATATCACGAGCGGAACTGACTTTTAATAATTACATTTCATCGAAGCTTTGGAAGTGAGCTACTTCGTTGTTTCCTCGGTAAACTATTCCGCAAAACAATTTTCAAGAGAGTTATCATAAACAAAATTCGTATTCGGAAAGTAGCCCGAAAGAAATGTGTAGTGATTATGAATTAAATTGCGAAATAAAGAAAAGTTTGCTGCAGCAGGTGAGCTTTTGTTTTCTAACAAGAAACAATTGAGGAAATAAAGAGAAACTTATAACCAGAACTTTTTGTTCCGGTAAAAAATATCATTTCCGGGTTCTTGAGACCAAACGCGAGCTTTTGTAATAAAAAATAGTTGTGGATTACCGAATAAATTAATTTTATAAAAGTCTTCCTAGCGTATTATTATTCTACTGCACTAATAGAAATAAAGTACTGAAACATACAAAATAATATATATATATATATATATATATATATAAACTAAATTTTAATTTAAATTAAGACTTATTGTCGTAAATTCATAATTTTTCGTTCTGTTGTATACAACAACATAGTATATAGTTGTAGTGTAGAAATGAAGTATACTGAGAACCATTGTTTTTCATTATTTTGCAGCATTTGCATTATTGTCAATTTGTACAGTTATTATAATGTAAATTTTATCTGTATACAATTTTGGCTCAAAATTAGCTAAAACTTTTATAATTAGTAATTTTTTACTAAATAACTTCAGAAAGAAAATTCAAGCCTGAGAATTTATAAAAACTCGAACCATTTTATTTGAACCGGTTAAATATTTGCAAATAGTACATTTTTTCAATGTAAACTTCCACAACTATAAATTGGATTTGGTTTAATTCTTGAATTTTTGGCAGAAAAACGCCTAAAATTTTTTTAAACTATTATTACTAATTTTATACTTAATACATCTGGAATGATGGTATAAAACAGGTAATTTATAAAATTTTACTCTTATTCAGTTTATTATTTTAATACTAGTGGTGAGTTTTTCACTATTTAAACTATAACTTCCAATTGATTCAATAGCTTGAAAAAAAAATTAATTGTATAAAAAAATTACTAACAGTCACTAGTAAGGAAATACAAGTATCGAATTATGTAGAAGAAGGAATAGTTCAGAAAATCTCTGTTTTTATTTTGTAAATATGCAGCAAAACATGCAAATTTTATTTATTACAAGTTTTACCATAAATTAAGATGTGGTGTACCCATTTTAATCGTTTTTTCTCCTGCAGCAATATTTCATATCTCGCAAATTCATTTCATGATTTACGGCAAATAGTTTACACATAAGACTTTTCCATAAATATGCAAAATAAATTCCCGACAGAGTTGGCAGCAGAAACTGGCAGGAGTGAGTGCACTTTAAAAATATCAATATGCGCGAAGCAATTTCATATTTTATATAAAGAAGCGCGACTTTTCTCCTGCCTTTCCACCTGCAAGTTTTTCTCCTTCTCCACCTTACTTTGGACTTTGTTTTTTCGATAAACTTTTGTTTCGGTTGTGAAATATTTAAATCAAGTTGGACTACTCCGATTTCTAGAATTTCAATTCGGGAATAAATATTTAGCTGCAGCAGCAGCTGCAGATGGATTTCAGAAGTTTTGGAGAGTACTACTACTTCAAGTATTAGACAAATTTGAATTTATTAACTTCCCGTAGGATAAGTTATAGTAATCGCAAAAAAATCGAAAATAAAAATTTTTGTATATTCTTTACGTTTCAAAGGTTCTTGAACATTTTGGCATATCTTCGAAAAAATGGATGTATGTGTGTGTGTGCGGATACAAATTTTTGTCGACGATTTCGGGAACACCGATCAACCGACTTGAATAATTCAAAAAATATTCGATTCGTATTAATAAGGAGACGTGCTGATTAGTTTTTGGCGAAAGCAGATCTAGTCGTTTCGTAAAATCTTTGAAGTCTCCAGTAGAAATTGTTTTTTATGTGGGCTCTATATACTTTTTTCCTTCACATGTGTAAGCCAGTAGACAAAGTTTTCCAATGGTTCTTGGGTTATCATAAAAAATACTATTAGTACAAGTATTATAAAATTAAAAACATCACAAATATTCTGTTTTATCTACTTGCCAAAAGGCCTGTGTGATTCCAACTATGTCGTATGTGAATATTTCTGAGACTTCTCTTTAAATATTCAAACTACAGTCGAGCACTTGCATTTGTGAGAACAAATATAGAACTTACAGCATTTCCCAGCTGGCAACGAGGTGGGAAAACTGGGGCAAATGATTGAAATGTGAAACAAAATACAGGAAAATCATGTGTCACAACAAGTACAGTTTCTTTTGAACTTCAGACCTTGGAAAAAAAGTTAAATACTCTTAGATTGGTTTTCCAGAAAGCACAAAATTTTACGGAGGGAAATACTCCTAAAAATACTTTGTAGCCAATAAGACCTCCTTCACTTTTGTCAAAACGAGTTTATATCTAAATTCAAAACTCTATTGTAATTTCAATTACAAATTTTATTAACAAATAACGTATCCATTCCCATAATGTGTTCTAAATTAATCCGATATACATTTCGGAAATAATTCATTTATAATTAGAAACCTATCCGTTTATTTTGACGCCGATGATGATTTACAACCGCATATTATTCAGCGGCAAATCTGATAGATGCGAATAAACAAATCGATTTCATTAATTATTAATAATTCGAATTGTACTATTTGATGGAACAAGAATTCCGACATCGATAGATAATTATATTATGATAATATTATTGCAATTCGAATTAGATTCGATTGGATAATATGATTAGATAATACACATTTTCAGGCACATTTAATTGTTATAAATCATGTAATTTTTAATCGAAGTTTTTTAAAACTTCAAGACCTCTCAAATCTATATTTTGGAAATTCTTTGGACAGTATGTTTAATACACATGCAATATTAAATATATCATTATAAAATTAATAAAATTATGTTGTCTAAACCCAGGAAAAAATAGGTACCACAAAAAACTAAAAAAAAAACTCACCTTTTTATTTAGCACCTGAGGAAACTGCCATAGTCCTGATGCGCTTGTAGGTCCTTTTTGGAATATCTAAAAATGGAAAAATGTATACAGATTTTATTTTCCAGATATCAAAATTACGTTTCTTGTACTTCCAAAAGGTATTATAAACAAACTAAAAAAATTACCTTTTTCAATATATTGTAATTTTTTATTGTATCTCTTTTAAAGCATTAGCAGAATTCATTTACTATATGTTTGACAAAAATACCAAACATGCCATTTTGTACGAAATTTTATCCAGATTTCATATTTCTATATCACCGACAAATATTTATTCCAAATTTAATCATACAATCCGTAAAGCGACATTTTCGTACCATATTTTCCTACAGTAGTAGTTTATTGATTGGACGACGTATACACCTTGTGTGTACACAAAGCTTTGCTAGAATACATAAAATATATAGAATACATATATAGAATTTGCTACAAAGCTCACTAAAGCTCTCGACCGACACGGTGACCGAAAGCTCGCATAATGTACTCTGGAAAACGTGTAAAAGCTCCGAAGCTGGCGGAGGAATTGTTTAAATACATCAAATGCGTCTCTTTTGACCAGAAAAGTGTGAGAACTAATAGAAGAGTTTGATTAATAACATTCAGAAGTATTTATTTTTTTCTTATTTATAAGTAAATACGGAGTTCAAAAATTCTAATAAAAAATTTAGAGAAAAAATTCTCCAAACATTGTTTAGGAAAATTATATAAAGTAGTATATAAGAAAGTATTATACTAGCTAGAAAGTATTATCCTTGCTGTTTTATGGAATATTTAAACTAGTGATGTATGGCATCGTGCCTTAAGGCAAATTAGTGAAACTTTCTGTATCAAAAATTATTAAAAAAAAAATAATTCTGAAAAAAAAAAGATTCTCGATAACTTTAAAATTTAAAAAAACAAAATGAAAAAAATTGTTTTTTAATATTTTGAAATATTTTGGTAATGTGTCTTTTCAAAAATTTAATAATTAAGTAAAATATTTTTAGAAATTGTTGAAATCGGACCCTCTGTTCTCTTGAAAACGAGTCACTAATCAGCACGTCTCCTTATCAATAGTAATCGAATGTTTTTTAAATCATTCAAATCGGTTGAAACGTGTTCCCGAAATCGTCGACAAAAATTTGTATCCGAACACACACACACGCAAACACACACACAAACGCATACATTCATGTTTTCTAAAGTATGCCAAAATGTTCAGAAAACATTGAAACGTAAAGATATATGAAAATTGTCATTTTCGATTTTTTTGCTATTAACTATAAAAGTTCATTTGTGTGAAAACAATCGGTCAAGTATAATAGAGATCTGGCAAAAAAATATTAATCCAGATATTAAAAAATAGAAAAATTCCAAAAAAGATTCAACAACCCTAATAATTTTCATATAAAATATATAATAATTTAGAATAAATGTAGATCATAAAATTTTTGTTTGAGAAAGATATCGATTTTGGTATATGTCGAATACTTCTATTTTAGTAGCATAAAAATACAAAGCTAATACAATACTTTTCATAGACCTATAATATTTTAAGGTGTTTGGTTTGCTTTCCAACTCTATCACCATGCAAAGTTTCATCAAAATCCATGAAAAGTAAATCTGAGGTTTTTCTTGTTAGGATACAAGTTTTTATGAAAAATTATTTTTGCGTGGAAAATATCATCTATATTAATACTTGTAGGTAAAACAGACACTTCTAGAAACACTTCATACACATTCCAACAACTAAGTACAAACAGTTCTCCCGAAATAAAATTTTGAACCCAATAATTAAAACGTCAATTGCAAAACTTATTTAATAATTTGTCACAGCGATTAAGACAATTCATTCCTATGCAAATTATGAAGCAGATTATCCCTTATTTCTCCTCCTCCGGCCTGCTCCGCCTTAACCTTTCCACCAAGGGGGCGACTGTAGGACTTGAAAACTTCCATTATCTCGTCAAGTGTATGGGAAAGACTGAGGAGCCTCTTCGGAATGGTTTTCGTACATTATCAGAATAATAGAGTGACTTCTGCAGATCTTTTAAAACGATTCCACGACTCCTCCTTCTGCGGGGAAGAAGCCTCCACTTTTGTATTGGAGGAGGTAAATTAAGACTTTGGATAGAAATTAGACGGCAAATATATTTGGAACTTATTTAAAGCCCTAGAGCAACTCGTTGTGCTTCGAAATCACATTGAATGTGATTGAGCATTCGTATATATTTTTAATGTTAGTGCATTCATTTATCATTTTATCTGTATCTTTAAAACAGTTCGTCTTAGATAAGTGAAGTATTAAGCAAATTTGTTCAAAATTAAATTATCTAACAGACAGTTAAGTAATCTTTTACCCTGCAGTAACTGCGTATACTAAAAAATTCCATATAACCATTTATTTCATGATAAAATTATCCATTACATCCACCTTTCCTTGATCCAAAATAGCGCAACGTCTGCTAAAAAAACCTTTATACATTTCCGAAATGGACGTGTATAAACAAAAGGCGTCAGCGGAATATTTTCATTCAATTTTCACACTTTTCACCACTATTTTTTCCCTCGGGCTAAGATATTTGAATAATCAATCTTTTCCATCCCGCTTTCCATCATCTATTTCCATCGACCCCTCATTACCGAGGAAAACTGCTAAATCATCGTGTGCACTTTGAGAAAAATGCGGAGGAAAACCACGAAAAATTCTCTCGTGGTAATAGACAGAGAGCTATAGGAAAGATTGCACAATAAAATTTGACTTTTGAATTTGATTTTTGCGCTTAAGAGGTTTTTGAACATTTTAGCATACTTCAGAAAAAATTGATGAGTGTGTGTGTGTTTTGCGTATCCGCAATTTTTCGTCCACGTTTTAGGGCGCACGGATCAACCGATTGGAATGGTTCAAAAAACATTCGATTCCTATTGGTAGGGAGATGTGCTTTTGGCAAAGACAAGTTTAGCCGTTTCGGAGATACGGAGCAAAGAATGCAGAAAATAGAAAACGAGTTTTTGAGAGATCGGAGAATCTGATTTGAATGATCGACATAACGGGGAGAAGTGGTGATTAGTTTTTGACAAAGGCAGGTTCAGCGGTTTCGGAAATACAGAGCTAAATGTGCGAAAAATGTCAGTTCTTGAGAGAACTAAGCGTCCTATTTGAATTATTCAAAGAACTTGCTGCTTGTTTGAACAAAATAATTGCTTTTGAAAAAAAAATTGTATCAATTTTTTTTCAACGTTTTTTCTTTCAAAAAATATTTTTTTTGTATATCAAAAATAATTCAGATTTTAATTGTAATTCTGACTTAAGTTCTAATATACTTTAACCAATTATATTGAACTTTGCAATCTATTTGAAAACATTTAATGTTCCTCGAACATTTCGTTACGATACGGGAATTTCCAGCAATTTGCCTTAATGCACAACATACACACCACTAGTTAATATAAAGTTCGGGAAATTTGTAGAAAATTGAATAATCAACAATCTTGTTGGATTTTAAATAGTTAGTTCAGAAAATTTGGACAAAATTAAATAGGCTGTCTAATCTTGCCTAATATTATAAAGTCCTACGGCAACTCGGGATACTCATCACTAAAGAAGCCAGAGTCTAAAAATTCCATTTCAGTTTCCATTATTATCGATTAATTACCAACTATCGATTTACCACTGATAGTTATTTATCGATGCATTAGCCGCAATGCACATATGTCTTAATTACAAACCATTAATAGAGATTAGTGCTGGCGAAACTCCAGCTACAGCTAATGCTAACATATTCGGCTGTACAAATAATAAGAACGAATCCATTTTGATCCAGACCAGCTATAGCTTTTAGTATAAATTGATAATAATCGAGTACACAGAGTGTCCTGAAGGACATGGACATGGTTATAGACTCAACAAACAAACAGACGGACAGGCAGACTGATGCAGAAACAGGCAGACGAAGGGACGAAGTGACATGTTAACAAGGGAGAAAGGGATTTTGAGATATTTAGGACAAGTATATATAATATAATATAATATATATATATATATATATATATATATATATATACTAGATAACCCGTCAGACGTTGTCCTGTACCCGCGTCTATAATTTAAGTTCCCATTTTTTAATATCCTATCCTATACTTTTTAATGTTCTATTTAATGTCCTTCCATTTATGGTCTTAGTATAAGATTTATACGTATTGGAAACAGCATTTTTTGATTAGTATAAGAAATTCAGAAAAAATAAATATAGTATCCTCGGTAAAAGAACAATACCACCTTTGTTATTTCCAACCAATATAATTGTTTCAATAATTTATATATATATATATATATATATATACACGTATATATATATATATATATATATATATATATATGTTGAAAATGTTTAAATTTGATGTTGATATGTATGATTGATTTCTTGGAGATCAAGAAAGATATGAAAGATCAAGTGTAAAATTTATTTAAAACTTATTTTTCACTTGATGTTACGCCCTCCAAGAAATCAATCATATATATATATATATATATATATATATATACGTATATATATATATATATATATATATAATAGTCTATAATTTTTATAAGCGCGTATCCTATATTAGTTTCTTTTTGCAATTACAATTTCTAAATTACATTTTTCTCACTAAATAAACATTTTTGCTTTAGTTAAAATCTTAGTAGTATTAATTTGTAAAACCTAGTTCATATGACACTGTTCAATCTAAAATCATGAACTTGCTAAATATTTCATATCCAATGCCAAACAAATTTTTGACACCTGAAGCAAAATTCTAAATCATTTTTTCAATAAGTAGAAATATTCTTCTGTATTTAAATAATTTAGTAAAGTAAAGCAAAATACATCATACATAAGTTTAAAAAAATAATGTATATGCAGTTTTGGACGTATTGTGTTATTTATTAAACTAAATTATATAATTTCATCTGCCTAACATATATTGTATCTTATATTGTTTTAATTTCTGGAACATTTCAGCTGATTTTTGGCAATAATATTGTAGATATTACATTTTTCTTATTCATAATCATTAATATGGATATTATATACTAATATTGTCAAGGCTCTCTTAAACTAAATTCAAAATTCAAGTAAATCGACATTTTTGGCAGAGGGCAGTTCTCATGTATCAAAATATTTTCAATGTCAAATAATGACATGCCGTTTTTTGCAATTTTTTACATAAATATTACTATATTTTTATAATCACATACATCTTAAAAAAATTCCTTAACAAACTTCAGAAAGATTTATCAAAATCCGAATAATCGTTTAGGATGAGTATATTTACAAAAATCATTACAGAAGAATTTTATATAAAAGATATATATATATATATATATGTATATATATATATATATATATATATATATATTATATATGTCTACTAATCAGACATAACATCCTAAAATCCTACTTCCTGATTATTTCTGTTTTACAAAGTCACCAAGACTTCTAATTATTTATGTTCTCATCCAACTGAACAGATCTATTTAATGATATCAGATGATGTAATTAATAATAAAAAAGAAATTGCACCCTTCATATATTTTATATATTATATTTATCTACAAACACTAAAATTAATAACTACCAGCTACCATCTCCAATTCATTTCCATTCGACGCGACTTTGTATATATAAACTAATATAATTTATTTTGCGCTCCAGCTAACTCCGGCTATATACTATTTAGTATTTTCTAGTTTAAAACCGTATCTTGTACACCCATAATGAATATATTACACAAATAGGATTCCGTTGCACGATGGTTTTAATCTAACATGAAAAACAAGAAAAAATGAGTGCCGAGGGTATAAAAACATTGAATGTTGTTTTAACGAATTCGCATTCATACCGCGGACGGCGAATCGTAATCCGGATAGAGAAATGTTCGTGTTTGCTTGTTAAAAACGCTGAAAAAAATTAGGGAAAATATTTATTTATATATAGGACGATACGTTTAAGCCTCTCGTGTACAATCCAATAGATTATTAGGGTTCCGTAGTAACACGATTGACAATGAACATATATTTGTCGCACAAAAGCAGATATAATTTTGGCATGTTTTGGTTGGCACACCAAGTACTCATAGGGCTTAGACAATATTAGACAATATTATACTTTATTAAATTCTGCACAAATCTTCCGAATATACTATTCGTTTTACGCAAAGAGTTTAGAAGTTACAAATCAAAATAAAAAACACCCACTCTTGTTTTATCCCTTTTGTATTTACCTAGTACTACTCAAAAGATTAGTATTCACCACACAATTTTAATTTTCTGCTGTCGTTTATAAGCACACCAAGTTGTTGTAGAGCCACTTGATGTTACACAATTTTGTTCATAATTTAATATTGTACAAATCCTTCGAAAACCTCATTCATACTAATCGAACGGTGTGAAAGTTACAAAAGAAACTTAAGTGGATGTAAGTATTTCTCCTATTTCGATGCTCGTTAAAAGTAGATCGAGTAGTTGTAGGGGTTTATCATATTAGACAATATTATTGTTTATTGAATTCTGCACGAATCTTCCGAATACATTATTCATTTTAGGCAAATAGTTTAGAAGTTACAATGAAAATAAAAAAATACCCAATTTTGTTTCATGCCATCTCAAAATATTAGTATTCAACTCACAATTTTAATTTTCTGCTGTCGTTTATAAGCACACCAAGTTGTTGTAGAGCAACTTGATGTTATACAATTTTGTTCGTAATTTAATTCTGTACAAATCTTTCGAATACCTCATTCATACCAATCGAATGGTGTAAAAGTTACAGAAGATATTAAAATAATACACATTAGAGCATAGGGGTGATAATTCTGAATTTTAACTTTCTATTACCATTTATAGGTACACTGAGATGCTGTAGAGTACTATAATATAAGACAATGTTACTGGTTGTTTAATTTTGTATAGATTTGTCTATTATACTATTTATATTAAATCACTATTTTGAAAGATACTTGGGAAAGAATGAATAAATACATGCTTGAGACATAAGAAATGAGTAACATTCTGCAAGGCGCACTGTTTGTACTGCAATCTTGTAATTTACCACATAATTTCTGAATAAATCTATAGTAGCGACAAATACTAAAACTGATGATGTTTGATTTACAGCACATGCTATATTCTATAATACTCGAAATAGGTAATTTGAAAGACAGAAAATGTAAGGAAATCAATTTTAATTAACAGGCTTTAAATTCCAAGTATTAATTTTGAGGTCGAAGCTCTAGGTTTGAGAATGTTTTTGTCTGTGTTTCCAACAAATTACTAGAACGTTGCAATAATGGCTTTTGACATAAATATCAGTTACTTCAATTATGGCAGTGGCAGCGTGTTCTGACAGACGAGATTAATGACATCGGCAAATTAATTGCAGGGTTAATAACGCTCGGCGAAAATATTATATATATATATATATATATATATATATACGTATATATATATATATATATATATATATATATATAATATATACATACAGGAGAATTATTACGTCATGTGAGAGATACGAGGATCATCTATACGTCTAATTACAAAAGCTGCACGTTGCCTAATTAATTGTTACATATATAGCAAAATAAGTATCGATTTGTGGTCAGTTTCATTTGTTGTCTATAACTTTGAAACCACTTGATTTATATGAATGAAGTGTATGGCAGATTTGTGCACGATTCAATAATGCATAATAGTGTCTAGTAATATCATGCTCTGCAGAAACCAGGTGTAGTTATAAATCCCAGTTGAAACCAGAAATTTAGTAATAAGATAATAGAAAAATAGGCAATTTATTTATTATATCTCGCGCTCCGATTGATGTACTGAATTACAAAAATATTGTCTTTGGTAAATACGTACAAAATTAAATAGTTTATAATATTGTCTAACATCCTAATGCTCTACGACAGCTCGATATGCTCAAAAATCTTTATTGAAACCAAAAATTTAGTAGTAAGATAATAGAAAAATAGGTAATTTATTTATTGTATCTCTTGTACCTTTTAAAGTACGCGATTAAACAGAATAGTTTACATACAAAATTGTACAGGCAAATTTGTACATAATTAAATAGTCTATAATATTGTCTTATATCATAATGCCCTGCGAAAACTCAATATGTTCATAAATCTTCATTGAAAGTGGAAATATAGTAGTAAGATAATAGAAAAGTTTGGTGTTTATTTATTATTTCTCTTGCATCTCTTGAAGTACTCAATTAAAAGCATTAAAATTACCTGCAACAACTTGGTATGATCAGAAATCGCCCTTTAAACTAAAAAATATGTGTAAGATTATAGGATGGTGTTTCCTGTTTATTTGTTATATCTCTTGTAGCTTCTCAACAACTATGTTGAAAATTTGGCGAATTGGCACAAAATTAAATAGACTATAACTTCGTCCAACATCATAACACTCTACAACACCTCTTTATACGAATAAATCACAATAAAAAGTAAAAAATTCTTTGACCCATTTTGAACCCACATGAGCCCTACAAATAACCAAAGTTGAACCAACACCACTTTTTGCCACCTACTTACAACTTTTAACAAGTGGTGTTATGGAATCTGCTATAATCCCACTGTACTATTCATAGTACAAACATCTATTATGTTCTTGTGCCTATTGTTGTGTTGTGTTGTTTCGATGTGTCGTCATTCGAGAAGTCTTTGTCAATATTGCAATTCATTCCTTATTACGTCGCCTATCTCTCTGTCTGCCTGTCTGCTTGTCTGTCTGTCATCGCTATTTGTTCGTCTCAATAAGCGTCAGAGTTAATAACGCTTTCTGCAGTGTGCTACGAGTTATAAACAAAAGAAATAATCGGAGCTCTGAGGGAAATAATTAATTGATAGGATCTTTATGCGAGGTATCTGTCTTTCTGAAAATAAACATTTTACCTAATATATAAGGATTTCTACAGTCCAGGTTATCAAAATTAATAGATATCCAAATTACTAATAATAAATCCAAATTACCATATTTTTTTCGATAGAATTAATTAAAAATACAACTGATTAAAAATTCTAGTAACTTAGCATCCAAAAAAGTTGGCAAAAAAGTGTCCAGAAAAGTTGTCAGAAAAGTTACCAGAAAAATTGCAAGAAATGTTGTCAAAAAGTTTTCAAAAAAGTTTAAAAAAGTAACCAAGAATTAAAAGAACAAAAAATTCATCATGCTAATAAATCTAAATTACCAAAAAATTCATCCCACCAAAAATTCAAGCTATTAAAAAAAATTAAGAAGTAATTCAGTTACCTAAAGTCTAAGACACTCAAATAAATCCAGGTACCATTAAGGGGCACAACTAGTGTGAAATTTTCAAAAAATTGAATTTTCAATTTTTCCATATTTTGATAGGTTATACCTTTCAAAATAACATACCAAAATTTTAAATCGATATCTTAAATAGTTTTTGAGTCACAGCCATTTAAAGAGTATATATAGTATATAGTATAACGATCATTTTATCTTTAAACGCGTTTTTCTCGAAACAGCATTTTCCGAATTTGCTGCAGCGATTACTCAAAAACAAATGATCAGATCACTATCATTTTTTTACATGTTCTGTATATATTTCTGCGTAAAATGAACTATCGATTTTTTGATCGGATCAAAAATCGAATTTTGGCAGTCCAAAAACGACCAAAATTTTGGGTAAAATTCGACTTTTTAAAAAAAAACGCCGTCATTTTGTCAGATTTTTTTCTTTATCGTAGTTCATTTTACAGACAATATTATCTAGTTTAACGAGATTTTTTTTAATTTCATCCACGTAGAAGGCCGGAATCATTGCAGCAGTGAAGGGCCTTTTTTTGTCGCGCCGTTGGAAATCGACGATAACTTAAAAAATATTTCATTGTTTTCTGCAGAAATTTTACTATGTATTCTTAAAACATGTATAAATATATTCCTAAAATTTTGAAATGATTGATAAAGTAGTTTTTTTAATATAAATTCCCAGAAATCACCTTTTTTTAGGCGGTTACACTAGTTGTGCTCCTTGAATCCAAGTGACCAAAAATCTAATTATGTACTTAGATATTAACTATTGCAAATTCAAGCTTTATTTTAAATTTTGAAGAGCACTTTCTGAATTAATATAAATCTTACTACCTATCTTTCACAATAGTATTACTAAATCCAACGTTACTTCCAGCGCTTTGTCTAAATTTATCATAAACAAAAGCCCAGGCAATCGCAGAAGACGTAGTGCAACTAGAGTAGGGGGTGAAGTAGGGTATTGTTATTCCGAATATCGGGAATGAGGGTTGCTACAAACACAATCTGCAACGACGACGTCGGCAAAGTCGCAATATATTGCACAAGGATTTATCATCATCATCCATCCTCCTTGAAAGTTGCATTTGGAAGTTTTGCCAACTTCAGGAACAAGAAGACTGTGAATGCGACCGTGCATTTTAGGACAAAAAGAAATATAATTCAGTAGGCTAAGGAAGTGATTGGATATAGAATAGACATCAACTTTTCCCATTGACCAATATAATGTCCCTTACTGTGGCAAATGATTCCAATGACTGCTTCGAAGACTTTCGTTGTCAACAAGGGCATAAATTATTGGAGGGGAAATGTTTCCTCCAACCTCTAATAAAATGTTATGATTTTAAGTCCAGAAACGTGTTCTTGCTTCTCCCCTAGGACGATGTAAAGTACCAAAGTACAAGAAAGGGGTTGTGAAGTTGCATAGTGGGTAAAATATTTCCAGAAAAAATTTTGAACTTTGCGGATTTTATACCAGAACTAGAAGTAATTCTAACATTTAAAAAAAATTACAAATATTTTATATAAACTATATAAGATTGTACAAAAACCCAAGGAGAATGTGTTTATTATGCTTTCAGGTCTATATTTTACTTTTAATTGTGATTTTGAAGTATATCGAGTTTCTGTAGGTCTGTACAATGTTAGAAAATATTACAGACAACTTAAATTTGCAAATTTGTGTCTTATATATGCGAAGCAAGCACATTAAAAGTTACAATAGCTTCTATAAATAAATGTAACATAGATACTTAAAATTACGATTTTAGAGTATTTCAGATAGAATTATAATGTCAGAAAACGTTATTTTAATTTTTGTATAATTTTGCTAAGCATTTTATTTAATTAGATCGAGAAGTTCAAAAGTTACACTAATTATTAGAAATAATTATATATCGTTGATAAGGTAGTCAAGATAAGTATGAAGTGTTTCCCTAAAGCCGTAAAATTGAGTTTTACCTCTGGCGATGAAGAAAAAGACAATTTTTCTCGTAAACTATAAATTTCTTCCACTTCCCCGGTTTAGTATAAAATTTATACCCGGGTTCGATTTTATAGCCGGTGATAAATTAACCAGAAGTATAAAAATTTGGTTAATTCAAAATCAGGTGTTTCAAACATCATGAATAAATTACGAGTCTATTCTACTCCTTTATCAGTTTTCGCGCAAGTGTTAATAATAGGTCTAGTTATTTCTCTATTAGGCTTTTAACCGGAAAACTTTTAACCGGAAGATTTATGACCGGAGGAAGCACACGGCGTCGGAAACATTGTTTAACAACCGTGAAAAACACTTTGTCTCCGACGAAGAAACTCTACGAAAGTTCAGAACAAGAAACTCAATACAGATGGCATTAAAGTTCGGTGGAGTTTAAAAAAATAAATCCTCTATGTGCAGTATAAGCCTGTTGTACTATTTATGGTGCAGCAACTTGATATTTATACGTTTTTTTATCATTTCTTTTGGAACTTGAAATCGCCTTAAACAAATGCAGTATATGATACGAGATAAATATCTTCATGCAACCCTGGAGCAACTCAATGTATCCAAAAATAGCAATCAAAAAAAGAAAATCAATCAGCAAGTACCTTCTATCTGGCATTTATTTCTTGAATCAAATAAATCATCTATCTGATTTATATGAAATATTTTCAAAATTAAGCCAATAATATTTTCTAACATAAAACAGACCTACTGCAATTCGGTATACCCAGATCAAACACATAATATTGATCAAAATGCATTAAATGTACATTTTAGATGGTAATAATAATAATAATAACTAGTGGAGTGCATGGCATTGTGCCTTAAGGTAAATTGCTGGAACTTCCCGTACCGTAATTTAAAATCTTGGTAGGGAGCCCAGAAAAATTACACAAAATGTGTACACATTATTAAAATCTCTATAAAAGATCTGATAATTTGATGTACATATTCCCAATAAACATTTTTGACCGCCAAATGACATTTTTTAACTTATTCTCATTGAGAGTCCATAACCGCTGAACCTGCCCTCCTAAAAATTTAATCAGTCTTCGTTTAGTCAATATAAATAAAATGTTTTTTGAATTATTCAAATCGATTGATCGGTGTTCCCAAAATCGTCGACAAAAATTAGTATCCGCACACACACACATACATCTATTTCTTCTAAAACATGCCAAAATGTTCAGAAACCTCTGAAACGTAAAGATATATAAATTTTTTTTTCGATTTTTTTGCGATTACTATAACTTACCCTACGGGAAGTTAATAAATAGTAATCTGCCCGAAGACAGGTTCATGGTAGGAGAGCACAACAAAATCAATGATTTGCCTCCGCTCCCTTATTTATTATTCCCATTTCCGTTTTATTACCACTAATTATCATCCATTAATCACTTTTTATTCCTTTTTATGAATTTTCCTTTCCAAACTTGTCTACTTCAAAATTACCATAAAAAACTTGTTCTATTTTTCAAAAACTAGGTGTGTATCTCTAACCATAGACAACCAGTGAGTTGAATTCTAGTTGGTTTACCTATTTGGGTTTAAAGGTGGATTTTATTACCCGCGCACATAATAGTTCACATGCATCTACTTCGAGTAGGTCGTTACGGTTACGCGGAGAAAAATAATAGGGGAGCTGGGGGAAAATTAATATAATGGATACTTGGAAACATTTGTTTACTAATTTCTTAAACTAAACATTACTTAAACGTTAAATTAATTAATTAAACATTTATAATGTAATTAAATAATTACCCAGATTGATCAGAATAAATTAAAAACAATAATATACTGGTTATTCGTTTCTCCAACAAACGTATAATATCTTGAAAGTCCTTTCCATGTGTCTATTCCTCCTCCCAGCGCATAGTCTATTTCCAAGGCAATTAAATTAAAGTATCTTATTGAGTTGTGGAACAATCGCGAGAGCTTCAAGTTTTGCAGTAAACGAAACTTGCAATATAAATAGCACACTAGACGATGAACAAGAAGAAGAAGTCGGAGCAGCCTGAACTGCTCCGCAGCAGCAAAACTTAAAACTTCATTATGAGGAATGCTGAATGGTGGAAGAAGCGTTGGGTGATTGCATTCAGTGGAATGTAATAAGGTAATTTACTACACGTCGAATGGTAATAGTAACGGTGGTGGTGGTAGATGATGATGATGGATCATTAGCGGAATTCAGGAGTTGACTTGTAAAGGATTTGAGTGAGCAATTTTTTTTGCTATTGTAGTAAGATGATGTACCAGATTTGGTGTTTTTTTGGATGCATATTTAGTTCAAATGATGATTCATGGCAAATACCAAAATTAAAACTTGAGGATACTTTCAAGTATTATCAAATAAAATTACCAATGAACATTAGAATGTATGTTTCAATTTGAATCTGAAGAAATTCTTCAATTTGCTTTTGGACTGTTTGGTAAAATTAGTTACCCTCACCAAAATCAGTTTTTTTTATTTGGATTAAAACTAGATCTATACTGGATATCAGACAATGTTTCACATCAGAATATTTTTGATATTATTATTAATTTTGTATAATTTTTTCCTAATTCACGATCATCAATTACTCTCTGACCTTCAATTCCTCCTTTTCCCAATGTCTACCCATCAAATCATCCCTTCTTTACATAAACTCCGAAATCTCTTGGTCAGATCAGATCATCAGATCCGACTTCTTCTTCTGCCAACCTTTTATGCTGAGATTAGCTTTGATGGAGATAACCTTTGTACGGATTTAGTAGATGTCCGAACTTTTTTATGAAGATACGAATTGAGAAGTTAGAGGTAGGGGGATTTTGATGTTAAGATGTATTGACGGATTTATAGATGGACTTAGATGGAGACAGGTACATAAACTAGTATAATACTGCGTTTTCTAGTAAAAGCGTTATGAATTTTCGTAATCTTTGACGAGATCTACAGATCAAACCGTTTGTGGTAGAATTATGAAATTTAAATATGTTGTTCCTAAAAACTTAAACTTTAATTAACTTAAATAGTTGTTGAATTTTGTAACTGAAATACAACTGCTTATAATTAAAATGAAAAACTTACAAATAGAAATTCAAAAATAATGTGGTGTTAAACCATTATAAAAACGGTTTATACAAAACTAATAAATAGTCAAAAACAGTCATTTTATAACACTATAGACTGTTGGAACAAAACACTAAAAATTCCTTTACCTTGACCTTTCAAATGGCAAAAATATCGACGCAAACATGATGTCTCTACACCGTACACAAAAACACAAAGATTATCTAAAATGCCAATTATTATCGAATCTGTTTCGATGGAATCGCATTCGACGACTCCACCGTGAAAACAAGAGGAAAACAGAATGGCAATAGAGGGTAAACTGGGAAAATCTACAGGAAAACGAGGAAGGATAACGATTCTGACATTTGAGTTTACGATATTTCAATAACAACGTTTACGAAAATTGTCTTGTACGGAGATTACAGATTATGGCGGAGATCGGTAATTGGGAATTCGGAGAGAACTTGTTTCTTGTCTCATTAAAATTGTATTAAAAGATATTTGAATGTTGAGAAAAGAAGGAAATGATTGATATATACTATATATGGTTTAATCAATTTTTATGACATTATTTTTCATTCACAAAATTTATATAAAAACATATATTACTTATATCTGAAATAAGAAATAAACATTCTTTATATATCTCTAGACGAGTAATTGCAATAATCATTGTATAATCTAAAAAATTTAACTAGTGGGGTGTATGGCATAGTGCCTTAAGGCAAATTTCTGGAACTTCCCATACCGTAACGAAATGTTCGAGGAATACTGAATGTTTTCAAATAGATTATTATTAATATTGTAACATTGTCTAATATTTATAAGAATTATATAAACTGAATTGCAAAGTTGAAATTGTTTGTTTAAAGTATATTAAAGCTATAGTCAGAATTAAAAATAGAATCTGAATTATTTTCGATATACAAAAAAAAAAAAAATTATACAAAATTGTTTTTTCCAAAATCAATTATTTTATTAAAACAAGCTGAAAGTTCTTTGAATCATTTAAATTGAACGCTTAGTTCTCTCAAAAACTGCCATTTTTTGCACATTTAGCTCTGTATCTTCGAAATGGCTCACTTCGAATGAGAATGAATCACTTCTCCCAATCATTACTAATTGAATGTTTTCAGATCATTCAAATCGGATGCTCCGTTCACTCAAAAACTCGATTTCTATTTTCTGCACTCTTTGCTCCGTATCTCCGTAACGGCTGGACCTGCCTTTGCCAAAAACTAATCAGCTCTTCTCCCTGTCAATAGGAATCGAATGTTTTTTGAACCATTCAAATCGGTTGATCCGTGCGCCCGAAAACGTGACTGGAAATTTGTATCCATACATACATCCCACGCACACACACATTCATTTTTTCTGAGGTATGCCAAAATGTTCAGAAACCTTCAAAACGTCGAGAAATGTACAAATTTTCAATTTTGATTTTCGGCCCATTACAGTAACTTACCCTACGGGAAGTTAATAAATTAAAAATAGCATTAATTGGAAATTTCAAAAATTGTGAAACCTAAAGTGAAGAAAACTGCATTGATTTTAAAATCAGTAAATTCATTAAATTCACGAAATTGATTAATAGAATAAATACATTTGTAACAGTAATAAGATCAAAATTATTATTTAACATAATTGATAAATTAGATAGATGATAATTTTATTAAAATTACTTCTATATATTTTAAGCCATTATTTTATCTTGAGCACAGTCTTGTTTGCACTCCCAACACTTTTATTTTCAGCCCTGACAATAATTCTACTGTTTTATCAAACTTCTAGCTCTAATCCTACCTAAACTCAAATTATAACTTCAGCTACTAGTTTTGAATTCAACCACTTACTGTAACCAGATCTTTGTTCTACCTCCAGATCCCAGGTTTTGCTTCAAGCATCTAAATTCTGGATCTAACCTATAGATCTGGTTTCAAGCCTTTCTAGTTCTTGCTTCAAGTTACTAATTCTTGCTTCAAGCTACTAGTGCTACTAGTAGTCCATAGTTCGATCATTAGCCCATACTCTCAAATCCAACTCCAACCCCTGCTTCTACTACTAGTTCCTAGTTCATAGTTCCAGTTCTAATTCCAGTTCCAGCACATATCATGTTCACGAGCTTTAAACGTGAGCTTTCGCCATCCCGGAACTAAAGATCGAGGCGGCGATAACCGCCATTTCGGATAAATATAGTTTACGACTCCCAACATTCGCGAATGGCCGCGGTGCGGTGGAGACGCAATATGGTAATAATATCGTCGATAATATCGTTCTAGAATTTTTGATCAAACACACATAGAAGTCGAAGTGGAATTCCAATTTCCATTTTGAAGTTATTGCATTTGCATTTATGCATATATTCATATTTGTGCATTTACGGACGTATAAAAGTTGTAAAAAGGTTACGAATACGATCTGAAATTGAAGCAGAACATTTGTTGACCCATTTTGCACGTTCGAACTTATTAAATTTCGAAACGGACGAAATAGATAAATATAAACGCATATATATCGAACTGTTATTTTATAGTAGAATGAAAGAACGAAAACAACCAAAAAGTATTGTTTTCATATTGTTGATTATAACATGAATTAAAATATTATTTTTTCTCTTTCAGACGTGATCTTCTCTTGAAAAACGCAATCAGTTCTCCTCCTCAGCAAGCTCCAAAATCTTCCCAAAACGATCAACTGACCGCTCGGTGGTTGGCAGAGAGCGTAAACGCTCTCCGATCGGAGATGTTAGAACTCCAAAAGACCAGCAACGCATCTTCCATTCTAGTCATCCAGCAAAAAAATGCCTGTGAGACCAGATTGGCGGTCCTGAGAAACGATTTGGTGTCGCTGAGCGGCCAATGCCAGAAGGGAAAAAGCGAGTTAATCGAGCTCCAGGAAGTAGTAAAAGAGGCGAGAGAGGACATCAAGGAGAATCAGGTCAGTAGAGGATAGTACATTACATTCGAGATCTGTGGAAATACCAGTCGCAAATGTAAATCCAGTTCCTTCTTCCGCTCACCAGCAAAACTTTATCGTTGTCGAAACGGATTAATCACTTTCCACCGGATCTCGTAGAAAACTTTTCTCTCATCCTCCTTCCGGAGTTTCCATTGTTTTCCTCGAAGAGAAAAGTTTCGCGTGGGCACCACAGCTATTTACAATCCAAAATGAAGGGACGTGGGATTAATAATGACGAAGAGAGAAGATAGTTGATTAAGTTTAAGAGAAAATTTTATGAGACACCACTAATAAGCGATTTATAGACGTTTTTACACCATTATATCCCAATTTCCCTCTCTACTTCCACTGTGCATCCAAAGAGCAATCCAGATATTTGCATTTTGCAGCATGTTGAAATAATAACAGATTGATGTCGCAGTTTGCCCGCCAGGAATATTAATCATGCACCCACTACGAACTGCCACCCGAGCACTGGGCGACATTTTAGCTCCAGCGTTTTTATAGTCTCGGAGCTGAATGCATTTTAATTGTTTGAATTGGAAATAAATACGAATAAATTAGGAGAATGATTTTTAATGATAAGGACTTCAAAATTGAGTAAACATTTATTATATATCTTATAACTTTTCAATCGTTTGTCTGATAATAATAAAATATTGTGTTCCAATATCACAACTGCCTATAATAACTTGGTATACACCAAAAATATATTTTACCAGTATATCCTAAAAGATGTAGCGTATTTAAGCATTTGTTAATTAAATGTCATAACTTTTGAACTTTTCGTCTTATATATATTAAATATTTGATAAATTTGTATAAATTTATATAATCTGCAATATATTCTATCAAGACACTAATTCAATTGAATATAGGCAATTAATCTAATTTATTTGCAACAGTGTATTTATTTATTTTGTATCTCTTGAACAGTTTGTCCAATCTAAGTACTCTACAAAATTGGAACATCTACAAAATTTGTTTACAAAAGTATATTAGATAAACTTATAATAGTTCGGTATACTTAAAAATAGCAATCGAATATAAAATATAACCTTGGTACACTACAATATGCTACCTCTTTAAACTTGAATTGACTTATAAGAAGATTGATGCATTTATATATTTATTTGAATAGGTTATAATTTGTAATATCTAAAATTATACACATGTATATATATATATATATATATATATATATATATATATATGTGTGTGTGTGTGTGTGTGTTTAGGGAGTGTATTGTTTTATAATCGTTTCAAACATATTAATGCCTTTATTATTCCATAAATCTGGCGATAATGTGTCACCATAGTAAATAAAATTAATATTCGTCATGACAAATTTCAAATAGATTTAATTCATGACATAATTCCGTTATTAATTATATTTGCAAATAGTTTATACTGCAAAATAATTATATAATTATTTATTCATTCATTTGCTGCTCGAATTAATTTTTGTATTTATTCATTTGTCATTTATTAATTAATTTATATATATATATATATATGTAAATAAATATGGTGGTATATTTATATCGTAAGATCTATTTATAACACATGATATATATATATATATATATATATAATTAGGTTTCTTCCCCTTGTTGGGGGCGCTTAAACAAACATTTAATTTGTACGCTTATTCTCCCTAAGATATATATTTAGTTGTTATTTTATCATTTTATTCCGAAAACATTACGTTTCCTATTTATTCGTTGTATCGATTCGCCAGAAAGGAGCTTTTATGTAAATATTGTACAATTAAGTATGTTTATAGACCTATTTGTTTCAGTTCGTGTAATTTTCAAACTGTTTATCCGAAATAAAAAACATTTTGGAAATTTAGACGAAAATACATTATTTAAAATATTTTCTGATATGAAAATTCCGTATTACACTTCAAAATCGCTTTGGAAAATAGATTGAAAATACGTATTTGCTAAAATAGGTAATAACTTTAATCATAATTTTAATTGTACCCTGATTAGTGCATTTTTTGTATAAAAGTTTTTGCAACTTTTACACCGCTAGTCAAAAGTAAATATATTGTTTGAAGAATTTACACAAAATTATCTATGACATTGTCTAACATCACAAAGTCCTACAGTAACTCGGTACACTTTAAAATGGTATTGGAAGTTAGACTAATAATATACGTTTTGATACAAACATTCTTGTTGATTTCTGTCTGATTCATTTTTTTTTGTTATAACTTTTGTAACTTTGATTAAAGCAGTGATTCCCAAGGTGGTCCACAACAGGTTTTAAGAGGTCCACGTCAGCAAAAAAAAAATGGGGTCCATGAAATAAAATGGTGGTTACGGTAGTGGATCACAATACACCACGTTAATATCTTTTTAATATATTTATAATGAAAAGTTATATACAATATTTATAAATAAAATTATAAGATTTTATAAAAAGTAGACATTCGATTTGTGGTCGCAATAAGGTTGAGCTTGTAAAGAGCTTATTTTTTAGTATTGAAAGGTTGGCAAAATTTTTGCGCTTTTGAAATCTGTCGTATTTTTGGATACAAAATATAAAGGATTTGATTCAGATTTAAATAGGTGTTAAATAGTGATCCCTAAACAAATAAAAGATCATGACTGGACATCACTAGCCAAAAGATATAAGATTAAACCCATAGATAAACAAGTATAGACCTTTCAACATTGTTTCCATATATTGATAATTAAATATTTGCTTGTCGCTTTTTTTATTATTTTGTTATTATTTTAAATTTAATTAATACAATAAATGAATTTAACATGTATACCACTATACAAAAAAGTTTGATAACCTATGGTCTAAAACATATTCACAAAGTAGACCATAAGGACTCCTAGTGGTTCATGACTTTGCCTAAAAAATTAAGTAGTCCACGAATTGAAAATGAGAAATCACTCAAAAAGACCACAAAAAACAGGTTGGGAACCTATGGTCTTAAAGCTAAACTAATAAGTACAATTTGCAAATTTGTACAAAATTTACAAAATAATCTACAAAACTTATGACCATCATAAAGCTACCCGGTATGCTAAATAGTAAATACCTAAAACGCGCTTAGACCACATAGTATTTTTCAATTGAATATTTAGCACATATAGTAGGTATGATTATTACGAATTAATATGGTTTGCTGAAATCTGTATCAATTTATATATTTCAATTCCATTACATATTTTTGAAATTCAAGTTCCAAGTCCACGTCGACTTTTTATCGTTCTTGACATTTTGTCGTAGTGAAAGCTGCGTGCAAGCGAATTATTAAAAATTCGGCTCGGTTATGTAATTAATGGTATATCGTTCTTGTTCTTCGTTCAATTCGTTTTTGTTTCATCCTCGGTGTTCCGTTAATACCTGATGTCTGTCCTTTTCCAACCACCACCACCACCACATGTAGGTAATATAATATAAGCGAAATAATAATGTAATAATAAAGAAACGAAACCGCCGCCAAGAAACAGCTGCCAGGCGAGAGAGAACCAGACGCCAGAAGGATAACGAGGGCGGACGACGTGGAGGGACCAGGTGCAGGAATATATATGTATATATATATATATATATATATATATATATATATATGTGTGTGTGTGTGTATATATATATATATATATATATATGTGTGTGTGTATATATATATATATATATATATATATGTGTGTGTGTGTATATATATATATATATATATATATTATGAGTATACCGAGTTGCTATATGGTTCATTGTGTTAGACAATATCGTATGAAAGTTAATTTTGTACAAATTCGTCAAACACTGTGAAATTGAAAATATGAGATCGATAAAATGTAAGAGGCCATCTTAACCCGCCTTAGGAACTTTATATTTGGCAAGTTTTATAATTTATAACGTATAAATCCATATAAGCATAACATAATATACCTTTATCATTTTCAGATTATAATTTTATTATCAAGTACTATTCGAAAACCCAGGTCAATCCGGACAAAAGATCTAAACCCAGGGCAAATATAGCTGTTAGAAAAATTAAATCCCAAGGTTAAAATTCAGGCCAAACCTGGACGATTACTTTACCTAAGTTCTTTTTTTAAATAGCAATCAGAATACAGTACAATTCTATGAGCTTTTTGGCTTATATCATTTGCACACATATAAATTATTTTGATAAATATTATATCCATAGTTGGAGAATCACTTCCATAAGTGAAATCACAATCACATCATAAGTTCATATATGCAAAGTTATGGTACTGTTAAAGGTCGTCAATATTATCATTGGGCAGCTTTTTCTTCAGTATTCTTGAAGTTAGTGTCTCAAGAAGCTGAGTGACTATAGAATTTGAATAATGTTCTAATTTTTGAAAATGACACAGTTTAAATATTTTGACACTATTTATTTTTATAACTCTGTTTATAAATTCAATGTTAAGATCGTCGTGTAAGGACTTATTGCTTACGAACCATGGATCATCAGTAATCTGTCTTAATATTTTCGACTGGGCACGTTGCATTAGCACAATGTTTAATTTGCTCGCACAGCTCCACTGTTCTATGCCATAAGTCCATATTGGTTTTATTACCACCTTGTAAATTAGTAATTTATTGTCAATAGATATTATTGGCATGCGTCCCTGACGTTAATATAGTTATCAGTGGTTCGAATTTTTAGAGTTTTTAATTATGTGCGAATATGATCCTTCCACGTCAGTCTGCAATCTAGATGCATACCTAGGTATTTCACACAATCATTATTTGAAACTGCTTGGCCATACAAATACACTCCTGGGATTTAGAAACTTCTAAAATCATAACAAAATTCTGACACTGTCTATAATTCCAAATATTGATGATTTTTTCTAACTAAACTATCATAAACCTTATCTTATACAAAGCTTCATCAAAATATTCAAAAAATTTCAACAACTAACTACGAAAATACGATCGGAGCAGTTTTGTCAGAAGCTAATTAGCATGATACCCAAATTATATCTTTTAAAAGGTTTTTTTTTTAATTTTTAAAATATGATCAGATTTTTTTTCGAAAACGTGGATCGAGTTTCTAATGGCTTCTAAGTTTTTGTGACCGACGCAGCAAAACGATATGTTAAGATTTAGCTCACAATTTTGCATACACACAATTTAGAATAACTTGTAACTTCAAGGAAACATGAAATTAGCTAATAACCACTTCTGATTTAAACATAAAATTCTCCTTCAAAAAGTTCAAAATTGAAAAACACGTTCAAGCACCCAAGGGAAACAGTTTTATTTTTCAGTGCTACTTTAAAAGATCAAAGTTCATTAAATAATCTTCTATATTGTTTAATATTGTAATGCCTTTCAGCAAGGAGCTTTACTGAGAAATCATACCTGATTCTGTAGCATTTTAGTTATTTGATTTCCAATTGTAAATCGCTTATGCATTCATTTGTTATGATTTATGTACCTTTTAAGCCGTTTCTCTAAAGTTAAATAATCTATAACATTATTTCATATCATTACAGCTGCTCGATAATTGGCGATGGAATATTTTATTTAGTCTTTGGTAAATTTATTATGTTGCCCATGTTATTGGAATATACTCGGGAGATATAAAGAAAATGATAAAAGGCACTTATTTGGTATTCTATTTAACTAATTTATAGTATATATGAAAAGTTAGTGCCAAATAAAATAATTAATAATTTTGTTTAATACTATAAATGCTGCAACCAATGCTGCAACCTACAATTGGTTGCAGCATTTATAGTATTAAACAAAATTATTAATTATTTTATTTGGCACTAACTTTTCATATATACTATAAATTAGTTAAATAGAATACCAAATAAGTGCCTTTTATCATTTTCTTTATATCTCCCGAGTATATTCCAATAACATGGGCAACATAATAAATTTACCAAAGACTAAATAAAATATTCCATCGCCAATTATCGAGCAGCTGTAATGATATGAAATAATGTTATAGATTATTTAACTTTAGAGAAACGGCTTAAAAGGTACATAAATCATAACAAATGAATGCATAAGCGATTTACAATTGGAAATCAAATAACTAAAATGCTACAGAATCAGGTATGATTTCTCAGTAAAGCTCCTTGCTGAAAGGCATTACAATATTAAACAATATAGAAGATTATTTAATCTTATACAAATTCAGTTTACAGTTTATACTCTGTATATTTAAGACGGACGATTTAAAAGTTACAAGAGATTTCATCCAGGACTTTGGAACAAACAGCAGTATTTCAATTCCCGTATAATCGTTCGCGATATAATATCCATATTAGCATATTATCCATCCTCTTGTCTTCGGGATACTCCTATTTTTGTTTATTCTATCCTGCGACAAAGGCGAAAATCGCTTTTATTCATAATTTTCGATCTGATACTCGAGTTTATTATTCGGCGAAGGTGTTTCTTCCTCCTTTGAATATAAAGTTTACAGATTTACATGATTAAATCGCTTTTGTGTATATAACAACTAACAGCATTTAACTTTTGCCAAGAAATGATAAGAATCTTTCGGAAAACGTTTGCCGAGGGAAATGCTATATAACGAGACGAAAGTTAGGATAAAGGAAATATATACACACACAATCACACACACACAGACACACACACATATATATATATATATATATATATATAATACATATATATATAATCAAAGAATTTATCCCAAAAATTAAGAGTGGGCAACCCTCGATAAAAATAGTTTATTTTTAAGTTAAACTCTAAAGTTTAGGCAATCCCATAAGCTTTCTAAAATTACTATTTCAGAGGACTTTTCGGTAGGAGAATGAAAATTCAGAGTTGTACGTGTTTTCCAATTCAGCATTATAAAAAATTAAAATTAAAAATTGATACCAAAATTTGATAAAAAATGTTAGAGATGGACAACCCTCGTTAAAAATAAAAGTTCCTTAAGTTAAATTTGTTCTGATTTTCATGAGTTCAACAAAATTTTCATTGAAATTTGAAAAATTTGAAACAAATCATTCCTTGACAGAAAGCGGCGTAAAAGTTGTTGAAGTACTAAAACGACCATTGCGAAATAAGAGTTTGTGGTAGGAGGGTGAAAATTGAGGGCTATATTTATTTTTTATCAAATTATAAAACGAATAAAATAAGTTATTGATATATATATATATATATTACATTTCTCAAGTTTTTTCGCTCTGTCTCTGCATCTTTCACAATCTCTTTTTCGTTTTTGTTTGAAATATCATACTCGAATTTTTACAGAACAGGTTTGTCGAGTCCAAAATTATTAATTGGTATCGAATATCGGTATTTGATCTGGATTTGGATCTTTTTCAGCAGCATTAATTTTGCGGCTGCCTTTTTTTTAGGTAACAGGTGATTGATGATTTCGATTAAAAACATACATCGTGCTTTTTCGAATTTTATTTATCAATTTCAAAAGGGGTATTATAATGTTACACAATGTCGTAGACTATTTAATTATGAACAAATTTGCCACATATTTTTCATATTGAAAGCATATTTTGGACGTTATAAAAAATTTAATGAATAAAAGCACAAAACAACAAGCCCTGTATTTAAATTTTGCACTGTGTTTAAATGTTTTTCTGTTTTCAACAAAGTTTTTTGAAATACCTGTCTGCTGAATAGCTGCTTTGTATTAATGGATAATATCATCAATAAATATAAAAATATTACATATCAATAAGTATGAAAAGTTGTCAATACAGCGCTCTATTAAACTTTCTCTACTTAATTCTGATTTGAAACCATAGACAGTAGCTGTAGAACTCTTTTATGTTGAGAAATATAAAAGATTATATAAATTTATACAAATCCCCAAATGTTTTACATATATCAGACAAACGTGTTAAAAGTTACAAGAGATACAGTAAATTTATATGTAAAAGAAATTTATATAGCCATAATGATGATAAATGTTATCCTGGCTTGAAACGAGCTTTCTAAACAGCAAAGATTTTATTATATATATATATATATTATATATATATATATATATATATATATATAAAGACATACATAAATATATGGTTTGCACCCTGGGCAGGTACATAAAGATGTTGTAATGTGCAATTTCTTTCGTATCTGGGTTAGTCGTCTTCGCCAAAGAACTTTTACGACTGAATCAAATACTTGTTACTAGAAATGTATATATATATATATATATATATACTAGAGCACAAAAACGTTTTACCAAGTATTCAGATATTAAATGAGCATCTACTTCAAACTACTGCAACATTGCATTCATTTGCGCACTTAGTCATTAAATCCCCTATAACTTCACAAATTTCCATGATAAATTAAAAGGAATAAATAATATATTTAGCAAATTTGTATAAGATTAAAAAATGTACAGTATCGTCTAATATTACAATACAGCAATTCAGCATACTCTAAAATCGACATTGAGTACAGATATTTAATCTGATTGACCAAAAATGTAATGTTATTACCACAAGGGTAAGATCTCATTATGAATATACTCACTATATCTCTAGTAAAAATTTACTTTCCAAATGAGTCAAAAAGAATTTTAATCCATTATATTATATATGCACAAGACATTCGGAATATTTGGTAGGTTTTGTACTATTTTTTATGTTTTTCTTTCAAAATTCCGCAATGCCGACATGACCGGCTGACACACCTGCGTTTTCTGCCGCACAAGCAAATAAATAAAAACGAAACTACGGTTTAATGGACGAAGCAAAAATAAAGATATATATATATATATATATATATATTCATGAAGAAAGGAAAAAGGCCCGTGAGCTGAGTTAAACTCCAACGATTCAGGGAAGATTAGTGTAAGAGATTTTCCATTGCCATTTCACACTACAATGCCCGAAATGGGCTATTTTGAACTAGAAACATATTTTTGATCTATAATTTAAAGTGGAAATTGATATCACTACAGCATGAAGTCAGGACGTCCTGTTCCAATACTTCAAGTAAAAATTTTCGAAACTTCTTTATATCTCTATTCGTTTCGACGAGAAATTCTACTTCATCATCAGTGGTTTTGAACTTTTTAGACTAACAGTAATACATAGTGTGGAAATGGGTTGATTTGTAATTAATAATAAAATATTTGTTTACAAAAATATACATTATGTCATGTCATTCTATTTTGTTCTGTTCGGTTGTCCAGTCCATTTTGATCCCACAATAGTAATAATAATTAACATGTTTTTTTTATTATTATCTCTTTTATTTACAACTGTCCAGTAAAGGACATTCAATAAATTTTAAATTCAATAAAAGGGACATTGTATATTACAAGGGCATGTTGGAAAAAACAACTCAGTAGTTGTTATTCTATTCAATATAAAATTCACAATATTTTATTGATAACAACATAATTTTAACTATTTACTTATTAAATAATTTCTTATAAATAATGATTGAGTTATTTCCATTTTTTATCAGGAGCTTTTATTTTCAATCTTCTTAGATAGTTATCTGTTATCAAGGAATTTGCTAATGAATTTGGATGACTGATTAGCTTGTTTCTATACTTGTGTGCTGTTTTTGTTATTACTTCATTTATGACAGGTGTATTCGTGTCGACATGAATCAACCAGTTAGGAACATATTTTGGAGCTCCTAAGGCAATTTTCAAAAATTTGTTTTGAAATTCCTGTATTATTTCTATATTAGTCTTATGAGCACTGCCCCACAATTGTATACTATAGCACCAAATTGGTTTGAATAAAGAAAGTAAAATTAAGAATTGGAATAAAGGACTAAGTGTCACTTTTTTATAAAATATTTTTTAGAAACGAAATGAAGAGAAATCTCGATCATCGAATAAACTTTTAATTTTTATAAATGATGAACTTTCTTTTTAAAAAACGAATTTAAAAAAAAACCTTATTATCAATGAAATGCAAAATATTAACAAAAACTCAAACTAAAAATATTTGAAAAATTAAAGTTGTTTTAAAAATATTTACTTTAATTATTTGATCAAGTTAGGTAAGATTCAAGAACCTCAACTTAAAAACCTCAACTTCATTAAATATTTAAAAAATGCAGTGCATTTCTATATTCGAAATATTATTTAACATGAATCAGCATTTGAAATACACAATACTACTCAATTTGTGCTAGACCTGACAATTATCAATATAGAGTATAGGTACCACACTGATTTATATATATACATATATATATACATATATATATATATATATATATATATATACATATATATCGAAAATGAGGGTTTCACGCATTGGTGGATGCATTTTTAGTTATTTCCTGTCCATGGTTTTAGGTATTTACCAGAGTGCAACGGAAAGCGTCGCTCCACGGACGACTGTATTAAAACAATAGGCTAAAATAATAATGCATACACACAAATAATGAATATGATGGATTATTAATATCGAAACGATTGATTTGCTATTTCATAATAAAAAATAGCCCGTTGTACTGTTCCTAGTTCTACGGTAATAAAGCAATATAAATTTTGGTGGTCTTATTTCTATATATATTATAACTTTTAAGTTATAACTTATATATTAATTATATATAAGTTATAACTTAAATAAATTATATATTATAACTTTTTAAGTTTCTTCATTAATGCAAATGGTATATTTGACATTTTTTTCCAAAATTTAATAGTTTATAATAAACACAATATACCTACAATAAGATCCTACAGAAAGTCGGTATACCTACTCAAAAATTGCAAATGAACATCGAATGTACTATGTATTCAATCAAATATAGTATAGGGTGCTGTATAAAAATTTTGTTAATTCAATACAAATACTTTATTACTTATGACTTCGGAGACGCTGAACGCTGGACCTGCCTTTACAAAAATTTCACCAATTGTTCATTTCGTCGAATTATTTAAATCGGACGCCCCGTTATCTCAAAAACTGAAATATCATTTTTGGCACTTCTGCCCCGTATCTCCAAAACGACTGGATCTGCCTCTGCTAAAAACTAATCAGCAAGTTTCCTTATCAGTTGGAATCGAATGCTTTTTGAATTATTCAAATCGGTTGATGCGTGTTCGCAAAATCGTCGACAAAAATTTGTATCCGCATACACACACACACATACGGGTGTATTTTTCTAAGGTATGTCAAAATGTTCCGAAATCCTGAAATGTAAAATTATATGACAATTTTCATTTTTGATTTTTTGCGATTACTATAACCTACCTTACTATATGGGAAGTTAAAAATTTAGAAAATTTTATATAGTATTGAAAATGTAGGTATTAAGTAACCTAACCTATAATATTATCAAAATATCCTCTAAAGCATGTCGGTATTCTTTAAAATTGCTTTTAACAATGAATGTTTATACCGAGTGCGTTGATCAACCCATCTTGGTGTTTTTATTGTATCTATTGACATTCATAATATTAGGCAAATTTGAACTGAACTAAATCATGTTGTTTAAAAAATACCCATCACTTGGTATACTTTATATCCTCCTTTATACATTTTATATCTTGGTGTTTTTATTGTATCTATTGACATTCATAATATTAGGCAAATTTGAACTGAATTAAATCATGTTGTTTAAAAAATACCCATCACTTGGTATACTTTATATCCTCCTTTATACATTTTATATAGTTGGATTAATATTATTATATGTGTAAGTTTCAAGGCAAATTGTAAGTCGAATAAACCTTACTTCAAACTCCCCTATTAAATCACAAAATCCGATTTATAGATTTGTTAAAAAGTCTTCGTAATCTGTTTTGTATCAATAACCATCCACCAGCACCTCCCACAAACCACCCACCGCCATCAATATCAATTATCCATCCGCCAGTGAAAATAATGGATGGAATTGTATAATTTTATTGTGTTCGTATAATATTGGCGGACACTTTAATCTAGTACGTCCGCCATGGCGGACTTTGATGTTTTTTTTCGTGACAATCGATGAAAAATGCATTTGACATCACGTTTCCGTTTAAAACAGCCAAAAAAAACAATATCTTTCGGCATTTTTATTACGATGATGGATTAGTTCGGAAATTATTCGCATGGGATACTTTTATAAAAAAAAGTAATAATACTTGGTATTTCGAAAGTGAAATCGTTATGTATTTTAGATAATATTATTTTGAAATTTAAAGGTCGTTGTATGAACAAATCTATATAAAGCTGTTTTGATAAAACACGATCAGTAAGAGCATCTATGTATTTTAAATTTTGCTGTTATTGCAGATAATACGAGTATATAGAATATCTACCGATTTTCAATGTTGCAGTACAAACGATACGTCCTAAAGAACTCTTCAAAAATGCTCTGAAACCAGTTTTCTATTTACATGCATGCCTGATCTGCCATTTTATAAAAAGAATAATACGAATTTTTATTAGAAAACTGTAAGATAGTAGTATTTATAATAATATTAATAATATGTTATAGTTATACACGTATTTAGGAATAGTATATTCACATGTCAAGGACGTACTGTAAACTGTAAGTTCTGAAGAGCTCGTTGAAAACGTGTTTATTTTTCTAGAATGCACATGACGATTTGTAATCACACTCATTCTTGCATATGTAGTAGGGCAAATAATGGAAACTTGTTCGAACAAACATACTTCATCTTTCATTCTTCCAAAATCATATAGTTTAGCTGTTAGGGAGCGTCCATAAATCACGTGAGGTTTTTAGGGTAAGGAAGGGGTATAGTAAGATATCACGTATATTTATTTTTTACCTGAATTTTAAAAAAGCCCAAACATTTTCAAAAAAAATCAAAAAATTTACCATTTTTTCACGTGACTAAAAATACTCGTGATATTTGGTGGGCGAGGGGGTGCAATTTTGAATATTATCAAGGGGAAGGGGTGTCCAAAAACCCTTAAAAAATCGATCACGTGATAAATGGACAACTCCTTATACGTACAAAATCAAATTTGTTTTAGAAAAAATATGTTATAGTTATAACATTAAACATATTGAGAAATTACATATCTGAAGTCCTAGTATAAAACATATGTCCTGCAGAGCTTGTTGAAAAGTTTACATTCGTTAACTCAAATTTGCTTGTTAGAAATCATTAACTTTGTTGAGCTTATTATATAAATTGACATAAAGTTTGGCATGTGGAAATATAAGGGTCGTAGGGCAAACTGTAGAATTATTGTTATAAAGTATTACAAGTCGCCTACATTGTTGTCTCGAACATTTATTTCCACTCCATTCGAGTTTCCCATTTATTTTTATTATTCCTCGTATGAATATTGAATTACAATTTACTACAGTCTGGTTTGCTGTTGTTGTAGTTTTGTCCGCCAATAAATACGTGACTTTTTACCGAAGAAAATACATTTTTATAGTTCCATTTCCATTCCTCGATTATTTCCTCCTCTTCCTCCTACATTTTGCATTGCAATTGGAATTCGCAAATTCCAGAGTTTATAGGAAGAATATTATTCGTTGGATATTTTCCGTGATGGCAAGAGCCCCCAACCCTCCACCTTTTCCATTTTGTGCGAAATTTTATATCGGAATGTAATAAAAGATATTTGTTTACTTTGTTCGGGGATATATATGGATCCAAGTTGATTGGAAATTGTTATGTTCTAAATATACAATGTTTAACTGTTGCAATATCTCTCGAAACTTTTAAATGATTAATCCGAAATAGTCGATGTTTTTGGAAAATTTTAACAAAATTAAAAAACATAGTATCTTTCTAACATTGTAACACCTTACACTCAGCAATAATATCTTTATTAAATTTATGGCAAAGTTCATAACTTGCGTCTAAATTGAATGAAAACTGACAAATATATAATAAAATGATCTACAAAACTTTATAAGCAGCAGTAATGAAGTATAATTCAAAATCACTCTTAAAAATAGTGTTTTAGCACGAGATCTCTAAAAGTGCATTTACTTCTTATATCACTTTTAAAACTCAAACGATTTGTGTAATATGAGTGATATAAACTGTATATGTATTTATTAGAAATTGAATAAAATACTCAATGCTTTTCGAGTATCTATATATGTCAACTCGGTCTACTCGAGAAAATCAAAAATAAAAACTTCATTTTCAGTTTCAAGAACTCCTGATCATTTTGATCACTTAGAAAAAAATAAATGCGTGTGTAAGTGTGTGTAAGTGTGTGTAGTATGTATGACTCTATGTTTGGATACAATTTTTCATCCACGATTTCGAGAGCACGGATCCATCCACGTTCAGATAATTGAATGACGCAAAAAAAATTCGATTCGTTTTGAGAAGGAAACTTGCTGATAAGCCTTTGGCAAAGGCAGGTCCAGCAGTTTCGGAAGTTCGGAGCAAAAAGTGCAAGAAATATCAGCTTTTATAGAACGAAGCATCCGAGTAGAATGATTCAAAAAACATTTTACTTGTGTTGACAGTGTGAAAAAATTACTAGGTTTTTGGGAAGTCAAGTCCAAAATTTTTGTTTTTGTTTATTTTTCTTGTATAAATTGAACATATATAAATATCGTCTTCTAATGTATATAAGCTCTTAAGTACTGACTATAAAAGACAAGTAATGAATGTTAGAGTATTTATATTAATATATTTGAAACTATTATTAATCGTACATCAATTTTTGTTGTTTTTTGATTATTTTTATTCCTCGAATGTTTATAATTACAGTACGGGAAGTTCCAGCAATTTGCCTAAAGACAATGCATTCTTATGTAAGGGTGCATAATTTGGTACTTCTCCAAAACAGTCATTCGGATTTTGATAATTCTTTTTAGAGTTTGTCAAAGCAAATTTTTGAGATTTAATGAACGATACAACTATAGTAATATGGTAGAAATAAATGGCAAAAATTACAAAAAAAACTATTGTCTAAATTCACTTGAAATTTGAATTTAGCTGAAATTACTGAGCCTAGATAATATTAAAATATAATATACAAGAAAAATGTAATGTCTGCATTATTATTTCCGAAAAGCAGCTGATACAGACAATAGTATATGTTTGGCTGAGTAAAAAAATTCTAATTATTTAAAAAAAGATTTAGAATTTTGTTTCGTGTGTCAAAAAGTCATTTGCTTGCCATTGGATATGGAATATTTAGCAAGTTGGTTTTAGATTGAAGAGTGATAATATGAACTAGATTTTACAAATTAATTCACCTATGATTTGAACATAAACAATAATGTTTATTAAATTATTAGTATAAAATGTACTTTAGAAATTATAAGTGCCAAAAAGCAACAAATATATCGTACGAGATTAGGAAAATTATAGACTAAATTATTGAAGCAATTATGTTGTGTGGTAAAATCAAGTGTGATATTGTTTTTTTACCACCAATACTACATTATTTTTCTGAATTTCTTATACTGCTTATGCTAATACCATAAATGAATCACAAATGCAGGACATCAAATAAGATATAAAAAGGTTTAGGATAGGATATTAAAAAAAATGGATTTTTTGAATTGTACAGGACAACGTCTATCGGGTCATCTAGTATATATGCATACATATATTCATATATACATTTATATATATATACATATTTTTAATATGCATAACCGATTCCATTAATACCATTTTAAATACAATACAGTAATAAAAGCAAGCCGCGAGCTTTTAATCCTTAAGCCGTAAGCTCTTTTGCTCTTTGACACTTCAACATACATATGTATCCGTCGCCATTGGAGGATTAGTGTTGCCATATTACGTATCGGTGGCAGCGGGTGAAATGCCAGACGCGCGCGCAACGGTCGCCGATACAATGCAAACATTGTAATTCAAGGAGCTTTTCGTAATGCCATTAGGGAAAGCTCTCTCTCTCGAAACATATCATCATCGGGGCGGAAATTGATAAATAATGGTGCGCATATCATATACAGATACAGATATATACACACACTTATATATATATATATATATATATATATATATATATATACACATATATACCAGCTACCAAACTATTTTCATGGTGCAGAAATGGCACACTGATAAGTCAGATGACTAGAATGCACAAAAGACCACCAATGATTACAGTGGAATAATGATGCCTAAAATGATACCTACATCACACGTCATCACTAACATGACAATGTTCATCTCACTAAAACGACAACACTAAGATGGCTGAAATGAGCTTCAGATGCCAACACTAAGCTGACTAAAGTGAGCATCGGATGACTAAAATGACAACACAAAGCTGAGGAAAAAGAGGCTCGGATGACTAAAATAAGAATTGGATGTCTAAATTGGAAACATTAAGCTGACCAAAATGAAGCTCTAACGATAATGATTAAAATGACAAGTCTAAGCTCGCTAAAATGAGACTTTAATGATAATAATTACAATGGCAAAACTAAGCTGACCAAAATGAGATGATTAAACTGGCAACACTAAGCTGACTAAAATGAGGTTTAAATGACTAAAATGACAACACTAAGCGGACCAAAATGAGACTCGGATGACTAAAATGGCAACAATAAGCTGACCACATTGAGACTCAATCAAAACTAAGCTGACTAACACGAGAATCGGATAACTAAAATGCCAACACCAAGCTGACCAAAATTTGAATTGGGCGACAAAAATTACAACACCAAGCTGACCAAAACAAGACTTGGGTGACAAAAATGACAACACTAAGCTGACTAAAATAAGACTTGAGATGGATAACATAATAAAATAAAGCTCACCATAACGAGACTCTAATGATAAAAATGTCAACACTGAACAGACCAAAATTAGCCCCAGATGACTAAAATGACAACACTAAGCTTACCAAAATAAGAGTCAAGTGACGAAAATGGCAACACTGAAGTGACTAAAGTGAGAATCGGATGACTAAAATGACATATCTAAGTTGACCAAAATTAGATTATGATGATTAAAATGAAAACCCTAAGCTGTTCAAAATGAGTTTCGGATAACTAAAATGACAACACTAAGCTAACTTACGTAAGAATCAAATGGCTAAAATGAGGCCGAGTCTGCTGCACAGCATACCAATGTTATGGCAAGGCCATTTAACCCTCCAGCTTTCATATATTATGCTACTGAGGACTGAATACTGTCAAAATGTCATGGGTGGCTCATTTAAAAATTGGAATTTATCGATAGAAACTTGTCTGTAGGCCACACCGTGCGGAATTCGAAGTTGCGAAGAATTTTGAAACCTTTCTAACGATGTATAATATTTTAAATGTTTTCTTTACAGAAATATCTAAACTGTAAGAGCACTAGATCGCTAGGGCCACTAGATGGACCATCCTATATTTTCTGTGCATTCAGGAATTTTACACATAAACTGCAACAACACTTGTGGATTATAAAGCTGGATCAGAAGGACTCTGTTATCTAAGATCTAAGTTTTTTTTGACATTTGTGCGGTTTCTGACTGCAACTACATGGCTTTTGTCAATATTTAGAATGAATTAGTATGGAAAGTACTTCATAACAAAGCCTTGCCATAACATTGGTTTGTTATGCGGCGGAATCGGTCTATAGGCTGATCAAAATGAAACTCGGATGACTAAAATTACAACAATAAGCTGACTAAAATGAGTGTCAAATGATTAAAATGGTAACACTAAACTGGCCAACATAAAACTCTGATGATTAATCCTTTCCACTCGCTAATTCCGAGACTAATATGAATTTTGCCGCCGGAGCGGTGGAAAGAGTTGAATTGGCGACACTAAGTTGACCAAAATCAGTCTCGGATGAACAAAATGACAATACTAAGATAACTAAAATGAGAAGAATAAGATATAAATTGAAAAAATAAACAACAGTGATCAAAATGATACAAAATTTATCAAAATAGGATAATCATGCCCAAATTCGTACAAATAGGAGATGACAAAATTAACCACCAAAGCAAAGAAAAGTGTCTCAAATAACTGAGACGTAACTATAAATCTATAAAACTTCGAACAAAATCCACGCATTTCCCAAAAACTTTTCCAGCAACTCGAAAATTAAAATTCCACCCGCAATCTCTTGAAGACATCTAACAAAACATCAACGCAGACATAACCCATTCGGTCGACTTGACGCCTGACCGCAAAAAAACTTGCGAAACGGGTTAAAACTATGTTAGCTCTCCTAGCTGCGAGCTATAAATCACTATAGACACCCAGAGACTGGGAAAACTGCGGAAAAAAGATGCCTGGCTGGGAAAAAACTAAAAAACTAAAAAAAATAGGTGAAGCCGTTGAAAATCAATGGATACATTCGTGAAGTAGAAAAATCCGCGAGTCACGTGCGATTGTGGGAAATGTTTTCCCAATGCACTTTTTCACTCCGGAACTTATGTGCCGATGTGTATCGGAGATCGATTTTGGCGAAAAGAGGAAAATGGGATGAGATAGATTGACTCATAGGTTTTATAAAATGTGAAATTGTTATGAGTGTTTTTATTTCTTTGTATTTTGAGATCTTCTGTTCGTTTTGACATACATCATAGGTTTCGTACCAATATATATGAGATTTTCTAAATTTTCACACTAGGACTACTTTATCGCATTGACGTTTTATGAGGCTTTTCTGATGAAATAATGCATTTTCATTATAGTTTTAATTTCTAATGCTATTAATGAGCATAGTAAGTGGATGTACAATTTTTATCAATGGATCATTTTTCTCATTAAATTGTGACACCGAGTTGTTACATGATTTTATACCAAAGCCAGCATTGCAGATAATTTTTTTTTTTTTTAATTCTCCGAATAAATCATTTAAATTGGGTGACCTGTTCGAAAGTTACAAGAGATATAATAAATAAATCTTTTACCGCGCCATCTTTTACCGCGTTATCTCCAAAACTGTATGTTTTTTGTATTGAAAATTATCTCCGACAAAAGGGTACGCGTTGTTATTAGTCTTTTTTTGTTTGTTTGTCAGAAAAATGTACACAATTGAACCGAACGAACAAACAGGGACAAGAAGAAATGTAACAGGGTTGTTATTTCATTTGCGAAATATGAGCAAGACCGTGAAGGATGGATGTGGTGGATGCAGAGATGGAGGCTTTCCAATGCCTTAGGGACAACCATGGTTGTTATTTGCAGAGGTTTCCAACCATCGGGGTTGTAAATCGATAAAATCTGTAAAAATAAAAATAAACTATGTGGAAAATAAAATGTTTATGCGGATTGTGGAGAAAATTCCAAATACCTCAGAGACATCATGGTTATTATCTACAGAGGTTTTCAATACTAAAGGAAGCAAATCGATTAAATGTGCTAAAATGTTAAGAAACATAAGTAAAAGCATTAGTACATACCTACTCATATTTGCTCTGTGAATTTTTCTAAATGCTTAAAAAAACTATGTTTGATTTTTACAAAGGTTACCAAACATATGAAAATGAAAAATTGATCAAATATGTGTAAAAAAATGTAAAAAAAAGTGCGCAGAGTAAAATCTATATACAATATTAATATGCGGTAGAGTAATGGTGGTAGTAGTAGCAAATCTTCAATAATGTTTACAGAAAATTACAAACTTAAAGAAAGTAAATCGATAAAGTTTGCTAAGAGTATTAAACAGGGTACATGAAAAGTAAAATCAATGAATTATTTTAATATATTTATGTTAGAGGGAACTTTAAATGCCTTTATCCTGGAGATTGTAAATAGATGTTATATTTAAAAATATTGAAAAAAGCTAGTTCAGTGTAAAGTTTATAATCCATGTTATTATGTGGGCGGCGGAGAAGATTTAAAGTGTTTCCTGAAGTAAAGAAAATTTTCCAGAGAAGGTTTCCCGGCTCTGAGTTAGCAAATGTTTGAAATATTTTCTAAAAATCACCAAAAGAAATATGAAAATCGAAGTATGTTATTACAAGGACGGTGAAGGTTTAAGGATGTTGTGAATGGAATTTCAAATGCCTCAGGGAAACCCATAAATGACATTTACGGTTAAAGGTTATCCTAGAAGTCGCCAGTCGATAAAATTAACAAAAATTGTTAAAAATTATTTGATGAGAAATTTTAATCAACTACATTGATAAAAGAAAGTTGAAGGTGAAAATAATTTCATATACCTCAGGAGCTACTGAAGATATCTTTCGACGTTTTCTACCTCTGATCAATTTGATATAATATACAAAAATCTGAAAAAGTATGTAAATAACCATGCATGTTATTGTAAAGACGGTGTTTCCGGATATGCACGAGATATTTTTAGAAGTTTACTTTGGAAAATTTACAATCTTTTGAAAATAAAAAAGCGTAAGTATAAAGAAAAACAAAATATTTTATTTTAAACACGGTGTTGTGCAGGATACAATGGATGTAGTTGAACGCTATTATGTTGTTTACCTATAAAATATCTGTCCTTCAATGCTTTACCTCCCATCCTGAAGGTTTTCCCGGTTAGTTTGACTAAAATGTAGGAAAACTGAGAGAAAAATAAAAAGACAACATCGATTTGTCGAATCCTTCGTGCGCGACCGACGGGAAAACTACTCGTGGGAATTTTCTGGGGATTGATAAAAAAAAGAGCATCGGGGGTACGAGTAGTCCGGACCTGTGGCGAAAAATTGGGATGAATTACACCACACCTTCTGATGGCAAATTGAAGCGTAACTTCTTAGAGTGTTGGTGTAAAAAATGTTTTAATAGTTATCATCTATATTCTGCATTTTCTATAAGAGTTGAACATCAAGTTGCTCTAGGGCTTGATAGGACACTATTATAGCTAATGTATTTTATTATAAATATATCATTTACCTCCGGCAAGCTGTTTAAAAGTTACAAGAGTAATAATGAATAAGTACACATGTGCAACTATAAATAGTACATATATACCATTTATACCTCGACTATTATAATCAGAATCAAACTTTGGCCCGACACGAATGTAAGAACAGTAATTTCAGAATTGTCAATGCAGTTTGTGTCGTGTTTCTCTGCCGCTGCAGCAGGTAAATGCATTCCCAGCTATCAGTAGAATATAATTACTTGCAGTTGCAAGTTGCACTTTGTCAATAATAAATAAATGCCAGGTGTATACAAAGGGCTTAAACAACAGAAATTATTTTATGTAAATAATCCTTTGAATTTTTAAACAAATAGAATTACAGAATATTATTTACATATTTTAATTAAATTTGAAAAATCCAAACGCAGTAATATATATATATATATATATATATATATATATATATATATTGTATGCATATATATATATATACATATATTATATATATATATATATATATATATATATATATATAGAATTAAAGTTTATTAGATGCCATTTATTAACACAGCGAGTTGCTGTATAAGTTTATGATGTTAGACAATATTGTAAATTATTTAATTTTGACCAGATATTTCATATGCACTATTCATTCACCACAAATGGTTTAAAGCTATAAATAAAATAATAAAAATTTATTTATTTCATGCCTTGCATTTCTCCGAGTACCAACTTAGACAACACAATAGATTTATTTTCACCCAGGATTTGTATTTTTATTTCTATTATTAATTACAAGGATACTAAGTTGCTGTAAAGTTGTTTATTATTAGACAAAGTCGCGATTATTTTACAAATTTTAACTTCTCTTATGGTTAGTTATAGTAATCGCAAAAACATCGTAAATAATTTGTTTTGTATATCTTTACATTTTAGAGGTTTCTGAACATTTTCGCATACTATAGAAAAAATTGATGTATGTGTGTGTGTGGGTCTGTGTGTGTATGTGTGTGTGTGTGGGTCTGTGTGTGTATGTGTGCGCGTGTGTGTATATGTGCGGATACAAATTTTTATCGACGATTTCGGGAACACGAGTCAACCGATTTGAATAATTAAAAAAACACATTCGATTCGTGTTGATAAGGAGACTTGCTGATTAGTTTTTGGTAAAGGCAGGTCAAACCGTTTCGAAGATACGGCGCAAAAAGTGCCAAAAATTGTAATTGTTTTTTTGAGAAAACGGAGAGTCAGATTTGTATGATTCAAAAAACATTTTATTTGTATTGACAAAATGAAAAATTGATGGAATTTTTGGGAAGACAGGTCTAGCGGTTTCGGAGATTCAATAAAAAAAAGTGGAAAAAATGCCATTTGGCAGACAAAAATGATCATTAAACAAATGCACATCAAATTATCACATATATTTTATAGATATTTTACTAATAATAACAAATTTTGTTCACTTTTCTATGGGTTCCGTACTAATGTGTATTCGTTATACTGCGACGCGGCGCCCACGCGCTTCTATATTTTGTTTCTACATAGCTAACATATCGGGATTGCTTTGAAAAAAAAAAGTTCATAATTTCCAAAATATTTCAAACTATAAAAAAGGTCAATTTTTTTTAAAAAAGTCAAAAGGGTTTTTACAAAAAATTTTAAAAATCTCAATAATCGATTTTTTCCAGAGTTCTAAAAAAATTGAATATTGAAAAAATAATTTTTGGTACGGGAAGTGCCAGCAATTTGCCTTAAGGCACAATGCAATGCCCCGCTAGTTAATATTATAATGACAAAATCTATTTTTATTAAATTTGAATTGTATTAATTTTTACTGCGGAATTACATTTCATATTGAAGTGCTATTTTAGAGTATACTAAGTTGCAATAAAAATACAATTTTTGAAGTATGTTATAGACTATTTGTTTTTGTACTATCTCATATATATTTCACTTATATGAGACGATTCATTTAATAGTTCTAAGAGATATTTATTATATCTTCACCGTCTAGTCATCATCAGACTATAGATAGTACAGTTTAGTACAGATAGTGGTTTACTAATTGAAAACTAAATAATACAACCAATAATAATGTGCATTCGGGTGCATCGCATACATGTTGCAAGTTTCCGCTCAAGTAAATTGTGCGAAGCAAAACAATAAATTCAGAAACTGTTTTGAAATTCATGAGGAAATGCAGGTCGGGTGCATTCGCCAGAAATGTGTACGAATGCAGAAACATTCATTGGTGTCATAGAGACACACCTGCATGTGCAACTGGACTGCACTTTTATAATAGACACACAATTAAAAATAATTGAGGTAATTATTATTTTTTAAATATAATAAAACTCTTTGAGGTTTAATCAATCATCACGATGACTATCCAAATTTATCAAAGGTACATTTATCATTATATTATTTAGAGTTATCATTCGCGTAGTATGAATGTTTAATTGAATGAAATATAAAAACTTAAACGACACGTTTTACAACTTTTAAAATTTAATTCGATTAAAAAAATCCTCGGAAAATTTTTAAATTGAATTTGAAACTATTTCAGAGTTTTCAGGGCGTTTTATTTAAAGTAATAATATGATATTCAATTAAGTTTTAAATTATTTAATTTTATACAAATTTGTTAAATTCATTATTTATTTTTTGTATATTTGAACTAGGACTCAACAAAAGATTCATATTTAATCATAATAAAGGTTCCAAAGTATTGATTAAACTCAACAAAAAAATATATAATATTCACTCCAAGCACAAACGTTAAAGTCACTGACACCAAACTAAATTATTTTTTTTATCTCAAACATGCGACGACGACAGCCCAGGTGCTTCCGCGCCCGGGTCGACATGCCGATAGGATCCCAACAAAAACCATGATCAAAGATTTTATAAAGTTAAATAACACAAAATCCTGTCTGACAAAAAAATACATATTAAAAACATAATGTACTCATAAACAACAATAAAAAAAATTAAGAAAAAGTCTGAATTAAATATGAATCTTTTGTTGAGTCCCAGTTCTACTACATAAAAAACAAATAATGAATTTAACAAATTTGTACAGAACTAAATAATTTAAAACTTAACTGTATATCATAAACTTATGATATTCATAAATAAAATAACAAAAAATGGAAAATATATTCGTAAATTGCGTCAACTATTACACTTTAATTATATATTTATTACTTTAAATAAAACGTTTCGCCTCGAAATAGTTTCAAATTCAATTTAAAAACTTTCCGGGGATTTTTTTAATTGAATTAGATTTTAAAAGCTGTAAAACGTTTCGTTTAAGTTTTTATATATCATTCAATTAAACTATGGATTTTTATGAACGGATTTGCATATTAAATGTATATATATACGAGGTGTGTTCAAAAAGTACCCGGAATTACTAATAATTAAATTTCGCGGGTCTGGAGTGTCTGATTGTCAAAATTTTTTTTTATTGTGTTGGTATACATGCCCCTAAAGTATGATGAAATTTTCAGCTATATTCACTGTTTACTTTGTCTGTGGTAGTCGCTAAGGTTCGACGTGTTTTTCTGAGCTCGGCGATTTTTACAATGGAAGAATTGAAAAGTCAAAGAATTTGTATTAAATTTTGCGTAAAAAATGAAATAAAGTGTTGCAAAGTGCAAAAATTCACCAGATATGGCTCCGTGTGACTTTTTCCTATTCCCAAAGTTGAAGAGACCCATGAAAGGACGGCGGTTTTCCTCGATTGAAGAAAATCGCTGAGAATGCTCAAGGACATATTAAAAAGTGAATATCAAGGGTGCTTCGAAAATTGGAAAAAACGCTGGCATAAGTGTATTATATCTGGGGGGGACTACTTTGAAGGGGACCACATTAATGTAGACGAATAAATAAATATTTTTTTGAAAAAACGAAAATTCCGGGTACTTTTTGAACAGACCTCGTATATATATATATATATATATATATATATATATAAATGTAAATTTCCATCAGTGAAAAATTAATTAAATATTCGATGAAAATATTAGCGAATTAAATCGCGCTGAATTAAATAATATATATCCGTCTATGCAATTAATTTGGTATACAAAATACATTTTATTATTTAATTGCGATAATAAATATGTATCTTATCAAATCTGTATCGTGAAATGAGCTATTGCATTTATTTGGTATTATTACAATTATTCAAACAGTACTATTTTCGAAAATTAATTAACGGTTGTAAATAATTGACTGAGATTATTTTATATTAGATTGTTAAATGTATCATTTATATAGCCCAAATTGTTTAAGAATTACAAATAAATATGTTTGGGCCAAATAAGATCTCACTAGCATAGTTTATGAATTAAAAAATTATAGAAAGACAGCCAATGTTATTTCTTATATTTTGGGAAAAAAGTGGATGCCTTACGATATGCAGACATAGAAAAAATACGCAAAGCTCATTTTTCCAAATTTATTTTACGCCAACAATAAAAATCCACTAAATATCAACTTTCCCTTCTTTTCCCAGTCTATCTCCATTCTGAACTTTCCACCAAGGGGGCACTGGGGCCCCCCTGTTTTGTATAGAGCTTTGATTAAATCTTTGAATTGTGAAACGAAATATATGACTTTGCAGCAACAGAATCATAAATTGCGAAGAAAAGAGAATCGTCAGACCGTCAGACCGTCCAAAAGCAAGACCGACGAGTTGCTTTTGTACAAAGTTTTTATTTTTCCCATTTTTACTTCTATTTTCCACTCGGAAAAATAAATAAATACATCTCGTACAGAGTGGAATGAAATTTAATAATACACGACGAGGACGAAAAGACATCGATTAAGATTTGGAAAATGGAATTGACGATGAAATTGTGAGGAAATGGCAAATTGGAATAGTTGAGATACAAATTGATATAATGGATAAAAATTATATATTAATCAAATGTTTTCAGATTTATGAAAGTTATAAAGAATACATACACATTCTGAACCCTCAAAATATTTATTTATATTAACTTCCTGTAGGGTAGTTATAGTAATGAGCCGAAAATCGAAAATGTAAATTTTTGCATATCTTCACGTTTTAAAGGTTTTTAAACATTTTGGCATACCTCTTTTTTTATCCACGTTTTCGGGCGCACGGATCAACCGATTTGAATAATTTAAAAAACATTCGATTTCTATTGATAGAGAGATATGCTGATTAGCTTTTGGCAAAGGCAGGTCCAGCCATTACGGATATACATAGAAAAGAGAGCATACACCACTAGTTTGATGAAAATGCATCCAAATTGCCAATGCATGGTTATTAAGAGTAGCAATAATTATCATTTTGAGATTTCATAGTATAACCAAGCTAGAAAAAAATATTTTTAAATGGACTACAAAAAAAAATTTTTTACAACTTATATATATATTAAACAAATAATTTATTATTTAAAAGTTGTTGTAGATATAATTGAGCATTTGCCGTTCTTATAATTCTTAAGGGTTTACTAAATCCATCATATTAAATCCACAATAAAAATTTATAAAACAAAGTGAACAATATATATTCTAAAGAAATTATATATATACATATATATATATATATATATATATATATATATGTGTATATATATATATAAATATATATATATATATATATATATATATATTATGATCCCAGTCCATTTTTACTCAAGATGTCGTCTGGAATATCAAAACGATTTTCAAACTGTCAACAGATCCGAAACACGACAGGAATATTAAATAAAATGGGAGCCCCCATAAGGAAATCTATAAGAAAGAAAGGGGTACATGGTAATTTCAGCCCTAAAATCCCACAAACCAAAATCTAGGAACTCAAGTCGAGAATGTCACGATTTTGCGCCCCCGGAAAGTTGTGAAGTTTTTTTTGGGACACAGTATATATATAAATATATATATATATATATATATATATATATATATATATATATTAACAAACGTATTTATTTTCGTTTCATCCGAATATTTCATTCAATTAATATTTAATTCAATTTATATAGATAGATTTTAAATAATACGAACACCAGGAGCCCCCCGGAGCTTTAATAAGCTCATAATCCACTTTAGCCTGCGAGCTTTTTTCATTAAGCGGATTTTCAGCCGGGCTTTAATGATTATAAGTCGAGTTTTAATCAATTCATACGTTTTAAAATTATCACATATAAACCTATTGTACAATATATAGAACACCATACTACAAATTGATTTATAAATTTATTAGTGAAATATATTGAAACTTTTGGAACTTTCAATTGATGTGAAAGGTGTTTCTTGAAAATATGGAAATAATTGAATGATCTGTAAAATTGTCTATTATTGTAGGACCTACAGCAACTTGATATACCTTAAAATAGTGTTTGAAACTGAAAAAGCTATGGAAATGAGCTGAAAGTGTTCTTATTTCGTATAGAGCTTTTTTGCAATATGTATGCAGGAGTTATATTATTTGATAAATAGAAGCATGAGACAAATTTTTCCAAAATTAAATAATTTGCTAATTATTTCTGACTATTCAATAATAATAACTTAGAACAACATGCCATACTCAAAAATTGGAATTGAAATTTTGTATCTTGATTTTTTTTCTTTAATTTCCACTAGACGTCATAGCAAAACTTGTTCGGCAAAGGTACATCTACTTTATTATTTCTTCATTAACTTAAATTTTTCTCATGTTTGGAAAACTTGAATAAAATTGATATTATATCGGCTAACATCAAAACACGGTACACTCATAAAAAATATGTTTTTTCCTTGAATTGTTATTCCTATTTGTATGTTTGATTTTATTTTGGGTTGGGTCTACGCATTTGATTTATTTTATGCCACTGTGGGTTTTATGTTAGGAAAAGTGCCTAAACAAATAAATAGAGAACGGTAAATTCAATTTGTCAAAGAAAAGTGGGTTCGCATATATGTATTGATCGATTTGGACTAGTACAAAAATCTTGGAAAACTTCTATTTAATTTATTTCCTATTACTTTGCATCTATTTACACATTTTCACTAACTTTCCAACAAAAGGGCTAATCATAAAATCTGCATTCGCAACGAGGCAGTATCTGTTTTATTCAATTTGCATAGATTTGCTTTAGTTTCGTCCACCGAAGTTGGTCATACTGTTTTTCCATGTAAAATATCTAGCACTATTTGTAATAGACAAAGAGCTAGTAACAAGAAAACGGGGAAAAAGAAAACAAAATTATATATAATTTGAAGAAGTATGATTAATTTTACAATAATGCATTTTCTACAGCGATTTATATGTCATTTCTACTTAGAGATATTAGACAAAGTTATATAATAGTTTTATAGAATTTTTAAAATATTTTATTTATATTAAACACGTCAACTAAATCTTATAGAAGATACAAATAAATGCACAAATGCATTGGAAAGCTCAGACTAATGGGTCGATTCTGCTGTAAAATAAACCAATGTTATGGCAAGGTTATGATACGTTCCAGTTTTCATACAAAATGCGATGTATTTGCTGTGAGTTTTCTAGGTTAGGTTTTCTAACTAAAACACCTGACTCCACAGCAACCACATGACTTTTGACAGTATTTAGTACAATTTTGTATGAAAAATGTTACATAGCATAGACTTGCCATAACACTGGTCAATTTTACGACAGAATCGGTCCCTAAGACTTTAATTTTTGCCTCAATTTTATAGTATACCGAGTTGTTTTTCCATACTATAATGTTAGAAAATATTGAAGATCCTTTAGTTTTGCACGTATTCACTTGATATTTCACCTATATCCGATGAACAATTTAGAATGTACAAGGAGTATAGTAAAAAAATGCATTCGCTCACATATAGAAGAAAGTATCACCACGTATGGTAATACTCCTAACTATACTGTATACTTTCAATTGCATTTTTAAGTATACCTAGGTTTTGTATGGTTAGATGTTATTAGCAAATATTAAAGATATTTCAATTTTGTACAAGTTTGTTGAATATTACATTTATTTTAGACCTACAGTTCAAAAGTTACACCAGACATACTAAACCAATCCAAAAATAAAGTACATACTACAATAAGATTGATTATAAAAGATGCAGCAAAAATTACAAAAACCGCTACTTCAATCGAACAAAATAAATTCTAATTTTTGCACTAACAGTAACCATGAAAAATAAATTAGTGGTGTATGGCAAAGTGCCTTAAGGCAAATTGCTGGAACTTTCCGTACCGTACCTCAAATGTTTGAGAAATATTAAAAGTTTTCAAAATTTATAAGAATTATATAAACTGAATTACAAAGTTAAAATTATTTATTTAAAATATATAAGTGAGCTTTAGAACTTTAGCCAGAATTCAAATTAAAATCTGAATTATTTTCGATATACAAAAAAAATGGAAAAAAAATAATTTTAAAATTTACAATGAAAAAATCGAAAAGCAATTGTTTAATCATTCAAATTGGATGTTTATTTCTCCCAAAAACTGTCATTTTTTGTACATTTAGCTCTGTATCTTTGAAATAGCTAAAATATCATTACAAATTGAATGTTTTTGGATCATTCGAATCCGATACTCCGTTCTCTCAAAAACTCAATTTCTATTTTGTGCACTCTTTGCCCCATATCTCCGTAACGGCTGCACCTGCCTTTGCCAAAAACTAATCAGCACATCTTTCTATCAATAGCAATCGTATGTTATTTGAACCATTCAAGTCCACCACGTGGATGAAAAATTGCGGATACACAAAACAAACACGCGCACACACACATTCATTTTTTCTTAGGTATGCCAAATTGTTCAGAAACCTCTGAAACGTGAAGATATGCAAAAAAATTTCATTTTTGATTTTTGGCCCTTTACTATAATTATCCTTTACACATTTTTGCCCAGCACACATTCATTTTTTCTTAGGTATGCCAAATTGTTCAGAAACCTCTGAAACGTGAAGATATGCAAAAAAATTTCATTTTTGATTTTTGGCCCTTTACTATAATTATCCTTTACACATTTTTGCCCAGCTCTCCGACTACATTTCCCCGCGTTTGTCACGTCGGGCTACCTATCTCCTGAATTTGCATACATGTGTGGTGCATTCGATGCACATGGATGTGGACCGAGGGAACCGTGTTACCGCGAAAAACGCATTTTCTTTGATTACATTTCCTCCGGTAGGTAGATAGGTAAAATGGAATAGAATGGAAAAAGATTAAATAACAAAATTATTTATTCCATTAAACGTTTCGACACTTGATGTGTGTCATCATTCAGTAATCTAACAAAACATATAACATAAATACACAGTTGATGATAAATATAAATATATAAAAGGAGGAAATTATACATACCAAACCAGGAAAAACAACGGAAAAAATTAATTATGATGTAAAATTGATTGAACACTAAATTTGTGTAAAATAATAAAATACTATTATATTAACAAACGAGAAATAGAAGGAGCACATATTGCCCTCCTATATTTAATGTTATTGATAGCATTGCATGGTGGACACTGATCAAGGTTAAAAGTACAACGCAGGAGAGAGTTGTGAGAAACAAAAGGGGAAAGAAAAACAGAGAAGAAATATACGAACGAAAGATTCTAAAACTGTATTGAATTACTTTTCATGAAATTAATGATTACTTTGTAACTTTACACAAGAAGTATTAAGGGATATAAGTAAAGACTCAACAATCTTTCTAAGGTCCCAATTTTTTTCAATGTAAAGGATAGAAGGATTTGACATGTTAAAAGTGTGGTTCAGGTTTATCATATGTTCAGAAAGCATCGTTTTGAATTGATTTGGGTTTCTAGAATTATATATATGTTGATTATGTTATTATATTATGTTGATTAATAATTTTGTTATTTAATCTTCTTTTAATTCGACGGTTGGGCTGCAAAAATATTACAAATATGTATCAACGTCGACAAAACTATCATATATATATATATATATATATATATATATATATATATATACTTGAAAATCTAAGAATAGTCCCTTTTTGTGAAAATTTTTGATGAGTGGATATTGTATTATAAGTAATGCTAATGTGCTCAAAATAAAATAAACAACTTCTTCAAATAATACAAGACCACAGGACAACCCATTATACCCTTAAAGAAAAATTCTGACTAAATGCATTATTAAATCTTCCATAACTCCATAAACCATTCGCATGAATGATGATTGTAAAACTAAAATATATTTTGTAAAAGTATCAAATTACATTCTATCTCACGTGAAATTTATAATAAATTTTGCCTATGAATCTATTTATTAGTTTAATTAGAGCATATCACGTTTGTCTGCAGCAGCAACGATTTTCCTTTGATCCATCCATCCATCCATCCAACCAGGATCTTCCCCATCCTTCTCTCCAAAACTGGCAACTAGATTCTGGTACAAAGTCGGTTGTTTTAACCACAATGCGTTTTCTTGTTCCTAACTATATATAGTACATCGTACGATGTACATTGAGCTTTTGTGTCTTTGTTTATATGCTATAGATAGCTATAGTTTCGGTCGCAGTTTGTTCAAAGGTGTAATGAGATATTCTTAAATGCTTTGATACGACAGGGATGGATTGAGGTTCACTTGAACCTGCTTAATAAAATCATCAAATATTAAATATTTGATGTTATAATTGACACTCGTGAGTCATACATATACAATTTACAAGATTGTCACATGAAAAGTGGTCGGTGGGCCCCGAATAGCTCGTTGAAATCATGATAACAAGAAGTTCAAAACACTTAGGACAGATCAAAAATTGATAGAAATTTATAACACAAAATTTTTCGATACAACTTACTAATTTAATATTTCATGTTTTAAGAGATACCTCAAGGAATAACATATTTCAATTATAAAAATGTTAAGCATACGGTGCGTCCTAAGAGTTCATTAGAACTTCAAGCATTTGCACAGTAGATTTCTTTTTTATAAAAATTCCTAATATAAAATTTTGTCAAGTAACTCTTCAATTTTAGTATTAGAGATAGCATGAAAACTTGAATCTCACAGTCGTTGTAAAAATGGTGCATCATAAAACATTTTGATGAAAAGTTTTATTATTCAGAATTTTTGTTAGATACCCTTAATTTTATTAATTGTTGGTGTAATAAACACCTTAGACATAATATATCCAACAAAAAATTAGAAGATAGTAGTATAAACAATGCATACTGGACAGCTTATTAATACTAATTTTGCTCAAGCATTTTGAAACACTGACGATTAGATAAAAAACTTTGATTTAATTCTTTGGAAAATATCTTGGATATTTGGAAAAATTTCTAATGTGAAAAATACTTTGGAAAATAACCTGGTAATTTCAATAATTAACTACTGGTGCATGGCATCGTGCCTTAAGAATTAATAAATATATTTTTTTTACATTTTTTTCTGTATCTTCAAAACCGCTAGACTTACCTACCCAAAGATTTAATTAATTTTTTATTAATAAATATAAATAATAAAATTAATTACTACTAAAATTCGTTTGAATCATTCAAATCGGGCGCTCCGTTACCTCAAAAACTGAATTACTATTTAGGCACTTGCCGTATATCTTCGAAACGGCTGGACCTGTCTTAAAAACGGCTGGACCAAAAACTAATCACGTCTTCTCATCAATAGGAATCGAATGTTTTTTGATTCATTCAAATCGGTTGATCCATGCGCCCGGAATCGTGGACGAAAGATTGAATCCAAACATACATACACACATTCACATACAAGCATTTTTTCATACCGCCTAAACTAAAAGAAATAGAGTTCTAAAATCAGGCATGTAGAAAATGAGTACATAAAATAAAAAGATGTTTGCACCTTCAAAAATAGTAAAATAAAGATAAAAATAAAGGTGTAAAGGTGATTTTCGACCCGGAAGTGTCTATTTCAACAACTCCGGAAGCACGGAAGAGACATGAAAATCCGTTTGATTGCTTTGTGTCGTCTTAGCAATCAAAATACGTAATAATTAAATGACGTGCCTCGAATAAATAACAAAGTCCTTTTCATTTTGCGACGTGACACATACGCATAATGAAGTGAATTACGGATTCACTTCGTTCGGGATAATATAAACTAGGAGTAAGTGTCATTTTGCCTCGAGACAAGTATCATCTTTCCGATTGTAAATATTGGACTTAATGAGAATGAGATTTAGCTATATATAGTCATTTAGAAAATAAATTTCAACTCGCATACCAATACATACTTTCCAATTCTGGTCTCAAACGATTCAGTATGACTCCTCCGTCAGGATGTTAATAATCTATATGTTGACTAATAGAGAATAGGAGTTTCATGATGTTACGGTTAATAAGCGCACTGTCTTGTGTGAACAAAGTCGTGAGTTCGAACCCCCGCTCTAAATAACCTGATATCATGCAGTAGTGCTATCAATTTTGAAAATATAGATCAAAAATATGTTTCTAATTGAAAATAGCCCATCTGGGGCACTGCGGTGTGAAATGGCAATGGGAAATCTCTCACACTATTCTTCCCTGAATCGAGTTGGAGTTCAACTTAGCTCAATAGCCTGCCCTAAGGCAGTACTGCTCATTATTATTTGGACTAATATTTAAACTCTACAACAACTTGGTAGACTTTAAAATCAGTCAACCGAATATAATTGAGCATCAACCCGATTCCAAATTGCTTATGCAATATCATTTATTATTTATCATGTATTATTTAAAACATTTATATAATTTCCATAAAATGCTTGGCAAATTGGTACAAAATTACCTGTAATATTTTTTAGTATATCAATATATTAACTAGTAATTTGATATACTCCAAAATGACTATTGATATGCAAATGCATTTATTTGTTACATCACTGACAAACTATTTATTATTATTATTAGCAATGATTATCGACCTTAGATCAACTCGGTATACTCGGTATTTTTTATATGTGTGTGAGAACGTTCTTTCGGTAAGTCGTTACTTTTTGTTCGCAATCGATAAAACCGCATTTTTACGACACTGAAAGCAAAAAAAATAAAAAAATGAAAAAGAAACTGTAAAAGAACATACGAGAGAATAAAAATACGAAAAAGTTATGCATCAATGAAAATTATACATCATTTTAATATTATTTTTAGAAAATATTATGCTTAAATATATATATAGAATTAAATAGTTGATATAAAATTTCATTTGATAAAAATTTGTTTTAGTTGTTTTCTAAAAAGCTGAAACAAATTAGTTATAACTGGTTCCTAAAATCAAGATGCTATTTTTTTTAAAGATTTCTAGAACAATAAAATATTAAATTTGTTTTTATCAATATTTGATGGTACGTACGTATATAATTTAAATTCTTGATTTTTCATGCAATTTTACATAAAATTAGGTACATACATTTTTATAAGTTTTATTTAATTATTTATATGACAGAAATTATAGTCTGACAAACTCTCAAAAATGTGAACTCCTCCAATAAACTCCCTCAAAAAATAGTAACTCCTTTGTTAATTTATCATGTACAGAAATAAGTTGATTTTTATTGCTTTCTCAATATTTTCCCGAAAGAATAAATGAATTTGTATATGTGTTAACAAATTTTTATTTATTTATAAAATAATTTAATTATCATTAATTACTCTGCTTATCTCATACTAATATATTAAATATTAGAAAAACATTTTATATAAACCACAATCTCTTGTCTGAAGAGTTACTAAAAATTTATATACAAATATTTTTCACTGATTTTCTCTCAACGTTCCTCCTAATTTAAATTTATTCATGGACGTCCATAGTCATTAATTTTACACACAGACATTTATTCTTTTTTTTTAAATAAAATAGCAAATCGACCATTAATATCATATATCGTTCATAAAATATTCATACGTGTTCAATTGAAATATTTTAATAAAAATGTATCAAACCAGAAATATTTTCAATAAAGAATTCATTTATAAATTCCAAGGATTAATAGATACTGCATGATAATAAAAACTGTATGCAATTTTTATTATTAAAAATTATTATTATTTTTGGAAAATGGTAAAAAAAAATTGAAGTCAGTTATTGAAAAATTTATGAATATGAGTAAGGTATTTTCTTTAAATTATTTAAGTAATTTGAAACGAACTTTAAAATGAAAAGAATCTACTTTTCACTATCAACGAATTCTACTTTGGTAACACATCGAGCCCTGCTTTTTGATATGATATATAAAAAACTTAGAAATTTGTCTACACATGTTAAAAAAACGTGAAAAGTCGTATATGCTTTTAATACAAATTATAATTAAGAGTTTTTAGAATCTGGTTTAAATAAGTTATTTTTATTTTATATTTATTTAAGAATATTTTATTATTTTTGTGGAAGAATATAGAAATATTGGGAAAAAGTAATCGGATTTCGCATTTTGCTGTCACGAAAACAAATAATATCAAAGGATACATTTAGTACAAAGGAAACGTCAGTGAAATTTGTTCCTTTAAGAGAAATCAAAAGGTTTTGCTGCTATACGAGATGTCTTTAGAATTTAGAACATATTTTTATTTAAAAAAACATGTCTCCACCATTTTCCACCTTTCCTCTCTCCAAACTTCAATTACTCTCTCATTCAGAACAAGTTCTTTTCCCCGAGAAAATTATAAATTTTTTTTCTACATTTTTCTCTTTATTTCTTATTCCATTTTTTATTTTCTTTCAATGTGGCAAAATGTTTTCAATTTTCTAACGAACGCTAGAAAGTTTCTTTAGAAGCGATTTATCGAATGCGATTGATTTGAAGAAGAAAGTTCTATAGAAAGTAGGAAAGTTGGAAAAGTAGAAAGAAATAGGGTTTGTAATTCGTGTAAATGTATGTTAACCCGGGGTACTAGAAATAGTTTTGTAAAGTGAAAAATATTAACATTGGGATCAAATAAATATGATATTATTGTTTGAATTTTTGTACTAACTTTACCTACTTTTGTACTGTGTTTATATTGATAATAATTACTAACAATTTTGATAAATTTTGATTAAAACAAAATTTGATAAATAGATCTTTAACCTAAAATTAATAGATTATAAATTAAAACAAGATTAATAGATCTGTAGTCAAAGTTTTGAATTGTATAAAATGTTATAAAAACTTCACCTTTATACTTTCGCTTATTTTTAACTTCTCATAGGGTAAGTTATAGAAATCGCAAAAAATCGAAAATGAAATTTTTTGCATATCTTCACGTTTTGAAGGTTTCTGAACATTTTGGCATACCTTAGAAAAAATGGATGTATGTGTGTGTGTGTTTGTATGTTTGGATACAATTTTTCGTCCACGATTTCGGGCGCACGAATCAACCGATTTGAATGATTCAAAAAAACAGTCGATTCCTATTGATGAGAAGACGTGCTAATTAGTTTTTAGTGGAGACCAGTCGTTTCGAAGATACGGGGCACAAAGTGCCAAAAACGGCAATTCAGTGGAAACTTTTGGTAAGGCAAGTCTAGCGGTTTCAGAGATACAGAGGAAAAAATAAAAAAATAAATTGGCGGTTAAAAATGATCATTACACAGACAATCAAATCATTAGACAGCACATCAAATTATCAGATGAAATTTAAAAAAAATGAGTACTAATTGAGTTACAATTTTGTTAGGTTCCGTACCAAGATTGTTAATTTTTAAAGTATACGGTTCAAGCTAATTTCTAAATTTTCAGAAAAAAATTCAAGATTTTTAAAAATATACATAGTTTTATATTTTAAATTCACAATTCAGTTTGAAAATGTATATATTTCAAATGCGTTGTTCTAATCGTAAGAAATATATCCTCAGATGGATTCATTCGGCACCTCTTGCTAATGTAAACTTTCTCAAGTGATTTGAGCGATAAGATCATCACCGTATATTTTATGAACTAAAAAATATATAGTGATTATAATTATCTATTGGAAAATTCTTAAAACAATTGTTAATATTCATTGATCAATATTTATTGATTACAGATTTTTTTTTGAATATGCAAATTGGTACGGAAAGTTCCAGCGATTTGCCTTAAGGCACGATGCCATGCACCACTTATTTCGTGATAAGTTACATATCTGATGGTGCCAGGAAAATGCCTAGTGGCAAGTTACATATATGGTCTTTCCCTCTCTGAGCTTCTGAATATGATATTTACATTTATAAATGAATGCGGAAACTTGTGTATATCTCTATAATCTATATGGATTTAGGAAATTAACCGCCAGTCCGCCAATTGTACCAACTGGCAGTAGTGTAGTGGTGGTGTTTGTTGGTGTCGGTTCTAAATCGCGTGTTTAGAGCTCGGATTTTCATTTCGCAAATGGACAAATGAACTAATTGTGAATTACGAGTACATTACTTTTTATTGCCAGGAGATTAAGTTGAACTTTGCGTGAGGACGAAGTTTTATTTTACAACTTTGACAAAAATTCACTATAACTCATATTGCGTGTAAAAAACGCTAAAATTAGTATTTGTTGTTATAATAGAATTACATTGGAGTTTTACATGGTAATATGAAATACTGTAGGAAAAATTATGAGTCCTGTAGACTTCTTTGAATGTAAACAACAACTAGTAGTGCATGGCCACTAATATACTAAGAAAAACTTTAAAAAATAGATTTTGGAGAAATTTTGAAATTAAAAAAAAAACTTTTTTGAAAAATTTGATTTCTTTTGTATTTTGATTTTTTATTTTAAATTTTGAACACTTTTTAAGCAATCGCGTTGCATAGCTGATTTGGAGTCAAAATTTCAAAAATCGGTCGCTCCGTTATCTCAAAAACTGAAATACCATTTTTCGCACTTTTGCCAAAAACGTCTCCTTATCAGTAGGAATCGAATGTTTTTTGAAATACTCAAATCGGTTGCACCTTGTTCGCGAAATCGTCGACGAAACTTTATATCCGCGCACACACACATACATCAATTTTTTCTAAGTTGTTCCAAAATGTTCAGAAACCTTTGAAACGTAAAGATATATACAATTTTCATTTTCGATTTTTTTGCGATTACTATAACTTACCCTATGGGAAGTTAAAAATATGCTAAGGAAAATAAATACGATGAAAAACTAGTTTTTATAAAAACTTTTATAAATCGGAACTTTTTCAGAAGACCTATTAATCTTATTATATATAGTCATGATTATCATGACTCATGATCATAGATAAAGAAGTCAAGATAGATAGTATAAAGAGCAATGTATCCAAATTGGAAAATGGTAAATGGTATAAACGGTGTCAATATTCACCAATTTGTAAAACAATACTAAAGAGACCAAATTGTTATCAAGTACGTATAACTCAAAATGTTGTTAGAAAGCTCATCAATTTTAATACTTTTCATAATAAACACATCTACTTATACAATATTAAAATTACAAGGTCGTACTCCAAACGGTGCATCCTGTAAGACTCCTCGAATATAGGCAACAAAAATTTACAACAAAGTACAAGTTACTCTATTTTTTTTTATAAAGACCAATTTTAGTATAAAGACATCACAAAAGTATATATTTAAAATCATCATGAGAACCAAATAAAAATCCTTAAATCTTTTATATATAATTTGCATCCTCAACCTCCTCCTGTCCGTTAATTTATACTTCTGGAGTACGTCGGCACTTGTGGTAGAGATTGAGAAATGAAAATAATATGGTAATTTCGAGGAAGAGATCGTTATAATTCTGAGATGAGCATATGATGCTGATGACCATTATTATATTTTGGCAATTTGGGTATGGATGATCAGCTGTGGGAAAACAGCTTTTATCCGGGAAGACCTGGCGGGGAAAAAGATATACGGCTCGGCTATTGGATGGCATATATATATTATATATATATTATATATATATATATATATATATATATATATATATATATTTGCCTGCCCTCGACTAATAATGATTCGGTTTTGTGGAGCTCCAGGAATTTTCGTGAAACTCCTTGGACAGGCAATCTGCATTCTGCGTTGGCCGCAGCGAATACGAAGTTTGCAAAATTATTAACTTGACTAATATTAAACTTTGGTTTATATATATATATATATATATATATATATATCACAGAATATAAAATGTTTTTACTTCTAATATCAGTTACCAAAGAAATTGTTTACGACACCATAAAAATCTAATGACCAGGTCAAAAATTTGCATGTCCTCCTCCTCTTCCTCCTGCTCCTCGTCCTCGACTTCTAAAAGTTTGTCTAACCGTGTTGCAAAGTTATCACGTTCCCGAGGAACCATTCAAACTGAAAAGTTCACCGTGTTAACACGAAACGTTCACTCGTTCACCTCAGAGACCTGCGGAGTCAAGTCATCCAACACTTTCCTAACAACCATAGGTGGAAATCGAGAAAGATTTAGGGAAAACGTGATAGAGAATTGGTATTTGACACCACTGGACACCAGTCATTTATTAGGTTGATAAAAGTCTTTTTATCCTTTTTCTACTTCAATCCAATTATTCCAATTACTTCAACTCCAAAGTCTCTACTAATCATGTTAACGGAGTTCACAAATTTGCTTGCGCAACTATTTGCTGATTTTCCGTATGCTGACTGATCAAATTGCTGTTTTATGAAGTTAGTGATCCATAAAATTGACAGTTTATTACTTGCTGATTTATTTTATTGATCTCTCAAAGTGATGATTAATGAGAGTGCTTGAATATTTCAAGCTGATTCATGAAATAGTTTTGCTGATTTGTCCATATATTGATTTATAAATTTATAGATTTATCCATTTGCTGATTTATTTATTTAAAAATGATGATTTTTCAAATTACAGATATTAAGTTGCTGATTTAATCAATAAACTTGTATTTGCTGATTTGCCTAATCAAAACAGCTAAGGGGTTTACTCGTATCTATCTGATTTATCGAATTAGAATAATTTTCTCTGCTGATTCATTAAAGAAATTAATTTATCCAAGTCTGATAATAGAATCAATTCTAAAACAACTTGTTTATGAAGTCAAATGGTACAATATAATATTTTAAAACAAGATGTGCACATTTACACTTAAACTAAACAGAGATATTCCATCCAAGCTGAGTATTCATTTAAACACATTTCAATGAATACAAAATCATCTGTTATCCATTACCAACGAATAGAGAGATCCCCATATGTATTTTCCTCCATCGCCCCCCAAATTGCATTTTGATAAACAATCGTTGACAAATAACACTCGCTCCATTCGGTGGCGGAGGAGGAGTTCTATAAATTAACTCGAATGTGCCAAAAATTAACTCAATATCGTTAATTGCCATCATCAAAACAGCAAACTGTGTACAACATTCGACGGTTGAACAATGCCATTGTAATTCGTGAACCACCCGATATCCAGGGTGGAGCAGGCGTTGATATCCTCCAAAGGCCTGTGCGTGATTAATGTCCCAAAATATGAAGAAGGGGCTGGAAGAAATTGTTCGGAAGATATATAATTTTACATATGTTGAAAGTGCTGGATAGGATCAGATAGATGAAGCAGATAACAGAAGTTGGATTGAGTCGGATCGAAACTAAGAACATCTTTCTTAGTTTCTTCATCAAAATGGTATTTTCACGAAATCTAGGAGTTTTCTAATCCAATACTCTGGACGTTAAGAGATTTTGAAAATATTTAAGAACTTATACAGTATTTGTGGTAAACATGCTTCTGCAAACGGTAAATGTAGTTGTGAACTTTATGAAAAGAAATAGTATTATCATAACCACAACAGATAGGGTATTATATTTACTACGTATAACAGAAAATATCAATAAAACACACAATATTTTGTGGTACTGTTAATATTACACCAATAAATTTATCTTCCTCTTCATTTGGAGTATTTCCACCAGCCGTTCTACTATCTGCACTGTAGGCATAATTTAGTCAAACAACACGTGACAAAAGCCAATTCGCATTCGACCGGAATAATGGCAATAAGTCATAACCGAAACGTACTACTATGTAGCATATCAGATAGATACATATATAGAAACGTGTTCTCTGGATAGATGACCACACCACACCATTATGCACCACCCTCCACTATAGTGCTCATTTATAAATCATCATATTATTTTGGATGCATATGTCCTCCATGGTGGACGGAAATCGATTTGCAATGAGAGAATATTTGACCATTTGTATGTTTGTTAGCGATTAGCAACAAAACTGTCAGACCAGGGGATGGGGAGGGTTAGGAAACTCCATTTATGTGTAGAACCACATATATCAGGGTGACGCTGCTTTAACCACAATATATGATACATCTATTTATGTATGAAGGTGGTTAACTCTTCTATTTGCATATATTCTTTGTAGATGTTGAACCGTTCTTCGAGCATTAATAAAATGAACAAAAATTCTTTAGAGATTTAAATAATATATAAAATTATCCAGTACTTTAAAAAATGACAATTGAAAATATATAACAAAGCACCGGTTTCAATTATGAATCATTTATCATTATACATTTTATAACTTGTCTTCGTACTTCTTATCCCTATTATCTGCTTATCTGCGAAATTAAATTAAACCGCCGATTTTAATTAAATCCGACCGCCAAATTAATTTTCGCCACAGTGATTTTTCGGTTCGGGGGCAACATTTATAAAAAATGTTCGGTTTGAATGAATATTCATAACATGGGGGCGAAGAGAATAATAATTTCATTCCTGTTCGTTCGCGTTATTTTTATGTAAATCAGGCATTGTACGTGATAATAACCTGCATTTATGAAAGTAACTGAACAGAAATTATTACAAACGAACCCACACAGATATAATAAATACATAGTATAAAATAATTCATATAGACCATGACTTATTTTTAACTGCCCTTAGGGTAAGTTATAGTAATCGTCAAAAAATCTAAATTGAATTTTTTTGCATATCTTTACGTTTTACGTTTGGAAGATTTCTGAACATTTTGGCATACAATTTTTGTCCATGATTTCGGGCGCACGACTGAACCGATTTAAAATATTCAAAAAAAATCGTTTTCTACTGATGAAGAGTGCTGATTACTTTTTGACAAAGACAAGTCCAGCCGATTCGGTGATACGAAGCAAAGAGTGCAGAAAATATGAATTAAGTTTTCGATAGAACATATATTTAAATATAGAACTATATATAACTATTTATAATATAAATAGTTTAGACATTTATAAGCAATATAATAATTAAATACATGAATAAACGGCAATATTATACTTCTACATTATATCTAATCGATCCAAAAGTTATTTTAAAATATGTAGAGTCGCTATACGGATTTATGTTGTCAAAAATATTATTATACATTATTTAAAAAACATTTTCTTAAAACAGTTAAAAATTATTAAAAGATAGAATAATACAATGCATGAGCTTAAAAAAATACATACAGTGTGTCTTGTCAAGATTCTTATGTCCCCATCATTCCTCCTACAATGATGGTGCAAAAAATTTGAATATTCCATTAGAGTTAACGGTCGTTTTCATCGACGCGTAAAAGTCCGTTTCCTGTGAGAGACAGTTGCTGGACCGCGTTTCCTGTCCAGCACACGCCACCAGCTTCCTGTACGCAATGTAGAGCACACCCACTTCCTATAGAACGGATAGGCGCAGATGACGGCTTGCAAATTTTATCGGTTATGCAGAATTCCGCAAATTGCAATTCCCAAATGTCCAGGCAGGAATTTTGGTTTGGTAGTGAAGTGCAAATTTTTTTCCGATTTTGCTTCCTGGTTTACTCCAAATCTTTTCCAAACTTATGCCTTACTTATGGCAACCCAGTTTATTTTCAATTTATTCCAAGGTTAAGTTAAGGCTTGTTCCCAGTACATTCCTAATTTTGTTCAAGTTTATTCCAAGCTTCTTACTATCAGTTACTTCAGATTATAAGAAACCTGCTTTTAATATATTCCAGAATCATTTTCTAATTTCTTCCTAGTATCTCTATGTTTATTCTAAATTTCAATTATTATTAACAAATAAATCTGATATCGATTTAAATAAAAATATGTTTGTAAATGTATGAACAGGCAACACTTTTACCAAGAACATTGTTTGTTTTTCATACAATATTAAAATTAATAATTGATTTTGCATTCTATTTCAAAGCCGACGACTCCATTTTAATTAAAACTAGATTTATATTTAATTATTATCCAACTTCTTCGCATAATAGATCATGCTCCAGCAGATTATCCGATTAATTATTATCAGGGGCGTGTTATAAATTTATACCATGGAGTTTTTAAACTCATTTACTTTTATAGAATTTCATGCGTCGGTTTTGATTATTAATATTCCTTTTTCTGTTTCAGCTAAATATTGCCCAGATCGGTCTGGACGTTTCCACTAAAGACTATCAGAGTGACAACCCACATAGTTCTAGAATCAAAAACAGACACAACCGATTCTTGAAGAAGCAGCTACGTGATCTTCAAGTCACCAATATGAAACTTGCAGAAAACCAACGCGATTTGGAGAAACGCCTAGACGCCATGTCTAACCAAAAAGCAACAGCTGATGAAATACAAAAAATCCAAACCAATCAAGATAAAATCCTTAAAAACATGATGAATTTAACAGTGCAGGTTGGTGATATGGACAAACTGCGTGTATCGATGCTAGAACTATTAGAAAACGTTGAGAATCTTGAGAATAAGCTGGACCGCACTCTGCCCGAATACAAGAAGGAGATCTCCAAATTGGAATTCAGCAACGCACAAATTGTATCTGAGCAGAATCTTCTCAAAGAAGATGGAGACAATGTGAAGAATTCCATGAAAGCCATAGTGGTCAGTTTGTCGAATCTGATGGACGCCAAGGACGTCGAAAAGAACGATATCAGATCTTTGAAGGATGGTTTGGCGAAGCTGGAAGCTGTCGAGGGACACAGGAAGGAGCGACTTGCCAATAGAATCAATAAGGTGAGATAATTGATTTTCAACTCTTCTATAAAAAAAACGACCTTTTGTAGAAATGTGTCCTCTGTTTCAAAAACATAGCATACTTACTGAAATCAACCGCCGAGGCTAATTTATATAACGCCTCCAATATTTCAGTCTTCATAATAAATAGTTTTAGGAAATATTAAAATATAGCCATAACATACTTTACTAGATTAAATCATAGTATAGCAGAAATGAAACACAAATTAACATTAGCATTCATTTATTTATACCTTTTATACCATTTATTTATATAAATAGTAAATAGTTAACAAACTATAATTTAGTGAATAAAGTATAGAAATAAATATATATATTAGTTCGAGATGTATGCCAGTCCAGCCCCAGTGTTATATTTGCTGAAAAATAGATAGAAAATTAGTGATTTGAAAAGAAAAGGTTAGTCATAGAAAGTATTACAACTAATAGATTATGAAGCATCTTAAATAGATTAAATATCATTTTTCTTCAAGGCACAAACTAAGTAAGTAATAAATAAAGTAAGTAAGTAAAAGAATTAATAAGATAAAAAATCCTCCGGAAATTGATATATAAGTCGAATCTCAAAAACCTATTTTTCTAAATATTGTTAGAACATCTTCAAAACATTGTGACAGTACAGTAGTCCATTAAAAAATACATAGATTATTATGAGTCATATAATAAATTCACCCCCTCCCCCAGCAAGAATAGGAGGTTCTAGTAATAATTGCTACAGTCCACCCCCCAAAGCTATAAAACTAGTTACACCAGTAGTAACTAAAACGTGACAACCAGACTTGTAGAAATCAACTTACGCCTCGACTTCGCGCTCACTAAATTAAATCAGACGAAGGCGAACGTCCAAAAACCCCCTCAAACTGTCTAGGAAGGAGCTTCCACCCGGATAGGGAGGCTTGGGGTGTGTTCGTGGGAGGAACTAGGGTTTATTGCGTATTGCTACACATGCATGCATGCATGCTTTGCTTTGCTGAATTCCCGAAGTAAACGAGTGACGTAAATAGAACATGCATGCGATAGACAGGCAGCTAATGTAAATGTTAAAAATCGTAAATAAATTAGAAACAACATAATAAATATGATCAAAAATCGTTGGAAAAATGTATTTAACTATATTTCTTCCTTTTTAGATCGAGCAAGACTCCCAGGTGCCCTCTAATCATACAAAATCCTCCAAAACAAAACCAGAAGTCAACAAAAACATGCCAGAAGGAGACATTCCACAATTAGTCCAACAATTGGAAACCGTAGAACGAGAATATCGTGACATAGTCAACAAGCTTCCACGAGATTGCGCCGAAGCTACAAGTGGATCCAACAACGAGACCACCATAAAAAAATCTGAAGACCAACAAGGCTTGTATCTCTTATCCCCCGGGCCTGGGCAGCCTATAATGACCCATTGCTCTGGTGCCTGGACAACTGTACAACGCCGACACGATGGCAGTGTAGATTTCAACAGAAATTGGGAAGAGTACGCTACAGGATTTGGTAACCCTGGTGCGGAATTTTGGATTGGAAACGAAGCCTTGCACAGGTTGACATCCGACAACTGCAGCGAGCTTAGGATAAGGATGACTGATATATATGACAACATCTGGTCAGCAGATTACGATGTGTTCACAGTTGCTAATAGAAACGAAGGCTATCGCTTGAGAGTATCAGGATACCAGGGCAATGCTAGCGACGCCTTATCCTACCAAGACGACATGCAATTCTCGGCCATCGATGATGACCGAGACATCTCCAACACGCACTGTGCTGGCAACTACGAAGGCGGCTGGTGGTTCTCCCATTGCCAGCATGCCAATCTGAACGGCCGATACAATCTTGGCCTGACCTGGTTCGATTCTGGTCGAAACGAGTGGATAGCCGTCAAGAGCAGCGACATGATGGTAAGAAGACGGCAGGGATGTCACTGAGATCAGGAGGACAGGCTAGGGCGGTCTTGTACAGAATGGTATTGCAAGGACGCGTTCTGGATGAAATCCAAAGTATTTTTAAATAATTAGTCTTACACACATACTATTAGTAATACCATAGTTAGTACAATTCAGTGTGAATACATGGAAATGTGTGTGAATTGATTAAAAATATCTCGAACCGCCATTTTATGTAAATAATCTCAATTTAAAAATAATATATTTCAAAGGACTCAAGAGCCAGGATAGATAATAAAAAATATAAAACAGTATGACTGCGATAGAAAATTAATATATAATAATAAGAACAATAAAAAAATACATCATGTACTATATTCTCTTTACTCAAACCCATACTAACTCTCTTACTACTTACGGATAGTAGATTTTATTATTACCTGTTACATAAATTTTAAACTGTCCGTCTCATATAAATTAATTTGAAAAGTTCGCATCTAATTAAATAATCTGTATTATTTTTTATGATGTCACCCTATAACAACTCATTATACTCTGCAACCAGAATAATCGTTAAATAATGAAATTGTCTGAGCTTGCAAATACATGAAGAGAGCTAATATTGGTTAATTATCAAAATGTAAAAATTAAAAAAAACCTTTACTATAAATGTACTTGAATATTAATAATAATTTTATCATAAGCATTGCTAAAAAAAATAGTCTGTACATAAATTTTTTAACTAAAATATTTATAACAGGTTCCACTCGAGTGTGTTTGATAGTAAAAGTGTTAATAAATTTATGGTGTACGACACAAAAAAGTGTAAATATTATGTAAATGTTGCAATTAATTTGAATAATATCAATTAATATATATTAAGACCAATTGGATTATCAAACAATACAGATTGTCTTCATATATGAGTCTAATTGTAATTTTACCATATAATTTACATAATTTTATTTCTAGCTTTAGCTGATCACCTATAGAATTTAAGACAACAACCAAATCCTGGTGTTTAGTTGTACAACCTAAAGAAATAGTCTTCGAGTATTAGTATTTATTTGATAAGACTTATTTATTACTTAGTTTAGGTCATTAAATTGCCATTTTATGCTACACATCAAAGCAAACAGAAGCCAAAGATGTCTAACTTATTTTACAGCAAGCATTCAGATTTCAAAACTTATACCAATTAATTTTTAAGTTATTAAATCATTGCTAGTCGATGAAAATGGTTTATTTGCAAGGGCATAGGTACTATCGACAATCATTTATTATTATTTATGTAATATAAGTTACAAATGTCTAGTTCTATTAATCAGTCGCTTGCCATTAATTGCATATTTTTATTTAAGTATGATAGTCAAATTTGAAATAGTTTTGTAATGAATTAGATAGAACTTAGCACAGTGTACGTCAATGTATATCATTGTAAATATTATGGATACTTTCATAAATAAATGAGGAAATGATAATTGGATTGATTTTATAATAAAATAATAATAATAATATATATATATATATATATATATATATAAGAACTTACTAAATCGCCATTAAGATGCAGCATCTCGAAGGTTCAAGTCATCACTTGCATACCTAGAAAGGAATATTTATATGATGATAATCCAAATAAGAAAATTAAATATCTTCAAGAAAATTAAATATTTATCGAAATAAATTCTCAAAATTCAAGATCAAAGAGGCCTATTGTAAATGAACTTCTACTGCAATAGAACATTGAATGAATGTTCTTCGTAAAATCTTCCACATTGATAAATACATCTTTGGAGATTTTTCTATACTTATTTAGACACCTATGATTAACTACTCATAAATCATCAATCTTTAGTCGAGATAAAGCAAAATAGTTGATATTAAAATCTATCAGCATTTTAATTCATTTAATTGTTAATGACAAACTTCTCAATAACATGTTTGAATATATATTTTATACTTTATAATTCATAAAGTGTATTTTAAATACTTACCTTCCTATGTTAAAAAAGATTGTCTTCCAACCTATAAAGAGCTAATTGTGCAACTTTACACACGGACTTTACCAAGCAAAAACAAACGTGAGTAATTTGTATAATAAATCTTGTTTCCTTACTTACTCAAAGAATAATTATATTCAAAGACTGTGTGCATCGATTACTTTGAAACATATGCAAAATTATATCAACACAGAAAAACACAGTATCAAAACGTTATTTACACCACACCTGAATATGAATCGCAAACGTAATTAAGTTGAATTATTCTATATTTAATTGCAATTATAAAACACTATTAACCGGCACATGACATTCACTAAACATCAGAAATAACTTTTTAAAACAAGGCAGTGAAACACACGAGGACACGAGGATTGTAACTAACCGCCATTACGCAAAATGTCATAAAAGTAGTAAAGCACACGTGTGTTTTTACTATACGACTATTGTTAGGTGACTACCACACTAACAAATTTTTGTTTATGACAAATATTATGCATTTATCATAAGCATAGATAAAAGAAGAGTATTCGTTTTATTCATGTCATTATATTCTTATCTAATTCATTTCATATTTTTTTCTTCAATTTGTTGAATATAAAATTTAACAAGGTGCATGGCATCGTGCATGCCTTTAGGCAAATTGCAGGAACTTCCCGTACTGTAATTAAAAATCTTGATACGGAACCCAAAAACATTTTTACAAAATGCGTACATATTATTAAAATCTCTATAAAATATCTGATAATTTGATGTCCAATAAACATTTTTGACCGCCAAATGATTTAACTTATTTTTATTGAGAGTCCTTAACCGCTAGACCTGCCTTCCAATTTGATCAGTTCTTCATCTTGTCAATACAAGTAAAATTTTTTTTAAATTATGGACGCTCCGTTCTTTTAAAAACCGAGTTACCGTTTTTGGCACTTTTTGCCCCGTATCTTCGAAACGGCTAGACCTGACTTTGCCAAAAACTAATCAGCACGTCTCCTTATCAATACGAATCGAATATTTTTTGAATTATTCAAATCGGTTGATCGGTGTTCCTGAAATCTTCGACGAAAATTTGTATCCGCACACACACACACATCCATTTTTTCTAAGGTATGCCAAAATGTTCAGAAACCTTTCAAACGTAAAGATATATAAAAATTTTCATTTTCGATTTTCGAAATTAACAAAAAATATATAAATCTTATATTTATTAAAAATAATAAGTTTAATCAGCAATAGGTTCATCAAACTAAAACATTTTATAACTTTATGACATTCTATATTTTAATATTAGGTCCATGGTAATAAATTACTTATAGTTTAAATTAATTTAATTAATTAGGGCCATCCGTAGTGCAATTGGAATATCGTCATTAAAATTTTAGGCTTAAATTTAACACTAAATAGAACATTTAAGGAACAAACTATATTAAAAACATAATAATATTATTCTTAACAGTTAAAACTTAACAGAACATTATGTAATAAATCTTATATAAATATACAGACTTGAATGAAAATTTCATATAAAGAATTTTCTATTAACAATATAACCCATATTAGCTATTTAGACTATTAGTCATTTACTATTGCCATTTATCTATAAGTGTACAGAGTAACTATATAATATTATGTCAAAAATATAATATTTAATTTTGAACAAAATACTTTATGTATGTTAAATAAACCCTTTAAAACTTAGACGTGAAATAAAAAATAAATACATAAAAGTGTCATTATTGACTTAATAGTATACAGGCTAATATAGGTTTAAGTGACTTAATAGTATACTGGCTAATATAGGTTTACTATGTAAATATATAAAAACACTACATATGTATGAAGTGAAGCAACCTATTGATTTTTTATATTTCAAAATATTTATAACTTATCGAAATCCAAAAATTTCGATCTCCAAGAACACTATTTGTAATCTTTTCAGCTCATGAATTGTTTCTCTTAGTGTTCAAAATCAATGGCTTCCACAATGCCTATATAACAGGCTTAATTTCTTACATTTAAATAAAATAATATTAAAACATTCAGATCTTGTTAAAAATTAAACAAAATGACAACAATATATAGTACATCCGAGCACAAATCACACATGTGTACTTTTGCAAAAATTTGCAAATAAATATTCATAAGTACTACAAAAATAGTTAATAAAATCTTGTTATCAATTTATTATTATTTAATAGAACATCGAAATATTAAAAAAAATATTAATTTGTATAAAAATGTTACAATTAAAAAAAATTAACTAATATTAGCCTTAAATAATTCTAACTGACTAAAAGTTGTTTACTATGGCGATTTATAAATCGACAGAATTTTTGTACAGCATTATGATCTTAATTAATATCATACTGTATTTAGTCCTGCAAAATCTCTAATTATTCTATTTATATTAGATGTACAATATGAAAGTTATGAGATAAATAATAAATAAGTGCGCCGAAAGGCTAATAAAAGTTAATATAGCATGGTTCATTCGTCATTCACACTTTCATTTATCTTAAACAATAAATAATAAAATACATAACAGACAACAAATTATTAATAATTACATCTATGTGCATCACGATCATATTTATCATTAATTATTAATTAATTTATTAATAGACACAAGACAACCATGTTGAATCTAAAAATTGCTCCCGAGATTCAGAAATTAATTTCTATCAAAAAATCTGGCAATTCCATTTTTTTTTGTCTGTAACAATCCATTTCTTTGGTAAAGAAAACTCAAAAATATCAACCCATATTAACCTGATAAACTATTTATAGTACGTGTAAACTTCATAGAACTATGAGCAATCTTAGTGCAATCTTATCTTCATTTACTATTGCAATTAATAAATATTTCGTGGTAATGTATAATAATTGACAATATTGTAGACAATTTAATTATGCACAAATAAACCGATTAAAAGTTACAACAAATACATTACATTAAATAAAAATATACATAAACTTTAAATAGCATTCAGGCAGACATGGGTTGAGTAAAATAAATTGTTTTACGCGTAAAATTCACTTTTCGAACTCAGTTCGTATTCTGATTCTTCCACTTTGTACATTTCGATTAACTGAAACAGAAAAAAATCAGTATAAAATAGTAATATAAAAGATAAATTATATTAATATATATATATATATATATATATATATATATATACGCTGATTTTTAGATACCTTTTGTACATCACTGGATAGGTCCTCCATTTGCTTATCGTGTGTCACTTTCAATTTTTCTCTTTCTCGATTTTGTTTCATAGCAGCAGTCTAAAATAATATAATTAATATGTAATCAAAATATACTTATTAAACTAATGAATAAACTATTAGCAAATAGTATGCCATTTTTGGTATATAATACTATACTATGCTTCTTAGAATTGAACTACTACTGAACTTTGCATAATTCAAATAATTTTATTATTGAAAATTTTAAATACTGGAAGTATTGAATTGTGCTGATTTGAATATTAATAAATATTAAAATACTAGAAATTATAATTGCTGAGGTAATTAAAGTTAAATATTGAAGATTTTAATTTTTGAAAATGTTGAGTACTTTCAAGGGGGTGGTCACTTATTCGCCCATCTACCTTTTTCTCGTCCATAAACTTCTTGATATTGTTCTGCTTCTTCTCCCTCAGTCTCCTGTCCTTCTCCCCTTTTGTCTTCAGCGTCTTATCGTTGGCGACCTCCTTCGACGTCTCCACCGAAGCCTTCGCCTGCCTCGAGTTCATCTCCTTCACCTCTCTCTCGTGTTTTGCTTCGAGCTGCTTCATTTGCGCTAACTGGGCGGCCTCCATCAGCCTCTTGAGCACGTCCTGCTGATCAGCCAGTTGGGTCTTGAGCAGATTCCACTCCTCGCGATGGTGCCTCTCGGCCAGTTCGCTCCATTGCTGGGTCTGCTCTGAGACCAGCTGCCGGACAAGAGGATCTTGGCACATGTCACCTCTGAAATCGACCCTTAAATTGTTACAGCGATTTATGTAAATTGATCATTACGATGTTAGCCTGCCGTGCTATAAGTAGTATAATGCATTAGCCCTATGTGCTATAAATAAAATCGTGCATTAGCCCAATGTACTCAATTGTGCATTATACAATTATTTATTACAACTCTTGTAACTGTTATAACGTGCATCTTATAGTAATGAAATATTTGGCAAATTTAAGCATAACTGAATATTTTACAGCATTTTCTAACATTAAGCAGCCACATGTACTTTGAAAACGCAATTGAAACTACAAAGTTCAAAATCTTGTTACAATGGCAAACACAAGCCTATTTACATGAAGCTTTAATACTAAACTCTTGTTTTGAAACTGAGGTCTCAAAGCTCATAACAATACTAAGATACTAGTTTCAAAACCTCCTAATAGAAAAGTAAGATTCTTAGGAAAAATAAGACTTCAGCCCATAAAACTTAGCCTCTTTTTTTTAATAAAATATTTGTTCAAAATCATGTTATAAAAATAAGCTAATTATAATTTTTTTATAGCAAACAAGTTCTTGTTATAAAAATTTTAAAAGCGATATTAAAAAATTTAACTAATTCATTAATTGTACATTACTCATTGTTGTAATCTTATGAATTAGAGTTTTATTTAAATAATAAGCAAACTAAAATAAATAAATACATACATTAATAATTTTAATTCGTACTTCCTGTTTTTGATCAGCTTCTCGATGGCGTTGCATTGAGCCTTTTGCATGGCATTTTTTTCCTTCATGTGTTTCTTTCTCAATGACTCCAAGTCTTTCTGTTGCTTTTTGGCCGTCTTCTGGAAGCCTTTCTCATATCGTAACGAGTCCACTGTTATCGGTTCAAAGACCAGTGGAGGCTCTGAAAACAGGGACAGAAATGAGGTTCTGAATTTGATTAATACTTTTAATAGTGGATGAAATTACCTTCCTTCTTGGCTTCCTTTTTCTCTTCCTTGCAATCACCTTGTCCACTTGTATCCTCTATACCCAAGTTCTTCATATTATCCATTCTCTTGTCTGCTGCGCCCAAAAATCCTCTAGGGTCTGACAATGCTGCCATAAAATCTAGAGGAAAAATAAACAATAACATTTGCTAACATCAAAATAGAAAATAATTTGTATCTTTCTTTACCTTCAAATCCATCAGGTACATAAATCTTCAACTCTATATTACAAAACAACATGGGCAAAGACATTGGAAAGTTAGCTTCAGTCCTCAAAGATATATGTCGATAACCAGCTTGTAAACCATCAAGCGGTAAAATCCTTTGCCCTAGCAACTTTCCATTCTCATCATAGACACCAAAACGTAAAACTGCCAAATCCGGTAAAACAACCTACAAAGCAATTATTCATCAATAAAAATCAAAAACTTATTAAAATAGTTTACCTTACCTTGCGAAATAAGAATGGTTCTTCGTTGTAGACAGGATTTAAACCATTTGCTGGAACCATGCGAGTTCTGAATTCCTTTTTTATTGTATCAGTTGGCAAACCATACATGTCAACTTCTACATAGGTTCCTACTTTCTTATCTGACAAGAATTGACCAGCTATCACCTAAAATAGAAATGGAATTATGAAAACCTAAACAATATAAATATTAGAATTATATTTATTACCTGAACTGCACATTGAGCAGCAATAACTCCATCAACAGGAGCATCGGCAAATGGATCAAAACTTCTGTCAGCTCTCCTCATGAAGTCAGGTTTTAAAAGATATCCACAATTACCATTGTATTCAAATTTACCTTGATTTAACTGCATTGGTAGATCCGATGTTTGGAAATTCAAAGACACCATTTGACAACCTGCATTCCAGAAAATCTGAAAAAAAATTGTGTAAAAAACTCTCTTCTGCATGCTTGTTGAGTTAATAGGATTTTTACCTGTGGCATGTAGTTGGAAGAATCAGCCCTGGTGCCTTTGGGGTATATCCTGGACATTTGTCGTTTGTTGTAATTGACAAAATCGATTGCTTGTTGTTTCAAATAATTCATACCAGCAGTCTCCGCAAAGGAACTCATGTTATAATGTATATTGTTTTCTAAAAACAAAGATTTAATATTTGTAATGCATAATATTAGGATGAACAAGGAGTATTATATAAATATTTACGCTCTGCAACATCAAATCCTTGAAATTTCACAGGTTGCGCGTAGTTTACCATGGACGACAACCAAGGATGAACATTAGTCGTGGATCCTGTATATTGAATTGGAGGTGCGACGTCTCCTACTTCATCAGCAACGGCAGCTACTGGATCCGCAGGTATCGGCTCAGTCAAATTTGGCTAAAATAAAAAAAAAAGTTAATTACATGTCAAATTTACTGATATGATATATAAACTGTGATATATAAACTCACCACTTCTTTGATCATAGCAGATGCGTCCTCCTTTTCTTCTTCGCCTATCACAAACTCACCTTGTTTAAAGAGGTCTAATTCTACTTTCTCAACTTCTGGTTTTAGGCGTTTGTTTTTTATCAAGATTTTTCGTTTAAGCATAGACGGAGGAGGAAGTAACTGACCAGGTTCAAGCTATATAAAGGAAAAATTACAAAAACTATTCTAAAATTATGTGCATCAATATTTTAACCACACTCACTGGGTAATCTGGTAGAGGTTCCTTTAACAGGAGGTCTCCAAGAATTTCATCACAGTATTTAGCTAGTTTGTATTGCTGAGCCTTACAGCAGTGGTTTTCGAAAGAGAGTATCACAGGATAATCGCTCGTGACAAAAGCAGTATCTCTCAAGGCATAAATGACATCCTTGAATAGAATATCCGTACACATTGCCAAACCATGGGTAATTATTGGTTCTTCATCTTCCCCTCGACCATCCCAGCAATCAAGTTCCACACACCTGCAACCAGCTAGAAGAACCTAGAGAAAATAGATTCACAATCAGATTTTTACCATCTCATCATGATTTGTCGGATTATTATTATCACGCTTACCTGTCGGTACATTTCCACACTGCTCTTACCACCAAATTGTCTGCCAGACAGATAAGTGTTGTGAGATGAGTTGATGTAGTAGTGAGAGAGTGGCTGCTCCATGTCCATGTAAAAGTCTAATCTGTCCAGGAATACGGGTGCATTCTCGTCGCTCATTAAATAACGGATCAATCCGTCTTTGGTCAATTTTTCTACATAGAGGAGAAGCAATGAACCATTAAAGAAAAATCATGACAAACCTAAATGAAGTAATACTCAAAATAATTTATCACTTACTCTCAGCTCTTGCTTGTTCGTCCTGTTCATATGTAACTATAATTTCTGAAGCTCGTTTCTCGTCATAAAGCGGATATAAAATCTCGTTTAAACGCGGATCACGTTGTTTCTCATTCAGGAAATTTATGAACTGTTCCAGGCTGATAGCATCCGCCTTTCCTTGGGTACTAGAAACAGAAATTATGAATAAATATCATTATATATCTATATAATCAAATATTTTCCCTTACATTTGTCTAAAAAGTTCCTCAATATCATTCCTTGGACAAATTTTATGGTACAGGGCATAAAATTTATCGAAGGTAAAATCTTCCCTCTCCATGGTATCGTTCTTGCCTGAAGGCAATCCCAGTTCGGACAGGCACTGATAGACTAGCTTCTCCGTCTTTCCTGAGGCAAAAGTTCTAGCCACCACCTTCACAGGAACCTTGCCTTTAGGATCAACCAGAAAACCTAGACGCATCCAACTAAAAGAAGAAAAGAGATGATAGTGAAAATAATTGTAATCAAATCAAAAGTTATTGATTTGGAAACACAGATCAAATGAGTATATAAATACTTACTGTTTTTTTAGACAAGTCATCGGACAACAGTTGTTCGCCTTGACATTGTGTGTGATATTTCTCAGCCCATCCAGCCATATCTGAAGAAAAAAGTAAAAAATCAATAAAATAGCAAAAAATCAATAAAAATTGCATAATTATAAAAATGCTACTAAATTTGTAATAGAAATTGTTGAAATTTTACGAAAAGAGTATCAAATTTAAATCTGGGCTGAACATCATAAAAATTAATAAAAATATAAAGTAATGATAGAATTAAATCTTTATAAAAATATTTAATTTTCAAATTTCATACAGATATTTGAAATTTATAAAAAAAGTTCTGAATTTATATAAATCGATCAAGATTTATAAAAACGGATCAAAATTGATTAAATGACCATTATCATTAATTGGAAAAAGTTTCAAATTTATGAAAGTTTATGATGATAAAAATTTATAAAAATGGTTCGTTGTTATATAGTAACGATGCAACATTTATGAAGTTTCAAGAATTATAAAAACTCAAAATTCATAAAATTGATTTAAAATTCATAGAATTGACACAAAATTTATGAAAATGGTTGAAAATTTACGAAAATGGTTGAAAATTAATAAAAGGTGTTTAAATTTGAGAAAAAAATATTTGAAACTATTTGAAGTACTACTAGAAAAACTAATAAAGATGAAAAGGAAAGACGAAGAATTACAATCGACGATGAAAACCTAAAAATATCAAATTAGCTAAAAGAGATAAGTATCCACCTTGGCAGTTTCAGCATCTGTGCATATCACATGCTGATAGTTGATGTTGATGTAATCTGTTCCGCTGCAAATTGTCAAAGACTTCTCTTCCAGAGATGCCAAATCTCCATGCTTTGCCAGGAGTTGATTTGTCAACTTCGAATTAGGCTCCTGATAAGGGAAAGAATGACACCACTTAATAATATTACATAAACCACTGTAAATGATCAACTTTTCCATTTGCCTCTATCTCCCTATTCCCAGCACACCCGTGCGTGTTTTATCCTTCTGTTTCCAAGGACGAAAAACCCCTTTTGGAAGAAAATGAGTTCGACGACCCGATAGAGAACTAAGTCAATGGCCTAGGCGAAAATCGGCAATTTGTTAAAAGTATCTTCAAGAATATCCTATTTCTTGTAGGCGGTTAGAGAGAGAGTAAATGACTCTCATCTTATACGTGTTTGGAACAGGAGAAGACGAGGTACAATTTTCTACAGGTGCCATACTAATTTCAATACCATATTATTAAATTAGATACTTTTTGATTGAGGAACTCAACTCGGTTTAATCAGTTAAAATATTAACTTTAATTAATATATCCATATCGAATAATTTCAATATCGGCTTAATTATATTATTAGCTAATTATGTAATCTGGTAATTGTGAAGTCGTAATTATATAGTTATCAGAATATATGTTATGTATTAGCAAATATTAAAAAAAATGAAAATTCTATAAAACGAAATGAAACTATATAAAATATACATAGAAATATTGCAAAAACATTTTTGAAAAATTACAAAAAATTTTACTCGGAATTGACTCAAATTACTTCTCATAACTACTATCTCAAAAAGAAACATCTACTCATTTGCTCATTAATTTCTTTCATCCGCCTTTTCGTACAAATTTTATGGCCCATTTCCTTCCTTCCTGAAACCAACAACCTCATCAACAACAACATCCACAACAATAGAGTGGTCGGTGGGACATTAAAACTGGCATAATAAAAAAAGTGAATCTGAAACCCCTTTTGCTGCCGAGAAAGAAATAAATCTTTAGAGGTTATATAATATTAATAATAAAAACTGCGCTATAACGAGGAGGAAAAATGGGAAATGACGACGCTGGCGTGGAGTAGGATTTTCCTAATGTTATGGGGCCACTCGAAAGGGTAGTGAACTTCCAGTTTATATACATATTTTCGCAGAGCGGAATTAGGGGAATGAACCCGTTATTAAACAGTGTGAAGTGTCATCATAATCTACAAGGATGTTTAGTCTAAAATCATAAATTTTAACAACTGCTTTAAAACCAGATTCACATGATAAAAATCAGTAAAATTCAGGAAACGTATTACTAAATATTTAGTTAATATTATTCATTTTCACTTTTCAAGACTAGTCAGTATTATCAAGACAGTCACCAATTTTTATAAAAGTATAGATTTTTATAAGTCGACTAAAATTTCAACAAAGAAGATCAGCAAGCATCAATATTATAAATAGCAAAAAAATTCAAATTGAAAACAAGTAAATATTAAGCATGAGCAATTACGAAATAAAAAAAGCAAATTAAAAATTTCAGAAACAAAAATAAGCATGTGCAAACCAGAAAATTTTAAATAATCAATTTAAAAAAATCGGCACACATTGGAAAACTAGCAAACAAAAACATCAGCAAATAATAAAATAGCAGCATCTAGAATCTAGATAAAATCCTTGACAAAAAAGGCAGATAAACCTATCAAAACGCAACAAAAATCAGCAAGCAATTAAATAAGTAATAAAACTTAGAATGCAAGAGAATCAATTATTAACGAAAAAATTACAAAAAATGTTACGAAGAAACAAAAAATAATAACAATTCTGTAAAGACATAAAAAAATGCAAATAGTTCGCGAACGCAAATGATAATTTTTTCCTGCAAATATATTTTACGATCTATTCCAGAACGACTATACAATTGTGATTTTATGTAACTTTATAATACAACTAATTTATCAGTAAGTAAAGCGTAAATATAAATATATATTTTCCCTTTTCCACAGACATTTTTCTTTATGGGTTCATCGACTCAGCGATTGAGCACAAGTCGACTACCCTTTATCATTTCCTCCCTGATCTGCACACAAAAGCAATAAACCGTGGATAAAAATGACGAATTTATCAAAACGCCTGTCGTAAAATAAGAAACAAAGTATAATTTAGATATGACGAATTGAAATCGAGGAGAAGACATCTAATCGAGGAAGAGACATCAAATCGAGAACGTTGACGATTTATTCACCGATTGAGACGGGTCATTGTCCTTAGACGAGGACCAATAATTTCTGACATCATACAAAGATTTCGGCTTTAAAATTTAGTAAATCGATCTATTGCTTACCTTCGGCACACCACCCGCCCTGATGTCGCTGACTTGGCACAACTCGATGACGTCCCCTTCCTGCAAATAATGGGAAAAAATATTAGCCAAATGGTAAAATAAAATTAGTCAATTTTATTTTTAAAATATCAATAGCGATGAATAAGAATTCACTATATCAGACGTCCAATTGTCTGGCGCCAATATAACGACTAAAGAATTCGAGGAACATTGCCAAATATTATGAATGCCGAAGAATGACAAATCAAATAGGATTATTATAAAAAATTTTGCAATAGTCTGAAAAAATAAGCAGTGGTCAGGAAAATTAAGCAAAGTCAGCAAAATAAAGTAAACATGGGCTAAATTCTGTAAAAATTTTCAAAATTTAACAAAACTGCAGAAATTAAACAAAAACAAAATTAAGAAAAATTATCAAAAATCAAGCAAAAATCGACAAAATATTATCACATTTCAGTAAAGCTGAGCAAACAGCAGAATTATTAAGCACACATTAACAAAATCAAGCAAACATCAGCAAGGTATTCTAGAAATTGTATCACGCAAACTAATAATTTGAAAACATCTTCCAAATATATTGGCGAATGGCTTTGGTGAAATAAAATAAAAATAGAATATTAAAATTTTACTCATACTGAATTAATAGAATTCCTTTTCAAAAATAATTTCGATATCGACAGATAATTTTACGACTATACAAACAAACTATTTATTTATAGAATTAAAAATCGTGCAAAAATATTTACACGAAAATAATTTGAACTATTTTCATCCGACCAGAAAAAATATTAACCGTGAGGTAATCATCTGGAAAAAAGATCAAAGACAAGATGGAAAACATTGACTAATTATCAGGTGAAATTGATCTATTTTTGCCTAAAAGTAGATAATTTTATATCCTGTCTATGTTTACTTGCGGTTTTTACGACTACGAGACAAATAGACTTGTAATTGATTTGAAATGGGTCGATGATAGTAGATCTATAAAAATAGTTTAGGAGATTGGATAAAATTGTTAGTGTTTGTTGAGTGTGATACCAGAATAGAATTTATTTACATATAGATCTATTGATAGAATTTTAGGAATAATTAACGTATGACTTGATTTGAATCATTTGATTGAATGCTGATCGAATTGTTTTTGAAGAAGCATCATGATATAATGAATAATTCACAAAAAACAGCAAAGATCAAAGAATTGTTAACAGAATCTATAGAAATAAGAAAATTTCAAAGCACCTCAATAAACTTAGTATTTTTTTTAAATTCCAGGCATTTTTGTGGTATCTTTCAGCTCTAGGGTTTTTTAAATGCCATATACGAAATATAATGGTAAAAAATAAGTATTGTTTATCAAAATTTCTGAACTTGGTGCATTGTATGGTTATTTTGTAGTTGTCAACAATATTTTCAATGATGGCTTGCATAATCACATAATTCAACAAGAACCGCAATTTTTCTTAGCAAACAACAATATTTAAGATGTATATAAATATACATCTGCACACACACATACACACACACATATAAATATATATAAATGATTATTGCCTGAAGTCCATAAATACTGGTATTAAATTAGCAAATCCAATAAACAGACTTCAAGGAGAAACCTAAAACGTAATCTCGTTAATAGATTTTCGAAGCCATATGTTAAACACACTCTAACTCCACTTTGCATACTCATTTGCTCACACATATACAATTAGATTCCTTGATACTTCCTACTTTCTACTCACCCTTCCTTCGCTCTTCCAATAGATGAAGAACCCATACTCGTCCACCTTGAAGGTGCAATTCAGCTCCAAATCCGTGCTGTCCTTATCCTCCGTCCATCTATCGAAGACATCTCCCTTGAGAAGAGCATCTGGCACTGGTATGTGCCAGTTGAACTCCAACTTCTTCGTCATCTCGAAGATGAAGATGAAGATCAGTCTTCTAGTTCATCATCGAATCGATGACGAAGTCAGTGATGATGATGATGGTTTTCATCCTTGGCTTCCGGATCGGTGTCAAAAGGGATTGAGGGGATTGTCGACGAGCGGTGTGGACATCGCGGGAATACCTCTTGGCCAATATATATAGAGATGGTGTCTAGAAGATTGGATCTGAAATTGGTAAAAAAAACGCTCTGTATAATTCGATTTCCTGATCTACGATTTTTTCCACTGCTCTCTGTCTATAATGCCCTCAACCTTGCACGATTTGAATAAATTTTGTATGTAGATGACTCACCTGTTATTATCACATACAAACACTCAATCGATTCTTATCAGAGGATTTGTTCATAATTAATGTGTAGGACGTGGATATCTTATAAAATCGATATTTGTGACGATATATTAAACTAGATTCATTAAATAGTTGAAGGACATTGAGAATTAGAAATTTATAACACAATGCGCCCTGTCTATGAATTCCTAAGCTCACAAAAATCGGTCGCGTCTTGCGTACTTTTCTTTTAAAAAATATTAAAATCTACATATATATATAACATTACATATAATCTTATAATAATCTTATATATTACATTATATATAAGATTTTAGTATTTGTTATAGTCATGTGCACATCAAGGTATATTATGTTCGAATTGCAAGGTCGTTGTAGAAACTGTACGTCCTAAGAAGCTTCTTTAATTAGAACAATTTTCCACAGATATGAATCGATTTAAGATACGGTCAAGATATATGAAGTCTGATAGAATTATTAGTGCCTTGAATTTTTGTTTTATGATCTAGTTCGTCGTAACTCAACATTTTGAGAAAAAACTAATCAATTTTAATATTTTATATTTTATTAGAGACACTGACAAGATCGTAGTACGAACCGTGCGTCCTGTAGAGCTCTTTGAATAGAAACGATTCTTCACACATATGTGTATTATGCAAAATAAAATCTAAAAGTGCAGAGTTTCATATAATCGTGGTCAACTCAATATTATGTTTGGAGACTCATTAAATAAACTGTTTATTATTATACTATATACTACAATGAAAAAATACTGGAATTTCCAGATCGTAACACAAAAGGAGCATCCTGTGAAGTTCTTTGAATATAAACAGCAAAAATATGCAAGCTTTTATTAAAAAAAATTAGAATTCAGAATTTTGTGAAAAACACTTGTTAATGTTAGAACCCTTCGATATAATAGATACAGTGAGAACTAATACGTTAAATAAATGTTTTTATATTCATTAGAAAAATTGTAAGATAATTAAGGGAAAACTGCAATTTTGTTTTAAACTTTGTAATAACTTTTCGTATGCATTTGTATCAGCAAAGAGCACATTATTCCTTATATACATATATATATATATATATATATATATATATATGTGTATGTTTGTGTGTGCATGTGTGTGTATTTACGGACACATATTGTTTATTCCATTTGAATCTTTCGCTAATGAACATTTACGCTCATTAAACAAAAACTGCTAATGGCCTTAATATTTGTTATGTCTTTCCATATATTTGTTTGTTTTCATACTAATCAGGTGTTGGAAAATAATATTTATCAAGATACTGGTCTAATTAACTTTCATTTAATTATATAATTAAGATACACAACCCGAATTCATATATCACAACCCGAAATCATATATATTTAGGCATTATATATGGTGACTCAGGCTGGTATTATTAATCAACTATAGGAAGTAAAAAAAATAACAATAATCTTATTAAAATACTTAGATAATAAATATGTACAAATAAAATAAAATAATATTCGTACGAAACACAGCTAGAGTAAACTAAACTTTATCTTAATGTTCCTGTTTGTTATTGTAATTATTTATTTAAACAAACAAGAAATGTGTTTATTTACAAATTAAACAATTTACATGATTATTTATAACAATATAAATATTTTTTATTAGTTTGAATTCATACTGCTATGTTGTATATCTTTTTACAATTACAACTATTGTATACATGTTTTAATTATATAAATATGTATACACACACACACACACACACATATATATATATATATATATATATATATATATATATATATATGTGTGTGTGTTTATTGAATATTGAAATATGTGTATAAAAAATGTGGACAAAAAATGAACAAGTGTTTGTGCCAAATTTGACCCGTGAGGTCATTAATATGAATATTCGATCGAATGGGGACTCCCATAAAAATTAATACTAATATATATATATATATATATATATATATATATATATATACCTATATATATGCAAATATTGGATTCATATTTAAATAATTATCACTTTAGAAATACGAACACGATAGTGTAACTACTCATAGAGCAACGTGTACACATATTTTTGTTAATTTACAAGATTCCTGACTGATAGTTTGTATTCCGATTTGAAATTTAAGTATCTTTTGCAAAAAATAATAAAATTCATAAATAATTTTAATTACAACTTTTTTTTTTAATTCTACTGCTGCAGACTGCACATGCATATGCATGGAAAAATGTACTATATCCATGTTATTTTCACAAATTAGCCCTGAATGTATCTATTATAACAAATTCTAAAAATGATGAAAATGTAAGCATCCATCCTCACAAAATTTTGAGTTATAAATAATTCTATTACACTTTGCATTTCATGACCACGTCTGAAAAACACTTTGATTCAACAGAAATAAAATAAATTCGAATTGCAAACGATTTTAAAAATCTCTGTTAAATACACATTAAATAATTCATGAAACTCTCATATTGTTTATAATTAAGTATTGCATTATGAATAAATATATCAATAAATTTATTTTAGTTCTAAATAAATATCTCGTAGAACTTTATTACTGGTTACAAAATTTATTCTAAATTATTTCTCGTTGAATTGTGCTAAAATATTTCTATTTTCCGACCACATTTGTTTACGTTCCGAATTAGAATAGATATTGTGTATGTACATAAGTTATATTATCGATTATTTTTAGCGATTGCATAGAAACTAAACTAAATTCGCAATAAATAGAGAAAGAACTAGTGGTGTATGACCTTGAGTCCCTTATGGTAAAATAATAAAATTATTGAAAATTTCAATTAACAAGTGATTTCATGCTAATGGTAATAAACGTTAAGCAGTACTTGTAATAATAATAAAAAAAAATGTTCATTTTTGTATGCAGTTTTGGAGTATGCAGAGTAGCTGTGGGGCAGAAATTATTAACAGTTATTTAATTGTCTAAGCATTTACTGAATATTTCAAATACATTTTCAAAAGTTTTATAGATAACAATTAACGCAATAAATAAATATACTAATGACTAAAGCCGTTAATCTCTAAGCCGAGTGCTTGAATTGATTTCGTACTTTCTTAATTGATTTCAAAGTTCACCAACTTGCTATAGGGGACTATGAAATTAGGCATAATTATGGAGTATTTAATTTTATATACATTTCCCAAATACATCTTTCATATTGATCGAGTGGTTTAACCCTTTCCACTCACATTTTTGACACCGGAGTGGCGGCATTCGAGTGGAAAGGGTTAAAAATTATAGGAATATAAATGAATGCACAATTCTCGCATGAAATTTTACGATAATTATATGTAATCGAAAGTCATTTTAAAGCATAGTGCGTTGATGCAGAGCTTTATAATATTAGACCATATTATAGAGTATTTAATTATGTACAAATTTTCCAAACATTTCATTCACATTGGATAATTAATTTAAATTTTAGGATGGATGTAATGAATAAATGCACAAATTCGTTGTCACTATGATGTATATAATATCTTCAATCAGCTTTTATTATTCTCTCGCTTCTTTGTTGTGTATTTAAAGTAACGACTTCCCTTTATATATACTAGATGTTGTGACTCTTTTCCTCGGTAATAAAATTATTCCTAAATCCACCTCTTAATACGATTCAAATTCTAGTATAAACAATTCTGGCGTGCACGAATTGTTTACATTTCCATGCCATCCCAAAATAGTTACCGACAAAGAACACAAAGTGCTGCTATGTGATAATAATAATAATTAAAACAATAATAATAATAATAATAATGAAAATAAAGTAATAGTTATCGGTTTTTGGCAATTAGCCCATAGCACTTGTCCACTTGGCAAATTATAGAAGAATAGATTTTGATATACACGGGAGATATTATATTGAATCAGATAATTATTATTGACATGAAGCAGCAAGAAATTGTGTAATTGGCCGAGAATCTAGTAAATTTTGATTTTGCTAAGGGTGAAATAAGCAATGGATTTTCCTAGCCATCCGTCCTCGATATTTTTTTAGATTATTTAATTAACCCTCCCTCGGTAGGATATTTATTCACCTTCGAACGCTCGGAGTGGTCTGGCTCGACCACCATTCATTTTACATGCATTTATATGAGGTAAATGAGTTTATGGTGTTTTATACTCGTATGTTAACGATTATTAGTAGTAAATATTTATAGTTTTGATTTTTTCTTTTTCTTACCGTCTTTTGCATGTGTTAAGCTTGCTTATAATAAAAAATGTATATATTATATTATATTATATAAAAAAAATCAAATCATATAAAAAAAACGTTGCTTTTTTATTATTTTTATTTTTTTATTTTATATCAATGAAAAACAATATTTATTCTTTTTCGGCTTCTTTGAAATGAATGTGAAATTCAAATGAAAACGAAATGAGGTGCGTCGCCGTTGAAATGAGCTGTAAAATTCAAGTTGAAAACATAATTTCACTACAGGTTTGCCAAAAAAATTTTCGAACGCAGTACGGGTAGAAAAATTGTTGATAATGTACGCATTACTCATCCGATTTTCACTGTTTGCGATGACCAATAAGTTTGGTAGGTTTTCAAGGAATTCACGTCGTGAAAATACTAACATGCATGTTACAACACATAGCAAAGAATATATAAAATGCAGTTTAAATAGAAAATACCAGAAAAAAGACAAAATACTGGTTTACATATATCAAAAAGCGTATATTTCATACAAAATGTATGCGTGGTCTAGACAGACCACTCCGACCGTTCGAAGTAAAAAAGTTAATATCCTTATAATTATCCTTCTGTACATTTTTTCGTCCTGATTTTTTCATTGATCGACAGCTAATGAAATTTTAGGATAAGTCAAGAAATTTCAAGTCGATAGGACTACTAGAAGTATTTTTTTTTTTTAATTGAAGTCGAAAAAAGTCTTGCCAGACCACGCCGACCGACGGAGGGTTAAATTGGTAATTTATTAGCTTTCTCTTCTCGGTCCTACACTTTACAAGTATCTACGGTGAGAACGCGTTCTTGACTGCTACTGTGCCCCAGAACTTTACCGGCTGCCACAGGGCAATGCCTGGTTGTCTGGGTGTAATTCCGGAGCCTCCAGGGCAATTCCGGATGCTCTGGGAAGCCCAGGCTGGTTCAAACCGGCTGCCCCATTGCAATATCATACCATATGGTTTCCGTTATTCGCATTATTATAAATTCACATTCTATTAATATTACATTTGTTCCTGGTGTTTTGGCTATAAATAAAAGCCGACTTGGATAATTCGTTGTGTCAATAGATTTCACTTCAACATTAAATGATAATTGTCTACTTTCGAGTGTAATTTTAAACCACTTCGATTTGATATTGAGCATAAATTTACAAATAGTTTTCCATACTAGTTGTATGTGTTTAACGGCGATTTTAGATTATGCCATGTTGCAAGTTGCGTGTAAGAGTTAAAATAATTAAATGCACAAACGAATTAATAATAATGCACATCCCACACTCGAAGGAAAGTATTTCTTAAAGAGGATGTTGACAATTAGCATATCCTCATTCGTCTAAATCTCTAATATAAAGATGCACAAAAATAAAGTAGACCGAGATGCATTAATCGCAAACATCCGTTTATGAAAGAAATATTAAATTAAAATCTAAAAATGAAAAGTGAATAAAAGTTAAAGTTTTAACTATGAAGGTTAGTCAAAAAAACTTAATACTATACGCACTGATACATTTATGCCAATTAAATTAATTGTGAATAGAAATATATATGAAAAAGTTAAATAATTATTATAAACAAATCTTGGTTTCCATAGTAACCGTGATAAACAAAATACTAGAAAAAATTTCATATATCTTGATAATTATTATTCAAATAATGTTTTAAATAGAAAGTCAATTAACTAATAAAACTATTCGATTAGAATTAAAAGTGTCTAATTGAAATTCAAACAATCAAAATTCAACACACGTTTGTTGTGTAATAAGATGGACATGTTCTGAATAAAAAAATAAACAAATAAATAATATAATATATATATATATATATATACATGTTAGTAAAGTTTTGCAAATTTCGTCATTTATCACATGCTCTTACACAGCAAGGTCAAAAAAATTACTCAACAAAAAAAATAGATGTGGTACTAAGTCTTCAAAATCTATAAGCTAAAAATTAGTTTAGAGTAACAATTTGGTAATTAAATTATTATTTTGCGCAAAGACTCATCAAATTTTATATTAGTCGTTACTGTAGCCCAGTAATTCTCAAAGTGGTCCACATGGACCACCAGGGGGTCCAAACAATTTTCAAATAGTCCACGTCAGCGAAAAAAATAGTGAAAACAAATAGAAATGGGATAGTGAATGACAATACATCATGTTAATAATATATATTTACTTATACTACACTTTTTATAATAAATCCATATACAATATTTATGAATGTATCTAGGAAGTGAACAAATCTTGCATATTTCTATAGATTTATAAAAAAAACTCAATATCGAGTAAATAAGGGGTCCATGGCTAAGTCCAAGGGCTCCACAACACAAAATCATTTGGGAACCTATGCTGTAGACATTTCGAAACAGAATTTACGGAAATTACAAGATTGTATTGTAATGTGAAGATCGTTGATTCATAAGTAATTATCTTATATATAAAAATGGAGCTCTCTTTCAAATGTCCGAATAAAACTCGAAAACGGCTAAATCGATTTGGCCAGTCTTAGTCTTGAAAAATTCGTGCCAATCCAGAGAAAGTCCAAAAGGTGAGAAATTATTTCAAATCCACGTAGAAACTTTACACTTTTAATTTGAAAATTTTTGTAGAAGCGTAATTTAAATAAAACAATGGACGGTGGCAATTTCGTGAAATGTCAAACGCTTTTGACAGATGATGTTCAATTACGTTTAATAGGATGTTTTACGCGAATATTATTTATTTATGATAAATTTGTAGTGAGTAGTTTTGTTTGTAGTTTTATTTATATACAAAAACGTTAGTAAACGGGCCCCAAGTGTTACTAGAGACTCAAAATATAAACTTTTTTGATATGTTAATATGAAAATGCATTTCTGGCATATTTTTCTCAAACACGGTGCTCTGAAAGATCTTATTTGTATAATTATATGCTCATTGGTATTTATAAAACATTTTCTAGGTTATATTATGGTTATATTATTTTTTATTTATGTTATTTAAATAATCGAATAACATTTTTCCAGTTATAATTTTCCAGAATTTATCGCAGAATAGATAGTAATATATGAAGGTCCGGGGTTAAAAAGGCCAACCACCGATTTGTCAAAAATCAGTAAAGTTAAGCATTGTTTAACAACAATATTTGAAAGTAGAGGAAAAAAGATTTATAGCCAGCTACAAGCTTGATTTGAAAACGGTAATCTTTGAAATGGGGGAGATAAACGGTAATCTTTGAGAAACCATAATAAAAGTATTTTCTTCCGTTGGTAGTTTTCAAGCATTAGTTAAAAATGTAATTATTTTGTAAAATACCTTTAAAACTATAATAAGGCTTTAAATCTGTTTGCCACCTGCCCGTTTCAAGTTACCCCGCCTACAGGGTAAAAAGGTCTAGATAACAAATTTTTGAAAGACGGCAAAAAAGCACATTTCTACAATGATGAAGTAGAAGGCAGTTTACTGAACTCAGATAATTGTTCGTTTGATATGTGTTATTTGCTGTGATATAATTGTTATGGTTTTCACAATATAGTTTACATTTGCTCAAAGTCAAATTGGGCCTTTGTGCCTCGCTCTGCTCTACATATATACTTTATATTAAATTTACTTTTTTTCACCGAATGTTACTTGAAACTTTTCAAAAAGCAGGTAAAAAAAGAAATACTTTTTTGAATTTTAAATATTTATTTTCTATCTCTCCTCGCAAAAATTTGAAAATTTTGTATAAACTCAGTAGTATTATTTACAATTATACACAAAATCCAGAATCCAAAAACAATATGAAAAACTTGAAACGTAATCAATTAGTCGAAAGACCAAAAAAGACTTGGATGGTTTATTATACTGTTTCCTATAGAAGGTGTATAAATCTTCCAGTTTGATTGTATTGACAAAATATAGATAAACCAATAGGGTTTATTGTTTTTATAATACTTCATTGTATATAGCATTCAAACAACACATCCTTATACACTTAAAGTATTAATATTTTTGATTCTCTAGAAATTGTCTAGAATATACCTTATTTAGCAAAACAACGTTTGCCGGGTCAGCTAGTATATATATATATATATATATATATATATATATATATATATATATGTTAAATGTTAAATATGAACAATACAACACTCCGGATTTTAACACACACTTTATTCGGTTATAGAACATATAGGAGTTCTGATTGCTGTTCAAACAATAAAAAAAATATATAGACTTCGGATTATCCGGAATTCGGATTATCCGGAATTCGGATTATCCGGAATTCGGATTATCCGGAATTCGGATTATCCGGAATTCGGATTATCCGGAATTCGGATTATCCGGAATTCGGATTATCCGGAATTCGGATTATCCGGAATTCGGATTATCCGGAATTCGGATTATCCGGAATTCGGATTATCCGGAATTCGGATTATCCGGAATTCGGATTATCCGGAATTCGGATTATCCGGAATTCGGATTATCCGGAATTCGGATTATCCGGAATTCGGATTATCCGGAATTCGGATTATCCGGAATTCGGATTATCCGGAATTCGGATTATCCGGAATTCGGATTATCCGGAATTCGATTATCCGGAATTCGGATTATCCGGAATTCGGATTATCCGGAATTCGGATTATCCGGAATTCGGATTATCCGGAATTCGGATTATCCGGAATTCGGATTATCCGGAATTCGGATTATCCGGAATTCGGATTATCCGGAATTCGGATTATCCGGAATTCGGATTATCCGGAATTCGGATTATCCGGAATTCGGATTATCCGGAATTCGGATTATCCGGAATTCGGATTATCCGGAATTCGGATTATCCGGAATTCGGATTATCCGGAATTCGGATTATCCGGAATTCGGATTATCCGGACTTCGGATTATCCGGACTTCGGATTATCCGGACTTCGGATTATCCGGACTTCGGATTATCCGGACTTCGGATTATCCGGACTTCGGATTATCCGGACTTCGGATTATCCGGACTTCGGATTATCCGGACTTCGGATTATCCGGACTTCGGATTATCCGGACTTCGGATTATCCGGACTTCGGATTATCCGGACTTCGGATTATCCGGACTTCGGATTATCCGGACTTCGGATTATCCGGACTTCGGATTATCCGGACTTCGGATTATCCGGACTTCGGATTATCCGGACTTCGGATTATCCGGACTTCGGATTATCCGGACTTCGGATTATCCGGACTTCGGATTATCCGGACTTCGGATTATCCGGACTTCGGATTATCCGGACTTCGGATTATCCGGACTTCGGATTATCCGGACTTCGGATTATCCGGACTTCGGATTATCCGGACTTCGGATTATCCGGACTTCGGATTATCCGGACTTCGGATTATCCGGACTTCGGATTATCCGGACTTCGGATTATCCGGACTTTGGATTATCGATCAAATGGACCTTTTGTCGAATAACATTTTTCCATTTATAATTTCCCAGAATTTATCGCAGAATAGATAGTAATATATGAAGGTCCGGGGTTAAAAAGGCCAACCACCGATTTGTCAAAAATCAGTAAAGTTAAGCATTGTTTAACAACAATATTTGAAAGTAAAGGAAAAAAGATTTATAGCCAGCTACAAGCTTGATTTGAAAACGGTAATCTTTGAAATGGGGGTGATAAACGGTAATCTTTGAGAATCCATAATAAAAGTATTTTCTTCCGTTGGTAGTTTTTAAGCATTAGTTAAAAATGTAATTATTTTGTAAAATACCTTTAAAACTATAATAAGGCTTTAAATCTTTTTGCCACCTGCCCGTTTCAAGTTTGCCGGGTCAGCTAGTATATATATATATATATATATATATATATATATATATTTATATATATTATGTTAAATGTTAAATATGAACAATACAACACTCCGGATTTTAACACACACTTTATTCGGTTATGGAACATATAGGAGTTCTGATTGTATTGACAAAATATAGATAAACCAATGGGGTTTATTGTTTTTATAATACTTCATTGTATATAGCATTCAAACAACACATCCTTATACACTTAAAGTATTAATATTTTTGATTCTCTAGAAATTGTCTAGAATATACCTTATTTAGCAAAACAACGTTTGCCGGGTCAGCTAGTTTGTGTATAAAATTATTAGTACTGGCAAGAGCAAAGATTGAAAAAATCTTCAAATTTAAAATAATCATCAATTTTGCCCTTTAAGGAATAACAGTACAAATTGCATTATCCTAGTACAAGCAGTACGACCTGTGGAGCTCCTTGATTATAATCAACGAAAAAAATGATACCAAAATACAGTGCTGTATTGTAAGCATTTTTATATCTTAAGATTTTATGAAAAAATCTATAAATCCTATTATTTGTTTCCATATCAGCGATGTGCTCTATAAAGCATATTAGTTATGTAAATAAACAATTTTTCCTCTATGAAAATCCTATTTGATCTAATTGTTTTTCACAAAACTAGAAGATTGTCTTTCTCAAAACTGAAAAATTTAATTAGAAGTAAATTATAGGTAATATGATAATAATACTTAAAATATTGTTATTATTTTAACACGTGCCGTATGTTTGTTTAATAATTTAAAATAATTATTCTCATCCGCATTCGGCCACCTTTTACTGGGTTAGTCAATATAGAGCTGATAAGAGAGTTTAAAATACGACTGATAAGATAAATTTAAATAAGAGGTCTTAACTAAAAATAGTACACTTGATAAATAGAGGTGTTATGCGAATTTTTGCAAAATTAGTGCTAAATTTGATCCAACGATAAAAAATACATAACTTTCTTATATTTATTAGCTTGTATTTACTTGCATACATTCAAAAACAAAATAAGTTTTTTCATTGCTTAAAATAAAACATCAGTTTTTGCTAATATTTACCATTTTAAAAGATACATTTGAATATAATATATTAAAATTATAAAAAAAATATAATTATGTAGAAAAATATTTAATGTTGTCAAATATTTTATCAACATTAAATGTGCCTTTCATAATAAATAAAAACAAATTAATTTTCGTCCTCCATACAAATATTGGCATTTTTATAAATGTCCTTCCTTCTATATCCCTAGGGCTTGGTAAATAAAATATAATACATCTCTCTTGTAAAGTTCGTCGACCCTTAGAGGTAAATGTCCTAAAAAGCCGGCGTGTCCTTCAATTACTAACTTTTATCTAATCCCAAATCCTGATCCTTTTTCGGTTTCTCGAGGATCAGGATTTAGATGCAATGATTTATCACCGAACTGAAGAAAGTTGGAATTAAAGTTTTCAAAAGAATTTTCGATGAAATTTATTCATGTTTGATAATGGAAAAAATGCTCTCATTTTCTGTAAAATATTAGACAAACTTGTACAAAATTAAATTATCTGCGAATTTTTCTAGTATCATGATAGTTTCGAGGACTACATTTCTACATACTCATACGAGTAAATAAGAAGACACATATCTAGACACATCTCGCCGGTCTGGTTTTGACGGATTCTTATGATAGAAGTTGATTCATTTATAGAAAATCATGTAATTTTTAGTAATTTTTTTGAACAATTCGACTCTGTTAATTTCATTCGCAGCCTTTAATTTATATTACCGGTTTTATCTGATACGAGAACAATACTGAAGAGATAACAAACAATACGACGAACGCGAATACAAGGTTTCAGGTTGCACATGTGCGAAAAAATATCCAATTAACTTAAAAAAATATTAAAAACCATTTAAATTGCAATATATATATATATATATATATATATATATATATATATATAAAATAGATAATTTAACATAGATGAAGGGAATCCAAAAGTGAAATTGATACTTGTGTGATTATTTATTAAATCCCTTGCAGCTTTCAAGCTTTTTGTCTAAAATATATGAAACATTCAGCAAATTTGTACAAAAATAAATAGCCTATAATACCTTCTGAAATCACAAAGTCCTTCAACAACTCAGTGTACTTTAAAATAGTACTTGAATATAGATGATTAACTCATATATCATCAATTGGCTTCCAACACGTTTACACATTTGTTTACTACATCTTGTAACTAATATTCGACGAATAAAATATTCATCAAATTTGTATAAAATTAAATAGTCTATATTAAATAGGGAGAAGTCCTGTAACGCCAGACGGCACCAAGTACCGGACACTCTATTTAACACGTATTATTTAAGCAAGTATAAATCTTATTTCAAAATACAAATGAAAGGGGCACTGGGAGCACACAGATACAGGATCACGCGCCAAACCTCGCCTGTGACGCCCACGGCCACGACGAGAACAACCCTTTCCTGTTTTAGGCGCAAAATCACGGCGTCACCTAAATATCAATAGCTTTTCTAGCATATTTATGCATTTACATTTGAGTGGTATGCAAAGATGAAAATTGTACTTGATTGTTATCAGTAGAATGGTAAAATATTATTAGATCTTTTAACCAATTTTAGTAAGTGTCACCAAATGAACAAAAATGTCTGTCCCTTAGCACCGGACACTAAGTCGTCCCTTAGTGCCGGACAGTAAACATTTTAATATTTTTTGTGATAATATACTTAATTTATTCCAATTATTTAATTTACTTCTGTATGAATGCTAACGGTCACTACATACCCCCATTTTTCGTATTTCCTAGTCGAAGAATGAAAAGCTTATGGTGAATGCACCAGTTGAGGGCATCGGTGTGGCCTAGCCAAAAGGGTGGATGAATAGTGACTTTTTTGCAATATGTAAAAATATTCGTCAAAGACACATGTGCAGACATTCCAGAGTGTGGAGATGGCTACATATATGATCAATGCAGGTTATTTTGAAATGTCCGGTACTAGGTGCCACTGTTCAAAATCATATTTTTTGATACCAAAGTTTGATTGACAGTATTAATTATTTTTTAGCAAAGATTGCGGTTTTGTTAACTTCGTTTGATTTCTAACTTTGTTATCTAACATAAATCATTTCATTTCGTTAAATATTTTATGATTTATTTATAAATAACCTTAGGTGTCCGCCATTAGTAGACTTCCCCCTAATATATGAAATCGGACTATCTTAAAGTCCCAAACAGAACCAGGATGCATCCTGATTTTTGCAAATATGCAAGACTTTTATAAATTAGAGAGAACTATTACATTATGTTTGTTTGATATAAATGGTGTGTTTGGAAAATGTGTTGTAAATTAGATTATCTACAAGTTCTACTATTAATATTTGTCCTTAATTAACTTGATATACTTTAAAATCGCAATTGAAATTGGTAAATATGCCTGAGCGCTTTCCATAGAGCTATGAATATTAATTTGTAATTTATTCATGCTTCAAATTTGTGCATTTTTTAAATGTATCATTTTGTGCATAGATTGAATATTATCGACTTGTTTTTTATAATATATAATATAGCATTTAAGTATAAAATTCTGCTTTTGACAAATTTATTTCAAAATTTGGCAAATTATAAGTGTTTACAGTAACAGCTAAATACTCTGCAAGTAATCTATTATCAATGACTTTTTTTAATGAATCCTTATTTGTTAATTTTTAGACATGCTTCCTTGTAGAGCAAATAAATATTTATTTATTTATTCATTTACTCTACATGGAAGGATGTCTAACAAGATATGGAAAATTAAAATAAGGCATCAATATTTCATTAATATTTAGTTGCCTACTATATATTTTAGCTCTAAGAGTCTCTACAGGAATTCACGCCTCAAGAAAGTAAAAAATAGGCATCAACATTTGTGCATGGATTTTTTACGATATATAGTAAAGCATTTGATTATGAGGAATAATGTTTTAGGCACAATTGTTTAAAATTTAGAGCTCTATAATATTTTATAACAAATCAGGACCCTACAAGGATCCAAGTCTCAAAAAAAATAAACATTTCATTATTTTGTGCATGGAGTTTTTTCCATATTTTTTGCAGTTAAATGTTAATTATTTTTATCTACAATATAAAATAAACCAGAAAAAATAGTCTCATTGCCAGGAAAAGGATTTACAAATAATTGATCATTTAGTGCATTAATTTTTTTTTACAATATATAGTAGAGCATATGATTAATAAAAGAATGTTTTAGGCACAACTGTGCCTTAATTAGATTACTACAATATTTTATGGCTGATCAAGACTCTACAAGGATTCAAGTTGAAAGAAAATGACAAATAATCATCAACAATTTATTATTTTGTACATGATAGATGATCATACCATTGGTTTTGCAAAATTCTATTGTCTACAATATTTTGTTGAAACCACAAGATCCAACAGGTACTTAGCCCCATTTCAGAAAAAGCAGTGAAAAATAATTGTGCATCGATTATTTTTTACCACATATAGTAAAGCATTCGATTAATATGAACAATGTTTTGGGCCCATTTATGTAAAATTTAGAGGTCTATAATATTTTATAGCAGATCAAAACTCTGCAAGGATTTAAGTCTTAAGAAAATGACAATTAATCATCAACTTAAACTACGTGGATTTATTGCCATTGTTTTTGGCAATTATGTGCAAAATTTTATCGTCTACAATATTTCTCAACACCACTAGACCTAACAAGAACTTGGCTTCATTTTCAGGAAAATAAGTTATACATAATTTTTTAATTATTTAATTATTTTGTGGATGGTTTTTATTACAATATATAAAATAATGTAATCGGTGAATACGAATGATAGTAAATTTGTGCAAAATTTTATTGTCTTCAATATTTCCTGGCATTACAAGTTTCATGTCTAAGAAAAATGCAAAATAGTCACAAATATTTGGTTATTTCATACACTAATTATTGTTATGACAATGACCGAATATAATTTTAATTATATTTCCGTTTCAATTAATATGAATAATACTTTTTGCACAATATTCAAGACAAGTCAATATTTATCTGTTCGCCTTCAAAACTCTACACGAATCGAAAAAAAACGAAGGTAATCGTGGAGATAAACATATTATAACATAAAAAACAACAACCTTGAATCATTAAAAGACATTTGCGGAATGTATATTTTCCTTGCATAAATTTACCTGTGGTAAAAGTAATAATACAAAATCGATACAACAAAACTTACATGCTTTTTTGTGTTTTGATTAATCACTTATTTATTTATTGAACTTTTACACAGTGTTTATTCCCACAACACGGGCACATTATTGTACACTCGGTTTAACATATTTAGATGTTTTTTCAAATGTTTTTTCATTGACAATACATAATTAATTCGACACAGAAAGTGCGGACACCGCGTAGGAAGGCGAAATGACAGCAGCAAGATGGACGCTTGACTTTTATCAGCTGATTTGCACATGCGCCATACAAAGGTACCACACATGAAAAAATAGAGAATGAATAATTGTATTAATTAAATTATGTGCTTTGTGATATATTAATTTAATTATACAATACCTTTTGTAAATGTAGAAATTGCATAACGATTGCGTTAACTGAATGAAATTTTAATATTGCGATTGCGCAAGAAATATTTGCAAACCGTGGCACCACCTGTTGGAAAGTAGAGAGGACTTCACAGTATTCAATTAAGATGGCAGCTCAAGTGTCAACTGTCTGAATTTGCTGTCGTTATTTTGTTAAATTTAAAATATTATAGTGGATATATAATAAATATAAGTATTAAACAGAACTTAAAAAAAAAAACGAGTGTTAAAAAAAGGAGTTGTCGAAATTACTTGGTTGCTGAAAAATGAAAATTATGAATTCCTTCAACTGTAAGGATTTACAAATATGTAAGTTCACCCATTTAGACTACTATCATATACATATATATATATATATATATATATATATATATATATATATATTACTTATTTGAACTGAAAAAATGAGTTTATATTTGAATTTATTTAAATAATAATATCGAGTCTACATATCCATAGACATACAGTCACAAATCAACAATACAAACATAATTCGTTCACTTATACAAATATTTAACAATAACAATGGAATAACATACGCAAGTAATATAATCAAACTAACATACCTATTCTTATTAACAATTCTATATATCTAAACATAATACTATTTTTAACTAGTATCTCTAATAACAAAAGGTCATAAGTAAAATCAGCTTTGCTGAGACAATATATATGTATATATATATATATAGATATATATATATATATATATATATATATATATATTGTTCATAATTATATCATGTTTTAATTGCATGCTTAAAATTAATACCTCGATCTATGAATCCTATGTACGACTAGAAATTAAAACCGACAGTCCATCTCAACAGAAAAGATCTTTACATTGTACACCAATATTATCACAAATACATTCCGTACAAGGATTACTTAGTTCCACAATAACTTGCCCAACCGAGTACATTTTACCATAAATATTACAACCAGCCAATTTGAATATGACATTTGCATTATCAGATGAAGAGTCTTGAAGATCCGTAGGCCTTTTAGGAGGGTTTGTAGTTAAAGGTTTTTTAGTGGTATTTATGTCAATGACTGGTGCATTGTTGATTATGTTTTTAACAACATCTTTGGATGTGTTGATTTTTGTTGCCAGTTTAGACCTTTGTGTGGTATGATTGTCCAGTACCAAATTATGGAATTTTGTTATATTTTTTCTTTGTGCTGGCAATGGATTTCTTTTCAATAATTCGTAGCTATTACTTGGTTTTTCATGATCTTTTAAAACGTTTATCATAATTTTTTCTTTAGGTGTTTTGGTAGTTTCCAAACTTTCTTCCAATGGTGAAAATATATAATTCAGTACTTTATCTAACTCAGACTCCCCGGATTCTAAATCAGGAGCACTTGTGGTGTTTTTAGGTTCCAATAAAATTATTTCTTCTTCATCATCAACATATGCTTGAGTCGTACTATATGATGTATCATCATCGAAGTTTAATAAAGAGTTTATTTTTTGTGCATTTGTATTTATTTCATTTGCAGCTGTTGTGAAAACAAACCTATCCGGATTTATAACATAATTGTTGAACAGGGGCATGGATTCTCCAGGAAGAAAACCACCTATGAATAGAAATGTGTTTGTTGTTGTCGATGAGAATAATAAATTTTATGCGCTAAATATAATTATTCACCTTCAGTTTTTACAGGAGGTGCGAATCCTTTTCCTCCACTATAGTCCAAAGTTGAATCTTCAGAATTTCTAAAAAAAAAACAAAAATTACTAAAACTTGTAGTCAATTATTCAGTAAGATAAATTTTTTTTGTAACTACCCGAAGGGAGATTGAGACACCAAATTTATTTTATAAGGTGCATCAGCTTCTGCATTTTTTCCCAAAGCATCCGCAGCTTCAAACTTAATAATTCTAAAAATATATGAAATATCATTTAGAAAAGTGTTTTTTGATCACTGTGCTCTATTTTATCTGCTCACCTAACATTCGGTAAACTTGGGGGCAACATAGTATCATAATCCAGTTCGTAATCATTATTTTCGTCTCTCGTTTCATTCCCTGGCATATCTACCACAAAATCTGTGGTAATATTTATCCCGCTGACATCCCTTTTGTCGTGTCCTGATTTATTGTTGCCGTTTTCATAAAAATACTTACCTTCATTATTCAGGGCTATGGTTTCGTAGTTTTCAATCGATTTCTTGAAGATCTGTCTCAACTTCTGTGCTAGTTTTTTGGACACATCTTCTTTTGGAGTCACAGGTTCTGAATTCAAAGATTCATTGGATTTGTGATCACTGGTTTCGTATTTGTCAAAATCGAATAGAGTTGTCGTCTCTGAATTTTTCAGGACGTCTTGAATTATTTTGCTGATTTTTGTTTTTTGAGACACTGTGGTGCCCGATACTTCTTCAGAGCCTAAAAACACAGACACAGTATATACCTGATGTGTTACAATTATCCCACATGTGTTTCATAAATTCTACGGTTTTTTATCTTACTTCCTCGTTGTGCAGAACATTCAAATCTTTCAGGACAACATTGAGTGTTAGTTGTGGAGAAAACAGGAGAGCATCCAAGAGGTGCAACTACAGGGCAAGGAACACTCGTGCACTTTACTACACCATGAAGACACATGCACTTTGAACAAGGATCATTCTGTGACAATGATCCCAGATTATCTGTTATCATGCTTCCTTCTTTGTACTGAATACCACCAATCACACAACCGCCTGAATAAAAAATATGAGGAAAACAATGTACACTTGAATGATTGATTTAGAGTTACCTCCCAAAGTCCTGTGCGTCCTAACAGAGACAATATCTGTTTTTTCTGGACATACGTATCTGCCTGGACAGCAGGATTTTCCGCCATCAGCCGATCGCTTCCGGCTTCCTGGTTTGGAGGATGTTCCGGAAACTACTGGTATGCATCCTGGTGGAGTCGGAACGCATTCCACGCTGGCGCAACGTTCAGTACCATCTGGGGAACAGTAGCAGGCCCGACAGGAATTGGAATTGCTGGTTGCTGAACCAGCGGAATAAATGGTCCCATCTATTATGCAACCACCTGGGTAAAATAAAAATAGAAAAAAGAAATATAGGAAGGAATGTAAGATGAATTTATACAAATCGTGTGGTAAATATTTTGTTTTGGAAGAAGTAAATTATTAATTCAGATATAATAATTTATCTAGTATTCATATTTATCGTATATAAAATATATACTGCGCTAAAAAGAAGAATTTCCAATTACAAATATTTGATAGCCACTATAATTACTTTTTTTCACTTTATTCTCAATAACTCGACGGTGAGTTCAATGATATTTGAGTAATTAATTTTTTGTTACAAAAAAACAAGAAATAGTACTCACCTTCACTCAAGGTAGCATTTTTGGTGCGCAAGAAGTCTAAATCGTTTAAAACAGCTCGATTTTGCAAACGATCTGCGAAAAATTATAAAATAGTTATAAAATAGTTGATATACACAACTTTGTATAGCACATATGATATCTTTGAGAAATTTGTTTAAAGTTAAATGCTAACAACATTGTCTAACATCAGCAGGGCCGGTCCTGGTGTCCTTAGCGCCCGCATGCAACTTTTTTTCTAGCGCCCCCCCCCCTTATTAATTTTAACTGTTTTAATAGTTTATCATTAAAATAATATAAATATTTACATATTTTTTGAAAATTAATTTTCAATTATTCTGGATTTAGTACACAAAAAATTAGATATAATCTAAACGCGTATAAATATATTGACTTTAAATTTATTTAGAAAATCGAGGCGATCCACGGGTTGATTATAATCGAATATTTTTAAATTTTCAATTATTTTTAACGTATGTGCAATATTAATATATGGGTTTTCAAATATTTTACTTATTTATTATGCGATTTATTCTATTGAGCAAACCATGCCAAGAGAGCTAAAAAAACTAGTTTTTCATTTTCAATCATAACACTATTTCATGTTGGATTTTTTAAATTTTAATTGAATTTAATTTTTCATTATTTACAATATCCAAAATTGCGTCGTAAACTTCTTCTTATTGATATCGTAAGAGCCGAATTGTATTTATCCTTGCTTTCCCGTCATATTCAGAGTATCAATTTGTTGTTTTAAAGACAAATTTTTAACGTATTTTTAAATTGTCCAAAAATCAGTGAAAATGCTTTAAATAATCAGTAATATTATGTACATTTCTTGAACTATATTGAAAAAAAATTATTATAATCGTTATGTATTTTAATAATTATTAAATTTAGAGTATGGACACCGCTAAGCATAAAAAAGTTTTTCGTTCCAAGGTAAATTTTGCTTCCATTTTCATATTTTTTCCATTTCCATAACCCTAACGACGCATGTCTTCAACATTCAAAATTCATCAGAAGCGAAGCATTTGCAACAAAAGCGAAAGTTACAATTTAATTTCTCGGAATAAACATGCCATTTTCTAAGCACTGACACCCCATTTTTAATTTTCCCGATTATACTTTGTTTATATTTTTTAACAAGTTCCATTTCAACTAAATCAGCTCGCAATTATTCGTCAACAATGCCCAATAGTTAATTTAATCTTTCGCAGATTTGCGCTTATGAGATTGAATACTAGATAATTTCTTTTTCGATTCCACGGTAACTTCAAACAAAGAAAAAATTGAATAAGTAGATTAAGCATTAAACAGAGCTGTTATTTACTAATTTGCAGAATTATTAATCGGTTAATTGTTTTTACTGATATCACATTGCAAAATAAATATGCTTTTTGTGTTTCCGTATCCATAGTTAAGTTAGATTGTTTATTATAATTCATTAGGTACTATAGATTTTATATAAATAATTCTAGATTTTATATAAAAAATATAAATATTATATTATAAATTTAATTTTCAAAACTCGTTTTGCCGCCCCCTAAGGCGTGTGCGCCCGCATTTTTTGCATGCATCGCATGCAAGGCAGGGCCGGCCCTGAACATCATACACCATACAGCAAATTTGTGTATCCATAAAATCTGTTTTATATATTTTTCTACCCCTTTTACCATTTTCCTGTCCTCGTCTCCATCCGACGTGTTTGCATAGGAGTCGCGGGCAACACTCCGAGCGCCTGGTCAGGGTGATGCACCCTGGCGGAGGCGGGTCAGGAAATTCAGGGCAGACTCTCAACCTGCACCTGAGGAGACCCGTGGAGCAGGCACAACGCAGGCACGGAGACTCGGTGTGGACTTTAGAGCCATCTGGGTAGGTCTGGTTGGCGTAGAGACATTCTGGGAGGGGGATGATTCTTTGTTATACGGTTTATTGGAAATAAATAAAATTTTAAACTATTTGTAAAAAGTACAAAAATCTGATAATATTATAGCACCCTAAAGCAATTCTAGATAATCTTGAAATCGTGGTTAAAATAAAAATTCGTAATTAAATTATATATAGCAAAATATTACGGAACAACTCGTTTTGCTCTAAAATATCAATTTATTTATTATTTATTTATTTATTTAGTTATTTATTTATTTATTTATTTAAATATATAGCCAACAGATTTCTTCCAAGAGAACTCAAAAATACAATTGATTTTTTTATAGTATGACTTTGGACCATGCAAATATTTAGAAAAGTTTTATTAAATTAAGCAATATATAATATTGATTATTACCTTTTAACCCTGCAGCAAATCGGTATACTCATAAAAATAAACACTGTATTTATTAACTTTGAACTTCTACAACAATTTCCCATCCAGTATTTCCTGATCGATTGAACTTTCTAAATCTAAACAGAAACGCCCTATGGATCGATAATATACTTTCACATGCATACTTTTTTTACATCATAATTTCATCTTCTTTAAGGTTATGTAAATTCGTGAGATGATCCGAAAAATTATCATATTTACTTTCTTTTCGATAAAAATCGACAATGACAAATATGTAAAATATTTTAGATAAAATTATGTAAACCTTTCTTTATTCAAATTCGTTTGGAAGAAAGTTAGATTAGGTAATCGAATGTTTTGATAAAATCAGACTTTTGGGAATACATTTGTGTCATCTTCAGTGACATTTATTTTATATTAAAAATCTTAATTTTTTTAATTTCAAATAAAATTTTGGTACATCAAGCGATACTGATCTCTCTATATCTCACTAAAGTTGTAATAGACTTCTTCAGAGATCAAAATGTTTTAAAAGATGATCTCAATCTTCATAAATAAATCTATATATTCTTCAATGTTTCTGTGTCTCATATAGTATCCCACTTTGAGACAAATAGATCGTTTAAGCCATTTTTTTTTCAAGAACCGCAATTCCTTCTTCAACTGTACAATAATAATTCTCTTCTCCATAACTGTTCTTTAACACGAATACAATACAAAGACGACGGAAGATATGAAAACTTATTCATAAATTATTTATTTATCTCACCGTTGAGATAAATTATAATATACAGTATTTTGTAAAAAAATCAGTAATTTGTTAAGGAACTTACCGGTTCTTTGGTAATGTTCAGCGGAAATTTGTCCAAAACAGGAGATGATGGTTAGACACAGGATGGATGGTAGAAGGAGTTCCATTCTGGAACTCTATTTAGTTCAGTTGATAGCTGAAATTTGTTAAACACAAACTGTATATTTATATATATATATATATATATATATATATATATATATATATATATATACGTATGCAAGATTATATTGCATCCGGGTACCCTCATGAACTACGTGCATTTATTTGTTGTATCTCTTGTAACTTTTACACCGTTTATCTCAATTTCATGTATTGTTGGGAAAATTTGTACAAATATAAATTGTCTGTAATTTCTAATGGTCTAATATAATTTCTTGTTGTTATACATGATATCGTTCTACAGCAACTGGGTGAAAAATTATATGAATCGCGCTCAAATACAGTGCGGGTCTTCGCTCGATGATGTGGTTATTTATTATATATCTCTTACTTTTTCACCAATTTGTACCAAATAAAATTACTTATAACATTTTTTAACAATATATGGTTCTACAGCAACTCGGTATATTTTAAAAAAGTACTTGAAGGAGTATGACACTTAGTGCGCTCCTTTATGTAAATTTAAGAAGAACTTCTTTAAGAATTTGATAATTTTGTACATTTTATATTAAATTAATAAATTAATTTTTATATGATGTTCTAATACAATGTTGTTTTACAACTCGGTATACTTTAAAATAGTACATATTTAAAAACAGAATAACATGAATTTATGCACGCTAAAATATATCGATTAGTGCGATTTTTTTATTATTAACTTTTAAACGATACGCTTAAAATATATAAAATATTCGACAGTTTTGTGGAAAAATTAAATAGAAATAAATATTTTCTTCCCTGAAGCTCAATATACTCTAAAATTGTTGTTGTTGATCTTTATCATCTTTAATTTTGTCGTGACAATTACTTTAGTCTGCATTTAACCATACATTTATTTATTATATCTTTTGTAATTTTTGATTAATTGGTTTTTCTTAGGTAAATGTAATGATTGGCTAATTTGTATGAAATTAAATTAATGTCAATAATGAACCCTACAGCAACCTAATGTGCTCTAAAGTTGCGTTCGAAAATAAATAGTATAAGCAAGAAGTATTATTTATGTGCATTTTTTATTGGAATCTTTTGATTAATGTGATAATGTGAATGATGTATTTGAAATATTAGAGAAAACTGAATAATTTATAAGATCTTTTAAATTACATAATGCGCTACGGCAACTTGGTTTGCGAAAAAAGAAAACTTTATGGTAGGTATAATACATAGAATGAAATTACTAATTAAAAAATGAGTAATTTTGTACAGTAAAAATGCTAAAAAAAATTATATATTATGATTTAAGTACTATGTTAGAAAATTGTTAAAATTATTTATCCAATCTATTTTTATAACAATTATAACTACTTGGTATCGGTATTTTGCCTTGAGGCAAGTTACATGAACTTCCCGATATGTGTAAATCAACTTAATAAATAAAAATAAATGAATTTATGAGTGATTAAAATTTTATTTATTCCGAGTGGATTTATTACACATAATTGGAAACGAACGAACACGTTAACTCGGGGTATTTTCTGAAAGCACATTTTCAAAAATCAATTATTTTTATAATTGAACCAGTTTCCGTAGGACTTTAATGGTTAAGTATGTTCATTAAGACCAATTATCTTATCGTTATACCAAGTAAATCGTCTAATTTTAATTTTAACAAACGTCAAAAAAGGCTACTGATTTTCTCAAAATTTGATGAATTTTTAAAATTAAACTACTTGTCGTAGGGCCGTAATATTTCAGTAAGTTTTAAAAGACCATGATATATATCGCCAAAAAAAGTTCAATAAAAATGATATATTGTAAATGATATAAGTACGTGTTAAAGTATAAAATTTTTATTTGATTGTGTATTTAATTCTGAATAAATAAATTGAATCGTAGTTTCTATAAAGATTTTAATCATTCACATTCAAAATAAACAACTTTTCTCGTTCGCCATATTCATCTGTGCGTAGAATTGAAAAAAAAAATGCATTTAATTTGCAAATGTTAACGTGATTTTTATTCACGCAATTATAAAAAGAATAGATTAAATTATTTTATACACATACACATTTTTTATTAAATTGCTTGTTTTTATTTCATTTGCAGTAGAAATTTTTTTATCGCTGAGTTTCCAGTACGATTATAAAGTCGGTACTTTATTTTGCTGTGGTGTTATATAATACCACACAATATTATATATTATTTAATTTTGTGCAAACTTTTAAAATACTTTATTTACCTTAAATATAGTTTTAAAAATTATAGCTGATTTTTTATTGCGATAAATAAAAACATTAGAGATGTTTTACGCTCTGATTTTAATTTTAAAGTACACCGACATGCCCTTGAGTTTTGTTGTTAGTAAAAGTTATGGATAAATTAATTATAAATAAAATACGTCATGCAATTTATTTACATTAACCGAACACTTTAAGATATAAAAACTGTTTCCATAATAAATGCACATTTAGCACGTGTGTGCTAATTTTTTATTTTTAATTGTAGTTTTAAGATATACTGAGTTGCTAATAAAATAAATAATTTCTTTTGAAACAATGTTTCCAAATATTTTATATTCCTTAAACTCATTGTTTAAATAATACAATTTATGTGAAAAATACATACACGAATGAAATGAATATTTTTACCGTACGATTTTAAAATATAACGCTTTTAGAAGAAAATTCTTCAAAATATTTCATTTGACAATTTTTCATATAAATTAATACTATCGGTAAATGATTGAATGCACAATTTACTGTGAATAAAATTCTGAATAATAATAATATATTTTTAAATATAATAAACTATTGTAACGTACCATGCTATTTTGATAGACACTAATACAAATTACTTAATTTTAAACATATTTGACAAATATTTCAATAAGAGAAAAAATATAAAAAATAAATGCAAAAAAGCAATAATATGAGAACATAAAAAAATTGTCTGGTTCAAAATCCGATTTTAAAGTATACAGGCTTGCTTTAGGATCGAACAACATTAGATAATTGTATATTATTTAATTTGTCAAATATTTGATTAAAATTATAGAAATGAAATATTTATAAAATATACGCACAGCTACAAATAAATTTATGAAAGATCTATAAATACCATCGGTGTGATCTATGATTTATTACGATTTTAAACACCGAGATGCTGCAATATTAATTATAATCATACATTATCCTACATTTAGGATAATATAATTATAATTAATATTGCAGATTATTTAATTTCGTATAAATTTGTCAAATATTTTACTAAAACTAGACGCGGTGTTTATGAGAGTTATATTGAACAAATGTACCAAACAAATAATTTTAAAAATAATTTAGCAACAAATAAATAAATGGGTAGATATTATGATAATATTAATAAACTTACATATTCCACTTTTTTCCACAATTGATTTTTTCAAACACTTTTAAACACTTTTTCAACAACCGACAGACGGGCAGACAAACAGACAGGTCTATTAACAAACGGTATTTCTGCACTGTCGACATACAACTTTGCCTTAAACCTGACCCGATGAGAACTCACACTAATATAAATATAAATATAAATATAAATGTATATATTTATATATGTGTCTGTGTTTTTTTTTTACTCAAAACGAGTATTTCTCGGTCTAGAGGTCCAAACGACTCCCGAGGTCCCTTGTGAATGAACTCTATCGCCGACATGCAAGGTTCTTTGTATTCTTGCAAAGAACCTGATGGAAAAGTAGGAGAGTCGGCGGGGTTTGAGTGTGCTAAGTGGAGTAGGTAGATGGTGGAAATTAATTAATCTACAATATTTGACAATGTTCAAAGACCCTACAGCTATTCACTGCACTTCAAAACATACTATTGATTTAGGTGCATTTGCTTTTTTATATTGTTTACAATTCTTAAAACAACCCATTAACATTTTTTTAATAACATTTTCGAATATACCAATAAGATATTGTAGGTTTAATACGTACAACATGAATAGGTAATAATGTAGATTATTTAAATTCATTTAACAGTTGCTATAGTGTCTTACAATATTATAAATCATTTAGTTTAATTTAATTAATCGCTGTAGGGTCTTTCAACATTAGGAAACATTGTAGATTTGGAATTTGTACAAAATTGAATTATTTGCAATATTGACTAATATTGTGATGCCCTCCTCCATAATATTACCCTAGAAAATAAATACGAAGTAAATTCATTCACAACTCATTAGTTCATCATTTTATTATATCTGTTGCAATTTACAAAAACTGTTGATTATTATTGATGGTGGGTTTAAGAAGTTTATGAAAAAATAAATAATCTATAATATTGTTTAATATTGTAAGACACTACAGCAACTGTTAAATAAATTTAAATAATCTACACCATTGCCTATTAACGACGTTTGTATTGAACCTATACAATATCTTGGTATACTCAAAAATGTTATTAAAAAAACAGGTCGACTAAAACAAATTCCCATCATTGTGCATTATTTAATGTAGTAAAGTTTGAAACATTTTAACACTTTGACTGATTTTTTTGGCGAATTATCTACGACATAGCTAACCCTTAGCAAAGCATACTTTAAAATTAAGCAATTTTAAAACCAATTTTCTCTCAGCGCTTCTACTACAGATCAGTGTTTTAATAGCGGACATTTGAACAGAGATGAGAGAAAGAGTTTATCTAATACATAATGGACTTATGTGAAAAAAACGACGAAAAATGCAAATATATATAAATATATAAATGTATACATAAATTATAAACTCAACAGTTAGTTTTCTTATGTTGTTTTCAGATCTATACAACTCATGTTGCTGAATTCTAGTAAACCTTATTACATTGCTGAATTTTACGTTGCTGAATACTATTATGTTTTAGAATTCTAGTGAATCTTAAATTACGTTTGAACTTTCTTGATCTTTGAAGTATTTTACAATTTCACACTTAATGTTTTAATAATTCTAATGAATTCTATGGTAACTCAGTGTACTTCAAAATCATAAATAATAATTAAATAAAAGATTTATAAACAAAATGATATATGAACGCATTAAAAATGCGTTTATATCCAGATATTGTTTATAAATCTTAAACCACTTGATTGATGTTTTCAAAAAACTTATAAAACGTATAAAATTTAATAATCTACAACATTGTCTAATAACATAAGATGGTATATCAACTCAAAATACACCAAAATATCAATTAAATAAACATAATTTTAGTTGATTTGTGGATTTTGTCTAAAGAGGAATAATATGAGTTCATGATGAGTAAGTTAAAACAAAATGGTTTTAAAATGATAACATAAACTGTATTAAAGTACTTATTTACAATTCTGTGAGGATTTTACACAAATTAAAACATAACATACAATAAATTTTTAACGCTAACAAGAAGGGTTAATTACAAAAAATTAATGTTTAAACGACACATGATTATTGTCCTCGAACTGACTTTACATAATTAAGTAGCAATCGTGTGCCTTTGTTATATATATATATATATCTATATTTCTTTACCCTTCTTGTATATATAATTACCTAATATAAAATATTAAAAGTTTTCGTGCATATATTTTTACTTATGTGCACAGTAAAAATCACTTTATAAAATAATTTCAATTAAAATTAATATAAGTATATGTAACTCTATTAATAAACACAGAGAGCAGTAAAAGAAACAAACGAGTGCCTTTGTTTTTGAATCTTTGGCAAACCCTATTATCCCTCATTCTCATCAACTTACAACCAAGGTGGTCTCGGATTCATTGGATCATAAGTCTGTCTCATGCCCAAGGCCGCATGGTATCGCGGTGATGCATACGCAGCAGCTGGGTTCGATATCAAACCCTGGTTGAGCATCATCTGAGCATTTGTCTGTTGTCGTAGGAGATCTTGGCTTTGGAGGTACTGCTGATAAATTGGGGCCGACGAATCCACCAAATGGCTTCCTGAAGGGGTTCCTATGTAGGGGTAGTCTCCTGTTCGTGCAGCAGGGCTGCTCAAGTACTGGAATTGGCTTACAGATGGATTTACAGGTTTGTCTTGGTCCGAAGAAGAACTCCGGTGCGGTAGATAATAAGGATTACTGTTATCCAAATAACTTTCATTCGTGTTGTATAAACCGGGGGTTAGGTTCAAACCCGGCTGTCCTGGTCCGAAATTAAACGCAGAGCCTAAAGGATTCTTGGTTTGTTTCATACCATCAGGCTTTACAACGCCTGTACCAGTTTTGACACTGGCGTAAGTCTGGAAACCTTGTTGCTGTGTTGACACTAAATCCCCTGGTTCGCCAGACACTGCCGTCTTCTTTTTACTCGATTTTCTCTTGGTCTCGGTTTGTACAACTGGTTTAGCATTGTCACTGATCACAGAACACTGACTGTTCATCGCTTGTTGTCTATTATAAGCCATGGACATGGTTTGAGAATGCTGCAACATTGTTTGCATCGTGGACATGGTTGCCGCATGCGCGTTCTGTGGTTGTAACTGTTGCGTAGCTTTTGATGCTTCATAGTAATTCGGTGAAGAGTTTTCCATGAAATGTCTTATACCTTGAGGCATATTCGTCAATTTTCTTAACGACGGATCTAGCATATTCGGTGAATTTGCGGAGAACTTGTAGTTTTGGTTGGCTAAGCTGTTATTAGTGTTGTGAAGGTCGTAAGTCCTTGCATGCATTGGAGGCTGATTTAAAGGTAAACCGATATGGGCATTTGGTGGCACCCTATTGTCCATGTTTGGAATCGAGTTAAGTAAATGTATGTTAGTATTGCACTGAGGAATATTCAAGTTTATGCCAGGAATATTTAAATTTCTTGAGGAATAACTCATAAAATCATTTGTCGGCATTTGTAATTTTGTGTCCGGTGCACTGTTCAGTACCACTGCTGACTTTCTTGTCGGCTCGCTTATCTCCAAACCAGGTCTAGGCAAAGCTTTACCATATGCTTCAGGAAATACGGGTTGAACCTTGTGCAAGTTCTCTACAACTTTATTTGTTGCTTGCAAATGCTTTTGTTTATAATTTATCGCTTCCATGTCATCTTGTTTAGGCAATGTCTTCTGATTCTGAACGTTTGCATAATTCATATTCAAAACTTCTGCAGGTCTTTCCGGTATATTCTGCGGTGGATAATTTGTCGAAGGGATGATAGAATGAGGAAAGCCCATATTGGTCGGCATATCGAATAAATATGTAGGTTTGTTGGTTAGAGGTTTGCTAAAGTTTTTGGTAAACTCATCACCAGTTCTGCTTTTTAGATTATCATCAAAATCGATCTTTTTGGCTTTGTCGAGAGCAAACGGTTGTTGTTTGTCGTCTCTAAAAATCGTTGGCTTGTCCTCGATGCTCTGCGGGGGTTTGTCGTCTGGTTTTGAATAACCCATGTTGATCAATTCACCTGACGGCGAACTTTGCATCAGAACAGATGTTTTACTGACGTTTTCCACATCACTTGCCGGAGTTTCTTTCTGCTTTACCTCCTGGGTGATTCCTATCTTGGTATTATTTGTGGGACTCAACTTCCCATCGTTAAATCCTCGTTTCTTCATCGGATACGAGCTAGGAGCCGGCGCTTGTTGGTTCGGGTTTGGACTCGAAGTCTGTTGGGAATAGGGCGAGTTGGGTTGTGGAGTCCCGTAAGGTGAACTCAAATCACTATTAGAATACGGAGAACTCTGACTGGAATAACTGAACGGACTATTAGGTCCCAACATAACTTGCTGGTTATTCGGCATGTGTTTATTATAAGGACCTCCGCTCTGTGGTCCGTATGGAGAATTGGGTTGACCAAAAGACTTGGTACTGCTATTGTTCGGACTTAAAGACACGTAGTCCGCATTATTTTCAGGAACCATACTCGAAGCTTTGTAATCGTAATAAGGCAAAGACTCACGATCATAATTCATTAAACCAGAATACGGATTTGTAAAGCTTTGCAAAGGGTTCGGTGAATTTTGCGATGGGTACAGATGTGATGCAGACGTCGGCAAGGTTCCTTGGGGTCTATTTGGCTCTTGCGGACTGCAACTTTTCTCAGGACTACTTTTAGTCATGTCTTGGTAAAATCCGACATTTATACTTTTCTGCACGTCCTCGGTTTTCGGTGAAGGTTTTTGTGGCGCTGCAGTTATTTTCGGAGACGGGTACGACAGTGGGTACGTGGAAGACATGCGTTCGTCTATTCCGGTCCGAGGTGAATCCATATCTTGACTGAAGTTACTATGATCAGACACTGTACTTCCGGTACTAGTTCTTCTGGTTCTGGGTGTTCTATTTGATTCGGGGCTTTCAGCTGAGGTTATAGGACAATCTGGTTCGACTTCAACTGCTTTAACTACAACAGGTTTCTCTTGTTGCGGTGGCGGCGGAAGGACTGTACTAGGTTCAGGTACTACAGGCGTAGGTGCCGGTTGAGATTCTTCTGGTTCCTCAGTTTTCTTTTTAGGACCTTTAGGAGCTCCAAACGCCTTAAACCAAGCACTCAAATTCGGCGTTGCCTTTTCTTGGCAAGCTTTGAAAGGGCGTTCAAAAATTTCATCCTCCTCCGACGACCTTAGTGATGTAATTTCGTTCACTTGTGTATTGTCTTCTTTCTCACTTTTTTCTGACTTTTCAGGTGAAGTTTTCTTTTGCTTGCGCCCTTCGTCATTGAAATTGTGTTGCTGGACTAATCCAAAACCTTCTGTTGGAAGCACAGTCCCCAAACTGAGCTTGGGACAAGTATCAGAGACTTCCTGCAAAGATTCCTCTTTGGTCTCTTTTGTTTTCAAGGTCGGAGATGTTGATTCCACCACTGGCACTTTTGTTACCGGTTGTGCACTGACGGTGTTTATCAAATTTCCTTTAGTTTTACCAGGCTGCAGCCTGTCTATTGTCCGTTGCATCTCACGTTTTTTATTAAAAAGTTGCTTCAAAGAATCCCTCAAAAACTTACGTTTCACAACATCTTTACCATCTTTCTTAACACAACTCTTATCCACAGTTTTGACATCCTTGTCAGGCTTCTTGAAGCCTGGTACAGTATCAGCGGGATTCGTTTTTGTTTTTGTTTTATCTTGTGATGTGTTTTGAATCTCACTTTCTGTAAACCACTTGTCCATATCTTTCAGCGTCTGCTCGGTCTCGGCGTCCAAAGCATCCATTGATGTATCATTATTAGGGACCTTCTTCTTAGTTTTGGAATTTGTTTTTTTGTTATTGCTACTTTTCTTACTGACTGAATCATCAACAAATTCATACTCATCATTTGGTGGAGTCTCTTCGACCTTCTTGTCTTTCGGTTTGCCAAAGATTTCATCAAAACGCATAGAATTCTCTTTACTTTTCTTATTCTTTGCACGCAATTTTTCTATAGTGTCACTCAACATTAAGTTCTTTTCTTTAGCACTCAAATTTTTCTTTTTGTCTTTTTCACTTTTGTCATTAAGCACTGAATTTTTATCACTATGCACTGTTTTTGATTTATTTGGTGTATTCGATTTGTCTTTATCCATACCAATCATTTTATCGAATTTGTCTTCTGTGTCCATAGAAGAGTCTTTCCACTTATGCTTGGGATGCTTGTTAATACTTTCTTTATTATTGTCTTTGTTGTCTTTATAGTCTATTTTAAACTTTTCACTATCTGATTCTTCTGAGTATGAAAGCAAAGGAGAAGGACTTCTACTCCTACTGCTTATGCCATCTTCACTGTCCACATCAGCAATTTTTTCTTTAATACTTGCTGTTTTCTTCTCTTTTGGTTTAGACTCATCTGAATTCTTGCTGTGTTTCTTCTTATTTTTATTTTTCTTCTTACTAGGTCGTCCAACGCCTCTTGTTTTATTCTTCTTGGACTTTTTGCTAGATTTAGGAGTCTTCTCTTCTGGCAGAACACTTTTCTCCTTTTTAGACTTGCTTTTTGGTGGTGATGGTTCTTCTTTGATATGTTTTTCTTCAATATCACTTTCTTTTTCATCGAAACTTTCATATTTAGGCTTTGACACATCACTTTTAACACGCTTCAGCTTCTTATTTTTCTTCTTTAATTTGGAGGAATGTTTCACTTCCTTTGTTTCTTTCACAATCTTCTTTTTCTTGCTCTTTGGAGAATCATCAGGAGAGCCTTTAAACAAAAACAAAACAAACATGTACAAAATTTATGTTGAACTACTTTGTATCATATACTATATTAAATAAATCTTACGTTTTCGTTTTTTGGACGTTGGTGAAGCCACCTCTATCTTCGATGGCTTTGATGAGGTCTTGCTGCTGACTTTAGCAGGCTTTTCTTTTGCAGCATTTTCCTTAAGTTTTGGTCGTCCTCGTGTCGGCGCTGGAGGTATAGGTATTATAGGAAAATCTGTTTCCTCGTCTGAAGATGATTGATCTAAAAATCTATTTGTAGCCTTGACAAATGCTTGCTGCAGATTATCAACCATCTCTGTATACTCTGAAACAAGTATTATATGCCTATTTAACACCTGAGTGAATAACAATTATGATGTGAATGATATTTTATATTGAAATAGTTACCATTATCTTGCCCATTGTACAATTTACAATTGTTTACAAGAAGTTGAAAGTCCGCTTTGAATTCTGAAAACTTTGAGTATTTTCCAGCATCCAATTTATCCTCCATACGCTGCAGATCCATAGGTCTGCAAAAAATTAAAATTTTTGGTAAATAATAACAAATAACAATTATAATTGATTTTCTAGGATAAAATATCTTACCTGCGTATAATTGTATAATAATTTGGTGCATACTCTTCTTCTACAGGATCAATAAAAGGCCAAGCATCATCATGACTCTTGAGATGTTCCAATATTTTATACATTCCCGTTTGCAAGTCTTCATCGGTTTGGCAGTATCTGTGTAAATGGGCAGAACTAAGAAATTTGTATTAAAAAACTTGTAAAATAAATTTGAAACATATTTATATTCATATATTATTAAAATAAGGTGTTTGTCTTACATATCCTTGTCCACTGTTTGGACAACTGCAGCTCGATTTTTGTTCGATTGAATGAGTATTTGTCCCGTGGCTGAAGCAAGAGAGTTGTTAGTCTGACGACCAGTTGTTATTTTATTCTTTGAGGAAGACATTTTTAAGCTGGAAATAACGATAAATAAGTAAAAACGAATTCTAAAGGAATAACTGCAGGCTTATTATAAAATTAATATGTACCAGTTTTTTCTTCTATTATCAATAATATTATTATAAACTATTTGTTCACAATCACTCTCTGTATTGGATATTCTTCTAGGCTTAGAGCTGAGTGCTCTGTAAAATAAAAAAATGTAGACAGGTTATTAACACTTCATTCACTTAATATTTCTATTAGGTATATTATTTTTACCTTGTTCTTTGTAAATTCTCTTTGAGTTTGAACCACTTTGGAAGTTCTGGCAAAAATTGTTCGACCAATATATTATATAGCAAAACATCAGAATTATGTTTAGAATCCTCAAATTTTTGTACCAGATTCACCCAATCCTTTTCTGTGAAGCACACCACTTGCCAAATACTGTTTACCGTTGATTCTACAAAAAAATAAAATGAAATTTTAAACAAATGTTAAACATACACAAAAATCAGTTTATTACGTGATTTCTGTTTTTTTGGCTTCGATTTTGGATGGTCCTCTCTGTACAGACGAGTTCCATAAAAATACCAATATGACGAGCCATTTTTGTCATATCTACAAATTCAACAAATATTAATAATACACTAGTCTTGTAACTTTTAAAAATATCTTTAATTACCCTAGTGGATCCACTCTTAATTTATCAGGGTTTATATGTTTAATCAAGTCCAAAACGTCTTCTGCCTCAAGACGAAAATCACACAATGCATGCAGTGCTTCAACCTTGCTTCTCAGCGGTAGAAACTTAAAATCTATATCTGAGTTAAAAGGGTTGTGTCGATTTTGTTCTTCACATTTGGTTCTGAAGAGTCTTCTCAAGTACATTTGATAATTGTGGGTAGAAATATCTTCTGTGGGTAAACAGCCATTAAGCAACTTGGCGATAAGTACGGGGAGTAATTGATCTGGTCCATCTTCTTCAGAATCATCCAGAAGACTTAATTCTAAATCCTGAGAAACAAATTTATGGAATGAATGAATTATTTATATTATATGGGCAATCATATATTTTCCTTAAGTGCAGCTATGATGTAAGAAATGACTGGATCTGAATTGAAAAACTAAATGTAAACAAATATATAAAAGACACAATCTATTCTTTTTTTAACCAGTCACTTCTTATAACGATTCTGTCTAAATAAATAAATGTAATTTAGCATAATCACCTCAATATCAAATTCAAGTAGATCAAATACTTGTCGAAAAAGAAAACAAAAGTGTGCAATGCTTGGAACCTCCCACCATGATTGAATATCTGTGTTAAGCAATTTTAAATTTTAAAATATCTCTAATTAAGTTTAAACATATTAGTAATTAAGGCAAAGTATTTCACAATGATTTGAAAAAAGCGCATGCTAAATGGAACATAAATTAGGCTCGTATATAGTTTTGAAGACTTAAATGCAATAACTTAGAAAATATTTTAGTAAGCTGATGTGAGATAAATTCATTAATATTTTATTCAATTTTGATTCGTGCAATATTGATGTTTCTAAGTTGACTGAAAGTTATGCATGAGTCTATAAAAATATACTAAAAAGCCTGCAGTGCAACCAAAAACCTGATGAGAATTTTCTTAAACAACTAAAATTTACACACCTAATATGCCAATGAAGGTTGGAAACATAACCTAAAGACACAAAACCAATTTTTCCTTACTATTAATTACTACAAAATTGTTTTCTTCAAAATATACGTATTTTTAAGGACACATCAATTACATTTTTGGATAAAATACGTATTTATTCTACAACTCCTAACAAACATCGCCATTTCATTCAATTGATCGTATGATTTGACGTTAATGCTTATTTAGATAAACATTTTACACGAACACATATATAAACAAATTATGTACACTTCACATAAAACGGATCGATAATATTTTATATATTATTTTACCTACATTATTTTAATTTCTTATTACATGCCTGTAGGCATTAATGATTTAATGAAGTGTATAACCAAATACGAATCGACCCACACTGAGGTGTTAACAAACATTAAACATTTTTCGCTCACATATTCACAATAAACACTTATTTTTAAAGAACTTTTGATTGTATAAAACGCATTTTAAATATACATCCATCGATTGTGGTCTTCTTTCATTTTATTTCAAAGCGATTTTTTAAAATAATGCCTCATACAAACATATTGTGGTTCATTTGACAGTTTTTACACAAAATTCGGCAGACGCCAGAATGCACTAACGTGAAGCTTGTACGAGTATTAAAACATGGCGTTGATATTTATCACTTTCGCGGAAAATTCAAAAAAACAAATATCTATTACCAGCGTTCACAAATTTTTTAAAAAAATTTACCTTAAATTAAAATTATATATTCCAAATTATTTCTCCTAAATTATTATTTATTCTATTTTTAAATATAAAATCCCATTCTGTCTGATTTAGTTCAATAAAATTCAATTTGGATCGATGATAAATGTTTATTAAGTCATTTCTGAAAATATACATGTTTTACATGCATTATTACTAACAAAGCTTTCAATAATCTACTAGATAGTGAAAATATATAATTGTAGTGCGTAACATGCCTTATAAATATTTCAATGATCATTAATATATAAATAAACCTATCTCAAACATAATAAGTAGAAATCTTATATAATTATTAATGTATCTTTAAATTATTTTGTCACTTCGTGCATAGCTTTGGCTAAATAAGCTACAGTTTTAGATGTGATACCAGCCACTGATATTCTACCATCTTTGGTTAAATATACATGGAAGTCTTTTGTTATTCTTGCAACCTAAAAACAGATTTTTATCATATTGATTAAACTTATACATATAATAAAATTTCGTAGAATAATTTTATGAACCTGTTGTTCAGTCATGCCAGTAAAGCAGAACATTCCAATTTGATCAGTAATATGGTTCCAATTTCTAATAGAACCTTCTTTGGCTAAATTGTCTTTCAATTGCGTTCGCATTGAAATAATTCTGTCAGCCATTCCTTTAACATCCCCCAACCTAAAGAAACATATATAAATTAAGATAATAATAATATGTTCAAGTTATTTTTGTGTGATATAAACTTTACCATGTTTTATACAATTCAGGTGTTGAAAGAATTTCATGAGCAATTCTTGCTCCATTGATTGGTGGATTTGAATACAATGGTCGTATTAAAATCTTCAATTGTGACATTATTTTGTCACCTTCCTCCTTTGAGCTTGCTATCATGGTAAATGCTCCAACACGCTCCCCATACAAACCTTTTCAAAAATGTATTTTATAATTTTCAAAATGTATTTTATAGTTTCAATATATTTAATTGTTCTAAAACCAATAAACCTACCCATGTTCTTGGCAAAACTCTGAGACAAACACAATTGTAATCCCTCTTCTAAGAACATTCTTACAGCGAAAGCATCTCTGTTAATGTCTCCACTGGCAAATCCTTGATAAGCCATATCGAAAAATGGGAATAATTGGCGTTTTTTGCATACTGCTGCTATTTCTTTCCATTGTTCTGGTTTAGGGTCTACACCAGTAGGATTATGAGCACAGGCATGCAGTAAAATTATCGACTTTTCAGGAATTTTCTAAAAAGAAAAGCAAATTTTTAATCTACAATAGAAGAAAGTTTAAATTCAAATAATATAAAATTTATCTAATAACTCCAAACTTAAAAGTCAAAGATATTATGAAATTTTTAAAATGAAGAAACAATATTTTTGTAGATAAAAGTTATTACACAACAATATTTTATTAGGTAATCGTCAATAACTGCTTGGTAACTAGTTTTGAGATATAAAATTTTGTTTTGATAAAAACAATTTGCATAACTCATAAAAAACATGAATCGGTGACTACAGATGGTCACAGTATTGTATTATCAATAGTCTTATGGTTATAAATAAGATTAGAACAGTGACCTTTGCAAATTCAGATTACTGACTTGTGATATGATTGTTTTATGTGTTGCTAATGCATTATGATAAATAACAAGTTATCTAGTACAGAATATAATTACTGACATTAATATCATCCATGGCTCCACTAAAATCCATGCCACAAGTCTTAGGATCGTAATACTTGTATCTTTTAATAGTCAATCCCCTGTCTGTGAACAAAGGTATATGATTTCCCCAAGTCGGTGTGGGCACCCAAATTTCCTTGACGCCTGGAAAATGTCTAGATAGAAATGCTGCTCCTATTGTTAAAGAGCCTGTTCCAGAAATTCCTTGGACGGTTACTGCTCGTCCTTCTTTGATAAAAGAATTGTCAGCACCGAGAGCTAATTTTATTGATTCCTTGCAAAAATCAGGATTTCCACCTATTGGATCATATTCTTTGTTGTAGTTCTTTTTGGAAATCACCTCCATTGCCTGAGAAAAAAATGAATATAATCTTTCATAATAAACTCAAACTACTTAAGTGTCTACATACCTTCAACACACTCGGTAGAACAAAAGGTTTATTATTATCATCCCGATATGCTCCAACACCCAAATTCATTTTATTTGGATCCTGGTCTCGCTTAAAGGCTTCAGTAACACCCAAGATTGGGTCAGGAGGACCCATTTGAACATTAGTCCACCATGAACTATAAAAATAAAAACACAAATAAACACATTGTATTTGTTATCACTAAATGCTATAACTTACTTTGCTCTTGATGAAACTACACTAGTAAAATATTGATTACTTTTAAACAAGTTTGCAGATAAACTATACACCTTCATTGTTTGTGTCATTTTGAATGAATAATGGAAAATGTTAGGAGTGAGGTTAACTCACAAATAATCACAATTTTTTTTAATGGGATAAATAAAAATACATTACAAGTCACGCGAGTCTTATCGTTTAAAACTGATGATAAGAAGTTGTATGAACCGAAAGCAATTACAGACTGAATTCTAAATGTAAAGTGAATTTGCTGCCGATGCAAATTGGTCTGTAAGATTTGTGAACTGGAATTAACTAGATCATGTGATAAACTTTGAACTGCATTTACTCACAAAATAAAAAAACAACTGTATTTAGGTATATAAGATAGTTTAAATATGGAAAAAGCGACGAGACATTTCGAATGTCTTTAGTTTTACAGACTGTAACTTTCAAATGACCTCAAAAGAAATTCGCAAGAAATAAAATAAAAATACTTTTATGATATAACTAAAAATATTAACAGTTAACTATTGTAATTTTACGCAATTGAATAAACATTTCATTCACTTTAATACAAATACAGACATTATAACTTTTATTGTCACTTTAAAAAATACCGCTCTAACGTCTTAAACAAACAATCAATATTTGCTTTATGACAATCGCTAAAATAACTTGTTATGATAAATATTTACCAAGTTCGTCATTGTTTCTTAATTTATTTACAAAATATACGTACTGTAATATAATAGGACTTCGTTTCTTTACTACATGAAGCATTTATCCAGATAATTTAATTAGTCTACGACAGGACGAGGGAAATTTGAAATTGATTGGTGGAAGGATTCAAATGTCACATTTATATTTTTGAAACAAAATATTTTATTGCAATTACTTTTTTGTTGATATTTTAAATATGATTTTTAATACTTAATATTACGACCAGAATATTTGTTATAACTTGTCGTAATATATATTTGTTATAACAATAATGATGATGTTGTTTATGATATATTTTCATTCAGATTTTATCACTTTTTGACGCTATCAAATGCAATGACTGACAAATCTAATTTTTATTTTGTGTTTAAAAAGATTTAGATAATCATTGACGTAATCAATATAAAAAAAAAACATATTCTATACTTGCATATATCAATATTTGTATGTATTATCAAATTAGAAATATATCAGTCTTAGTAAAAATTAATCTCATCAATCAAAAAAAAAAAAATGATATTCTACACATAATGCAACTTAAAAACATTTTGATATATATATATATATATATATATATATACAATTGAAATAAATTTGTTTGATGATCATTTATTACTGTATAAATTTATATAATGTATTCATTTTAATGCAAATTATAAAAAAAACCCATAATGATATCTAAAATGAGCACGTTTTTTATGAAAGTTATACCTACAACTATATACACCGATATACTTAAATATATATTTTGCTTGTATAATTGTTAATTATGATTTATAGTAAAAGATTTATATGATTTTTGAAGATATAAACTTTAATGAATTAACTACACTATTTTTAACGTACTTGTATCCAGATTGGGTTTAAAATTTTGTAAAACATTTGTTTGAAAGATCAGAAATGTAATTTCTTGAAGAAAGTGGGTTCTTATAGGATTTTTATAGGCATTGGCAACGGAATTGGATTCTTATAGGAATCCTTTTAGAGATTGGATTCATATAGGAATTCGATTTTAGAAATTATAAATACTTTTTATAATATTCAAATAAACCTAATGGCGAGTGCTGCCAACTTCAAGTTAAACAAGAAATATTTTTATAAACAAAATTAGAACAAATAAAAAATTACCTACTTGTGAATTTAATAAGGTAGATATATCATTTAATTATTCAATAAAGTGGTGACTAAAAATAATACATAAATTAAAATAATTAATAATAATATATTTTTGTATAAAGCACTTGCTTTGTAAAATTTAATTTAAAACACTTTCACAAATCACTTTGATTTTAAATGCAAACAAAGTCTATTTATACTTGTTACAATTAAATTATTAAATTAATATTTTTGGTTTAATACTGTATTAAATGTAATTAAACAATTAATATTAGTTTTTTTAATTAAAAGGAAAACTGAAACGTGAACATTGCTAACTTCGTGTCAAACATGAAACAATAAATTACAAAATGTCGGGCGGTTGCCATTTTGTTAATTGAACGGTTGATAAATAAATAATAATTATATTATATATATATGCGTGTAATAACGTTTATTCCATAAACATTTTCCACGCATCTCAAAATGTTTAAAAAAAAGACTTAAAAAAGTGATTTGATTACTGCAGTGGAATTCCATCAATTAAAGCCGAACTCGTTTTATATATACACATATACAAATTTACAAATGTCCAATGTGCGCATGTATATATAAATATATATTATTAATCAACAGATACATCTAAAACTCACCTGTTGAGATTTCAATACTCCAATATGAAGTTTAGTGTACGATCAGACGTGGGATTGGTAACAAGTGGTTATTTTGTTCTTTGTATAGAAAAAAGGTATGTTAAAATTATTTTTTTAAGTTATTTATTATATTAAAGTGTTGCAAATACGTTAATATATTATATGGATATAATTTAGACAATAAATTAATTGTCTAAACTATATTTAATTATTGATACTATTTGCATTTGTTAACCAACTGATGGTTGTTGATTTGATGATATGGTTTGGAGTAAATATTATATTATTAATTATTATTAGTAGTATATAACTACATAACCATTAACTTAAAAACGAAAACTCTTAAGCAGATGAAAGAATTTGATTTTTTTTTCATCTGAATAATTAAATAATAAATATTAAATAAATATAAATTTTATTTTACTTAGCTCTTTAAAAATCGTTAGAAATGTTCTACTTTTCCTATTTCAATTTATGATTATAACGCGTTTAAATATTTTCAGTTTCAATTAAAATTTTAAAGTATATCGAGTTGCCCAAGAGCATTATAATGTTAGACAAAATTGTGTAATATTATATTTTGTACAAATTTTCCAAATATCTCATTTATATTAATCAAATGGTTTAATATCTGCATAGGATATAAAAACTAAGTGCACTTTTAATGGATCCAGATATTTTTTCAAAATTTAATTGCGATTTTTAAGTATTCCGAGTTGCTCTAGAATTTTGTGTTGATAGAGAAAATTAAATATTATTTAATTTTGTACAAGAACTATAAGTATTTGATAAATATTAGACTAATGGATTAAAAGTTATAAGAGATTTGCTACATAAATTGCATTCCAATTTGGAATTAAAGTTCTCTAAGTTTTGTTACTATTTTGAAGTATACTTAGTTGCTGTTTAAATTTTCTAAACATTATTTTCTATTTTCTAATTTTCTAAACATTTTATTACTACCATTATGGTATAATTTTAGATAAACGGTTCAAAATTATGAGATAAATAAATTAAATTGTTATAAATGTGTTGTATAACTCTATGCCATACTTTATCAATACAAATTAATACAAATTTACACAATTCAAATATTAACTACAAATTACTACAAATTAATATATTATTAATAATATTAACTACAAATTAATCAGTGCAGTAATAAAGAATTAAAAATTAATTAATAATCAATACAATCACTTACTCTTGATAAAACATTAAAGTACGATGACTTTTATACCCGATATCAAGATATATATCGTTTATATTAATAGATTTTTATATTTTGATATAAAATATGTGTCACTGTTTCACAGATTTTAATATTTCATTAATATTTTTTTTATACACACCCATTATCTAATCTTGCCCGTAAAAAATGATACAAATATTCTATTATCAATTTAAATTTTGATATTGAGATATTAGTTGTATTGGTCAAAGTATTTAATATAATTATTCGAAAGTTACAAGATGTATAATAAATAAAAATGAATAAATGATAAATTTTCCTGATTTCTATTACCATTTTTTTTAATGAAATACGTTGCTGTAAGTCTTTATAATATTAAACAAAATTGTAAATTTTATACAATCTTGTACAAATCTTATGGTAATATTTTTTTTCTTATTTTGAATTCAACTAAATAAATATATAAGTAAGTTGTTGATTCGCAAGGAGTAAGGAGACTTAGTCCAGTGGTTTCCAACATTTTCGTATTGCCCTTTAACAATCTATTTTTATAAATACTCAACTGATATTATAATTCATTTATCAGGCTACAAATTAATATAAATATATTTATATATTATATATTTAGTTATTAATTTTTTTTAATTATTAAATTAATTATTAAAATTAATTAATAAATATATTTATATATTATTATATTTATATATAATTATAATTATGCCGAAATATACATAAAAATAATTATTTATTTTTCGGAAATAGTATTTTGAAAGCAACAGTACCTTCCATGCCCCACGGATCTTAGATTTTCAATTTCGATTTTAAAGAATACCAAGTTGCTCTAAGACATTTATATGTTAGACAATGTTACAGATTTTTAAATTTTGTATCAATTTGTCAAACATTATATGTATTTTAACAGAAACATTTAAAAGATACAAAACAACAAAAATAAATTGATACTTAAGTGTGGACGAAATTTAGTTTAGGTAATATAATATTTAACAATATTATAGATTGTCTAATATTCTACAAAGAGACAAACGATTTGAATGTTGCCAATTTAGTTTATATACCTATATATATTTATGTGTGAATTCTTTCTTATTTGATCTCAATAAAATGTCGAGAAACTTGATATAATTACTACAAACCAATTATAGTACTTTCATAAAAGAAACTGTAGTAACATTTATAACAGTAACACTAATAATATTTTACTTCTATAAAAATATGTTTACAGTTACTCTGCTGTCATGCATCGAAACGCACCGAAAAAACGGTTTGTTTATATACTTTGATTATAAATAATAAATAAAAGAAAATAAATATAAGAAAAAACAAATTATTAATCCATCAGGATTCAGAAATAATGCTATTAACTTCTAAAAAATTAAAACAAATGTTAGATTTATTTATATTATTATAATTAACATCTAATTTTTCAATTTGTTATATCTCTTCTATCTGTTATACCGTTTTCAAATACAATATTATAACCATTTTTATAGAATTAAATAATCTACAACATTGTCTTCTAACAAAATATCCTAGAACATTTCTAAATATTATTTTCCATGATTTTATGTAATTCCCAACGAATCATTTTATTATTTTTTGTTATAAATATATGTTAATTTGAAACACACGCGTTAACATAAATCAGCAGATAATCGCTTAAAGTACAAAGTATATATATATATATATATATATATATATATAAATATTGTATATATATATATATATATAAATATTGTGATGCTAAAAAGATATCGATCTGGCATGGGTATTAAATCGAAACAACAAATTGAGATAAAATACTGGGTTGTTATCAAAGGATTTATAAACTTGTGTTCATTATATATATATATATATATATATATATATATATATATATATAATTTTTCACACTAAGAACACTTTTTTCTAAAAAAATCATTTTTTCATTTATAATTATTTCAAAGTTTCGCAAAGACGAAATATCTCTTTTAGAAGTACCATTTTTAGAAATGTTAAAATTGAATGAATTCCACTTTAACTTTAAAAGCTTGAAATTGAAAAAATACTCAATAAAAATTTAATTATACTATCACTATAAAATTATAATTGATAATACTTTAAGATGTGTATGGTTTAAATTTAACGACTAGAAATTCCAAATTAGGTAGATTATTCGTAAAATAAAAGTTAAACTGTTTGTAAAATTTATGGAAAAATGTTTGTATTTTTTATGCCTATTCTTGAATTTTTGTTTACTTAAACTATCCAGAAAAGCATAATTATAAAATGTTATTCATTCATACATACAATTATTGAATAAAGCTAAATGTTTAAAAATTTATTTAATCCTTGAATCTTTCAATGCATATTAGAAATATGTTCAGAAATTATAATTCAAATAAAAAGCACGATAACGAATATTAATATAAAATTGTTGAATATAATTATATTTCTAAAACTAAAAATATTAAAAGGAAAACCATAATTAAAGCAAAAAAAAAGAAACACGTATTGACCAGAAAGTCATGTCAATAGTCAAGTCAGAGAAAAGGGATTATTATTTTGATCTCAATAGTAAATTTAAATTATATTTTAATATGTTTTTTTATAAATAAATCTCTATTATTTGTTGGTTCTTATATATTTTTTTTATCTTTGCTTCAAAAATGAGTCAACCAAACAGCATCTTTCTTTGATTTGTGCTGAGGTAAAAGAAAAACATTCATAAAGTTCAGTATTTCAATTTTAATTATTCATGAAACAAAACTCAATCTGTACCTTAATTTCTTAATAGTCTCGTGATCTAATAATACTGGCTCTAGTATAACTCGAGTCATATCAGAATTTGTTGTAAAAATAATTAATCACTTCTCCATATACATCGTTCCCTCATATATCATTTCATTGCCTCCTTTCTGTTATTAAATATGCATTTGCATGCTTAATTCAAAGTATTTTAACATCTACCTTGAACTTCCAATTAAGAATGCATATCTTCGAATTAAATTTAAATTATAATGAATACAAACATTGTGTATTTAAATAATTCTATAATTTGGGAACTTGCTGATTAATATTTTGAAAAGTCATTGGACTCTATAATAATAGAATATATATATATATATATATATATAAATATATATATTACTTACATTACTTATTTATTTCTTTTACAGGTTGAACAAAAAAGTCAACAAACATGTCACTCGACGAGGTATGAATTTGCAATTTATAAGTTTATTTCTTTTGTCACAATTACACTAATATACTGATATACTTTAGGGTTAAAGATAATTATTATATTTGTGTAATTAAATATTCATGTAAATTAAAAATTTCGTGTAAATAAATATTTATGTAAATTAAAAATGATCAATTTGATCAAATTAGTAAAATACTTCATTTACACTAAATGAATGTTTGAAATCAATATATAATTTAGTATACTTAGTGTATCATTTTATTGATCAGATCAGATTCTAGTATCTGGAATTGTTTATGTGCAATAATAGACGCAATTGTTTTGTCAAAACCATTTTAGAACTCATTTAATATCTTGCATGCACATATTGTTTAATGAAATATTTTATTCTATCCATTCTATTGTCTAATTGGATTAATTTATATTATTTTAGCGCTTCAATGATGCTGCTGAACGTGTGAAGAAATTCACGAGCAGACCCACAGATCAAGAATTACTGGAATTATACGCTTTGTTTAAACAAGCCACAGTTGGAGACAATAACACTAGTTAGTAAAAGAAAATTTGACATATATTATTCCATTAAGATCATCGTTTGTTTCAAATTCAGCAATATTCATTCCACCTTATCTCATTGGTTATTGTATACATTCTAGTTTGAAATAAGCCATTGCGCCTTAAAAAATTTTTGTATCGTATCAGATGTAACAATTGTAATACTTGATACAATCAAGTAACAATTTTTTAAATCAATGCAGCGTTTTTTTAAAAACGACGACAAAAAGTCAAACTTTGTCTCACATACTCGCATAATTTTCCCAAGTTTCGTGTTAAACGATTCAGTATGACTTCAAAGACCAAGGGAAAGCATAGTATTAGCAAATCGAAAACAAACTTTTGCATTACAAAGTTAATAATTATATTTTCTTATATTTTTCCAGGTAAACCAGGTATGTTTGACCTGAAAGCCAAAGCCAAGTGGCAGTACTGGTCAGAGAAAAAAGGGATGAGTTCGGAGGCTGCCAAAGAAGCCTATGTTACATTAGTAACCGAATTGGAGCAGAAGTACAAATGATTCTAATTAAAGAAAATTAATAAATAGATTAAATATATTTTTGTATCATCACAAAATCGTAATATATAATTAATTAAAACTATTATTGTACTTTATCTATACTTCTGTTTTTTATAAACTAAATTTTACAAAAAAATATATAAAAATCGTTTTCTTCGGAAGAAACAAAGTTTCTTAGACCATTGCATAACCGTAGTTGCCATTTCTTTAATTATTGTTTTGATCAATTAATTGATCAGATCAGATTCTATAGAATCTGAAATATGTAATTGCAAACTTGAAGTAAAATTTACTATGAATATAGACTTGTAAAAGACATGATGAAGAATAGAATTCAGAATTTTGTATTATGAGTGAAACGAATCTTTAAATACATTTAAATTATTGTTTAGATCAATTCAGATTCTAAATATGTAATTGTAAACTTGAACTAAAATTAACTATGAATATCTTTTTGTAAAACACATGATGAAGAATATAAATCAGAATTTTGCATCATGAATGGAACGAATCTTAATTACATTTAAATTGCATAGTAATACTATTACTACACCTAAGCCTAACCTTTCAATTTACCCAGAAATATTTAGCAATGGAATCTTCAGTCAATATTAGGTTGTCAAATATCTCCCTTCCGCTTTTTTTATATATATTCACATATAAAAAAGCGGAAGGAAGATATTTGACAACCTAATATAGTAGTCACTAAAACAAACGTTTATGTAATCGAACAAAAACCAATAGCACCAATATCACCAAGATCAGATTGTCAAAGAGGAATTCAATCCTGAATATTAATGTTCAGTGTAAATAAATATACTATTTTTATAGATTGTATATGAAAATATGATTGCAGATATTAAATAAATAAATCACAAGATTGAATCAATGACAGTTTGATTCTTATAAGAAAGTCCTCATACAATAGAAAACATGATATTGGTTTCCAATTGGAATGCTCTGATTGGCCCGACCGGACGTCCTTAAACCAATAAGAATTAGGTTTTTTCCTTGTTCACTTAAAATTAATAACGACTAGTGGTGTATGGCATCGTGCTTTAAGACAAATTGCTGGAACTTCCCGTACCGAAGTTGTTATAAATTCTGTAATATCGTCTAATATTTAAAAGAATTATATAAACTGATTTGCAAAGTTTATATTATTCACTTAAACTATATATATATATATATATAAGTGAGCTTTAGAACTTCAACCAGAATTAAAATTGAAATCTCAATTATTTTCGAAAAAAATAATAATAAATAAAAAAGAAATGAAATGAAATTTTTTCCAAAAGCAATTATTTTGTCAACACAAACAGAAAGTTTTTTGAATCATTCAAATCGGATGCTTATTTCTCTTAAAAACTGCCATTTGTTTTACATTTAGATATCTTCTAAATGGCTGGACCTGCCTTTGCCAAAAACTAATCACCTTTTCTCCCAATCATTACAAATTGAATGTTTTTTAGATGATTCAAATCGGATGCTACGTTATCTTAAAAACTCGATTTCTATCTTCTGCACTCTTTGCTCCGTATCTCCGTAACGGCTAGACCTGCCTTTGCCAAAAACTAATTAGCACATCACCCTATCAATAGGAATCGAATGTTTTTTGAACCATTCAAATCGGTTGATCCGTGCGCCCGAAAACGTGGACGAAAAATGCGGACATACAAAACACACACACATCCATTTTTTCTTAGGTATGCCAAAATGTTCAGAAACCTTCAAAACGTGTAAAAATGCAAAAATTTACATTTTCGATTTTCGGCCCGTTACTATAACTACCCTACGGGAAGTTATAATAACGTAATACGTAATATAATATTCATGTGTATTTAATTTCAGCTGCATAAAATATTGTTACTTATCATATGAATAATATCCATCTAGCATAATTTGTTTCTACAATAACTATATAGTTGATGTGATTAATATATAAATAATCCCACATTGTGATTAATATATAAATAATCCCACACCATTCAATATAATCATTTCCAAAACAGTGTTCACAATATTCCAATTAAAATCTAATCCAAACATTATCGCGGAATGTTTAATAAAGCATTAACAGACACTACAAATAAGGGGCCTTTCGTTTGCAATCAACCTTAAATTGTTTGAACAAGACCTTGAGTAAGCACAAACTTAAGCAAAACATGTATCATTTATATCGGGGGTAGTCGCTTTATTAAATTTCTACCACCCGACGGGGCCCCCCACGCCCAACAAATCTCAAGGGTAATAATATAGTTTGTTACTTGTTGCTAATTACAAATATGAATACACAATGAGTGAATGAAGGGGCTCCAGGAGGAATATTTTGATTAGGTATTGTTCAAACATTGACACACACTAATATATATATATATATATATATATATATATATATATATATATATATATATATATATATTGCAAAATTTAGTTCCATTACCAGACCACTGTTAATCTAACAATGAATAAATATTGTTATTCACTTTCCAAAGATTCAATCAATTCCTCCCACGACTCGTTATAGATGCCAGCACTGCTTATATCAGAAATCTAGAAAATTATATTTATATTCAAATTTAAATTAATAAAAACAAATCGTGTTTTTTTTTTCAAAATTCGTGCTTTTTTCATATACTCAACAAACAGTTTTTAGTATATTATTAAGGGGGTCTTCTACCTTGTGGCCTCGTATTAGATACTGTTTTTAAAGAATGAATCGTAGGGAAACCAATAATAGAATCAAAGTGCGATTTTTTGCATTTTACTTGTTTCTTTCTACACTTTTAACTGAAATTTTACTGTCTCTCATTTAAATCTTGAACACGACTTTGACTCACAAAAAATGTATACCAAAATATTGAGAGTCCATAACCGCTGGACCTGCCTTCCCAAAATTTTTAATCAGTTCTTTATCTTGTCAATACAAGTAAAATGTTTTTTGAATTATTAAAATCGGACGCTCCCATCTCTTAAAAACGGAGTTACCGTTTTTGGCACTTTTTGTCCCGTATCTTCAGAACGGCTGGACCTGCCCTCGCTAAAAACTAATCAGCAGGTCTCCTTATCAATACGACTTAAATGTTTTTTGAATTATTTAAGTCGGTTGATCGGTGTTCCCAAAATCGTCGACGAAAATTTGTGTTCGCACACGGACACACATATTTATATACATATATATATACATACACATGCCGGGGCCATAAAGTACCCTTTTAATATTATATTTCTAGTACCTTTTAGGCCACAAACAGGCAAAAAATCTATTTTTTTTAACCAAGAAGGTAGAAGACCCTCTTAATTAATGGGCACAATTAACATTGTGCTCTCAAGAAATTAAAATTTTTATTTTCTTTGAAATTGAAATTAAAAAAGCTTGTAGTATATGGTGAATAATGAGATAGATCACTTATAACTTATTACCTGTTTGAAGCATACGCAATATAAGTCCAGATTTTCTTTGGAAATGTCTTCTGAATCACTAAGTTCTGATCTTTTAGAATGCTTCATGAAATTTGCAGCAGATTCCACATTGGCAGTTGATTCAAAAATCTAAACATAAATATTTAGATAAAATAAATATTTAGATAAATGAACTATTCTCATATTCAATCAATATATGTACACACACCTTTTATATATATATATATATATATATATATAAATTTTTCTAATCTTTATTTATGGCTTCTATGTATTATATTATGTATTATTGTAATTTTATTATTAAGCCCTTCTGAAGCTACTCCGTGAGTTATGTAATAAAATATATAATAAAGACATTATTAGAACTTTATAAACAAATGCTCACCTTGTAATTAAATAAGGTTTGTCCAATAAATCCATTTGCACAAATCTGTGTATCACAAGCTAATCCTTT
>NW_020536999.1:24836673-24841673 GCF_003426905.1 Ctenocephalides felis
GTTTTGTCAACGTTTAGATACAGAATTTTTATCTTTGATCAATTGATTTAATTTAAATTTATCTCACTTTAATTGCTGAGAAATAATGCGATCAAAATTATATCATGAGGTGCACTTTTCTCGTTTCTAAGAATGTCTTGAATGGATGAAATCTAGATTCTTTTAATAAAATAGCTCTTAAATCTCAGGGGAATGCTCCTACTAATTTCTATATTTGATTCACATCATTGGCGTTGCTCAAATTTATGTTCCACTTTTTTGGTTCCACCAATCTAACCAAGTTTCTGGTGTACACGATGAATTTTTTTGTATCGAATGGTTAAAAACAAAATAACATCTGTTGTAAAATGACTTAATAAAATCCTTGAAATAATTCAACACAGTTAAATATATATAAAAAATCCTGGAATAAAAAGTTCTTTAGAAAAGTGTTACTTTTTTAGTTTTGTGGACTTTTTTCCATTCTACATTCTAAATATGAATTTTTTATCATCCAGGGACACACTTTTTTAGTTTAACCAAAGCAACTTTGGTTCTAGTCGAAGTAGACAAATTTTGTATTTTAGAACTAAAATCTATATAAAATATCTTACAACACAAACACAAAAAATAAATCAGCAAGCCTTTCGCTCATAAACATAAAATGATCACTATTCACAGAATTTTAAACGTTTTGTTAACAACATCATTGCATTTCGATATAATAATCGTCATCATGAATGAAAAAAATTGTTTTGATCATTACAATATAAAATATCAAAATTCCAGACCGTAATTTACAATTATAGTCAATTTAATACAAAATTACTTCCTATCACGTCATGATAATTGCGTAAACAAAGAAAAATATCGTGCAAGATATAATCTTAATATATATATGCATATATATATATATATATATATATATATATATATATATATATATTACAAATATATTATCATATATGAATATAAAAACGATGAGTCGATAATCTATTTGACTTTGACAAATAATTACATATTCACATTCATACTCATTTCATTCATTGTGTTTCGTATCATTGAACGGAATCTAATAATTTATAAATTATAAATAAAAATAAAAAAAATATAAGAAAAACGACGATTGTACCTGACCTTCTCAAACTTATTACAAATAGTCGTACGTCAGGTTTTATGAATAAATAAGTAGATATTAAGTCATGGTCGATTTGAGTTTGAGTATCATCATTTTTTGTACAAAATTTTGAGCCAGTTTTAAAAATAAATTTTGTACGTGTAAAAACTACATATTTGTAAATCGAATTAAAAACTAGTGGTGTATAGCATTGTGCCTTAAAGTAAATTGCTGGAACTTCCCGTACAGCAATGAAATATTCGAAAAATATATAAAATGTTATAAAAATATTATTATAAATAATATTTCAAATATTTAAGTTAGCTTCACCATTTTAACTAAAATTAAACATGAATTTCGAATTATTTTCGATATTCAAAACAAAAAATTTTTTTTTGAAAATAAAAAAAATAAATAAATATTTTTTTTTGTTTTTCCCAAAAACAATCGTTTCGACTATACAAGCAAAAATTTTTTTGAATAATTTAAATCAGATGTTTTTTTCTCTCAAAAACTGCCATTTTTAGCATAGTTAGCTCCATATCTCCGAAACGCCGTGACCTGTCTTTGCCAAATCTAATCACCACTTTTCCCCATCATTGCACACTGAATGATTTTTGAATCAATAAAATCGGATGCTCTGTTCTTTCAAAAACTCAATTTCCATTTTCTGCACTCTTTGCTTCATACCTCCGAAACGACTGGACCGACGTTTGCCAAAAACTAATCAGCACATCTCCCTATCAATAGGAATCGATTGCTTTTTGAATAATTAAAATCGGTTGATCTGTGCTCCCGAAAACGTGGACGAAAAATTGTATCCTACATACATACACACACACATCCATTTTTTCTGAGATATTTCAGAAATGTTGAGAAACCTTTAAAACGTAAAGAAATGTAAAAATTTTCAATTTAGATTTTTGGACGGAAAGTTAATAAACCCGCATTAGATTTTAAATATGGTTTTAAAGCACACCGAATTGCTCTTGGACTTTTGCATTATACAAAATTCAATTTTCTACGAGCCTATCAAATACTATATTAATTTTAAAATATCACTTAAAAAGTTACAAAAGATACAATGCTTCCATTCCTACATTTCAGCTTGTTCATTTATCTTTTCCCAAGGCTCCTTTAAACTATTATAATTGAATAGGTGGATTCTCTTAGAAGCAACTGTCCTACCGAGTCCCAGAGACAAAGGACTTGCCAGAAGGATCTGATTTATGTGGAGACATTAGTCATGGGTCCAAATGCCGTGAAAAGGATTCGTCTTCAAGTGCATTTGCATAGAAACAAAAGTACTGGAGAAGTGATCTAGGGATGCATAATTAATTATTCGTGGTGATATATTATTCTATGCTTTGTTGAAAATATATGACTGAATATAATTTATTTTATTAAATTATATATATATATTTATATATATATATATATATATATATATATATATATATATATATATATATGTATATATAGGGTAGAGTGGGGTGCAAAGGTCCAATTTGACTTTAGTTAATTATACTGTCTAAACCAAATGAACTACATCATAACACCTCACAACTTACATCACAACACAAACAACTATCGTACTATGTTCAGTAAAATTCTCTAGTTTGTAAAATCAGTCATCTGTCTCTTTTTACCCAGCCAGTAAAATGAGAGCAAAAAAATCCAATGTCTTAATTTTAAATTTAAAGCGATTTTATGAAATAATATCTACATTACTCCACCAATGCAGAATATATATTTCATGGGCATATTTTTTACAAAGACAACATTGTATATAACCTTGATCTGGAATTTCATCAGAACTAATTATTCCAATTACAGTTGGAATGACTATTAGTTTATTCTTTCTTGTAGATTTGCATTTTTTAATTGAATTTACATTTTTGTTTACTATTTTTTTATTGGTTAAGCCTTTACCAGGATAATGGTTCAGTTGGACTTTTTTACCACACTCACATGTAAGCTATTATAGAGATTAAATGAAATCTATTGAATCTAACATAAAAATAACAATGTATCTTATAAAACTTATGCTTAAAATTTTATTAAGGTCTCATAAACTAAACAACAGTGTAGAAAATTAACAATGTAAGAATATAATTTTGATATATCTATGTTGCTTGATTTGAATCGCTGGCTGGTTATACAATTTTTGCTCCCTACTTTCAAATATTATTGTTAAAGAAATTATAATTCTACTTGTTTTTGAGATATTGGTGGTGAATCTTCATTCCCGCGGACATTTAAGCCTTGCTCTGGCCTATATAATAATAATATTTACAGTAAAAAATATAAAAACAATAAAACAGATTTAAAAGTTCTGATGTATTTGCAAACTGCTAAAGATTCATCCTTGCCCCTTCATCTTCGACACTTAAAATGTGTTTTCAAATGTTTCTATATATATTCACATGTTTAGTACTGTGTCAAGCATTGTAAGAGATAGTTGGTGTTTTTCGTTTCTCAAAAATTAAAAATAATTTAAATAAAATATTAAATGATGAATTAGTATATAATTTTTACTGTTTTGAAATTACACTGAAGATGAGGCATATCATGGTCTCGAAACGTCTGTAGTGATTAGATAAAGTGTGTGTTAAAAATCTGAGTGTTGTATTGTTCACATTTTACATTTAATATTCTTTCCACTCATATCACAAAATTCTATAATATATATATATATATATATATATATATATATAATATTTACATATATATACCTGTTGTACGAGTATATATATATATATATATATATATATATATATATTTATATATGATTATCTTTCGAATAATGATTCTTCTAATGAGATATAATAAAATCGTGTTATTTCATTTAGAATTCATTCCATTTCACGGTTATTATCCTGGATAACGATACGGATAACAAACATTTTCATTTTTGATGAAAAACTCGTAACAATAAAGCGTTTGAAGTTAACCCGTTCGTCGGATGAATACATTTGTTTTGACTGAATTTTTAATAAAGAGAGAAATGGCATATGTAGAACAAAGATATATGTATATATATATATATATATATATATATATATATATGTATGTGAGTGTGCATTTTATCACTTGTTATTCCTTTTAGCAATCAAAATTGAATTAAGAATTCACTCATACAAGCATGGGATGTCCCAGAAATCATTTATCATTTCATGTACAATACTCTATTGAAAACACTTCAAAATTATAAACATTTTTTTTTCAATTTAAACTATTTTTAAATCTACCAATACAACAAATACGTAAATAGGTATACAGGAATCGTTTTTTTTTGTGTTCAAACTTTAAATCTTCCAGGAATAGTATTTAAGTTTTTGACAGACTGTTAGTATCAACAGAAACCTTGTTACAATTTTACAAAAATCCTGAACGCATTCGTTTTATATTTTTGAATAATAAATGCATAAATAATTTTTTGAGTAGATTTACTCTTCATTTGTTGTAACAATGCATTTAATAAATATCTATAAAATGAATATGTATTTTGTTGATCCAAGACCCGTTAATGCTGAATACTTGATCGATTAGTCTTTTGTTACTTGAATGTATTTTATATAAATATATAATTATTTATAACTATAAGTTTATCATTTATAGGAATAAATAATTAATTGTTGTGACGAAAGGGATAAAATTATGTGTCTACTTTAAAATTTAAACACCTCATGAACCCTGCCAAACATTGAGTTCCAACCACGAACATCGGTACAAAAATTAACTTCCCGTTGTTGTTGTAATAAATGAACAAATCTAATAAACAAATTTAAATATTTAATTACCATATGTTCATTTTGCCAGTATAAGTCCTCGTACGCATAATGAAATAATGATGTTTTGTTCTGGACAAATATAATAATGCATTTTATAATTGCAACGTGCA
>NW_020536999.1:24846673-25146345 GCF_003426905.1 Ctenocephalides felis
AAAGATATATATATATATATATATAATATATATATATATATATATATATATATATATAAATAATAGATTCGCAATCGTCAAGGAAGCCTTGCGCAAAAGTAGGACAATACAGAAGGGCTTGCAGCAGAAACTGACAAATTAAGGCATTTAGAGGATGACCCTATAAGGATCAGAGACATTGATTCTAAGAATGCAACAGACAAAAATTACCTCAGATGTGGTACAAATAAAAAACAATAAAAAATCGACATATGAAAGAGGAAAGAAGTCTACTGACATATTATTTTAGAGAAAATTGTGGTAAGCACAATGTGATGCTCTCGCACCATACCCAATGTACGATTTCAATTAATAACAACCTAAAATTGATTTATCAACACATTTCAATATTATAAATTAATTATACGATTACGCCAAATTGCTATTACGCATTTCATGGCAAAAATAATTGGATTAAACGATGGAATAATTAATAAAAATTATATATACATATATGTACCAATAATTATAAAAAATAATAAAATTCTATCGCAAGGATCAACATACGCAAAAGTAAATAACAAACAAAGAATTAATGTATTTCGTTACATATCACTTTTATTTCGCTTGCTATATATACACTAAACATTATATTTTTGTTATTTAATATCAATCTACGTATTGCATTTTTATTGAATCTATCGTAATTATATGTTGTTATCTAATAAATTAAATAGTTGTAAACGAATTCATACGTTTTTATTTAAACAATTTAATACTTTTTTCAAACATGATTGCTGCTCGCTTCACAAATCGGACTAGGAAGAACTTACAGTACGCGAACTGGTGTACCGAATGAATAATAGAAAAATAACACAAATTTTAATAAATCCTGTTCAAAACAACTTGTGAGTGTATATTAATAATCTGATAATAGAAAAAAACACAACACTAACATTTCTATTGTCAATTATGAGCATACTCGGTTGATGTAGAGATTTTTATTATTACACAAAATTGTAGAATACTGCTCAAATTCGCTAAATAAACAGATAAATTATTAGCCAAAAAGTACACCAGTTCGAAAATTATTTCAACATCACAACAGAAATATTTCTCAAAAAAATATGTCACATTCTATTTATAACTAATTATCGATTTACTATAACTCCTTATCTAAATTTAATAGATTAATTAAATAATAATATCACATTTTTATAATATCCATCACATCTAAATATCAACGGAAACTTCAAAACGGAAGGACATCCGGCTCGAGGAAGGAAGAACATTTATTGATTGGAAAGGATATCGCCTACATGATGAGTATTAACATTTATATATTTTTATAACTAGTTAGAGCCTAGTTCACGTAAAAAACAACATCAGTCAACTTCACAGAAGTTCCACCATCAACAATGGCGACACTTAAAAAATTAATATATTTAGTACTAATTCTAGTTATATTTATAATCATGGTGTTGCTCAATAGTCAGTTCTCCCCGCTGGTGTTTTACACCAGCGTTTCCTGGCTTCACTAGAAACTGGTCGTCACCCTATCTGGATAAGGTGAAACAAGTTCCACTCATAAAGACGAACCAAACTCCGAACTCCTCCGTCGGTCCACGTGCTTCAGATAAGTCTCGGAATAAACGCTCTTCTTCCTGTCTTCATAAGGACGGAGGGAGGATCTCCTAGTATGGTGGTCCAAATCATCTAGATCAACTGGCTGATTTTTGCAAAGGCTGCAAAATGCGCACTGCAAAGTGTTTTTGAAGGCTTCTCGGAAGTCGCGATTAAAATAAGCGTATATCAAAGGATTCAGGGTAGAGTTGAAGTAACCGATCCAGAATACTATGGCAACTACTACGTCGGGACAGTAGCAGGCTTCTCCGCATAAGGATGTACTTAAGTACCACGAGAAAAATGGCAGCCAGCACAAGACGAAGGTGCCCATGATGATGCTCAATGTCCGCGCAGCTTTGTGCTCGCGTTTCATCTTGATAATGTTTCTGTCCTTGGTTGGGTGTGCAAAGGCTCATCCGGAATCTCATGCAACGTCAATGTTTTGGATGAGCCACCTGACGATGACAGAACATCACCGTTATGTCCGCAATCTCGGCTGGGACGATGCATCAACATGGCTTTACCTTGGCGCATGTGCAACGCCTTCTCTTGCTTATCCGCCTCGCGAAAAATTTGCAGATACGTAAACACCATTATCGTGCAAGGTATCCAAAAAGAAATGGAACTCGATATTACTGCGTACCACTTATTGACCACAAACTCGCAGATATTTGGATGCTCCGCACGGAACCGTTGATTCTCCTCAGTTGTGTACCATCCCAGAAAAATCGGTACAAAGGACAACAACGCTGGTGATACCCAGGTATTCAAAATCATGACAGCAACCACTCGTTTAGTCATATTTATTGGATATCTCAGAGGTTTCACAATGGCATAGTATCTATCTACAGATATACAACACAAATGCAGAATCGAAGCAGTAGAGAAGTAGACATCCAAAGAGTTCCAAACATCACACATAAAATAACCGAATAGCCATCGTCCCGTCAACTGGACACTAAAGTTGAACGTCATCGCCATCATAGCGACCATGATATCTGCCAAGGCTAGGGACACCACAAAGTAGTTGGTGATGATCCTCAACTTGCGGTGTCTCATAACCGAAACGATTACCAGCAGATTACCAAAAATGGCGGCGATGATAATGAGCACCATGATAGAAGATTTGGCGACAAGACCTACAACACTGGACCACTCCTGGACATCGGTGTCGGTAAAATTAGTCGACTCCAGGGTAAAGGATGCATTCTTATCCAGTGGGTGGACATTTGTGGTGTACTGGATCAAACGAGGGTTTTGATCTAAAAGACTGATGGTGCTCAGAGTCGCCATATTAAATGATTTACGAAATGACCAATTACAAATTCGTCTTCGTGCATTTTTGATGGGTGACAAAGTATTTTAGCGAGTGTTCGATCACCACTGCACTGGATTCAGAAGTAGCCATAATGAATTACGTTGTTTTTAGAAATCGCATATATAATTTTAATTATTGATTCGTTAAAAACTTATCTTAGTGTTGTGACGTCTGACGGATGCTTTTTGCCATTTCGTTGGCTATTGTAGTGGCAAAACTGACCTAGAACGAAAAATTTACATTAGATATTATTTTAAAAAAAAATCAAAATAAAATCTAAAAATAGACACAGACGTTTAAAGTTGATTGCATTGATTAAATCAAATGTATATTAATAATAAATTATTGAACAGCATGAGAATAATATTTTTCAGATTCATTAGAATTTTATAACACACACACATATATATAAATGTTTGTATAAATAACTTTTTATATTTTCTTTTCTTCTTTACCTTTCGATGTTTCCAAAGTCTTTTTATTTTTAGACGGATTGCGAAAAAAAATAGCCGCGGGTTATTAGGATTTTTTCTCTGAACGCGAATTAAAATTACTTCAGACAAATAGACAGACAGATTGACGGTCGGATGAGCCGATATTTGTATTTATTTTATATATATTTTATAGTGGGTTCTCCTATTTTTTAGCCTGAATTTCTGGAATATTTCTTTCTAATTTAATATTTTTATATTTAATCAATGCTACCTATTTTCTTATTAATTATTTTTATATATTTATAATCTAAATATATTCATTTATTAATTCATTTAAAGTTTTAATTAATAGCAATTAATAATATTTAATGAAAATCAATATGTATTTATTTATATATTATTATTGCTAGTTTTAAAATTATACACATAGAAAAATATGCCACTTTGGTTCTATTTTGAATTGATAAATGCAGCTTAGATATTTTTTCAATCTTTTAAAGTTTAGAACTATTTTATAAAATCCGTTGAGAATTTAAGTAAATATAGAAAATATATTAAGGCTTGATTGGTAAACAAACAAATATAATTGCTTATTTTAAATCTCGTAACTTGTGGATAATTCTATTGATATAAATGATATATACATATTTGGAAATTTTGTAAATATTAAATAACCTATTAGTATATTTTAAAATATTGGTTTCGAAAAATCAGGAAAAGTACACCAATCGGATCAAATAAATGAAGCATTCTGTATCAATAAAATTGGCACAAAATTAATTTACTTCCAACATTGTTTGATATAATATAGTTCTATAATAACAAGGTTTGGAGCCAATATCAGTCTATATATGGTTTACGTTGGAATACCGTCGCTCGGGAAAATAAATGAACTAAATTAAATTAATTAAAATAAATTAAAAGTAAGTAAATTGATAATTCTTTATAGTAAATTAATAATAAATAATTGTAAATAATTCAATGAAAAAATTTCACACCAATTTTACGGAAGAATTTAGATGCAAGTTAAAAGGCTTTGATAGTATTTCTGTAAATTATATATAGTTGAAAAATTAGACTAATAGCACACACACACACGCATATATATATATATATATATATGCGTGTGTGTATACAATTATATGTATATATAATTTTATATTTATATTTACAACAATAAATCTATAATAAATTATAAAATTAATAAAAAAAACTACTCACCACAAAATAAAAATCCTTCTGAATAAAATCCAATTTTCTTTCCACTTAAATTTAATTTCACTTTAAATCAACTTGAAATTTCACTGTCAAATTTATCATCAGTTCACCACTAACGTACTATTTATAGTACAGTTCTTCACTAATAATATTTATAGTACGATTTCCACAACTATTCTTCTGATCCTAATCCAAAAATAGAATTAATAGTAAATCGCATTTTAAAGAGTAAATTACTATTTTATGCAATTTTATAATTTGCCATAAATTTTAAAATAGTTTATAACATAGAAATAGTTTATATTTGTTTTAGTTTAATTGCGTTTTTAATTTACCAACCCTCGAGTGTAAGCACGAGCGTTTTGTTAGTAAAAACACATTTTATACTAATTTTTAGTAACGAGAACATTTTAAATTTCACAGAATATAAATAAATTTCTTCTACTTGTTTGTAATTTATAAACAAAACGAGAGTAAATATACATCCGATACTGTTTTTATTTTTAGCAACTTACTATTGTTTTTACGTCTAAAATTAAATGAAATAGTTCTTTTAATTTCACTAATTTGAGTAACCACATCGACTAGAGTTTGTTCATATATACATATAAATGAATAATTATTATTTTTTATAAATAATTCAATCACTTTTTCGTTAAAATTCAAAAATTTGTCACGACCAATGAGTTGATAAAAACTAATCTTGAGTTTTTGTAAACTACAACAATTTATTTAACACAAATTATGTTAATTTCACAAATTGAAACGCTCTTTATTTTACAACCCTTTTGAAATTCTCCACTGGTTTATTTTTTTTTTTTTAAATATGTCACGAACAATTTTATTTAACACTGTCCAAAAGATTAGCTTGTCTAAAAACACTTATATAACTTTTTAATACATTTTTGATCACCGACCAAAAATTCTCAAAATCACCAGCACCAATCAAAAATAAATTACAACCAAATTTTTTTTACCCCAACATGTACAATATTTTTTTCACCATCAAATAAATGTTAAAAACATCCAAACTGACCAAAAATTCTTTCACAACTGTTTACCAATTTTTCCCGAAACCATTTACCATTGACATCGATTTATTATCGATTTTTCCGAAAAATGGCATCCGTCCGAGTTGCAAGCCGAGTGCTTACTGACTGAATTTCCCTAGATATCGCGTCGCGTTCGACGAAGTGGGGAGAAATGTTGGTGTAAGGGAGGGACGTGCTTATGGGACGCGCGTGCAGCGCGACCAGGACGGCGAGATGGTTCAGGTTGGAATGCGTGAAGCGTAGGTATTTGGGAATCGTAGCGACTAGGTTTCGGCGTAGGCCGGTGGAGGACGGCGGAGGAAGTGTTGGAATAACTGGTTAAAATGGATAATAGTTGTCAATTGTTGTTGCATTCGTGATTAAATAGATTTGTTTAGATAACAAAACATTAGAATTGTTATATATTTTATCTTGAATTATGTATTTTTGGATTTTGGAATACTGTTCTTTGGAATATTAGTGGTTGTGATACTGTTTTAATAATTTTAGGAACCAATTCATGGATAAATTAGAAATGTTATGACAATGCTATAATACGGATCTATTTTCGAATGACTGTCAAAAAGCTATGTAATCACTGTGCAATCAAGCCTTTTACACATAAAGCCTAACCTCACGTAGGTGCTATCAATTTGATATCAGAAAGATGCACTTATGATATTTAAATTTGAAGACGCACTTATGATTATTAACTTCCCGCAGGCTAAATTATAGTCATGGGCCAAAAATCGGAAATAAAATTTTTTGCATATCTTCACGTTTTGAAGGTTACTGAATTTTGGCATATCTCAGAAAAAAACATTCTATTCGGAATGATAGTAAAAAGTGATTAGTTTTTGGCAATGGCAGGTACAGCCGTTTCGGAGATGCAAATGTGCTAAATGTGCAAAACATGGCAGCTTTTGAGAGAACTAAAATTCGATTTGAATGATTTAAAAACCTTTCTACTTGTGTAAACGAAACGGTTGCTTTTGGAGAAAGAATATTTTTAATTTTTTTTTTTTTTAGTTTTCGAAAAATTAATTTTTTTTGAATATCGAAAAATAATTCGGGTTTTAATTTTAATTCTAGCTAAAATTCTAAACATCACTTATATACTTCAAATAAATAATTTTAACTATGCAATTCAGTTTATTAAAAACTTGACAATGTTCTTCATTTTAAATCCCATTGATTAGGTTTTGTTTATTTAATTTTTATAAAATAAGAATAATAAAAGTTACATTATTTATAATAATCTATTTGAAAACATTTAATATTCCTCGAATAATTCATTAAGGTACGGCAAGTTCCAGAAACTTGACTTAAGGCACGATGCCATTCACCACTAATTTGACGTTTGTGTGTTTTGCAGGTTAGATTTTATGTGTAAAACGTCTGATCACACAGCAAATTCATATCTTTATGACAGTTTGTTACTTCCAACTCATACGAATATAGACCCGTAACATACATTACCATAGCATAATTTTTATTCGAGAATTGGCGCCTTGATCGATTTTTATTCATTCGTTCTTTAATTTATAGTGTGATAAATATTTTAGTTTTGTTTGTTGCATAAATCTTAAATATTTATATTTGTAGAATACGGAGAAGGATTTGGCTAATTTGTACTTGTTTATCTATGGCTAATTTGCTGTAAGCGCAATAACTAGTAAAAAGTAATAAATATATTTTTCCTAAAACAAAAAGGCGTTAATTAAAACGTTTTCAAAGTATTAAAATCATTTATAAATCTGTGTTAAATAATCCTTTCTGCATGAATGATACATTGCAAATACTTGAAAACAGATTATCGGGTCGTTGGTTGAAAGTATTGGAAGACATAATATGTATTTGTTTTTGTTGGTGATTGACTTATTGGATTTTATTTTCATTTGTGCACACCATCATGCAGATCATTTTAAATAAATCTCAATCTGCAGTAGTGTTATTTATTTTATGCCAAATAGTGTTTATTAGTAAAACTAAAAATGTGTGATAACTGTAACTTTAATACAAGTTAGTTTTCTGGAACCCTTGCAAAAAACTTCATCAAACCGATATAAGTATAAACTTTTTCTGCTTGGCGAATATTTGAAATATTTATTTACACATTACACACACACACACAGGGCCGGATTTAGAAATTTGGCGCCCCGGGGCAATCACAAAAATGCCGCCCCATCCCTGAAATATTACGAACTTTCAAACCTTTTTTTAAAGCAATCGCGCTGCTTTACCTGCGTAGTGACAAAATAAAGATGCGCGTAAGCGCCGTATCGCAGTTTAACGGATAAAGAATGTTACATAAGGCATATATATGTAAACAAAATGTATACTTATTAAAATATCTATAAAATATCTGATAATTTGATGTGCGTATGTGTAATGATCACTTTTGTCCGCCAAATGTTTTTTTTTCAATTTTTTTTATTGGATCATCGAAACCACTGAACCTACCTCCCACAAATTTAAGCAGTTATTTATTCCGTCAATACATGAAATTTTTTTTGAATGATATTTACGAACGCTTTTCTCAAAAACTGAATTTTCATTTTTGGCATTTTGGCCCGTATCTTCAAAACAGCTGGACCCGCCTTGGCCAATAACTAATCAGCACGTCTCCTTATCAATATGAATTGAATCATTTAAATCGGTTGATCCGTGTTCTCGAAATCGACTTGAATAATTAAAAAAATATTAGATTTGTACTGATGGGAAATACAGGCAGTTTCAAAAAATGGTAATTGAGTTTTGATATTTCTTCTCTGAAACAGCTAGAGAGCTTGATTGCTTTGCAAAAAGTTCATAATTTTCAAAAAATTTCAAAATACAAAAAATGTGATTTTAAAGTCAATTTTTTCATTTTTCAAAAAATTTTAAAGTTTTTTATAAAATGTAATTTTCAGTACGTAAAGTTTCAGTAATTTGTCTTAAGGCACAATGCCATGCGTCACTAGTGCACAAATTCCTCATATTAAGAGGGCTCGAGAACTGAAGGACATATTTTTCTTAAACTTTCAGCTTGTTTACGGATCTTTATATTAACCAAATTGCCAAATTTGATAACTTATTAACCAATTTGATAATTTACGTTTGGAGTGGGAGGCAAGGCAAAATAATAAATTTTAATAATCGGTTATTTCAACCCAAATTTTGCATTGCAATCGAATTATGTTTTGTTAATTGTATTTCTTGAAATTAAAAACGTTGTTAAAGAAAGTTAATTATATTGCATAGAATTTTTTTCTCACTCTTCAAATTTTGCCGCCCCCAAAAATTTGCCGCCCTGGGCAGTAGCCCCGATTGCCCCTACTGTAAATCCAGCACTGCACACACACACACACACATATATATATATATATATATATCTACTTATTTAATCTATTAAAGTGCCTTTTATATTAATTTTCATTCATCGAAGAAGGACATTCCCTCTATTCCGATTTCGAATCCGAAGAACGTTAGACAAAGTTTTGCGAATTCAAAATATGAATGAGACGTTCCTTTTGACGACGAATTTCTCGAATTCAGTTTTCATAATTGCCATTTGCACAAATACTTGAGGAAAATCTAAGAAAATATAATATATACGTACATAATATAAATACATTCAATATGTAGATGATATGATATGAAAGTTTAAGAAAATTATATAGAGCAATGTGTAAGAGATTACTTATATCGGATTTATATTTTCTCAGTTGCAATTATTTATATTTTACATCATTTGTCTGCACTTTGAATGAATAAAATAAGTTATGTATGAATTATTAATTGATAATCAATTTATTTAGCAATCTTTATATATATATATATATATATATATATATATATATTCATTCATAACGTTTAGAATAAACTTACCTTTTATATAATTTATATTTATATTTAATTTATATATACTTATATATATATATATATATATATATATATACATCATGTATAATGATATAAATTTCTATGCAATTTGATATCAAGTTTAATTAAAATATATATTATGATACTATTATACGCTTTTGATATTTAACTCGTTTTATTACTATAATGTAGTTACGAGTAAAATTTAATGAGGCGATTAAATTTTATCAGCATGGGAAAATATGTTTGTTTTAACAAATCTAAAACACACATATGAAATATATTATTAATAATTAAATTAAATACTTTAATAATAAACATATTTAATAACGTTTGATAATTTAACTTTTTTGCATACCGCTTAACTAATTTCTCACGATAACAAATTTTAAATAGTTTGATTACAAACTTTATTGCTAAATATTACCTCACTTCTGGACAATATCAAAATTTTGCCATATCGATTCAGACAAATATTATTTTGATAAAATTAAAAAATTAATAAATATGTTCAATTTATGGGGATTTTACTAATTTACAACTTTCACTAATTCCGCTCCAAAAAAAAATCTAATAAAATTAATATCGAAGTCAAAATCTATATATGGAAAACCAACGCAAAACAATTCTTGGCATAATTCATTTTTTTCAAAAATCGGATAGATAAATATTTGTATGTTTTTGTGGGTATATGTGCTTATTTAATATTATGGAAATATTTTAATTCCATCCGATTGCGAATTTCCGTCGTGTGCTTATTTTTGCATATTTCTGCATATTCCGTTGTAATTGAATTTCGTTCAATCACAACAATATTGAATTTTATTCATTGTAAATTGTATGTATAATATATATATATATATATATATATATATATATATATATATATATATCATCCCCCGTATCGCGTACAGTGTTATCTAGTTGGATAATCAGAATAAATGTCCACAGGTAACAACGGACCCCCCCAAACGGCCCCCCAGAGCCTCGACTCCGCGTATTTAACCATTAACCGTAATGAGCTTTGATAAAAACGTCAAGATAATACACGATTTTTTTAAGTTTTTCATTGAATTTTTGTTTTAAACATGGGTATACAATTTTGGGTCAACAATTTTTTTTTTGTGTTTCGTTGCAAATAAAGTTTATTGGTAAATTTCTAGAGCTGAGAAAAAATATATAGTATACCTAATATATTTTAATTCAATCTCGTACAAAATGGAACTGGAATATCATCAACTTTATAGATTTTTTGGTGAATTTAAAAATTCTACAAAAAAATTAATGAATAATTTCAATTAAATACGAACGTTGGTGTAAAACTTTTGATCAGATTCTACATTTTACATATTTTTGCGGGACATAATATAAAAATTTATTTTCACTTCGAGATATTTTCTAACATCATTCAAACGAAAGTTATATTGGGAACTGAAACATTTTAGCGAGACTCTAAATTTTGCATTTAAATTTTTGCAGAATTTTTGTGGGACACTTTATAAAATATTTATTTTAACACAGTCTTCAATAAAAATCTCACTTAGATTTTTTAAGAAAATAGCTACTCGTAGATTAAAAAAAATGGCCATACGATCTTAAATAAAATGTGAAAAAATAATAAAAAAAGACTATCTCATAAGAGATAATCTCTTCAAATGCGTTTACCAGCATATTGTCTTGAAAAATAATATTATATATAAATCTATGCAAATAAAAAAAAAACAATTTTTCAAGATAGACAATTGTTTTCAGAAAGAAATTATATTCACAAAATTCAGAAAAGTGCGACCCTTGGATGGCATTTTCAATTAGACCTTACAATTTTTGCACAATTATGTGTTTGATTCAAACAGCATTATAGAAAACTTTATCTGCATATTTACAACTTCATAATTTTTTTAAATTAATTAAAATAAACATTTATACACACTGGTCACAAAAAATGTAACATACCTAGCGAGAATGTAAATTCTCTGAAAAAAACTGAAAAAGTGCGAGTCCGACCGAATGATCATGCTCACGGGTAGCTTTAATTCAACACTATCTTGAAGGAAATTTTATCTAGATTTGAATATACTAAGCAAAAGCATATTGTACAACCCGAACATAAAACTTATACACGTTCCTTGCATCTTCAACACACAACTCCTCATCTTTTACACTTTGTTACATGTTTCTCCTACATCTTCGTACATTTTATATATTTATTAAAGTTACGTATTGTGATCTCAAGGAGACACCAAGCCAAGCATAAATATTCACAATTGTGTCTTTCATTCAGTCCTTTCAGGACTTATTCACATTCATTGTTGTGCCATACATTGGCACAGTACTTTTGTATTCTATGGTAACAATTCGTACAGAAAAGCCTTTACGAATGATGACAAGAAAACATCAACTGTTGGAATAAATATAAATATAAAGAGTAATATCAATTGATATTGCGGTGCGTCCTGCAGATATGTGCCAATTTTTACAAAATCTTTCGTACAAATGTTTGTTCAAGCAGTCTTTAATCTCTGTTAAGCCTTTTTATATGTAGTGCAACTAGGAGACTATTGTAACAGTTTTTTTTTAAATTATTATTTCTCCTATACCACAATTTATATGTGCCAATATTTACCAACTATAAATTCCACCCAATTTTCTTCACTTGAATCTGCATATACGTAAGTCTTGTATGTTACAACTAGCCCTAAAGTTTTGTTTCAACCCCAGGTGTAATTTTTTTCATCAATCAAGATAATTATTTGAACAACTTAGCAATCATAAAAATTCTTACACATTATCAAAGATGGCTTGGAACAAAATAAGATATATAAAATTTAAAATAAGACGATCATCAATTCAAGCAAATTTTAATTTTATGATAGATCAACTTTAAATAATTAAAAAAAATGATGGACCTGCACAGTTCTGCACGAAGCAGTAATAATAAAAATAATATGCAAAACAGTTTAAATGTTCAATCGAAAAAAAATTTTAATATCATTCTAGATCCTATTGAAAAACGCTTGTCAATACTGAAAAATGCCTGTTACAATAAGCCCCTAACTCCGGGAAACAACAAAAATTGTATATGAAGGCACAAAACAGCAGCTTGAGTATTTGTTAGAATAAAAATTTTCAGGTATCATATGCATGAGTTATGAGATTGTAATATAAGCGATACGTTCTGTAGAGCTCCTCAAAAAGCTAGTCCTTTTTTGATAACGACAGTGCTAACATCGTGTTTACATCCTATACATTTTGTATTTAAAACGACGTTTATAAGTATGTGTAAGTTAAATGAGTGTCGTGCACGTGGTGCATCATGTATATCATTTTATATATAAATCACTGCTCTATTTAGATACGATAATAAATCATGAGTTTTATTACTTGTCATCGCTAAAGACTTATTTAGCCCATATTCTCCTCAATCGGGTCACAGTCTCCCCGATGCCCCATATATCGCTGGCGTCTCCTTTTCTATATGATATCGTACGTAAGTGGCCTGTATCCAGTGCACCTTTATAAAATCGCAAGCCAATTCACTTACCGCCACCACCGGCAGCACCGGCAGCACCGGCACCACCGCCACTGTGCCGGCACCGCCACTAGTGCGCAAAGCTAAGGGCTTTTATATCGAATTGATTTATACAATAGTGAGAGTTTAAGGACGGCGGTGGAGGACGTTGGAGGACCGACCGACTGGCGGTGGTTCGATTTCCATTCACGGGGGAGGGTATGTGAGTGTTTCACCGTCGCTTTTGAAGTGCTTTCGAATATTACACCTGGCAGCGTTTCGTGACATCAGTTCGGCATTTGTATACATTTGCTTTTGGGCGGATAGTGGATTCGATATTATTTCAAGCGAAATAGATATTTGCAAACCGGAACAAACGAAAGCGGAAGTTAAATGGTAAAGGCAAAATCAAAGGAAAGTTTACAACGAATAACTTAATAGGAAACACTTGATGTAATATATCTTTTGGAAAACAAATGCATAAGTTAAATTTTTCAACGATCTTTACGGGGCTTACCGTTTGCATCACAATATTATACTTCGTGTACCTATCATAGTAATAAATAAAATAGATAAATTAGAAACAAGATTATGAGTTCATTAAAATCTTTCTTCTGCAATATTCACAAAATCTATTGTAACTCCAACTTAAAACTAATATTAATTTTGATATTTATTATCATGATAGATATCGTATCGGTTAATAGCTAATTCAGCAGAAGAAAAAAAGTAATAATAATAATAACTAGTGGGGTGTATGGCATCGTGCCTTAAGGCAAATTGCTGGAACTTCCCGTACCGTAACGAAATGTTCGAGGAATACTGAATGTTTTCAAATAGATTATTATTAATATTGTAACATTGTCTAATATTTATAAGAATTATATAAACTGAATTGCAAAGTTGAAATTATTTGTTTAAAGTATATTAGAACTATAGTCAGAATTAAAAATAAAATCTGAATTATTTTCGATATACAAAAATTATTTTTTTTTTTTTTAAAAAAAAGTTGAAACAAAATTTTTTTTCCAAAATCAATTATTTTGTTAAGACAAGCAAAAAGTTCTTTAAATCATTTAAATCGGACGTTTAGTTCTCTCAAAAACTGCAATTTTTTACATATTTAGCTCCGTATCTTCGAAATGGCTGGGCCTGCCTTTGCCAAAAACTAATAAACACTCCTTCCAATCATTACTAATTGAATGTTTTTTAAATCATTTAAATCGGATACTCCGTTCTCTCAAAAACTCGATTTCTATTTTCTGCACTCTTTGCTCCGTATCTCCGAAACGGCTGGACCTGCCTTTGCAAAAAACTAATCAGCTCTTATCCCTATCAATAGGAATCGAATGTTTTTTGAACCATTCAAATCGGTTGATCCGTGCGCCCGAAAACGTGACTGAAAATTTATATCCATACATACATACATACACACACACACAAACACACATCCATTTTTTCTGAGGTATGCCAAAATGTTCAGAAACCTTCAAAAGGTCGAGAAATGTAAAAATTTTCAATTTCGATTTCCGGCCCATTACAATAACTTACCCTACGGGAAGTTAATAATATGTGAATTTCATCATAAAACTATATGCCAATTTTATCAATAATTGGGAATAAATACTGGTGCCATGAAAAAATTATAGAAGTACATAAAAATTTAATAAGAAAAATCGCATGAAGTTACTTCCTGCCAAATAAATTTATGAAAGTACATGTGAATGTATTTTGTTAAATAAGTCAATAAATAAAGCGGATTAAAATTAAATAAAAAATTCTGTATACATAAAGAAATTGTTTTAATTAAAGTTTTATTTGAAAAAATGTTTCATTTAAATATATGAATGTAAGTTAAAATTTGCGTATTAAATATTAAAAAAAAATAATAAAAAAAAGATTTTTCGAATTAGAAGACAGTAATACAGCACTTAAGTCAAGCCCTTAAAGTAACACATAACAACATGTGCAAAATAATGTAAAAATGTAAAGTTTGATAGAATTATTTGTAACTCAAAGTTTTACATGAAGACTCGAAGTTTAATACTAATTGTTGATATAAAAACACAATTGAAAAATATTCTCCAAATTTCAATGATTTTGTGCAAGTATTTGGTGCGTCCTGTGGGTACCTGGAATTCAAACAATTTGTCACAGGTATAAATATGCAGAGTTTATTACAATTGTTTGTGAATCAACTTGAGAGAAAACTTTTAGTATTTTTATTAATATTACAGGCATATTGAGGACTAATATGTTAAAACTTAAATATCGCAGTACGAACAGTACGTCCTGCAAAGCTACTTAAATATTGCCATAACTAAAGTTGCAAACCAAATACGTCGGTGCGAATTGCAGAAATTATTGCATGGTAAAAAAAATCTCAAAGACTAAGTAAAGACTGGGCATTCTATGTTTACTAATTTAAAAAAAGCACTCAAACAAAACCCTAATGGCAAGACTAAAATACAATAAATCCAATTCCAGACAAATATTCAATTACAAATTCCTTTTGTCGTAGAACAAAACGTTAATTATCAACCCAAAAATACCTTTTCATCAATATCCAAATAATCGAAATTCATTTCAAACAATAACAATTCATTCATCGATAAATATTAATCGAATTTAATAATAAAAATCGACATTTCCAACCTCTTCCATCATTAATTTGGACGTTGATTTATTTTGCAACGACGTCGGCACTAAAAATAAAACCATAATTCCATTAGGACTTTGCAGCAGGATTAGTAGGAGAGCTAATAAACTTGAATTCGATGCGCGTTATTTTCAAGGATACCGAGGTTGAAGAATTGTAATAGATTATTTAATCTTGTCCAAATTTGTCATAAAATACAAGAGATATAATGAATGAATATTGCCGATTCACACTTCGAGTCAGAGCATTGTGTTCAAAAGCGAGGTTTGAGTATACCGAGTGCTCTAGGATACTACAAAAATAGATAATATTATAGATTAATTTTGTTAAATTACTAGTAATACATAACTCAAACCATGCTACAAAGATATTTTAAAGTATACTGAGTTTGCTGTACGGTTATATAATATTAGACACCAATATATCATATTTATTTAAATATATAAATATATAAATTTATAGAATCGTATAAATTCTATATAAATTTATAGAATCGTTTAAAAGTTGCGAGTGATAATATCTAGAAGTCTCGAACGCGTTACATCTAAATATAAATAATAATTTGTCTCCCAGGTCATAGTCTATATGTTAACAAGAAATCTTCGTGTAGCTATAAGCTATAACTTTAATGAGAACACTTCAAATTTGATATGACGATGGTGCAAAACCGTATTACGGGTGTTAAGTTTAATGGATTCGTGAGACGCGGATTCGCCTCCGGGGACAGAATCAGAATTCACCTCATTTCTTGATATATATATATATATATATATATATATATATATATATATCAAGATATAATAACAAATCGCCAATCCTTTTCTCCCCTAAAAACCAACCAATGCTGTTGCCAATTACCTTCTAATTCAATTAGGCACCACGTCATGCGTGAATTTAATGGATAGGAGGAAGATACAAGAGACTTTTGTTTTTAGATATTTTTAATTACAAGAATTTCAGGACAAAGAGAGTTCGTTTATTAAAAATGAGAAGATCAAAAAATTGTCTTCTTCATCATCATCAAAAGATTAGCCGTTTGAAGTAATCGAATTAGGATGCAGACAGGAACTAATTAAAATAATCGGCACGGCATGAATTTATATTATTTAGATGATGAAATTTGAATTTATATGTCGGTGATGGGCTTCCAACATTCCAATATTAATTTCATTTATTTGACAATTGGAGCAATTTGCAGCAATAAAATTGGCACATGACCGACACCAATTTCTTTATTCTGGGAGGATTTGAGTGCTTTAATATACAAATCCATGATTTATATAGATTTGAATACTTGACAAGTATGAAGCATGGTTTGCATATAAAATCGTCATCAATGTGAAATATCATTTATAAATTTGAAAATTCTAAGTATGGTTTTTATCTCTACAAAATTATACTTCGAAAACAACGTTAGTTGTTACCCCAATTTCAAAAATCGCTATTTTTGTGGCAAGACAAACGATTTAGATTTGTCAATTATTTGCATGGTATGCAAATATTCAATAATTCTTATAGTTATTTTGTATGGTATTAATATATCTAAGGTTCAAATAATTAAATGAAACAACAAAATCTTCATTTAAAACTGTGTGTAACAACCCACTAATCTTATACAACACACCTTAAAATATTAACGATATTATATCATTATGATATTTATATTGTGTATATTTTATATATTTAAGATAGCTCTTTATCTCTCCATAAAAAATTCTATAGTTCAATCAGCCATCACTAACTTTTCGTTATTTTCAATTTTATATCGAAACGTCGAACAAAGAGCATATTTCCTTTTGAATAAACTTCGCTTATTACACAAAATCATTTTGCCGTGAACGAGAATTTCCCATTTATCCTTACAAAGAACTATAGAATGTAGAATTTATATACATATATATATATATATAAATAAATATATATATATATATATAAATAAATATATATATATATATATATATATATATATATAAAATCAGTGCTCGACCCAATATTATTTTACTACCGCCCCCGCATTAATCAAACGTAATTAGTCCAAACGCGTCCGAGATTTTTTTGCATTTCCAATCGCAATTTATGAGTATACCAAGTTGTTCTATGGTTGGTATTGTTTGTAAAAGTTGGAGATTATTTCATCAGTTTCTCAAAAGCACCATATATCAAAAGAAAGGTTTAACAGTGCGAGTATAACGATTTGCTTTAGAGCTATATATGTACGAGTATGTGTATAAAATTCAGCTATAAAGTAACATTATATAATTAATTATATTAATTAGAGTGCACAGTCATATATATATATATATATATATATATATATATATATATATATATACGTCACCGATCTGCTTTCGACCAAAATCTTACCCGAAGTCAAATAGTGGTCCCTTCAACCGTAAGCCTCCACGGTGTACACCTCTCGAATGTAATCCGACCTCTCTCCATCTCAGCATTGTTAGATTTCCAATCAGATTGCCAACTTATGGACGACCCTTGCAGGGTTGTATACATTTACACGTGTTCCTGACTAGTACAGTAGTTCATCAATTCCTATTATCAAAAATTTTTTCAACATTCTTACGAAGAATGTAGAGAGAGACTAGGATGATGGAGACGGATAATATTGCCAATGGGATCATCGACGGGGACATTGTAGGAAAAAGGTCGGGGATGAAAATGAAGTCATTTGGTGGAGTAATGGCGTATTTTTTATTTTTTGGAAAGTCTGGGTGTTTTTCAAAGTGATTGTTGTATGAATGTTTAATCAGCTCGTTAATCGCCATTATAATATCAAATAACTCAGTTAAAAATGTATCAAGGAAGCTTAGTGTATCAAAGAAAACAATTATTTTGCTGGAAAATTAAAATTCCTGGAAAACACTATTTTTTATGTCATATATATTTATGCCATTTTTTATATTAAAATTTTTAGCTGGAGAAGCAGTGCCAGTCTTATATGCCAAGTCTGATCCAAGAAATTGTCAGGTTTTGTTCCTCATAATACATCAGTCTGCCTAGTATTATGAGTATACAAAATTTAATAATGGTTTTAACAAAATTTGGAATTGAGCACTTTTAGGATTTAATATCTGATACGAGCGGTAGATGTACTGTATTTATGTACAGAACTAGAAATAATTTTTGTTGAGTTTATATCACGAATTTTTTTTCGAAGATGTATTAAATATCATCAAATTCCACTTACATGTGTTAGTATATCTAAACCCAATAGGATAATCTTTTTACCACAATGCAAACTACAAAAACCCTTCGGGCTTTATTATCGCACGACAAGATCTCGATTTGTCGATATGGCGGCTTCGGGGGTAACTTTTCTTTTCTTACCCTTATTTTTCCACCATATAAACATATTCTGGTGCGATAGTCATCTTTATAGGATCCCCAGATAGATATACAGATATATAGATATATTTTCCATAGTACCGTCGAGAGTTTTTCTTGCCTCCGTGTGGTGGAAAGATCGCCCTTTCTTACACTTTTCCGCCTTTCCGCCTTTCCGCTTTTCAGTTCTTCCGGTCGCTGAATTATCAGTTCGAAGATATCGATGATGAGAAGGAATAAGGCGTATTGTCGGACTATGCAAATTTTTGGGAAATGGAGAAATAGGGAAATTGTCGAGGATTAATCCTACTGTACTATTTATAGTGCGACGTGAGATGAGCTTTTACATATTTATGAAACTATTTTGTACGGGACCCACAGGAGTAGAAAAGTTCTTCCTAGAGAATATTCTTCTGATTTGTAAAAAATGCACATTGGAAAACTTGCAACAAAATATTTCTCTAGCAGTCTTGGAATCTCTAGAGGTATTTATTCGACATATTTTATTCGGCCGACCATGCTAACTTCGGAAAAATGAGGAAACAGGAAAATTGTCAAAGAATCATCCTCATTATCCCACTGTGCTGTAAGTAGTAAGATGTGACTTTTTCATTTTATTTCTTGGTAACATCTTTAGAAATGTAATTCATTTCTGTAATTTTTGATCATGCAAATTTGGGCAAATGACTATGTTATTAAAGGGTAAAGATCCATGGTAGGCCACTTCACTACTTATAGTAAGCACTGAGTTTTACTTAATTGTTATTTTTTGCTAAAATATATAGAATATTCGGCGATGAAATTAAATAATAAATGACATTGTCAATTATATGCCCTAAAGCAACTTGGTATATGTTAAAATCGCATCCAGAAATGTTTTATTTAACCAAGCTGGCTACAAGTACCTATCAGCCTAACTTACCTATCTAAACCAAATTTTATTATAAAAATAAATTATATATTTATAATATTCGTACAAACTTAAACAATCTACACCATTTTTACGACATACACTCTACATCAGTTGTAACTTATAAATTACAATAGAAAATGCATTTGTTATGCATATGCAATTTCGAACATAATGCATTTATAATGTTTTTTATAGAAAGTTAGTTTATAGAATATAACGAGATTGTTAGTGGTTCGAAGTACGTTATTCTGCACTATATACAGTACAGTTGGCATAATGGAATTCGCTTTGTTCTAGTTATAGCTATTGAAATTGATTATTCGTGCATGAAGTATCATCTGTTGGCAAATTTGCACTTCGGTAGTTCTCGGATGGATTTGTCTAGTGTTTGCAAACACAATTATATCCAACTAAGGATATATATATAAATATATATTATATCATATATAATATATAATATATAATATATAATATATAATATAATATATATATATATATATATATAATATATATAATATAAACATATGTATATATATTATATATACATATGTTAAAAAAAACTTTTTTATATTATATTAATTAAAATTGAAAAGCCGATACATAAGAAAAATTATAACAAACAAAGTTGTTTTCTAAGCATGTCTTGGATTCCAATTTTAATTAAAATTTTATATAAAATAATATTATAATTCTGTGTTCTACTCTTCATAGTACAAATTGCTCAGTGATGACACAAATCAAGTATCAAGAGTTCTAACAAAAGAACCATCAACTTTATTCATTTTTTAATTCAAAACTATCAATAATAATGAAGATCCAAATCTGATTTTTTCTACGTTTCTATAAATGGATCATTAAGAGCCCTTGCAAACTTATTGTTAGATTATTTATCAATTTTCGAGTGTGATTTTAAAGTGCACCAATAAAATGCTGCAAAGTATTAATATAACAGATAGTATTACAGTTTATTTAAATTCATGTGAATTCGCCAAATGCACCATTTGAATTAAACGATTTGTTCAAAAGTAACAATTATGCAAGTGCATAATTACGTTCCGCAATTGTTGCTAATATAACAATTATCGCAGTCGCCGTATAAACTAATCAAAATTTTCCGCGTCGCCGGACTAAATAGTAATAATAATATTCGCAAATTTGTGCAAATTCAGGCATAAATATGCATTAATCGCCCGTCCTATAGTCATACACATAATTAGTGCACGAGTGGAAAGCCATACACATGGCCGGCGGTGTATAATGAAACCGCCGGGAATTGGTTTGTGCAATTGAAAACCACCATTTGGTGGAACATAGTGGAGATGATGGTTGTAGAACATGTCCAGAATTGTATTGCGAAACGAGAGTACATTAACCAGAATTAAAAATTCGACAGGGATACGACAAATATTAGCAGCCAGAGTAAAGCTTATATTATTTTTAAATCAAATGAGGTATAAGTGAAATTTTGCCTTAAAAGTAGTAGCACGAACTTTCTGATATGTGTAAAATATCAATATAGTTAAAGCACATATTTACTACATTGCTTATGATTATAATGATGTATTCCCATATGATGATATTCCCGGAGTTATTTAATAAATCGCTATCGAGTGTTTGCTTACATCGCTCGCAACTTTTATATCATTCAATTGATATGAATGAAGAGTTCCAAAAATTTAAACTAAATTAAATAGCCAATAATCTACTATTGTAACACCCTGGAGTAACTAGGTATACTTTAGATTTATAATTAAAATTATACTAATAATCAGCATCAATCTATAGGTAATTTGATTATATTGTTTTGATACCATCAATGAGCCCTATCATTCAGAGATTTAGAACCTAGAAAATATACATAATCTTAGCTTTGAAGAAGGAAGTATATAAATTAAAAAAAAAAAATAATAAAGGCAGTTTTACAACACAATAGACTTGTAGATTATTTCTTGAACTGACTAATTCTAAAACTTCTTAAATAAATTGGCATGCATTGTAAAATTCCAGTAGGGTAATTTATGGTAATCGAAAATAAAACTTTTTATATATCCTCACGTTCCAAAGCTTTCTGAACATTTTGGTATACCTTAGAAAAAATTGATGTGAGCGTGTATGTATGTGTGTATGTATGTGTGTGCGGATACAATTTTCGTCGACGATGCAGAGAACACGGATTAACCTATATGACTAATTCAAAAAGCATTCGATTCCTATTGATAAGAAGGCGTACTGATTAGTTTTTGGCTAAGGTAGGTGCAGCCGTTTCGAACATACGGGACAAATAGTGCCAAAAACGGTAATTCAGTTTTTGAGATAACGGAGCGTTCGATTTAAATAGATCATGAGTACTGATAAATGAAGAACTGATTGAATTTTTGGGACGGTAGGTCTGGCGGTTTCGGAAATTCAATAAAAAAAAACTTATATGCCATTTGTCGGTCAAAATTATCATTAGCCATATGTGCATCAAATTATGAGAGATTTTAATGATAAGAACAAATTTTGTTTACACTTTTATGGGTTCCGTACCAAGATTTATACGTTGGACATCAGGCATGCCACGATGTCATGCACCATTAGTTTATTACAGTTTTGTATTGTATTTCCTTGATTTTATTTGCAATTACTTTTTTCCACAGTATTATTCATTATAATATCTACGTATTTAGTTCTTGGCAGCAAGACTGATAATGAAACGTAACATGTTTTGAAACTTCACAAATTAATACCTGCTAAAAAAAATTGCTGTACAGAAAACAAACAATTACATATATATACATATATATATATATATATATATATATATATATATATATATATATTATACATATGATGATATTACCAGAGTTATTTAATAAATCACTGTCAAGGGTTTGCTTACATGTTATGTTTTCAACATTTATATATATGTATATACCAACAAGTTCTATTTATATTCAGAAATTTTGTAAATTACATTTTGATGGATTTCATGTGTCTGTCGCAATGTTCGTTTAATAAGAGACATGTTACAACGCTGGAATGAGCAAAACGAGCAAATGAGCAACAAATGATTAAAATGGAAGAACGTGTAATTAAAACTGAAACAGCAGCAAAATTTATAACGAAAATGATTGATTTGAAGATTTATAGGATACGAATTTATGATTTAAAGATTTCATCCTGGATAATGAATTAATAAATTGATATTGAATCCTTCGTCATTTATGAGCCTACAGAGTACTAATACTAAAATGCTTACTTGAAGTAGAATTGATATCTGTTCTTGAAAGCATTGTAAATATTAATAAACTGTATTCTTATGGTGTTAATATACTTGTATATGTTAATAATGTACTTGATTGTCTCAATTCGGGTATGATACTAAATGAACTAGAGACCACTGTGTGTTAATAGAGACAGTCAGACTTAACAAATATTTCAAAAGATTTTAAGAAAATATGCCAAGTTCTATCATTTATTAACTCGAAACATAATAAGGTGCTTCATATATGATCGCTATATTTATACGTATGGTCTCTATATATCTAATCATTCTACATTAACAACGCTTGACATTATCATCTATCCAAAGTAATCTTATATAGATTCATACTATCATTCATACTAACGCCATCTATTCAAGCTACATATTTACCATATAAATTATATGAACAGGTTTTAAATTTATAAACAGTATCAAACACTACTTTCGTCCACAATTAGCAAACGCCAAATTGATTTCCAACCTAACAATAGATATATATATATAATATATATATATATATATATATATATATATATATATATATATATATATATATATATATATATATATTCATGGCTTTGAATAATTTCGTAAAGCGATGTTTCCAAAAAAAGTACATAGTGCTTTTTCTCAAAGCTCTATGTGCCCTACACCTCGATTTTGCGTTGATCGTCCTCCTCCACCTTGCAAAGGCCGGTGGCAGATTCTACCGAGACAAGAAATTCGAAACTTTCGGAGGGTCGGAGAACACTGATACAAGTAAATAAACATAAATATATATAACACACACATACAGATATACATATGTATATGTATATATATATACACGTATTTATTTTGATATATTTATATATATATCTATATTTATATTTCAACCCTTTGAAAAAAGGGCGATGAGGTTAAAGAGCTTTTCAGAATTACAATGTCTTGCTTAAACTTTTATGAATGAGGCGTTTAAAAATCGATACTGACTTTTAAATTAAGATAAACTCTCACAAAAAATAGCAAATACATATATAATGTATTTATGTTAAATATAAAATGTAAACTATATATATATATATATATATATATATATATATATTTAAAGTAGTACGGTTATACGGATTTTGATAATTCGTTTTAGAGCTTGTCAAAGGAAATTTTTAAGATTTAATGAACAACAAAACTATAGTAATATTATAAAAATAAATGGCAAAAATTACAAAAAACCACTTATCATTGTTTGACATTGAAAACATTTGAACTGTTATCTGCTTGAAATGGCAATTCACTTGAAATTTGAATTGTGCTGAAATTATGAATCTAGATAATATTGGAATTTAATATACAAGAAAAATGTTATGTCTACATTATTATTGCCGAAAAGCAGCTGAGATGTGCAAGAAATTAAAATAATATAAGATATAGTCAACAATATATGTTTGGCAGATGCAATTATATAATTCGTTTAGTGAATAAAGCAAAAAGTCTAAAATTGCATATATATTATTTTTTTAAGCTTATGCATGTCGCATTTTGGTTTACTCTATTAAATTATTTAATAATACAAAAAAATCTTTCCACTTTTAAAAATATAATTTAGAATTTTGTTTCATGTGTCAAAAATTCATTACTTTGGCATTACATATGGAATATTTATCAAGTTGATATTAGACTGAAGAGTGCTCACATGAACTAGATTTGACAAATTGATTTACCTAAAATTTGAACACAAACAATAATGTTTAGTAAATTATTACTAAGAAAAATGTACTTTATAAATTACAATTGGCAAAAAGCAACTAATATATCGTCCGAAATCATGAAAATTATATATAGACTAAATTATTAAAGCAATTGTAATTATGTTGTGTGGTAAAATTAGGATATTGTTCTTTTACCATCTGCGGTACTATATTATTTTTTCCTTAATTTCTAATACAGTTTATGTTAAGACCATAAATAAATCGCAAAGGCAAGACATCAAATAGTATATTAAAAAGTATAGGATAGGATACTAAAAAAATTGGAACTTTTGAATTTTAGACGTGGGTACAAGACAACGTTTGTCGGGTCATCTAGTATATATATATAAATATATATATATATATATATATATATATACATATATTCTCATATAGAAGAATGCAATAAAGACAATTAGATATATGAGACAACAGGCTCATATTAAATTCTCGCAGTGCGACTCGGAGTTGTGAAATTGAAAACTATATATAAGTGGACATTTATATATATATATATATATATATATAAAGGAACTTTAATAAAAAAATCCACTAACCTTCAATAAGTCAAGCTGATGGAGCTTTCGAGCTTTCGAGTCGAATTTCTGACATTGTATTTTTCAACAAACATCGTTGTTCTTGACGCGCTTTTTACAATAAAGCTTCAAAATGAAGCTGCGGTAAATCCTTTGATCAAAGCTAGCTGGAAATAAATATAAATAGATAAATTTATATATAGTAATACTATTTCATTGCAATTTAATATGAACTTACAATACGATGAAGGATGAAGTCGACACAAACAAATATATATAAACATTGTGCAAACTTCTTTATAGAATCAAAATAAACACGTCACTATAGATAAAAGAAGAGGATTTTTAAATGTCACTTATTAACTTAGTAATCGAAAAAAAAATCGAAAATATTTTTTTTTATATATCTTTTGGTTTCAAAGGTTTCTGAACATTTTGGCATACCTTAGAAAAAATGGATGTATGTGTGTGTATGTATATTTGTATGTATGTATATGTGTGTGTGCGGATACAAATTTTTGTCGACGATTTCGGGAACACCGATCAACCGATTTGAACGGCTGGATCTGCCTTTGCCAAAAACTAATCAGCACATCTGCCTATCAATAGGAATCGAATGTTTTTTGAACCATTCAAATCGGTTGATCCGTGCGCCCGAAAACGTAGACGAAAAAATGCGGACATACAAAACACACACACATCTATTTTTTCTGAGGTAAGCCAAAATGTTCAGAAACCTTCAAAACGTCGAGAAATGCAAAAATATTCATTTTCGATTTTCGGCCCATTACTATAACAACCCTATGCAAAGTTAATAATTATTAAATCAATTTTATTTATTTTTATTTCATTTTATTTTTATTGGCCTCGCTTACTCGAGCATTTAGCCACCTACAACATATTTTAATTTCATTACAATATTACAATTTCAATACAATCTCCATTTTCATACTATTTTTCTTATACAAATCCTATTCTTCTTCCTATTTTATATATCCTATCCTATTCTATGTACTCATCAACATAACTTCATTCTTCTTTTTTTTTTCTTCTTTTATTATCTATCATTATATGTTCTATCTTCTTACATCTTCATTACTTCCACTACTTCTTTCATTACTTCTATTCAATTTAATTTTTTTTATTCTCAAACGTTTTTATATACGATTAAACTATTTTTAATACTATTTCAAACTACTTTTAACATTATTTCAAACTATTTTTAACTTCTATTTCAAACTATTTTTTAACAGAATTTTTTTTTATATTATGCCGGGGATTCGAACTTCGAACCTTCGGCGTGTGAGTCGAAAACGCTACACATGAGCTAATTCCGCCACAAACTAAATCAATCGATTATATACTTTCGTTTTATACAAAACTTATATGTATGTTTCTTAATTGAATATATATATATATATATATATATATATATAAATAAATATTCATATATAAATAGCGTGATATCTATATTTCTTTTATTTCATTTGTATATCATTCACAACTAGATGGATGATGAAGTTATTCTGACATGGAAGAACCGTTTGCCCAAAAAGGAACCGAATTCTTTTCTAAGCCGGATTTAATAAGGTCAGGGGGGCCTCGAGACAAGCTAAACACCAACAATACTCTCACAAAAATACATTCAAAGAATTCTATATAATAGAAATATTAGTAGTGAGAGGGCTGGAAGATAAATTGGTTAAAAGATTTATTCAAGCCATATTTTGATATGTAAGTAATAAGAAAAATTGGTTTTGAATATATAGTATATTATACTGAAATTTAATTTTTTTTAAAAAAACTTTTGAAAACCTATTGCTTAGCAATATGTCAAAGTTAACTTTTTGTGTACTTCACACGAACAAATAATATAATATGAAATTGCAATATGGATTTCATAGAGTTAATTTTTATATTAAATGGTTTTGATTATGAAATTCTAGAATAACAATAATCAAAAATAAAATTTTTGACTTAATGCAAATTATATTCATGTGTCTTCATATATAAATATATAAACAAGAATATATCTTACATTATCTTATAATAATAATAATGATAAAAATATTTCTTTTTTTTTTAATTTTATTTTCAATAGCGACGATAAAAATATGAAATCTAAAATAAAAATATATACTAATTTCACTTCCCAATAGAAAACCCATTTAAATATAAGCCAGAAAATCTTCTTAAGTCCAAACATTGAACTTGCCAATAGAAAGGCACTCGAGCTATTTCACGTTAAACCATTTTCAAATGGGTCCATTGCCCATTTAGAATTAATTTTTCATCATCTTAATTTTTTCCCAAAGCCCTCGTTTTATTCGAAGAAATAAAAGAAAAAGAGATGATTTAACGCCCGGACGAGAGAAGTTTTCCGGCCTGACAGACTGACGGAACACACGCAGATCTTTTCGAAGGAAATGAACTAAACCCGAGGGCGGACGAACGCCTCCTAAATTTCTGTAGCGGTTTGAGAGCCCCCAGACAGAAAGCCCGAAAGATGTCCTTTATCAAAATCAGTAGAATCCAGAGAAGTGTTTTGCATTTACATTTAACGCAATTTAATGGTGTCGAGATAAGATGAGAGATAAGATAGAACAGTTGAAACAATCAAAAGGTAGCACGAATTTTGAATATTCGGGTACTAAGTTATTAAGAAGACATTCTTGATTGAATCGCAGCAAGAATATGTCAGAAAAGTAAGGAAAGATTACGATGCTCTGCCATAGGTAATATATAATATTATCAATCATTTTTATGCATTTTAGAAATTTATTAGATTTAAGGGAAAATCTGTTACGCCTCCGATTCGGTTCTGTTAAGTAATCAATTGATTTATTTGCTACATACTCTCGGTTCATCCATCAATATCAATATATCACTTTTAAATGATTAAGTACTTCACTCTAACAATATGTGAATGGGAAAATGGAGAAACATAAATATAAATATAGACACATACATTATATATATATATATATATATATATATATATATATATTTGTTCAAAAATATATGATTGACACTTTGACATTTCAGCTAGACATCAAAATCCTCTTATTCAATCAAACTTATTATACTAAAACGAACAAATATTATTTTATTCACTTTGGCAAATAAAAAACAGTATAAAACACTTTATATAATATTATTTAAAATATTTAAATGCATTTTATTTGAAACAATTTGACAGGTGTGATTTAATATTTATTTTTAATTAACTTAGATAAGTTGTCAGTACTGAATTTATAAAATTGCCTGATGCGACATAGATGTATAGCGCTCTCGCTCCAACACATGGTGTCGGAAAGAGACAGATGATATTATTTAAGCAGACGATTTCAATGCTATGAAGTCAACTGTTTTTAATAATTATATATGTCATAATATATGTAAAGTATTTACAAATACAATTTTGGTGTTTGTTTTTTAAGTGAATTGTTTCAATTTGGAATAATTAATAAAGTGTAATATATATATTTTGTCAGTTTTCAATAGTTTTCTATTTCATAGAAGGGTAAGTGAAAAAATAGAAGCTTTATCTAAAATTATATATATATACATATATATATATAGATATATATATATATATATGTATATATTTATATATTAATATAAATACTTTATAGGTATGTGGTGCGATTTATCGAAAGGAAAAACACGAATTACGAATTTATGAAAAACGTTTTATGATGATAAAAATGCGGGTCTTATATATATATATATATATATATATATATATAATATTATATTTGAGCCTCGCTTTCTATTATATATCAAAGGAACACTAAAATTATATTATATAAGATTAGGAGCGCCTGCAAAAAATATATGTGCCTCGATATAAAAAGATTAAATTTGATTAGTATTAAGCACGAACCCTCATATTGAAATATTTGATAAAAAACGTTGCTATATAATAAAAAAATCTAATATAAACACCATGGGCATAAAGGAGTGTCTTAGAAATTAAATTAAAGTAAAATTTGTAAATTATAAACGCAATGCCAAAGTTAAGTTTTATAACCTAAGTATATTTAAAACCCATGCTTTTTTTGGCAGTCAAGTGGATTTGACTTCACTTTCATAAATTTACAATTGCCATTTCAATAACAAAATTTCTTGTTTAAACTCTAAAACAAATAATTGCTTTTAGTAATTATCACTTAGTAATTTATTTAAAAGTTATTAAAATAATGCATATTATTTTAAAATGAAAAAACAGTTTTTGTGATATACGAAGTAAAAGTGTTAGTTTTAGTAGTGAAGTGTTAGTTCATATTAGTTATGCAAGTAAATAACTTTGTGTCAATCTGAATAGTTAACAAACCAAGCAAGCTGAACAGCTTCAATGTTCTTTGTTTATTTAATCACCAGCAATCTTTTGTTTTTTAATTTGAGTTATCTAAGCGGCCGATTTTAACCAAAAACAATTGCAGATAGCAGAAATCGCAAATTTGTAGAATCTAGAAGTATATTGAAATATATTTTCCCAATAAACAAGGATCAGAAAAATGGATAAAGATAATGCAAAATTGCTGAAAGGTCTAAATTCGGAAGATATTTTAAATTCTAAAAAGACTAGAGTTTTTGGGGACATTTATCAATGTCCTTTCAGAAAGGACCATCTTGTGAAGTTAAATTCATATGACCGGCATGTTATAACATGCATGATGCATCATATTATTGAATCCGAAATTAATGAGGAAAAGGTCAGTAAAACATTTTGTAAGTTTAAAGGTTTTTTATTATTATTTATTAGATTTGTTTGATTATTTTGTAGAACTCATCGCGTGCAAATGCAGCAGAGGCTGCTAAAAACGTGCAATTTAAAGCAACTCTAGATACACATGTGGCGTATCTGCATAAATCTGATGAAAAAAATAATTTCGATGAGGACGAAAATGTGACATATGATATGAAGGGCGCACGGAAAGATAAAGTGACCTATCTTTGTCAAAAAGGTGGAACCAAGTCCGAACGACGAGCTTTTCAAGCTAGACAACGGCAAAAGAACGAAATGTTACTGGCCAAGCAGCAACAGTATTGTCCCGATGCAGATGATAATAATGTATGAAATATTTGTCATGCTGGTTAATGTTTTCGGACTTGGTTAACAACCAACAACCCTTGGAGAAATGAGATAATTATTACTTTATTTGATTGTTTATGTTTATGTATACATTTCATGTAAACTACAATAAAAATATTAAAATTAGATTTTTTTTATTTAGAAAAATTATTTATTCAGAGTCGCACTATTTTCACGACAGCTTTGCTTACAAAATAATAATATTCTTAGAAGTGCTTATTTTAGCAAAAAAAACTAGCGGAAATTATTACGATAATTTTCATTATTTTTATTATGAACAATTTTATCATTTTTCATATATTATATATTTCGTATATTTCTCATACTCAAGAGCTTAGCAGAGTGACACTGTGAACTATTACACTGTGTTTTAACTATTATTTCTAGGAGTTTTTATTTTATAATAAATACTCTGTAATCTGGGATTAATGATTTTTCTCAACAATATTTTTAGTTCTACATAATTTTATCAAAATTTGCAGTTATACAATTCTTAATACTGCATGTAATAATGCTTCGATTCAAGAAGGTATACCATTGCTGGTATGTGAATTTTAGATACAGTAATACCCCACTTAACGCTGTATCATTTAGCGCTATTTCTCACATCACCTTCACCCTGAGGAGAAATACTTGCCCACCTGCTGTATTGTTTAACGAAAGGTTGCAACAGACAAATGTAGTTAAATTCTTGGGCTTGCACATCGATGCCAAACTAACATGGAAATACCATATTCAAAAGAAACGCCAACAGCTGGAAATCACGAGCAGAAATCTATACTGGTTGTTGGTACACATAAAATCTCAGATGAGCACATGGAACGAACTTCTTCTGTACAAAGTCATGTTGAAACCAATTTGGACGTACGGAATACAGCTCTGGGGAACGACACGCAAATCCAACATCGCCACAATACAAAGATTTCAAAACAAGATTTTGAAAGAAATTATAAACACACCTAAGTATGTCCCAAATTCGTTGATTCATACAGATTTGAACATTAACACTGTTAAGGAAGAAATTGAAAAGTTTAGTCTGAGATACAAAGATAGAATTCAGAACCACCCTAACATCATGGCCAAAAACTTAATAAAAAACCATGGCATTGAACGGCTTAGAAGAAAACGGCTCCTTTTTGATAATCTTTAGTAATCCTATAATATGTAGAATTACTCGTAGGCTTAATTAAATATTTTCACAATATGACTACATCTATAAGCTAAACATATCCAATATCAAATCGATCACCAATGGGTGACCTTTCGACGTTTTTTCCTTTATTTAATAAACCATCAAAATTACTGAATGTTGTATAAGAAGGACACATTGTAATTCACAAATGTGAATAAAAAAAATAAAAAAAATAAATAAGGTATATGGACTTAGAAATTATATTAAGGTCTCGTAAACTAAACAACAGTACTCACAACCAAAACAAACAACAATGAAAGAAAATATTTTTGTTATGGATTTTAAAACATTGCCGTTTTTCTCTTGATATCAACTTTGTAAGAATCAAGTTGATGGCTGGTTATACATTATTTGCCCCCTACTTTCAAATATTGTTGTTAAATAATTTTTAACTTCACTGGTTCCTGAGACATCGGTCGTGGACCCTTTTACTTGAGGACCTTCAAACCTCGCTCTACCCTATATATAATATATATGTATATATAAATATATATATATATATATATATATATATATATATTTATATATTTGTGTGTGTGTATTTCTAAATATAAACGAGTTCGTCTACGATATATCACAATATATCTCAATTTAGTTAATTGCCAAGATGGGATGAAGTAACCTTTGTTAGCGAACAAATTCTTTGGGTAATTCACCATGAATGTTATGTTTATAAATAACACTCTGAACTCGGAACTCCGGAAACTCCGGCAACTCGGAAGCTCGGACAACATATTTCTAAATAAACATGTGTAGTCGGCAATCGGTATTATATGAAAAATAAAATAACACAAAAAACATACGCATATTTATATATCATTTTATTTAGTTTGTTATACTAGTTGCGCTCTATATGACGTCGTCGAAAGTAAAAAAGAAGGACTGAAAGGACCTACAAGACGAATGCAAATGGTTGATGACTTACGCGAGAAGAGAAAATACAGGTAACTGAAATCGAAGCACAGGGCCAAGAGACATGTAAGCAAAAGTTTGGAAAGGAAAATGAATAAAAGTGTATACTAGTGGGGCGCATGGCATCGTGCCTTAAGGCAAATTGCTGGAACTTTTGAAATATTTTGGAAATTCTGAACTTTTTTCAAAGCAATCGTACTGCTTTAACTGCATAGAGACAAAATATGGAAGCGCGTAAGCGCCGCGCCGCCGTCTAACGGATAAGCATTGGTATGGAACCCATAGGAATGTAAACAAAATTTATACTTATTGTTGAAATGTCTATAAAATATCTGATAATTTGATGCACAATGATCATTTTTAACCGCCAGATGGCATTTTTTTTTACTTTTTTCACTAGATCTCCGAAACCGCTAGACCTGCCTTAATGAAAATTTGATCAGTTCTTCATCTTGTTAATACGAGTAAAATGTTTTTTGAATTATTCAAATCGGACGCTCCGTTCTCTTAAAAACAGAGTTACCGTTTTTGGCACTTTTTGCCCCATATCTTCGGAACGGCTAGACCTGCTTTCGCCAAAAACTAATCAGCACGTCTCCTTATCAATACGAATAAAATGTATTTTGAATTATTCAAATCGCTTCATCCGTGTTTCCGAAATCGTCGACGAAAATTTGTATCCGCACACACATACACACACGCACACACACACACACATACACACACATACATCCATTTTTCTAAGGTATGCCAAAATATTCAGAAACCTCTGAAACGTAAAGATATATAAAATTTTTCATTTTCGATTTTTTTGCGATTACAATAACTTGCCCTACGGGAAGTTAAAAATATAATTAATGGTAACAAAATAGTAATAGGAATAATAAACACGGGAGGAAAAGAAATCATTGGTTTTATGATCTTTCGTCTGATATTAATTATTATTATTATTATTATTATAGTTGCATTTTTTCGCATACGTGGCGTCATAGTCAAGTTCGATAATAACGTTTGAAGGGGTTGCCTGATTAGAACTTTTTTCTTTGTGCTCGTGACATGCTATAGACGAATTAAAAAACGATCAGGCTAATCTAAGGGATTAATGGGAAGGCTCGCTAGGGCTCCCCTAGAACAATCGAATAGATTGCTTTTGAAGATTTTATATTATATTGTGACACTTTATTCAATAATAAATATATTTATAAATTCATTCACGAATTAACTGAGAGAATATTACATGTATTATTATATATACTATTTTCATGATTATATTTGAGGAGCTGTACAAGGCAAACAGTTTATCCCATATATATATATATATATATATATATATATATATATATATATATGTTTATCAAAAATTTTCTTCGTCATTTTCTTTCGTATTTTCTTTTCGTGACAGTTGCGAAGAAAAATCTGTGCGCAACTTCAGTAATGAGATTAAGAAGAAAACACACGACTCATTATTTACTTTTCCTCTTTTCTTATTTACAAGATTATATATATATATATATATATATATATATATATATATAATAATTTATATAAGATAGTAATACTAATTTATGTACTTGCATGTTTCCATATCCGAAAAATTTATTTAATTTTTGTAAGACTTCATAGTGCAAATTTGCTTTAAAGATCAGACATTCAATGTCTTATATCTATGTTTGTTCTGAATAGTGAATACTTAGAGTAATGTTTAAGATATTACATCCTAAAATTACAATCATCTACAAAAATTTGTCACCGTAAACTGTTTTTTCTTTAAATGATTGTACCAATTCTCTTTAAAATCGCGTAAATACTTGTAAAAAACCACGCGTATCAATTACGCATTAATGTAAAAATTAACATCTTTTGTTATTTTAGTATTTAAAATAAATCCGAACTAAAGTAGCTGAAAATGTTTATAACTTGATGTGTGATACAATTTAGTATTTCCAATATTTATTTAAAATAAAGTTTTCTACAACTACTTGCATTGCAACTTAATTTTTCCAAAAAAAACATTCAAAATATAATTATGATTAAAAGTTGAGTATAAATAGTATTCCAAACAACAGCTTGAGATGTTTAAGGGGGTATTCTACTGTAGAATTTTTTTTTTCATATTTTCAAAGTTTAGTTATTCAAAAATATGACATTGAAAGGATTTTGCAAAATTATTATTATTTCCTGAGTTATAGCCGTTTTAGTGACGTGGCCTCGGTTCGGGTCCGACTTGTCTCAAAACTTTGAACGCGTTTTTCTCGGAACTACTTTTTTCGAGCTGGCGGTAAGGATATCTCGAGTTCTAATGAACCGATTTACTTCAAATTTGGAGAGGATCTTCTCTATACATCGCTTTATCGTATGGACCTTGCCCAAAACTATAACTTTTCATTTAGTATTTTTAAAAAATTTGGAATTGTTAAAAAAACACGAAAAAAACTAATTTTTTTTTCAAACTGCCGCCATTCGAACAAAATTTTTTTTTTCAGCTTATCCAAGGTTCATACGATAGCGACATCTATTATAATTAAGAATCCATCTATTTTTTATGTTTCAAATCACCAGGAGGGTTGGAATCATGTACGCCAGGACACCATCTTTTTTTGGGAACCCCCACTTTGACGGCTCATAACTTTGTGAATTTTAATTATTTTTTTTTAATAATTTTTTTCTATAATAATAAAATATCAATAAACAAATCATAAAAAAATCGATGGTAAAAATATTATTTGTTTCCTTTATACAGCGCTTCAAAAACCGGGCGAAATTCATGACTCTACAGTAGAATACCCCCTTAATACTTATAACTATTTTAATAAATGTGTAAAACACCATTTATATACAATGCAACATTCTATAACAACTAGAATTAATATTTAATTATTAATATTTCATAAACAGGAATAAATATTGATAAGTAATTTTAATTCATACAGCATTGCCAATAATTTTTATAAACAAATTCTGCAACAAAGTAAAAATAATACATCTTTAAAACTACATTATCAATCCTTTATTTAACTTTTTTATATGAAAACTTTTCACTTCAATAAATACTTCGAGACGTCGAAGGAAAAACGGTGGAACGATGGAAAATAGATAGTCTTTAGTTTTTCCTCTGTCTGAGTGAGAAACTAAATATAATATCCTTGTTAGTCGCAAAGTCTTTTTGTAGTAAATTAAGAAACTATTTGAAAAATGTCGCAAAGGAAGCAGTTAGAAACTAAAAGAAGATCTCCAAAACTTTATGTAATTGAACACAAAAAGCAGTGGTGGCCAAATAGTAAATAGATCGACACCATTTGATTTTTGATGTTCAAAGAGCTTTGCAGGAAGTACATCGTTTGTACAATGTTAATATGGTATTTTTATTTTAATATATTATACCTGAATGTATCTATAAGGACAAAAACTAAAATGAATAAATTTTTTAGAATTATAGAATTTACGAAAAATATTTTTACGAAATTATAAAAGATACTTCGAGAAACTTTAAAATGTATGATGTAGGATTTTATAAAAACTTCTTTCACCGTTTGCACTATATAATAATATTATCATACATCATTATATTTCATTATGTACATAAAATTTTCATTCAAAGTTTTTAAACCAGACATATGTAAATAAAATTAATAAAAAAAATACCTTGATATAAGCAAAATCATTGAAATAAATTATTAAAAAAATATTGTGAGAGAAACCTACATGTTAATCCTTTATAAATCTTTGATTTATATGTATACATATGCATATATTTAATCGATAAAGTAGATTAAGACGTTTCAAATCCGATTTATGTTAATTACAAATTAATTATTCATTTTTTTATAAATACACGCAACCAGAAGAATTAGTAAAAATAATCTGGTTTTGTATTATTTGTTTAAAAACGGGTTTAAATGACGTGTAAATATATATATATATATATATATATATATATATATATATATTTATATGTATATATAATAAAAATATTAAATGGTAGTCTGCCCGAAGGCAGGTCCATGGTGTATATATATATATATATATATATATATATATATATATATATTATTATTATTATTATTTATGAAGCCAACTTTAGCACTAGATTACTTATTAGTGAGAATAGTAATTAGTTTTATTATTTGCTTTTTAATAAATACTTAGAAAAATGATATATTACAAAAATGTATAACAAATGGTGCGTTCTGCAGATCTTCGTAAATATACTCACGTATCAAATGTTCACACAATAACAGTTCGTAAAATTCAAACCTGTACGAATTATTAAATTTCGCGCCAATAATTTGAATGCAATATAATAGAAGTTGCCGAGCGATATGAGATAAACAGCGCCATGGTGTTTTAGCGTCTGACGCTTTTACTAGCAAAACGTAAAAATCAGATGAGAAAGAGAGTCTGTCTACATCATTTTTTCTATGATAAGCTGTCAATCTAAAAAGTAAAAAAATTCGATGCAGCTTCGATGTCCTTTGTTTATTTAATCACCAGCAATCTTTTGTTTTTCAATCTGAGTTATCTAAGCGGCCGGCTTTAACCAAAAACAATTGCAGATAGTAGAAATCGCGAATTTGTGTATCTAGAAGTATATTGAATATATTTTCACACTAAACAAGGATCAGAAAAATGGATAAAGATAATGCAAAATTGGTGAAAGGTCTAAATTCAGAGGATATTTTAAATTCTAGCAAAACTAGAGTTTTTGGGGACATCTATCAATGTCCTTTCAGAAAGGTCCATCTTGTGGAGTTGAACTCGTATGATATTAATGAGGAAAAGGTGAGTGAAGACGATAGTATCTTAATTAATTGTAGTTTTACTTGCTTTCATTAATGACAGCACTACACTAGTAAAACATATTCAGGGTGCACGGGAAAATAAAGTGACCGTTCTTTATCAAAAAGGTGGAACCAAGTCCGAACGTCGAGCTTTTCAAGCTAGACAACGGCAAAAGAACGAAATATTACTGGCCAAGCAGCAACAGTATTATCGCGATGCAGATGATAGTAATGTATGAAGTATTTGTCATGCTGGCTAATGTATTCGGTCTTGGTTAGCAACCAACAACCCTTGGAGAAATGAGAAAATTATTACTTTATTTGATTGTTTATGTTTATGTATATATATTTCATTTATAATTACAATAAAAATATTAAAATTAGATTTTTTTTATTTAGAAAAATGATTTATTCAGAGTCGCTCTATTTGTACGACAGCTTTGCGTTTTATATAATGTTATATATAATATTCTTAGAAGTGCTTATTTTAGCAAAAAAACTAGCGGAAGATTTGAGAATCATCACGATTCTTCCAATTATTTTTATTATGAACAATTTTATCATTTTACATACATTATACTTTTCGTATATTTCTCTTACTCAAGAGCTGCACAGAGTTCTAGCAATTTGTCCTGAGGCACGATACTATGCACCAGTAATTTTCTCTTAATTTAATAAAATCAGAAATAATAAAAAAGATTATTTTGAATCGAAATATTGAGTTATGATCGATTTTTGTTTAAGTTTTAAAACATGGTAATGTAGTGACTTATTGAAGGTACTATACAGGGCGCACCGTTTGCACTACAATATTGTAATTTGGATACGTTACTCAAAATATTTGTTATAACCTTCCATGACCAAACAATATCTCCACCTAAATAAACATATTAAATCCCAATGCTCCCTTCACAAATCCATCCTTCAGCTCAAAATTATCCTCCACGACTACTACTTCCTCCTGCTCCATCAATCCTTTACCACCGCCTGCTCCTTGGGGTTTGTATCGAAATATGAAATCTCGTGTAAATTTTCAGGGCTGATTTAACAGCCTGCAGGCACTGGAGGAGCAGAAGTCACACACTTGTTGTACGACGATGATGTTTGGAGACCAAATAGAAAATTGTTTGCGAACGGGAAATGTGTTTTCAAACGTAACACTTTTCCACAAATCAGAAGCGGAGAAGGACGAGCGGAAGCGATTAGGGACAGGAATCCGGAAGTGTATTGGAAAAACGAAAGCTGGATTAAAAATACACGGCTTGATTTTAATTTTTAAGTACACAGTTTCATAAAATTCCTAAAAATTTAAGTATTGTCAGCTTCATCATCGATTTTGTTACTTGCTGATATGACATATAATATATATGTTACATCAGCCTATGTTTTTGGGAATAATGTGATTATACACGGTCCTGTAGAGCTCCTTGAATATATAAAATCTTTCGCAGTCGCTTCAGAGGTGCTTAGCAATTGATTAAATTTAACCAAAACTTATATGCATAGTGCGATAGAATTCTTTATATAACGCGCAAAAAACTATTATTTTTGGAATTTGTTGTTATAAAGAACAAATTGAATTATAAAAGCAAACAGTTTTTAATAATAAAGGTATTTATATTGGAAAAGAAGAAATTTTTCTGAGGAAATTTGCTAATTTTAGATTTTCTGTTAAAGTGGTTGCCCTTAGGATAATGCGGTCTGAATTGCAATGTTGTAGTGCAAGCAGTGCGTCCTGCAGAGCTCCTTGAATGAGAGAAATAATACGTGAAGGTTCAAATATAACATAAACGCTCAACTTTGGTGAATCTATGTATAATTAAAACCTTTGTTAGCTAAGTTATTAGTTTTAGCATTTGATTTTAAACATTATGGTTAAATTCAAATGTTCAAACGGTAGATCCTGTAAAGCTCCTCGAATTGAAGCTTGAATTGAAGCCTTAAAAATAAGCACTTTGTATAAAAAATACAGTAAAGATGTAAACTTTTATGAAGAAATTTAATGTGAATAAAATAATATATTTTTATTTTTTGTTCAAATAGGTGCACTTAGGAATAAGTTGCCTGAAACACAATATTGTAGTACAAACACTGCATCCTGCAAAGCTTCTCGTATTAAATCGTAAACATACGTATGTGTAAAAGTAAATATTTTGATGAATATTCGTTAAACTCAATATTGAATTGGAAAAGTAGTAAATTTTAGTTTTTGTTGTCAATATAAACACCATTAGTAATAATATATCCAAGTTACAAAGTCTTAGTATCAATGACCTGTTATTGATACCAACAATATATAACCAAATAAGAAATATATAGTATAGTAATTATATAGTACTATGTATAGGTCTATTATATATATTACACCACCCTTTATACATAAATATATATAATTGACTAATTCGTCCGAAAATCTTCGTATTAAGTGATATTACCCCTTAATATAGAGACCACCGGCGACGCGGACTTCGGCGCTTCCGAACAAAAGTTTAAATTGCTTTTCATTAAAACTCCTAAGTAATTTTAATGGGAGACTTTATTTCCCTTTAAGTCCCTTCCACTCTACTAGTATGATTTATGACGTCATAATTAATTATACGCAGCTCAGTGTCAAAAGTGATCCTCTCCTGAAAAGATAAGATTGATTGGAAGAGCAGCAGAAGGATGAGAACTTTTACCTGGGAGGATTAAGAAGAAAGGATTAGATTTGATGTGAGAACTCTGACGTTTCCAACGAGCTGTACACGTTGCACCATTTGGGCTAGGACTTTGTAATTTGGATATGTAATGAATAAAAGTGAATATATTAACAACAAATTTTAAAATTTTCGACTTTTTATAAAAAATTTTGAATTACAAGGTACTTTATCAAAATTTTTACTTTGATATCATACATACGCATACCAAACATTCATACAAAGAACTCTGTAAAACGCACTTAACCTTCAGTTTTGGATAAATTATTCCTAAAAGTCTCTATTTTAATGGTTAATACTAAAACTGATGACATTTCCACAAAAATTTGAGTTACACTAAATTTTGTATATATACACATACGTATATTAGATCTTCAATACAAGAAGCTTTATAGTTTGGACCTATGGCGATATTGTTTTTTAATCAACTTATATAGTCATAATAGATACAAGAGTATCTATTATAACATCAAATATTAAACAAAACTTAACATGACAATATAATAACTTTATCTCTTTTTTGCAGGTTTACTGTATTTCTTACTAATGTGCATATTACTGCTTCAACTCAAGAGCTTCGCAGGACGCACTGTTTGCACTACAACATTGTACTTCAGGTATGTTATTGTTCTTATATTATATTTTTTGATAATTATTTTATAAATATTACATATTTATAAAAAAATCTTCTGTTATAAAAAGTTTTATTACAATATACATATGGAGGTGATTTAACCTTAAGATATTTCTAAACATTCTGCATTAGAAAAATTTGATATATTCAAGAGGCACTGCAGAACAAACCATGTGCACTACTAACTTAAATTATAATATGTTGTTCGTCAAAGTGACTACTATAACGACAAGAAACAAATATAAGTGCATTTGTAACATTTTTAATTATTAGCATTTCTTGTTAAAATCGTACTTGATAAAGCGTAAAAATGTTTTCACTTAATCAAAGAGCTCTGCAGAACGCACCGTTTACACTACGCCTTACAATTACCACATGTTGTCCCTCAAAGAGTTCATTACAACAGCGATTGTTAAAAATAATAATTTTTCTAAAATTTTAACATAAGGCAGTCTTTTATTATTATTGCACTTGATATTATGCATCTCAGAGAATATAATAACTTATTCAAAGAGCTCTTCAGGACGCACAGTTTGTACTGAATACAATATCGATTTCGGAATACATAGTGTTGATCTAGGGTCTTTTATTATACCCAGTCGAGGGTATTAGGGTCGAAGGAAACTGTCATTTCAGAACATTCTGCGGTTTTGTAGACAGCATACCCCATACTAAATTATTATAGGAACCTTAGTACCTAACAAGAACTTGCGGGTCCACGAACTAGTATGGCGGCTGGGGAGAAAATGGTAATTTAGGAATTCAAATTCAATATTAATAGCACAATCCAAATTTTTCTCTTGAATAATAACTCTTTCCTACTACTAGCAGATTCTGTCGTCTCTTTTTACTGCTTCCAAATATAAAGTTCTTTTAACTTGGCGCTTTCTCGCAAACAATATGTTATCTAGATAGTACAGTTCCTTTTTTTCAGTTTGCTTATCAGAAGGTTCCCTTTTATCATCGGATTCCTCATATGGATTCGAAAGCTTTATTCTCTTCTTCTATTTTTTCGTAATTAGATTGTCTTTTAGTAGGGTTCATTTCTCGGTTGAAATCTTTTACCTTCTTCTTCATTTTCTTTGGCAACATGTCTTTTGTCATTCCATTTTGGAGTTGCCTTGTTTCTGTTTGTTATGTGATCACACTTTTCTCTAATCTTTCCTGATTTTTCAGCAGGTTTATTTATCATTTTTTATTACTTTATCAGCAAAACAGTCCTTTCAACTCCTCGCGTGAGTATAGTTCCTTTTCCTTTAATAGAAGATATTATTTCTTTTTTAAAATCGCTGGTTTGTGGAGTTTTTTTTTATAAATTACTCATTGGTTTAGTTTGTTCTTGTATTAATTTGCTCGTCAATACAATTCTTTCCGAAATTGAATTCATTCAGAATACCATATAATATCAATATATGCTAAGTTTAAACTAAAACTAGAATGACTTCGCCGGCAAGCATGGTAATTGCAATTTGATTCGTGATTATTATAATATATAATTTCTGTGTTTTTGTGTTATACATGCACTGAAAACTACTTTAGTATGAAAAGTGATATCTACCCTCGCACTATCAGTACATTATTATTCCTCGTGTCTCCATATAAGTTTAATATAACGCCGGAGGCGCATATTATAAATGATTTGCAGCACTCGTGCTGCTGCTAAAATATTTATAAACACTCCTGCTGCGTCTAAAACAATAATTAATATTAATTAATGCCTATTAAACATTAACTAATACATTAGTTCTAATTCAATTGACCCTATGCAACTATTTATAGTGCCGACACCTTCAGCTCAAAACTCAATTGCTTGCGTTTATCATTTGTGTAATTTTAATACCAATCAATTTATATAAATGACGTGTTTCTTATACTTGCTAATTTTATAATTTATAGTTAGTTAATTTTATAATAAACTAACAAACAATATTGTCCAATATAATACCATCCCACAACAACTCGATTTAATCTTAAACTCCAATAGAAAACCTAAAATACATTCATGTACAAGTCCTAGACTAATGTGAAGCAAATGTCACGTACATACGAAGCAGTAGCTTCCTGCTGTATGCTGTAGCCCCCTTGGAGCTCCCTTACAGCACTCGAGTTAAGTTAACTAATTTCCTTACCCGGGGGAACACATATGTTGCGTCTTTGTAGAATATTACTGTCATAATTCAAGGAAGAAAATTGTAGAATATGTATACATACACAGACTGAGATTTTAGAGAACATTATTTGATATTATGTAGTTTTGATGTTTTTATAATTTAGTATACACTGTAAGATATGGCATATTTAATTTATAACTTTTGAGTAAAAATAGTGGAGAACTTTTTCATAAATTTTCTTTCTTTCAAATCACGATTGTTATTTGAAACGCTTGTATTAATATTTCCAGTTGTTTTAGTTTGATAATTAAGTGTATTTAATTTAAATTCAATACTTTTTGATTCAGCGATGATTTTATTAGACATCGATTTTCTATGTACACTTTTTTGTTTTTAGATATAAAAACGTGACACAGATAATCTAAATTGGAGCTAATTTGCTTCAAATAACTTGTACACTAAAAATCATAATGTAAGAAGCTACTTTTAATCTAAAATCTAAAGGTATTCTTTAAAGGTATTAATAATTAAAATTTGTAATAACTTCCAAAATTTAAAAAAACTGTGCAATATTTCACAATTTACTGAGTATTCTGAAATATAGAATATTTAATTTATAGTTTTGTGTAGTAATTGTTTGTAAACTGAAGATCTCAAATTTGAAATATTTTAAATTAAAACTAGAGTATGTATCCCTAATATGTAGCCATTTAGAGGATGACTGCTTTTTTAAATGAGATTTATAACCACTTTTAAAATTTTAGTGAATAATTTAATTACTAACTTAGTTTTTTTAATAAGTTCAATAATAATTTTAGTATTTTACAATTACATATTTACTCTGAAGTACATATTTACAATATATTTTGATTAAAATCTTGTACTATGAAAGATTTGTTCCCTGAGGAATATCATATCAAATTTACAATTTCCTTGTACCCACAGTGTGCGCACTAAGGATCTCAAAAGCATTCCAAATATATTTTCGTACAAAAACCTTTTTTTAAAAAGTTTTACCAGTTCAAAGCAAAAAGTTGTTACCAAAACTCTGTTTATACACACACGACCTCACTAATCTGCGAAAAGTTTCAGTTTGTTTAATAAAACTTGTTTTTAAACGTTTAGACCGACGAAAAACGTGTAATGAAACTTTTACAAACAGCGCCCATGGGACCGCCGGAGGAAATTCCGGGGAAATATGTAAAATAACTTTAAATATAAATATAAATTTACGAAATAATGGCAACAGATGATTGTCGGAGTCTTGTACGATTAATTCACGTGAATATACTTGGCACCGCAATGGTGGAAATTGGCAAAACTGATATGACCTGATTTTTTGACGATTTTTTTTGCTGTCGATTGGTGCAAACTAAAATTTTTTTGCTCTTTCCGTTTTCGAGATAAATGGGTGGGGCCAAATTCGGTGCTAACTATACGTATAGTCAGCACCGACCCCCTTAAAAATGCAAAAAAATCACTGATAACAATAGTAAAAAGAAATTTTAACTTTTTTGCATTTTTAAGGGGATTGGTGCTGACTATACGTATAGTTAGCACCGAATTTGGCCCCACCCATTTATCTCGAGAACGTAAAGAGCAAAAAAATTTTAGTTTGCACCAATCGACAGCAAAAAAAATCATCAAAAAATCAGGTCATATCAGTTTTGCCAATTTCCACCATCGCGGTGCTAAGTATATTCACGTGATTAATTCAACCGTAAATATAAAAATTAGATATTATATGTAACAGATCTTTGGTAAAAACTCACAGTTTATAAAATGTCATGTTGCAGGAAATACTTTTAGGTATATGTTTAAATTACAACGCTGTAGTATGAACTTTTTGTCCTGTGGAGCTCCTTAAATAGACTACTAAATACTACTTATGTAAAGTCAAGAACGAGATTTTTAATAAAGCTTATTATGACACTAAATTTTATTTTATTTTGTAAAAAAACTATCAATTTTTTTTTTTTCAATATCTGAAAAAACACCCAGTTAAAATTTGTCATTATTATAAACTGTGCATCCTGTAGAGTTCTCTAAATTTACAACTAAATTCTGATCAAAACAAATAAGAAAATCGAGTGCGAACGTAACATTGACGCTTTTCTTGGAGCAAGTTAAATATAAAAAATACACACAGACTTATATATATATATATACTTATACTTATATATACTTATATCCTTTCGTATATTCCGTAATAATTCCAAAATAAATATTTATTATGGAATCAAGGCGTAATTTACAAGCCAATATATAACATTGAATATATAATAAGCACTCGAGTTCGAGTACTTTGTATGGAAATCGTCGAATGAATTTTATATATATATATATATATATATATATATATATATATATTATAATATTTACATATATATATACATATATACATATATATATATACACATATACATATAGATACACTTTGTGGTTTATACATTATTTATGAGAACACGTTGTAATGGATTCGGATTTTATCTTTTGTATTATTTACGTAGATATAATTTCAGTCTTTATAATATATATATATATATATATATATATATATATATATATAAATTAAAGAAAACTAACTTGATAGTAAAAGCTGTCAAAATGCTATATACTTGCTGTGCGATCAAGAGATTTACACATAAAACCTAACTTCACGTATGTGTTATCAACATTGTTTTTTGACGAGTGTGCGTTTTTTAAGTCAGGTTTTATATCTAAAACACCTGATTGCATAGAAAATTCATAGCATTTTGACAGTTTTTACTAACAAACCGTTCCCGTAGTAACGCTACCCGTATGTTGCATTTCTATTTTAACGTTAATTGGCCCCTAATTTTGTACAAATTTCCTAATCATTATTTTTTTAAGAAGATACAACACTTGTTCAATTCAGTTTTTAATTTGAAGCAATTCATGGTAACAATTTTCTGTTTCAATTAAGATTTTCAAGTACATAAATCCACAAAAACAAATAAGTAAATGTCTGTTGTAACATACAATCTCAATTTATTTCTACAATTAAATCATGTTGTGGACGTGTCTGTGTTTTATATAAACTCGATTCTAGAAGCCTCAAATTTATTAAATCGAACATAAAACTATAATTATCTTAGTTTTCCGTAAAGATTTGTCCATAAATCATGTGAATATCACGTATCAACTATTAATCGTGCACGTGGTCCATAAGTTTTCCTCGATACGATGTAAGATGCTTTTTCATACGTTTTTCTTCCGCAATTTTCCTCTTCTCTTTATCATCGTGCCACTTTTATCCTTCCTTCCTTCATCTCGGCTTTCGATCCGGATTTATGTACTATTATAAATTATTCAAAGTCGTCAGGAGGTGAAAGTTGAGGAAAAAGTAGAGAAAACTAACTTGAACGATTTGTAGTGAAGTTTTGGTTTTTTAATAAACCTAAGTGTACTTGATACTACCAGATATCAGTTGTGCATATCTCATCTGTCACACAATGATGATTTTTATTCCAATTTTTCCACTTTCATCTTCATGATTATTATATTTGACGCGCTCTGAAATGATTTATCAAAATTCAAATAGCCGTTTAGGAACAGTTTAGTGATAACGCACGTATAGAATATATATATATATATATATATATATATATATCCAAGTATATGTAGTAATATTAATTTCGCATTGTACTCCTTATAATTGCATGAAAATAATTTATAACATGTCAGTTATCTCCATATAAATTGTATAACAAGAAGCCCGAGAATTTCTATTTCATAATTAGTTCCTCCCTGTCTAATATTATACAATTTGCATATTGAATTACCCACAAGAAAACTTTTGAGAAATTATTAACGTCTTGTGCGAAAGATAAATTGTACCATCTGCTTTTAAAATAAATTAAAAAATAGTTTTTTAGATTAAAATGCGAGGTAGAAATATTTCAGGATAGAAATAGTATAACAGTATTTTTATTTTGTACGTCTATCAATTTTTTATCCATGGTTATTAATTAAATTCTTCTGCATGTTTAATTTACATTTAATTCTGAAGGTCGAGTTGAGGTAGGGTTGTTTTCAAATATTCAATAAAATTTAAACAAATTTATCTAATATTATATAATAAATATTCAAATAAATCAAAAGTATATAAGATAGGTATTTTCTTAATAATACAAAAAAAATTATTTTATTCGTATCTTCGAGTGTATTTTTTGTTTGAAACACAAAAATTATTTAACATCCCACATAGATATCGTTTTTCTTTAGGCTTTGTGTCGGAAAAGTCGTGGAAAATAAATTCTAATATATATATATAACATCTCTATATTTAGAATATCTCTCGATAACATTTGAAACGTTTCTCTTGTATTTATTTAACCCTTGGTTTATATTCCGTGATGATAAGAATAATAATCAATATTATTTTTGTCTGTCATATTTACATATTATTTATAAACAGATAAAACGTTTTTCTATGTTTATAATATATATATATATATATATATATATATATATATATATGTATATATAACTTTTTACCTTGTTTTCCCTCTGATTCGTAGTACATTAAGTGGTATCATTTGGCTCCATCTTCGTTATTTATTACCTGCCCATAGCCTATTTTCGCTTCCAGATAAATTACAGGAAGATTTATTACACCTGAGTAGACTGAGTTGATAGTAATACCTTAACATCGATTTGTCTCGAAAATGCCGATCTCTACACCAGGAACTCGTCCTGGTTCCGGTAAATCATCCGAAGGTGCTTTCTGATTGTTGAATATTTCATGAGACGTTTAATTTTGATAGGAAATCGGCTTGTCGTGCTCTCGAAGGTTGACTGATGGTTTTTGCAAAATTGGAAAATAATATTTAGTGAAGGCGCTGGTGGAAAAAATAATGAAACTGTTCTACAGAACCTTGCTTGAAAATATTCAAATTTATTATTTATAGTAATAATAGACACTTTAGTCTATGTTAAATTATATTTACAAAATTGTAATACAAACGGTGCAGAGCTCAGTAGTTGAACAATTTCAACTATATGAAAACGAATGTAATATAGTAAAGGTACAGATATTGTTCAATCATTTATAAATCGAAATGTTATCGAAGAAACCATTCATATTTTACCATACAAAATTACAATTTCCTAATACAAAGTGTGAGCTATGTGGAAATAAATCCCAATCACCATATATTTCCAGCTCCACCATTTATTACGTTGACAAATTTATTTTTGCACGTGTGGCAAATATAAATATGATTGAATTGCATTTTCCAATTATCGATATTTCATTAATTAAATTAATTAAATTGAATTAAATTGCGTACATACAGAATAATTGCAAAACACACTTCAAAGAAACAAAATGGTAACGAACCAGTTATTAAAATATATATATATATATATATGTGTGTGTGTGTATGTGTGTGTATATATATACAAATTGATATAAATTTGCATTTATCCACTTCTTGCCTTAGGACTTTTTCTACGGTCTGGTTCTTCTTTGTCAGTCCAAGTAATCAGGCAGATAATTTTGATAATCAGAAGCCTAATTTTAGAGGAAAACGAGGCAAAAATTATTAAAAAATATTTAATCTAAATAATAAATTATGATTATAAACCGATTAAAAATATTTAAAATCAAAGATATTCGATTAAATCAAATTTAGTTTGTTTTTAGAACTAATTTACTGTCCATTTGCATATAAGTTTACTTTGATACTTAACACCTAACACTACGAAAATTGCAATAAAATGCAGAAATGCAATCATAATTTGTATAAATGTACAATAGTGATTATCATTCTTTAGTTAAATTTATTTTTTTTTAATAATAGTTAAACTAAAATAGCATTTCAATAAAAATAAAAAAATAGCATTTAATTGATAATATAATAATATTACTGAATGAATATGATTCTTTAAATAAAATAGCATTTGAATAAAATGATGTTTGAAAAAACGTCAAAACATTTATTTAAAGTTCTGAATAACAAAAAAATCATTCATTCTAATTTAAAAATATCTTTTATTCTAATGTACAGATTTTTTCCACTTTTCCTTAAAAAGAAGAACATCGCTCCACCGGCCGAAGGAAACTTAATGAAGCATGATGCTCCTTTCTTTAAACGAGAATAAAATAAGATAATAAGATAAATAAGAATAGAAATGATCGAATTATATATATATATATATATATATATATATATATTTAGGGATTCCTTTGTGATTTATGATTTATGGTAATATAAGGCCATGCCTGTGGCATTTTCGCGAAAGAAAGAAAAATGATCTGAAGAATCTACACTACATTCTGTAATGATTAAATGTCACAGGAAAAATGTACTTACACATAAATAAATACATATACACAATAATAATAAATCTATATATATATATATATATATATATATATATATACTCTAATAATAGTATTTTTTTCATAAATTTATTAAAAATAAATAATATATACAAATGTCTCATATAATATACTGCAAAAACTCGGTATAATTAAAAAAAAGCGATAACGATAGTAGTATTTACAGTGAATTATTAACTTGTAATATTATTGTTCAATCAATTCATCTGAATATTAATTAATTATTTAACATCAAATTAAATAATTTATAATATTGTCAAATATAAAAAAATCTACATCAACTTCGTATATTTATAAATCCTGATTACATACAAATAGAAGCCCAAAAACGTAAACGTGAAATTCATTTGTATAATTAATAATTAGATTTCTCATAACTTACATACTGTGTATAAAATTATAAATTAATTTTGTTGTATAGTTTATTAAACTTTTATATAATTTAATTCGTATTTAATTACATTTTATTATTTACTGGCATTATAATATTCTAAAGCAAATCAGTATACTTGAAAATCATTTTTAAATAATAAATAATCAGAGTGTTCTGCTCAAACTATTTGGATAATATTATCATCATTAAGCAAAATTATTTATAATTATTATCTAGAAATTTTTCTACCAATAAAAGTATGTAAAAATTAAAACTGGTACATAAGTCAGAAGCTTTTATTATAGCGTCTATTGTAACTTTCAAACTATTTGTTAAACATACGTAAAATATTTGGCAAAATTGTACAAAATCATAAAGACTACAATATTGTTTAATATTATAATGCTCTACAGCAACTCAGTAAATTTAAAAATAAAAAATAAAGCTACGACTTTACTTGCCAGTAATTTATAAATTTATTTAGTACAAATCGTGTATGTTTTAAACGGTTCATCTAATATTAATTTATTACTCAACAAATGTGTACAAAATTTAATAATCTACAACATTCATAATCATTAACATCATATGTCCCTTATACAACCCGGTATACTCTTAAATGTCGATAAAACACGATTTCCATATCCGTCGCGTCGTACCAAGTCTTTAATATTTATTCAACATTTGTTTTCATTGCGAGCGAATATATCTCTTCCCGTATATCAAAATCAGTAAAACACACAATTTTCCCATGTACAAACCCCCACAGTCTCCCATTTCACCCCGTTCTCCCATTCTCCACCGCGAAAATGTGTTTTTTTTCACCCCGGAAAAATTCATTTTACATTTCGCGAGTGCGCGAGAGAATTTATTTCCACGTTTTTGTGACATATTTATTACTTGTGTGTTTATTTAAATTAATACAGATGTAAAAAGGAAATATTGAAATTTCAAATAAACGCCGAAAAAATGATTTGGGTCGAACCTGTACACTAAAGGTTGGAAAGGATAATTAATTATTAAGTTATGAATGAATTTAAATTTCAAATTCGATTTTGAAATAAGCCAAGTGCTTCAAAGATTATACTGTATTAGGCAATGTTATAGTCCATTCAATTTTATACAAAGTCATCAAATATATAATTTACTTTACAAATACGGTTTAAAAGTTTTAAGAAACATAATAAATAAATGCACAGATGAATGACATGCTATAAATAGTACAGCAGGCAAAATGGTCGTTAGGCGTACGTATTTATGGCGGATCTTAAAGGATGAATTTATACACATTTCGCAAATTAAACGTATTTTATGTCGGAATGAAAGGATATTCGTATATTTTTGAATATAAAACTCGTACGCAAAGATGTATTTTGTTTTATGTTTCATGTTTAATTCATGAAGAACTTTATCGATAAATTCAAATGACGATATAAACCAACACGTGTAATTCATAAATTTTCCCTTACGCCTCAGTGAATATTACACAATGCTGTAAATATTGTTATTAGCTATTTTTATCCAAATATTATTTTTATTGAAAAAGCATCCAATGGTATAAATGTATCAAATATCGTTCGATATTAAATGAATTTTGAACACAATGAGATTTTTATATAATAGTATAATGTTAGAAAGAGTTGTACCGAATTGTATCGACTTTAAGTTCATCTTATAATATTGACCTATAGTTAGTACTTCTATAGTCATTGTCGTAAAATAAAAAAAAAATCACAAAATTCAATATTTTTAAATTTACTACATTATGTTGGATTTATTCTGTCTGTTCTTGATTATATTGTAGTGTAATATTACGTATTTTGATAAAGAAATTGTTAGCTTCAGTTAAGCTAAAGACAATATTGAACTGTAGTTAATTCATATCTAATAGCTAATTATTTGGAGAAGTATTTGTATCTGATAAGAATGATTAATCAAATAAAATGTCATACGACTATGTCAATTTTTTTTACATTCATCTGATTTGATTTTATATATGTTTTATTTCGTCATAATATGATATTAGACAAATTTCAGATAATTTTATTAGCTATAACTTTGTTAATAACGGAATCCAGATTGAATAATACTTGTAGTTGTAACAAAAAGATCAGAAAATGTACTTCTCATGTACAGTTTTTAGCTTACACAGTGGTCGGACGTATCATTATATAATGATAGTTAAGATCATTATATAATAATTTAATATCAAACAAAGTATAGACAATTGAATTAGCTGTAACTTAGCTATTTCACTTATAAACAATACTTTATGGTTATTAAGAGAATCAGATAAACGTACGATAAAATAGACCATAGTATAGCGCTGTTATAAGTATCGAAAATATTTTTGAGCTGGTTAGATACAGTACGATATATTATTGTTAAATGAATTTGTAGACAGTTATATTAGATACAATCGTGCTAAACACTATATTGATTTATAAATAACTAGCAAACCCGACGAACTCCGTTTCGCCACCAGATGGTTTCGTGAGAAAGATGAAAAAAATTTTTGGTTGATTTGATTTTATTATACAACAGTAATGAATTTATTTCGATTTCAAAAATGAAGTGTTTTTTAGTTGAACTTCTCTAAGTAAATGAAAGTGAATCCGCAAATTATCCGTTTCATTGAAGTGCTCTTTGGTAAACCACATTTTTTGTTTTTTGGTCGGACGTTAACACAAACAAAGCGGATAGTTTTCCAACTCGTGAACAGGCAACGTATAACTGCCCATGTGAAAAACAATGATTTTCTAAATAATCTATTTGAAATTTATCCCGCAAACACTAAGCGATTAGCCTTGCGACTTGTTATTGCGAACGCAAGGCGAACTGGAAATTGCAATCGTTTGAAGTCAAACGGAAGACCAGTCAGAATTATTGGTATGTCACCAAATCGCCAGCAATTTTTGATTGAATGGTGAAATTCAGTGCGTGTACATCATTCTGATAATTCTCACTAATGTCATTACTCGAATTTTTAATTACGGTGCGTGAAGTTCCAGCAGCTTGCATTAAGGCACAGTGCCATGCACAACTAATTTTCTTAGCTATAAACCTTGCGGAGCCCGAGACCTTTCCAACGAATGCAAAATTGTCGAAATCGGTTTGTGCGTTCTGGAGTTATTTTGTCAGGAAGGAAAACCCGACTTATTTTTATATATATAGAAGATACTTATGTAGTTATAATAAAAATAAAGTCTCCGTAACACATTTTAGTTCTTAGCACAGACTACCATCGAACAAAATTTTTATTAAATTGGGATTATTATTAAATGTTTAGTTAGATAAAGTTGTAGATAATTTCATTAACTACAACTTTATTAAATACTATATTGAGCTTTAAGCAATATTTTTATTGTGATATAAAAAATTGCCAGGAAACGTCCACATTTCAGTCTTTTTCAATAAAACCAACTTTCAACCCATTTAAGGCTTCCTATACACATTCTATCTTGGCACACAAGTGCATACATCTATATATATACATACACATATGTACGTACTGACATGTGTATAATATCTAAAATAGCATTTCCATCGCATAATACGAGCATTTAGAAACATACCTGGTCTCTCGAAAGGGGATTATATTATAATCGCTAGAGGTATGTCTGTAGAGAATGCTTTCGCAGAGAAGAACGAAAGGGAGAGAATTTATTATTGGAAATTCGTTCTCAATTTTCCTCATTTCTTTCTCCATTCTCCCATTTCTCCCGGTTGTACCATTTCTCCACATCATCGTTGCCTCCTTGGTGGAAAATGTCACGAAGACGACATCCAATATAGATCGAATGCTGCTGACTTGACGAAAATACACACAGTTGACATTATATGCTGGAGAAATGGAGATACTACATGTGTATATATATATATATATATATATATATATATATTTATATATATATCGGCTTTAGTACCTACTTATTTGCCAACTGCACTATTTGTAGTTCAAACGAGATTTAAACTTGTAACTTGTTTGTGTTCTTGTTTGTTATTGCAGTTGTATATGAAGTTGAATGGTTCGTTTAAGGTAAATCGTACATTCCATTATTTCGTACAAAATTATATTATTTATAATATTATCTAACATTATAGTACGGGGGCTAGGGGCTATATGCGGTAGGGGTAACTAGTAACAGGCGTTTTTCAATAGGATCTTGAACGATAATTCTTGATTTCTTTGTCTCCATTGGACATGTAAGCCTTCCTGCATGATACTATTTCGCAGGCCGATGCAATAAACAGAACTGTGCAGGTCCGTCTCTTTCAACATCTAATTAAAATTACTCTACAATTAAATTTCGGTTTACGTTATTGGTTTACGTTAAGTTCGGTTTTCGACTAATTTTAAAATTTATATACCTTATTTCGTTTCAAATTTATCAATACTTGATAATGTTTGTAAAACTTTTTCTAGAAATTGATTGTGAAATAATGAACGATTGTAATTATTTTTATTTGATTCGGTAGAGCAATAGTTACAGCAACTATCCATCTTTATTTTTTAGAATTATAATCAGTTTTTTGCAACTTCTGAACAGTCTTTTGAAATAAATGGAATATTTATTGATTTCGAATCAAATTGTATACTATTGTATACTATTATATATAAATTGTATATTAATGTATACTATTAACTAATAGTATAGTATAGTTAGTCAGTATCTGGGATTATTTCAAACTTTTAAGTTGACATTTTCAAATCATTCCTGAAAGTTATCTTGTCGTCTAACCGATATGTACATTGTTTTATAATATAAATTTATATTAAAACTTTTATTCTGTTTGTCTAATTTTAATAAAAGATATGACAAAGGGTATGGGCGTGTTTCCATACAGAATTGGCCCCACCCTGGTATTTAAATAATTTTGATGCCATTTTATAGAAATTTTCGAGAAAATCCGATATACCAAATTTCAAATCCGTAGCTCATTATTTGGCCGAGATATCATTGAAAATGTGTGAAAGTGGCCCCTTTTTTCAAAGTCGTTTTTTGTCGCAACGGTGAAAGATATCAAAAAACAAATAACGGAATTATATTTATATCGACGTCTACTATATTTTTAATAACAAATATTGTTAGATAATTATTTTTTAGTGCAGGAAAAAGTGAAAATATTTTTTTGTTTTGAATTTTTGGGTAGTGCGGTTGTTTGGACTAATTTTTAATTAGGATCATTAGAAAGGATATTCAATTTTCGTTTAGTGTCCAAAATTTTGTTTTATTTCATGTGGTAGAACATATTCAAAAGTAGAAAAAACCAGAGCAAGAACACGCTCGCGCTCATATAACACCCGTTCAAGTCGTCTCTGATTTGCAATGACTAGCAACAGCATTGCTCGCCGCGCGTCTTAATAAATTCTGCATATAAGTATGGAACATTTCTTTGTAAAACATTTTAATTAAAACACAAGATATATACATTATTTTGAATAATTATATCTTTATATGCATGTATATAATAATAATTATATTTATATATAAAATATATATTATTTATATATTGCACAAGTATACTATATGATTGATATTTTATTCAATTATCACTAAATAAATAAAAAATAGGTTGATAAAATATATACATAATAATAGTATGTCGGTATATGATTTCTATTCACGCTACAGCAATATATAGAATGGCAAGTATACCAAGTCAGTCATAAATATATTAAATAATATCTTGAAGTTTTTTTAAAAATTAAATATTATATAAAAATATATTGAATAAAATATCTCTACCCATAAATACTCATATTAACTGTTGAACTACTATACAATTGTGTATCTTCATGGAAAAGGATATTTGAAATTTCACGGCATTATTAATTATATTATGGTAATAACTAAATTATACACTATTCAAATTAAATTGCCACTAAAATATAAGAAAACTACAAAATCGACAAATCTACAAACATGTAGTGTTCTCCAAACAACACACAAAAATTTAAAAAAAAATTATTCATTTAATAATTTAAATAAAACTCCAAAATTATCTCAATTAAAACTCCAAATTATATCAATTTTATGCTGTCTGCATTTGGTTATGTTTTGTGTGTTTTTTGGCTAACTTGGTATACTAGCCATTCTATATATTGCTGTAGCTTGAATAGAAATCATATACCGACATACTATTATTATGTATATATTTTATCAACCTATTTTTTATTTATTTAGTGTTAATTGTATAAAATTTCAATCATATGGTATACTTGTGCAATATATAAATGATATATATTTAATTATATATAAATATAATTATTATTATACGCATACATATAAATATATAATTATTCAAAATAAAAATGTATATATCTTGTGTTTTATTAAAAATGTTTTATAAAGAAATGTTCCATATTTATATGCAGAATTTATCAGGACGCGCGGCGAGCAGTGTTGTTGCTAGTCGTTGCAAATCATAGACGACTTAAACGGGTGTTATATGAGCGCGAGTGTGTACTTGCTCTGGTTTTTTCTATTTTTGAATGTGTTCTACCACATGAAATAAAACAAAATTTTGCACACTAAAAGAAAATTCAATAGCCTTTCCAATGATGCTAATTAAAAATTAGTCCAAACAACCGCACTACCCGAAAATTCAAAACAAAAAATTATTTTCACTTTTTCATACACTAAAAATTAATTATTTAACAATATTTGTTATTAATAATGTTGTACATACCGAGGTGAACAGATTGGCGTTATTGTTTTGTCGATATCTCTCACAGTTGCGACAAAAAACGACTTTGAAAAAAGGGGCCACTTTCACACATTTTCAATGATATCTCGGCCAAATAATGAGCTACGGATTTGAAATTTGGTATATCGGATTTTCTCGAAAATTTCTATAAAATGGCATCAAAATTATTTAAATACCAGGGTGGGGCCAATTCTGTATGGAAACACGCCCATACCCTTTGTTTCAAATTGAGCAATCCATGTTGTTAGAATTTTTTTTGAAGTTTCATTTTCCACAATGTTGTCTTATATTTTATTTCCCAATGGCAATCGTTATACTTTAAAGTCGCTCTTGAAAATGGTTAATTAATTGGAATATACTTATAACTAGTACAACTGTAATCTAGTTTATATTCATTATTCTTGTATTTTTGTAACTTTTTAACTATTTGATAAATATAAATGATTTGTTTGTAAAATTTGTTCAAAATTAAATAATCTATAATACTGCATAACAAAATATTATCACGTAGCAACACGGCATAATCTCAAATTGCATTTGAAAGTAGATGATAATATAATAATGGTGGAAGAGCAATTTTATTATACCTGCATTTTTATATCGTCTATAAAACTTCAACTACTGTATTAATATAAGTGAGGTGTTGTACTATCTCATTCAAAATTAATCAGTCTACAAACTTAACACTTAAGTTCCTAAATGATATCGGAATATTTTAATGTCTTGAACATAGAAAATGTATCCAAGAACTAAGTAATTGCAAGTATTTTTTATGTTCCTCATAATTCTCATATTACTTTATTAATATGAATGAGGTTTCAGAAAAACTCATTACAAATTGATTAATTTGTATTGTTCTCTAATATTATAAGGTTCTATATCATTTTGGTATACGTTAAAATCACAAAAATATACAATTAGCTATGAGAGTCGCCGTATATAATGTTCTTTATTATGTCATAACCTTTAACTTCTTTTTGTAATAGGAGTAAAATATTAATATGGCTGATTATTATACAACCTTACAGCGGCAATTTGGTTTTTTTAACCCTCCTTCGGTCGGATATTTTTTCACCTTCGAACGGTCGGAAAGGTCTGGCTGGACCACCATTCATTTTACATGCATTTATATGGGATAAATGAGTTTTTGGTGTCTTATGTATTAACGATTATATAAAAAAATCAAGAAATATAAAAAAAACGTTGCTTTTTTTGTTAATTTTTCTGTTTTAAATCAATGAAAAACAGTATTTATTCTTTTTGGCGCCTGAATGAATGTGTGCATTACTCATCCGATTTTCAGTGTTTGCGATTACCAATAAGTTTGGTAGGTTTTCAAGAAACTCTCGTCATGAAAATACTAACATTCATGTTAGAACACATAGCAAAGAATATAAACAACGCAGTTTGAATAGAAAATACCACGAAAAAGCGTATATTTCATACAAAATGTATGAGTGGTCTAGACAGACCTTTCCGACCGTTCGAAGTATAAAAAAAATTAAATCCTTATAATTATCCTTCTGTACATTTTTTCGTCCTGATTTTTTCATTGATCGACAGCTAATGAAATTTTAGGAAAAGTCAAGAAATTTCAAGTCGATAGGATTACTAGAAGTATTTTTTTTTCTAATTGAAGTCGAAAAAAGTCTGGCCAGACCACGCCGACCGACGGAGGGTTAACGATTATTAGTAGTAAATATTCATAGTTTTGTTTTTTTCTTTTTCTTACCGTCTTTTGCATGTGTTGAGCTTTGCTTATAATAAAAATATTACATATTATATTATATTAAAAAAATCAAGAAATATAAAAAAAATCGTTGCTTTTTGTAAATTTTTCTGTTTCATATCAATGAAAACAATATTTATTCTTTTTATTGCTTATAATAAAAATATTACATATTACATTATATAAAAAAATCAAGAAATATAAAAAAATCGTTGCTTTTTTGTAAATTTTTCTGTTTTATATCAATGAAGAACAATATTTATTCTTTTTCGGCGCCTTTGAAATGAATGTGAATTCAAATGAAAACGAAATGAGGTGCGTCGCCTTTGAAATGAGCTATAAAACTCAAAGTGAAAATATAATTTCACTACAGGTTTGCTAAAAAAAAATTTCGAACGCAGAAAATTGTTTGATAATAACGGCAGAAAAAATGTTGATAATGTGTGCATTACTCATCCGATTTTCAGTGTTTGTGATTACCAATAAGTTTGGTAGGTTTTCAAGGAACTCTCGTCATGAAAATACTAACATTCATGTTACAACACATAGCAAAGAATATATACAACGCAGTTTGAATAGAAAATATCATGAAAAAAGACAAAATACTGGTTTACATATATCAAAAAGCGTATATTTCATACAAAATGTATTGGTGGTCTAGACAGACCATTCCGATCGTTCGAAGTATAAAAAATAATTATAATTATCCTTCTGTACATTTTTTCGTCTTAATTTTTTCATTGATCGACAGCTAGTGAAATTTTAGGAAAAGTCAAGAAATTTCAAGTCGGTAGGATTACTAGAAGTAATTTTTTTTTAATTGAACTCGAAAAAAGTCTGGCCAGACCACGCCGACCGACGGAGGGTTAAAGTAGTATTTTATAACAAAGCACGGATTCAAATGAGCGCAAGAGGTTTTTGTTTACCAATTCATGGATAAATCGAATGGAAGTTTAAAAATTTGTTTAAAAATAAATAATCTACACCTTAACTTAATTTAACTACATATAGATGAATAGATAGATTTAGATATCGCAATCTAAATCCTCGACTTTAGGAATATTTGCGACAGAGCACTTCGGATCTGTTTAATTATTCAGACAAATCTGCACTTCGACGCTTCGACACTTGACGGAGAAAATCAATTTCACAGACAGACATATATATATATATATATATATATATATATATATATATATTTACAGAAACGCCCTGCAGCAACTCCTTGTACTTTCCAAATTAAAAATAGAAATTTAATAGATGTAGTGTAATTTATACCGTAAATTGATTTGCAGCACTTTTAAGCATTCCTTACATAACTTTAAATTAAGGAATCTCTATAATAGTTACTACAATTATTTATGTAATTATTTATTCAATGTTTTATAACTTTGAAATGTTATTTCTGATATAAATAAAATAGTCGATAAATTTCTGCTAAAATAATCATGCAACAGTATTTTATAATATAATATTATTATAGCAGTAGAAAATAAAAATTCTTTTCCGGAGTTAATAAGAGCAACCTCCCCGAAGGTGTAAAAGATACGATATCTACCTTTTCGTCCAGGTTTCTGGTAATTATCCTCAAAGGACAACATTTTTGCATTTTCCCAATTTTCCGGTTCCCCATTACAGGCTTAATTGCCCAAATTACATTGCGGGTTTAACCCTGTTAACGACAGACCAAAATTTTAATATTTGACATCGATTTTGAAAGACACCGAGTTGATCTTGACTTCAAATGCAATTTTCAAGTATATCGAGATGCTGTATAATTATATAATGTTAGACAATATTGCAGATTATTTAATTTTATATAAGTTTAGAATATTTTACTCATATTAGACAGAATGTTTAAATGTTATGAGACAAGTAATACAAAAATGCACATTTTCAGTACCTACTATGGCTAATATGACGGTTCTCACATTTGAAAATGACAGTAATTATAATGAAAATGAGTTTGAATGACTTGAAAATTCATTTCCCTACAAACAGTACTGCTGGTCAAATTATTCGAAATCATGCATGCATATCAATTCTAACCTCTTGGCAAGTTTCCATCTATTTTTTCGAGTACATATATTTATTTTCGCATCAGAAACATATCATTTTCTCTCGTCTCCAGGGTAATTGATTTCCCATAAGGGTCTATGAGAAAAAATCAGTGAGCGAGGAATTTTCCTGCTGCAGGAAGATGGATGTACATTAGAGTGGAAGAGTCTGTTTTTTATCATTATTAAAATACCATTTGTGAAACTATAGTAGTATTGTATATAATACAGTTGGTGTAGAATTAGTAATGGGATTTGTGGTTAGTCGGTAATTTATTTAATACAGTAATAACTAAGTGCTCAGATTAATTTTTCATTTCTAACTTGTAAGAGCACTTTAGAAGTATGCTGCCCTAGAGACTATTCTTGTTAGTAAAAATTATAGATTATTTCATTATTAACAAATTCAAATATTATTATATTGTTTAAGATCTGCGAACGATTAGAACACTAAATGTACTTTTAACACTATTAGGATAAATAAATGCAAAACGACACAATTGTACTTCATATACAGTATTACATCTAAAAACACTCAAATCAAATTTCTATTTTCATTTTACAGAATTTTGGATACTGAGTTTCTGTAGAACAAAATAATGTTAGACAATGTTGTAACTCATTACTATTACATATTTTTGTTAAATATGCTATTTATTTTGCACAAATCATTTGAAAGTCAAAAGATGTGGAATAAATAAGTGCACCAATCGATTACACTAACACTATATACAGTACTGTGGGCATATTGTACCGATCTTTATTATTTTATTTCGTTGGCTGAAAAATCTCGAGTCTGCATTTTCGTTCTGCATAAATTTTTCGCTTCGTAAGGAAATTCGCATCGCATTGTTCTCGTTTGTTTGACTTTTGCATCGAAATAGAAATGGAAATTCGCGAAAAGCTACTTCCACTTCCATTTCCAATTTCAAATCCACTTCTGAATGCACTTCCAGTTGCATATAATTTAAACTGAAAAATTAATATCGATTTATAATATGTAAAAGTATTTTTTTTTTTTCAAAATAAATTTATTATCAAAGTTTCATTAAAATATTTTTAAAGGCAATCAATTTGCGCATTTATTTACTATATCGATTCTAATTTTTAAAACCCTTGCATAAATATAATATAATATAATATTCTGCAATCTTACAATAAATTAAATTATCTATAATATTGTCTATTCGAGTCCCCACCCGAGTTCAATTTTCTCCAAGACTGGTGTCCTAGATCGCATCAGTCGACAGTCATATAAACTTCATCACAATCTTGTACCCGATCACCAACTTCCTTATTTTTACCCCTACGGTGAATACTTGGCAACAACTTGCCAAATTTATGGCACAGAACTATGAAGCCTAATGTCAAGACAAAGAAGAGCAGAATCGACGCTAAAGATACTCCAACCATCAAAGATGTTTTATAATGTGGATGGTCGTAAGTTGAAGATCTATTTCTGGTGCCGGTTCTAGGTTTTATGGTCGAGTCTTGGCATTGTGCAAGTAGAATGGTGGGAAAAGGAAGAAGTGTCACACCATTTTCAAAAGCGTAGCTGGTTAGATCTCTGGAGTCTGCACAAGAGTATTTGTTAAAACCTAAAGACAACTTTCTCAAACTCGGCATATGCTTCATAGTGTCAATAAATTCCAAATCTGATAGCTGATTGTGGTCAACGTGTAACTCTTCAATATTCCACCACGATTCTGTTGCATTGAACGTGTTCAAGGAATTATTGGACAAACTCAATATCCTCAAACCATAATTTAGTGAAATTCCGATAATAGTTAATTTGTTTCCACTGACATCGAGCTCCTGTAGGTTGTGTAAATTGGTGAAAACATCGTCTGGCAAGACTTCTAATTGATTGTGGCTCAAATCTAAGAATCTTAGTAATGTCAAACAATAAAATCCTGATCGATGCAAAGTGTTTAGATGATTCTGACTAAGGCGTAAGGTATGCAGATTGATCATACCACAAAAATAATATGACAAATCCTGTATAAAATTACAAGATAAGTCTAGAACTTCCAAAGAGTATAGACCTTCAAAACCACCCTCTATATTCACAATTTTATTTCCGCCCAAATACAGTTGCCTCAAATTGGACAAGCCTACAAAAACGAGAAACAAACTATTGACATCATTTTTCTCCAAGTTCAGTTCTTCCAAATTCTCCATTTCAGCAAATACATTCGGCTCCAAATTGTGCAACTTATTTTTACGAATGTCCAACTTCGTCAGATTACCGAGTCCGCTAAAAGATTTCTGTTCAATTTGTGCCAAACCAACGTTGGCCATATTCAAAGTGTCCAAAGAGTACCAGTTCATGAAGGCATGCGATGGAATCGAATTTATTGTTCCATAATAGGTGATATTGCCTAAAATCAAAGCCGTGTATTTGGTTTGAAAAGTCATTGTTGTGACATCATGTGGCATATCAGTATAAAAGTCTCAAGATGTATAGTTGTTTTGATTTATTTTCCATTTTAGAATTGAGAATTGTGAAATATGCTCAATTATTGAAAAGAAACTGGCCAACAGGCAAGTGTCAAACACATTTTATCATGTGATATAAAATAATGGCATTTCAAAAGTTAATTACGAATTTAATATTGATTTCAAATATTACAACGTCATTAAATAAGCTAAAGATTTATTTTAATAACTTACCGATATTGTTATAAAACGGCATTTGACGATCCAAATGCAAAAAGTCGATAGACTTCACACCATTACACATTACATTAAATTTTATGCTATTGGAGTGCGTGTAAGATGTCTTTATACATTTATTTATATCGAAACTTAAACATTGTTGTATACAAAAAATGTATATAAAATGCAGATAATATATTATATACCTAAAATCGTGTAAAGTATTAAATTAAATTTGATATAGATCTTAATATAATTTAACTCACATTTTTGTGTGTTTTACTATTCACTTTCCGCGTGTAAATGCAAATGATTTATTTATTGAAATCCGAACTAATAAAAGATAAAAATAAGTTGCATCGAAGACAGCTTTGTTGTTATTTTATCATTGTTTGCAAATGTTTGCATTTTTTCATCACCGGCGCCATAATTTATCAGAATTTTTATGCAAGAATTAAATGAACTCAGTATAGTTCAGACACATCGATTTTAAAGAATGGATTACTGATAAGTATATTGAAATCCGAATTAAAAATGGAGCTAGGCAAAAATACTCTTTATGGATCACAGACATGAAAAAGTACTACTAAACAAAAACTGAAAGTACTAAATTTATTAATATACTTTAATAATTAATGTTTGTATCACTTTCAAGAAGACGAATTTAATATTAGTATAAAATTTTTATTTAAGATCCAACATTCTACAATTTACTACAATTCAATCTACCTAAAGGATATTGGTGCACTACCATAAACATCCTCATGATTCTTTTGAACTCTTAAAAATTTTCCTGACTTAGAAAAATACATATAGACTCCAAATACTAATACCAAAAATAGAATTAGGAAAACTATCATTCCTGCTACCAATACGGAATTTTGATATTCTTGATTTGGATCTAATTTTAAATGCAACGAATTGGCCATAACTTGTCTTCTGAATCCACAACCAAATCCAAAGATATAAGTGTCATTCAGCAGAAAAAACTGTTTTGTCGATATGATTTGCGCGAATTCTATCAAAAATTTGCAAAGTAACCTGTTATAGTCGATTGATAAGACTTTGAGTTTTGTCAAATTTTGGAATAATTCGGAATAGTCAAATGGTTCAATATTGTTGTAATCTATATTCAATTCTTCCACATTGACAATATACCATTTTGTGTAGCTATTTTATATGAAGAATTATTTAAAATTTATTTAGCACATCACACGTATTAGATTAGTAATAAATTATTAACGTAAAATAATATTTCAATAATATAATTTCAATTTTCACACAAATGATAGTTTTAACCTTGACCCTAGACAGCCCGTACTAAATGTATTAGTTTTATATATTTAATAATATTTTATTTGATTTTAACAATTTAAATAGGTTATTTAAAGTCCTTGCAATATTTTACGCGTATTAAATTGTTATTAAATTATTTATTTAGTTCTTGTCATAATCATTTCAATTTTGACACAAGATATGTTTTTGTCCTTGACTTTACTCATGTAATGCAACTGTGTTAGTTCGATCAAAAACTATGAATAGTACAACGGGCTTCACTCCGACAAAAAAATTCAAACTATATACAACAACTTTATTTACTACTACAACACAATTAAATTGTATTTTTACATATATAATAATTAATATAAATAATATTTCGGCCCAGACTTCAAATCAAATGAGATCGACTTTGTCCTCAACGTATCTGACATTGCTCGGATAATTATTATTTCTGGAATTGATGGAAAATTTGTAAAGTAAAACTCCTATACAGATTGCTAGAACGAGAGCTAGAAGAACCACCATCACCAGCAGTAAATTATGGTGCCTATCGGATAAGGAACAATTAGATTGCTCAACTTTCTGTATTTTCTCGGACTTGGATTCAGGAGCTGGTGGGGAAGAATTGGATACAACACTAAGCGGTGTTGTTGAATTATCTATTGGGTTTAACGTTGTCGGTAAAGTTGTAGTTGAGGTTGTACTTGGTGTTGTTCTAAGAGTTGTTGGCGAAGTGGTACTTGGTTTGGTGGTCGTTGGTGGTTTCATGCTGGTCGTGAAATGGCAACTGATTCCGTGTATATTCGTATCATATTTAACGAGTTGCAATGAATCCAATTTTAAGCTTAAGCCTTTTGTTGATATGAATTTTGATAGTTGCAGCAAAAAATCACAGGAGAAATTATTCGAGCCCAAAGTCAATGTTTTGAGTTTGACAGTATGTTGCAACATGTCTTCAAAGTCAAAATACTCGATCTCGTTATGATCAATATTAAATTCTTCCAGTCTTGACAGAGCATAGTAGGTGAGCCGCTCTATTTTCTTCAAAGAGTTGTAAGATATGTTCAACTTCTGCAAATTTGTAAAAGACGAGAAATAACTTAAACTGTTATCCCCGATTTTGTTCTCGCTCAAATCCAATTGAACGAGGCTCTTCAAATCGTGAAAAACGCCAACGGGAAGCACTTTTAATTCATTATTCTTTAAATTTAAAAACTTCAAAGTTGAAACATGCTCAAACGCGGTCTTGTCAATTGTCTGAATGGAATTATACTCCAGTTGCAGCCTGTCCAGGTGCGCCAAATCACTGAAAACATTTGGAGGCAAATCCTTGATCTGGTTATGAGATAGGTATAAAGATTTAATTTCCTTTAAACCTTGAAATGCTCCTTGGATATCAGTAATGTTGTTGTATTGCAAAAATAAGAACTCGAGTTTAGACAAGCCTTTAAAAACACCATCCAAAGAACTGTTAATATTGTTACGCCTCAGATCCAAGTTTAACAAACTGGGTAAATCTGAGAACGTGTTTTTTTCCAAAGTAGACAACTTGTTGCTGTCCAGATCTAAAATTTCTAAAGAATTCAATCCAGAAAATGCATTGCTTTCAATGGAATTTACACCGACGTTGAGCAAGTACAGGCGTGTCAGAAAATTGGTGCGATTGAAGGAATATGATGGTATTTTACTTATTTTACCGTGATACTTTAATGTTCCTGGAAAAAAACTTTAATTAAAACCAATTCTAGAACTTTTCAATTATAGACTAATTCATTTACCGATATAGTAGTTGCTCAACTGAGACTCCAAATGGAAAAAATCTAAGGCATCAGCGTTCTGACACTCCAAGTTGTATCTTGTTGCTCTAGATGTTGTCATGTACGTGGACTTAGTACATTTGTTTATGTCAAATCCGGATACACTCAGGGTTGTTAATATACATAAAACAATCACAATTTTTGCAGACGTCCTAAAAATAAAATAAATTGATAAAGGTTTCATCTACGAGTGTAGTGGTTCGTATGCAAATGACGTTTGACCGCAAACTTCCTTCTGCAGAAGTGATAATTGCTGATAAATTGGAAATGCTGATATTTTCAATATTATAAATAAATGCAGCAATTGAATAATTATAAATGCCGAATGCAAAAAAAATAAACTTCATGAAATAACTCTATAAAATATGTAAGATAATAATTTAGATGTGAAACAAAATGACAGTAATTGAATTTAAAATAATAATATGAAACATTTATTAACGTAAAATATTGAAGTATAAAATATAATATTAAAAACCAAATGTTTTGGGACAAATAAATCCTTTAATTAAATTATAGTAATGTATGCAATTTAATTTGAACTTCTTGCAAAATATGTTTGGAATTTAAGCAAATAGTGAGAAATACTAAAAATTAAATATAATAATTTAATATATTTAATTATAAATTGAATGTGTTTTTAAATAAATAAATATCAATTACTAAAGGAGTACTAAGAAAAATGTTTTTAGATAAACACATAACATATTAAACAATTTAATTTAATTTTTTGAAAACTTTTTATATGTATTAAAAATCGTAGCAAAAAAATTACTTATTAAAATGTTATAAATAACAAGGTAGAATAATAAATTATGTATTATTTATAAAAACAAAAAATATTATGGCAAACACTAAACAGCTATGAATAAACGATTGAAGTATGAAAAATTAAAATATTATATAATATTTTATCTATTAAAATGAATATTACACCAAAAATTATAAGAAATGTTTTACTGAGTTTTAACTAAGTTTGAAGTAAATGAATAAAAGTATAAAGATGTATTTTTATTTAAACTTTTGCAAATTATTTTTGAAAAATATGAAATGATTATTTTAAACAAATAATTAAATTAAATAACATATTCAAAAATTATAAATAACGCTATTGAATGAAGTATTATGCACTGAATCAAAAAAAATAAAAATAAATTAATTATTTATTATTAAACAATCAAAAGCATACGAACCACTATTAAAAACATATAAAATATTATAAAATACTTACATTTTATTATTTTCACTAAAATTTGCACACAAAATCACATAATTTACACAATAACCAAAATCACATCTACAAAAACTATTGTTGATTAAATCAACAAAAATTAATAACTATTTATTTATTCAGTAATTTTTGTTTATACTAATTTTGCAATTGCAAAAAAATAATTATAATGATTATTTTAATTGTGTATATAAATAATTATTATAATTTTAAACAAATTGCCGTCTGCCTTTTAAAATGGAATCGCATTTATATCTCTCGAATAAAATGTGAAATAAAACAACTATGCCTTATCTGTCGACAGCTTCCTTTTTCGAAAAAGATAAAATGGTAAATTAATTATATATATATACATATATATATATATATATATATATATATATATATATACATTATATATGTAAACTTATATTTATTTGCCTACTGGCAATTATTTAACTATAAACGCATTTTATTAGAATGAAAGTATTGTTCATAATCTCAAGATAGTTGCATATTATATATATATATATATATATATATATATATATAGTTGTATATTGATTTTTTGTCAACGTTTCAGAAGTAATAATCATCTCCATCACCAGGATTTGCTAAAAAAATATTAGCACTTTATTAACTTCCCGCAAGTTAAAGTAATGGGCCAAAAATCGAAAATGAAAATTTTTGCATAATTTCATGTTTCAGAAATTTCTGAACATTTTGGCATACCTCAGAAAAATTGGATATGTTTGTGTGTATGTGTGGAGACAATTTTTCGTCGACAATTTCGGGCGAATGCATGAACTGATTTAAAAAATTCAAAAAGCAATCGATTCCTTTTGATAGGGAGATGTGCTGATTAATTTTTGGCAAAGGCAGGTCCAGCGGCTTCAGATATAATGAGCTAAAAGTGCTAAAAATGTTAGTTTTTAAACGAACGGATCAACCGATTTGAATGATCCAAAAAATTCGATTCGTAATGATGGGTGCAAAAATGGCAGTTTTTGAGAAAACTAAGCATCCGATTTAAATGATTTAAAAAACTTTTTGTTTGTGTTGACAAAACGATTGCACGATTGCAACGAGGAAAGATTTTTTTTATTCTATTTTTTTGATTTTCAAAAAAAAATTTTTTTGAATATCGAAAAATAATTCGGATTTTAATTCTAATTCTAACTAAAGTTCTATAAACATCACTTTTATAATCTATTTAAAATATTTAATATTACTCGAATATTTCATTAAGGTACAAAAAGTTCCAGCAATTTGCCTTAAGGTACGATGCCATACAACACTAGTTTCTATTCGCCATTTGTTGTTAAATAATAAAACAATGTTTAGAACCACTAAAAAGTATAAGTATTCAATTAATATTAGATATTTAATTTTGTCGACCTTTTAGGAGCAATGTTTGTGCCTTTTTTCAAGAAAAATTGCTAATATAGATTATGGGGCCAATTCTTGGATAAAACTAGTGGGGTGGGTGGCATCGTGCCTTAAGGCAAATTGCTGGAACTTCCCGTACCGTAACGAAATGTTCGAGGATTACTGAATGTTTTCAAATAGATTATTATAAATATTGTAACATTGTCTAATATTTATAAATATTATATAAACTGAATTGCAGAGTTGAAATTATTTGTAAAGTATATTAGAACTATAGTCAGAATTAAAAATAAATATTTTTGATATACAAAAAACTAAAAAAAAAAAAAAAAAAAAAAAAAAAAAAAAAATGGAAAATTTTTTTTTCCAAAATCGATTATTTTGTTAAGACAAGCAGAAAGTTCTTTGAATCATTTAAATCGGACGCTTAGTTCTCTCAAAAACTGCCATTTTTTACATATTTAGCTCCGTATCTTCAAAATGGCTGGGCCTGGCTTTGCCAAAAACTAATAAACACTTCTCCCAATCATTACTAATTGAATGTTTTTTAGATCATTCAAATCGGATACTCCGTTCTCTCAAAAATACGATTTCTATTTTCTGCACTCTTGGCTCCGTATCTCCGAAACGGCTGGACCTGCCTTTGCCAAAAACTAATCAGCTCTTTTCCCTATCAATAGGAATCGAATGTTTTTTGAACCATTCAAATCGGTTGATCCGTGCGCCCTAAAACGTGACTGGAAATTTGTATCCACACATACATACACACACACACACACACATCCATTTTTTCTGAGGTATGCCAAAACGTTCAGAAACCTTCAAAACGTCGAGAAATGTAAAAATTTTCAATTCCGATTTTCGGCCCATTACAATAACTTACCCTACGGGAAGTTAAATATACTACAACGCTATGTTACTGTCCTTTCTTCATATAAATTGGTAGTAAAAGCTGTAAAAATGCTATGTATTAGATAATCTAACTAACATCACGAATGTGTTATCATGACACCTCAGAAAGATGCAGTTATGACAACATTCTCTTTTGCCAATTTGACGAAAAATGTTTAAAGACACGAAACTTAGTGGTTACATACAACTCCTCATAGGTTTAAAAAAATCTTTGTGGTTAAATGATTTCTTTTACCAAAATAATTTAAATAAGTATCTAATAATATACGTGTTTGTACGCGTATATAAATTCCACTTCCAATCCTTATAGTTTCATTCCAAATGCGTTCGCGAACAAATAAACGTATGCAAATTCGGTAGCAAATTCTAAAGCGCTAATTTGAATAAACACGATTGTGTCGACGGCGATGTTGGAGGTGCTTCGGAGTTGGTGGAGGTGCCCCCTTGTATAATTACCGACTGACTAACTGACTAAAGGGGGGCACAAAGCTCCCACATTCTCTAGGAGTAGATATCGATTTCGACAAGGACGAATTATTAGAGAATCGGAGACATTGCCAAATATTGATATGGAGATGTGCCAGATTATGATGGATATCATTAAGCAGGTGTCTATTTAACTCCTAAACCAGTAGGTGAAGAGTTATAATATCCTAGCAGACATAATCAAGGACTTTGAAAAGGAAATTGAGAAAATCTTCAAACGTTGTCAAGAATTTATTTAATATCATAACAAGGTCTGCGCACCAACTGGTGCAGTTTTTTAGGACATCCAACACCGTCCTGGTTTTTAAGACATCACGTTTCTTAAGAAGACATTTTCAACACATTGCTTTTAAAGCAAAACCAAAATGGTAAAAAACTTTCAGATGTTAGAATTCCCATTTGTGAAATACATATACATATATATATACATATATATATGTATATATATATATATATATATATATATATATATTAGTAAGTGTGTATATATCTGTATTTTATATCAGAAGTAATTTCTCATGTCCTTTCCTAACTTTTCGACATTATTAGATCCGTCGTTCGAATTATTTTGTAGCGTTCCTTTCGAATAAATAAGAAAAATACACCTCGTTAATCTTTTCCTTGAGTTTTCATGAAAGTTCATATCGAAAAATCCCCTTTTTCCGAAGACAAATGGTTTTCGGTGGAACGATCTCTCCACCGACGCCTGTCATTGACAATATTTAAGTTAAACTTTATAAAAATAGGGATTTATGGAGATTGATTAATGTAATTGGAATAAAAAAAAGAAGTCAAATACATGAAAAATATAGTAACATATAAATGCTTCATTAAAGTTTGAAATTTATATGTTGTGATATGTAAATTATTTTATATTATTGTTTTAACATTTGTTTAAAAGTTTAAAGTTTTTTCAGTAATACATAATACTACCATGCATTATGTATGCGTATGTTAAACATTTTTCTACATTTTGTGTAATTTTATTTAAATTTCTTTGTACATATGCTTGTTATTATAAATCTTTATAAAACTCATAAAAAAACTATTGGTTAGAACAAAATGATATTTAAAAAAAATCGCTGAACTTTGAAACGACAAATCAAGCTTTTGATTCTCAATGTATGTAAACATTTTTTAAATATTTTGCGTCATTTTATAATTTGCATATTATTATACATCACTACACAGCTGATATAAAAAAAAAACTCTATTATTTTGTTGTATCTATTAATTATTGCTTAGAACGAAATTATTTTTATATAGATTGGATCAAATTGATAAAATTTATTCCAAAATGTACGTGTTACTATCTATTGCTACAGAATATGTTCTTGTAAAAACTTTTACAAGATTTTGTTCTTACTAACTAAAAACTAATTTAAATTCTGTAAACTATTGTAATTTACGTAGGTCAAATAGAGTATTAAAGTTCTAAAAAAATCGTTGAATTTTAAAATAGCAAGTCGCTGCAATTAGCAAAGTGATAAATTTTTTAAATTTTGTTTCCAAGTTATCTATACATTATCATATATTAATTATTCGTAGTTAGAACACAATTATATAAAAAAAATATATGTTTAGGCATTGAAATTGCGAATCTGATGTGCAAGAATTAGATTTGCTAGTTGAATTTTATTATTGTATAAGGTATTATTTTGTTAAAACGATTATCAGTACATATATGTTATGCATTAACAATCGTTAAAAATCCAATAAAATTTTCATTTATCTTTCATATACCAACTAGCAACATTTAAAACAAATTTAATAGCGGAAAAAAATCATTAAAAATGAATATTAAAGACTTACCATTTGATGTATCGCAGCGCCGACGCCACAAAAGTAAAACTCTGAAAAAATAACTGACATATATTTTATCAACTTTTAAACCTTATATAAACTCATATAATAAATAGCAAATTAAATAATCAATAATTTTTAAAGCCATGAGACCTTGTAGCAACTCAGTATACTTCAAAATGGCATCAAAACCATATTCTTCTGAGCTTTTAAAAGATTTGTGATATAGAGTGTAAATAATAATCGAACAAATTAAATCTTCTAACACTTTATTCAGATTTCAATATTTTACTGTTCTATTTTTCATTTCCATTAATAATTTTTCTAATAAAAGAGCAATGTCTTGTCCGATAAATAATAGAAACGTTTAGTTTTGTTCCTCGATTTCTTCTTTTCCATTTCCTACTCCCTTTATTTCGTCTTTAATAATGAAAGAAGTTCTCGTAGCAAGAATTAAAGTTTTTATCCGACTGAAATTATATTAGTTTTTGACTATGATAACTTTTTAATTAGATTCGCGAGATGAAATAATAAAATATTTATTAAACAACCATTTTTCTAAGTATTCCGAGTTGCTACAGGATCGATAGTAATATATTTTATTTAATTTTATTTATTTTAATCTAAATTTTATTAATTTATAACTAGTCATTTGAGGTAATGTACTATATTAAAAAACAATGCACGTTTAGGGGGCGTCTATTAATATCGTGAGGTTTAAAGGGGGAGGGGGGTTGACAAAAAAAATCACAATTAATTTCGCAGAGAGAGGAGGGTCTAGTATCACGTGTATTTATTTTTTACCTGAATAAAAAAAATATTTCAACCAAATTACGATTTTTGGTTGGTGGGAGGGTCTGCAAACCTCTGTCAGCATTATTTTCTATTTTAAAGTACATATACCGATTGCAGCTGCAGAAATACAAATTAACATAGATTATCCATTTTTTCAAATTTTTAAACTTATTATACCTGCAAGCTACATAGCATTTTTACCATCCAAGACAGAAAATACGTTAAGATGAAACTATTCTTCCAAACAAAAGTGTTTATCTCGTGTCTGGCTTTAACTTTAACTTCAAATATTATCAAAATCGATGGAGATGTAGTTTAACGCGAAAACTTTTGTAGAAAACTTCCATTTTGTTTCGTTTCGTTCCGTGTTCGAATGCATCAGAAGTAAATGTGTATTTTGTGAAAGAAAACTGAAAACTTTCATACTTTTGCTAAGAAAATTGCAAGCTTGCACGACATAAAGATAGATAAATAGATAATATATATATATATATATATATATATGTTCATGGTTACTTTAAAAAACTTCTTGAAAATGAAATAATATACAATATTGTCGAACAACAAGAAATCCTTAGGGTTATACTTATGGCACTGGCTTCTTCAAAATCGCAAAAATTCACTAGAGTAAAAATTTAGTTAACAACAGTAACAGTACACTTATTTATTGTACACATCTTTAAACTATTTGCTGAATTTAAAAAAAATTGTTTGGAAAAATATATAAAATTAAATCATCTGCAATGTCGTTTAACATTATAATAATAAAAATATAAAACCCTACATCAGCTCGGTTTACTCATAAACGACAATAAATATTGATCAATGCTGGCTTTTCTTTATTTAGTTTAAAACCGTTAGAATTTGTGTTTGTTGTTTCAATTTAAATGCTTATTTTATTTATGCAAATTCAATTTATTGAGCTACACCAGCACTCGATGATGATGAAAATATTTGCATAATAATGATGACGCCTTTCACAAGTGGAAAAGTTATTTAATCGTAATTTTAATTATTTTAAGAATTAATTCTATGTGCATATTTAAAAAAATCAATTTTGAGTATACCGAGTTGTAGTAGATCACTATGGCTTTAGACAAGATTAGAAGATGACAAATCAATTTTTCCCAAATTTTCCAAATATATTATTTTTATTCCGCAACTAATTTTAAAAGTCACAAATTATTTAACGAAACAATATTCGATTTGTTGAGGTTCAACATATTTTTCCTTTTCCGACGGGGTAGGGCGAGGCATAAAGGCCCAAATTGTCTTTGAACAATTATATTGTGAAAATCAAACCAATTTTATCACAAAAAATCATGACTATGTTCTATCTGAATATGTTCAGTAAAACTCACAGATAATTCATGATTGTAGATATGTTTTTCAAAAATTGTTGTTGATGCTGTTTTTCAAAAAATTTGTCACCTGGTCCTTTTTGCCCTATAGGCTGCCTAAAATGGAACGGCCAGGGGACAAACAAGTCTAATGTCTTACTTTTAATTCTAAAAGAAATTTATGAAATAATAGGTGCATTATTCAACCAATGCAAAATATAAATTTTGAATTCAATTAATTTAAGAGTTATAATTTTTTAGGAAGAAATGTATGTACAGTTCAATGACAAAATATATACCAACTATATAAGTATTATCAACTTCCAAAACGATTCATAACCTATAAGTCTCAGAATATAAAAAAATATTTGATTTTCAACATTTTTGCCAAATACACTTCTTAAATTTCACGAATAGTTTAAAAGTTTGATGTTCTTTAACAAAAAATTGTAAGATTTTTGTTGAAGTTGATAATATTTATGATGACCTATTTTGAATTTATTTGAAGAGTATACTGAGATAGTATAGAGACATTTGATATAAAATCTTCTACATTCTTCATTTATACAGAAATTTCACAAATGCATCATGCAAATGCAACCAAATTTTCAAAAGTTAAGCAGACTTTATATATTCAGCTAACATAAACGAGTTCTTCAAATAAGCCTTCAGTGTTAACATTTTCGGTGCAAACCCTACAAGTCTGCAAATATGTAAACTATTTTTGAACTTTTTCCTCTGGCTCTCTGTCTATAATCATAACCCAGTAGGGAAATTGTAGTCTGGGCGAAAAATGAAACTACTGTAATTAGAAACTCGAGTCGATCGCGTTTCCCTGAAAGTTTCTTCTAGTCGATGCATGGTAATAATAATACGATATCGTATTTAAATCATAGTATGATCGACATCAAAAGGTACATGGAAATATAGAGGTAAAATAGTCCAGCAAAACGAGATAAAAGAGGTAGAAAACAATGAAATTTGCACCAGTGCTTTTGTTCCTAAATTCTATTGTATTTGGAAGTACTATTATAAACATATGTATAATTTGGTCAAATTGGATATAAGTTTTTCCTAATGTACATTCTGAAAATGCTAAAGCTTAGATTTTATATATATATATATATATATATATATATATATATATCGTTTGCGATTTCCTTTCCAATTTCTGTCTCTTACAACTTTGTCTCTCCATCTATCAATTTCTCGAGAGTCCTCGACGCCAAAGCCAAAGAACAACCTGCCGGTAGAAAGAAATTATTTTTTGCACTTGTTTTCATGCCAATCTATTTTACTGAACACAACTGGTCCAGTTCTATTCTCTGGAGAATAAAAGACATCACATAGGAACAAAAAGACAATATAGGAAAACGTGGGGACTCCCCGAGCAACTTGATGTACTCTAAAATTCTAGATAAAGTCTGGGAGTAAGGATAATATTATTCAAGTACATTTTTGTAATATCGTAGAACAGTTTTAAATTATACATGGATTGTATGTGGTATGTTAAGGGTACAAAATTTAATGATTTAATAAATTTGTTCAAAATTAAATAATATACAATATACTTATAAAATTAAACTGTAGAACTCAGTATAATCAAATATCAATGCTAAAGCATAATAGTTTATAGTTCGACTGCTGGTGACAATTATATAACCCATTTTTAATGTAATAGTATACTAGATGAACTCTGTATACTTCGAAATAACAATCGAAAGTAGTCTATTATTCGATCAAGTTCTAAATAAAGTTCTTCTTCTATTTAATTAGAACTCCTTTATCTATTAATCCATTTAATTTCAACAAAGCCGAATCGATACAATCAAATATCCTGCTTTATTGTTGTATTAACCAGAACCTGCTGCAACTAGGTTTCCTTATCAGGGAAAACTGGGCAAAATCAAAGTGGGAAAACTAATTAAAAGCATCGCTCATGCTTCTGTTCAGGCGCCTCCAATAAGTTGGAAATTAGTTTGAACTTTAGTTAGAAGGAAAATTGGAAAATTATACATGTGTCGATAGTGTAATTTAATAGCTAAAACTATAAGCTGTAATATAGTGCACGATTTATATTGATTTAGGTTATTGAAATTGAGAAATATTGAACTAAATGTTTTTAACTTCTCGATGGAAAAGTTTGTTTTCGCCCAATTTTGTGTTTTATCGACGTTTGAGACCAAAAAATGTCAAAGGATACGTGTGTATGAGTATGCCAAAATTTGTCCATTCGGCAACGTTTTTACAAAAACACAAAAAACGGCCGCAAGGATTTCCGAAAATTAAATGTTCATTTGAAAACCTCCATAAGTTCATTTGTTTTGCGATATGTAAAAGACTAATTTCCACCATTGTTTTACCTAAAAACTAATGTTTCATATGGCACCATCTCATAAATAGGACTCCACCGCCACCGTACGTAATAAATATGTTTTATTGCGGCCGTAAATATTTTTCCTATGACATTTATTCGAAACGTCAGGTTTCGGAGAGAGATCAATTTTTTGGCAGCAAAAAAAAAGATGCCGCCGGTTGTAATATATTCCAAAAGCAGCAATAAAACACAAAACGTGCGGCAAAAAGGTAGATTTATTAAAAGGCCGCGGCGTTGGCTAGGTTTCAGGGCGGGGTAAGAGGACAAAAATTACAGAAAATTAAATAATAATCGAAATATTGTGGGACAAAAACCTGATTTTAACATATTGAGATTGATATATATTATATATTATATAATATATTCACATATTATATGATATATTCACAAATTCTAAATTTTGTGAAATCATGTCATGTTTAATATATTTGAACAAATTTGAGTTGGAACACTTTTGACAATTATTATTCTGGATCTTTAAATATTATTGTATCATACGAAAAAGTATAAATTTCACTAAATTTTTGTCTATTCAAAATTAAAATATAAAACGATCATATAGAAAATCGCATTCAAACCATCTCTTTGCAAAATCTGTATCTACATTTGAATTATCCTGAAATATTCATACTGCAGGGGTTTTATTTATATTTATGGGATTTACTTTTATATTAAATATTAAATAAGCTTTGATCAACATCCTCAAAGTCGTTTCATCATCATCATCATCATTTTTTTTCAACAAAAAAGCATCAAAGAAAAAAGTGTGTCATAAAAAGTGCAAAGCGCGTCGAAAAGTCATCCTCTCTCTCGGGCAAAGGTTTTCCTGGATTTCCTGCTCTTCCTGCTCTTCCTGCTCTTCCTGCTTTTCCAGCATTTCCACATTTGATTTATATGTTTTTGAGATATTCATTCCACCGACATAGTTTTACATAGAATGAAATGAAAGCTTCCTCTCCCACGTGGCGGTTTTGTTAGTGGAGAATTAGAGGGATGAAATGTGCGCACTCTGGTAATTTTTTTATTAAAATTTCTTCGGGGATATATAGTTCTAAATATATAAAAACGTACATAATGCAATGTGCTTTTGAATGATATAAAAATATTTGTTGTCTTGAACACACAGTATTTAAAATGTGTCCTGACCTGAAGAAATATACTACTGGGATTTATCGTCACAACATGGTATAAGCAATTTGAAGCTGAACTTTTTGATGCCTAAAGCAACAATTTTGCATTAATAATAAGAAAATTGAAAAAAATTATAAATGAAAATATTTTAGGTAAAATAAAAATTTATCAAAATTATTCCTAATTTAATAAAGTAAATGACAACATAATAGATAAAAAAACTAGAATATATATAGTTATTGCATTTTTATTTAATTTTCTCCCGTCACATTTACAAAATATGTAAAAATCTAAAAATGCTTATCAATTACCACAAAAAATATTATTATCCCAAAATTCTCAAAATTTAATCAAAACCAATAAAATTCACCTCCACATCCTCACTTATCAATGTGCAATTTTATTTCTGAGGCGTTCACGTAATTTCTACTGGAGCCCTACCTGAGTTTTAGTCGCGGTTTTATTAGTGCAGAACTGATGTAAATAAGCTCGGCTTATTTATTATCTAAAGTAAATGTACAAACACACACACAAATATATAACACTCACATATATAGATGTACCTTTCGAAATAGATTTTATGGCAAAGGGGTAATTTGTCATTTTGCCAAGTGCATTTATAATGCATTTCTTTTTTTTTTTTTCAAGAAACTAATATAACATTTAATTTTATTTTTGTAGATTGGTGATGAACTATATTTTTTGTTAAGGTATTACCAGCTAACCTAAATTCATAATTTTGAAAAAATATATTTATTATATTATGTTTAGAGTATTTTCAACATGCCCTACAGAACCCCGTAAGAATATGACTACTTTGTAATTCATATGTAATATTCCTCAAAGTGGCAAATCAATAAGGTTTCAAACAAAATTTTTAATTATATAAGATTTTATTGATCTTTACAGAAATGTACTAAATTCTAAAAGTTCTGCAAGAAGTATCAAAGGTTATATAACCTGAAAATAGATATGAAAAAACTATTTTTTTTATTTAATAAATTAAAAATGAAAATAGTTTGTAATAAATTTAAGATCAATTTATTTATTTATTTCATAAAATAAATGCAATATACATTAAATATGCATAAAAAGTAATAAACTCTAATGACGATCAAAATCAGTATATACTAAATAATTGATAAAAAGCTATTGATAAAATATACACAATTCTAAAAAGAAAGGAAAACTAGATTGAGTACAGAATGCTTTATATAAAGTATTATTAACTAGCAATTATTATTCTTAGTTACAAAATTGATTGTGGCACAAACTTGAAAATACTTCTGATCGTATTTGTTTTCACAAAGTTTCCGGCAACGTTCCAATAAATCGATCTGCTTACTACTATTCCCCAGGCATCCCATCATCATAGACAACCTCATCAGAACATCATACCAGGTTTCAGAATCCGCAGTTCCTTGTTCATCCAAAATTTCTAAAGCACGTTCTAAATATTTAACCGCCAGGGCCCAGTGTGCTCGATCTCGGCTGCAGCAATGTGCCAGATGAAGTAGTACACGAAAATCATGCTGACGCGACTTCAAAATCTTAACCAGTAGATCTTGTTCATTTTTAAACTCTTTCATTTGACCATAAACTGTTGCTAAGTTGGACATGACATGATAAACGTCCAGGTGGTGATGCTCCTGAATCTTTAAGGCACGTTTCAGTAGTTTTTTCTTGGCATCCAAATCTTCGGTGCAACTTGCCAAGTTTACCAATGCTTGAGCAACATCAGCATCCGTAGTTTTATGATGATTTTCGTATACGGTTAAAATTTCTTGGCGTAACTTGTATACTTTATCATGTTCCTCCAACACAGTACGTACTTCCACTAAATTTTGAAGAATTACGCAAATATGATAATAGTTTGTATTAGTTTTCTCCTTTTCAATAACCAAAGCTTTTTCCAGCAAATCTGCTTTACTAGTTTCATAATCGATACTGCCAATCGCTGTTGCAAGATTGTTTAGTATCTTGGCAAAATTTATGTCATCAGACTTATATACCATTTCATATATTTTCTTAGACTTCTCTAACAACTCTATCTTTTTCCATTGGTCACCCAAAGCACCGTAAGCGTTTCCTAAATTATTTAAAGTTCTTGCTAAATTTTCCGGTTTGCCAAATTGCTCATCAATTTTTAACGCAATTTCCAAATACTTCTTTTTACTCTCTTCATCACCTAAACCAGCAAAGCTATTGCTTAAATTATTTAAAACATGCGTGACAACATCAGGGTCCACCTGATCAGATCCATGGTGATCTCCATAGTCTAAATTCAAATCTTTAAAAATTACTTCCAGTCCGTATTTGTCCAAGTTGTAGTTTTCATGCAATATTTTTAAAACTTCAACTGATAAAAATTGAGCTTCTTTAATACAGCTGATTGTCAAATAGTTTTCACTCAGGATATTCATCAGTTTTATTTTTTTGATAGCACTGGTTGCAAATAGTTTAGAATGCTGATAAAAAGTTTTCAAATGCGGCATCAAATCACGGATCAACTCATCACTTTCTATAGTAGTAGAGATGTCAAGTATTGTCTCAAATATCGTGATAACATCTTTGTTTGTTTTTACATTGTTTATTCTTATGACTTCCTGAACTAAACGATGGATACTGATATAGGAGTTGTCTTTGCCTTTGGAAATCAAAGAATATCGTTTCAACAAACTGATGGCTTCGCCAACTTTATATTTGTCTTTGGTATCAAGAAATTTTGCTGTCGGTATATCATCAGCTCCCAAATACGCTATCAAATCCATGATGTACATAGATATTTCAGCTAGCTCCGTATCTTGAAGTTTCTCAATTTTTTCTATGGACAACATTATAGTAGTGTAAACAGTTTTGCCATACGTTGTATGTTTTTCTGCAGGTGAAGAAGAATCTAATATTTCTTCAGGATGAGAACGATACTTGACCAAATAATTTTGTACATTAAAAGTTGCATCAACATTACGAGCATGTTCATTTTGGGTGTTGATGTATCCGACAGCTTGTACCAACGCTAAGGGAAGCCTTTGGAGTTCTTCTGCCAAACTGCGTATATCTTCATTTGTCACGTCTTCACATTCAAGAAGATCATAGATAAATTCTTTTGCATCGGGCAATGCCATCGGTTGCAAAGTGTAGATTTCCACATTTTTGCTCCAGAAGTTTACGCGAGTTGTTATCAACGTGCGAATTAAACTGTTCGAATTTCGGGGCAATTGATCACTGTTAAGTATTTCAGCATTGTCAAAGACAAATAGACATTTGATGTCGTAGAAATGTTGATATATATCATCGATAATTTTAATGTCGCTTTCAATATCAGTTTGACCTAAATTTAATTTTTTATGCAAATCTCTAAAACTCGATGTCAAATTTTCTGCTTTTATCCAGATAACAGCATTGTAATAGCTGGAAGAGTGTTCATGGCAATAGTTTATTGCCAACTCAGTCTTACCGACACCTCCTAAACCAAAAATGGCGACAATATGTTCCTCCTTAAGCAACTCATGTATTTTCACTAAATCGTTGGTCCTACCGTAGAACATGTTGGAACAGTCAGGAACTTTAAGCATTAAACAATCATTTCGAATGCTATTTTTAAAAATCAAACGTTCTATGGCTTTGTGCAATTCCGCGCCAAAATATTGGAATCGGTACTCCACGGCGTTGTCAAGGGGTTCATATGATCCTTCGTCATATATGGTGCTGAGACGAAACAAAGATTTTCCAGGGATATCTGTACTTTTTTTGGACTGGTACTCAGAAATTTGTCCTGAGTAATTTAGTTTTACTAAACAACTAACGTTGTAGACATCATCTATTGTAGTAATGTCAGAGTAGCCAACTATATGTATGTTGTGGTGTTTAGATGACTTTGATCTGCCGAATAGGACTGCTTTGACCAATAATTGACTATTGACATCTACAGATAGAACATTACCGTTTACTAAATATTCTATAAGTCTCTTTACACCATGTGCAGCCACTTTTTTCAATATTAGACCACCATTATCTTGAATTTTCACAAACACATATTCAAACAATCCAAAAATCTTACCAGCTGCTTCGACAACAATGCGTTGATTTACATTTTCCTTGAAGATTTTAGTGATAATTGTAGCTCGTCTTCTCTTATTTTTGATTATTGTCGTTTGCCAGATAATATTGCCCAAAAACACAGATCCAAATGTAACCGGTGACAAAAAAGGTATATTCAAGTTACTCACTTCATGGGAAACGACCTGCGCGACATTTCTAGCACTTCCAACAATATCACTTCCACTTTCGTGCAAGTCTTTGTATTTATTTAATTTTTGCAAAAATTTCTCTAAAAATGTCTCCACGAATATTTGAAAGTTTGAATAATCTGCAATCATGATGTCACTAGATCATAAAATAATAGTATCAGCCCCTTGTACTGTTTATAGTATATAGTAAACTTCTACTAGATTTTTTTAATTTATTGCTTATATTTGTTAAACGCTTTGTCCGATATGAATGAAATATTTTATAATCTTGTATAAACGAAAATAATCTAGAGGGGTCTAGAATAATTGGGTGTGCTTTTCAAAATCATTCACAACTAATTTTTATATTAGTTTATAGTAGTATTTATTTATTATATCTTTTGAACGCTTTGTCTTATATGCATCAAATATTCTTAAAAATTGTAAAAAATTATCATGTATCAAAAATTTTCTTGAGCAACGTAGTTTAATGAAAAGGCAACTGCTTTTGTATTAGTTCAAATAATTTTGTAAGGTTTATCTGATATGAAAAAAAAATCAAATTTATTTAAAGTTGAATAGTCTACGATATTTTTATAACATCGAACAATTTAAGGACAAGGCACTCTGGAGCATCTCAATTCTTACAAAACTAATAAAAGCACCAAAATACTACAGTGGTTTATGTAATTTATATGAATGACGGATTTTACTATATACCATTAACAGTACCTTCGTTTGAAAACTTATATAACAAAATTTTAAGTATTTTTAAAAGTTTTAAAATATAAGTTCAAATTAATTAAAAAATTTCAATATAAATTTTAGTTAATTATAATAAATAAATTTAAGTATTTTTGAATAAAAAATTTATGATAGATTAAAAACACACACTGCGTTTTAACACATTATTTCACTAAAATATTGCCGAAATCAATATAATACAATCGATTTTATTCAAATGATAACTTAGTATTATTCAGACTAGTGGTTCAACAACATACTGATTCAATAATCTCTCCTGCAAAAAAATCTGTCTTCTGGGATTTCGCAATTTTGATAAAAATTTTGCGACCGAAGTCTTTTTGGACAAGGACATGTAGTTCTTATTTGCATTCGGGGAAAGATTTAGCTTGAGTAATATTTATATTAAGAGATAAATATATATAAAATATTTATACAATATTTTATATGAATAACGTTGTTAGTCAATTGCATCATGATTTTGGCAATTGTCCTATTTGATCGCAAAATCTTATAAGATATTTTGTAAAAGGAAGTGCACTGAAATAATTCATCAAATATTTTATAAATCAGTAATGTTGTATTGTGTTTTAAAAATATTTTCAAACTAGTAGTGTATGTCATAGTGCATTAAGGCTAAATGATCGAGGAATATTGAATGTTTTCAAAAAGATTATTATAAATGCTGTAATATTATCTAATGTTTATAAGAATTATATAAACTAAATTACAAGGGTAAAATGATTTATTTAATATATATATTTAAAGTGAGCTTTAGAACTTTCGCCACAATTAAAATTAAAATCTGAATTATTTTCGATATACAAAAAAAATTTTTTTTGGATCCAAAAACATACAAAATAAAAAAAAAATCCGAAAACAATTATTACAAGCAGAATGTTTTTTGGGTCATTCAAATCGAATACCGTTCTCTCAAAAACACGGTTTCTATTTTCTGCACTTTTTACTCCGTATTTCCGTAACGGCTGGACCTGCCTTTGGCAAAAACTAATCAGCACATCTCCCTATCAATAGGAACCTATTGATTTTTGAATTTTTCAAAACTGTTTATCCATACGCCCGAAATCGTCCACACATCTATTTTTTCTGATGTTCAGAAACCTTCAAAACGTGAAGATATGCAAAAATTTTCATTTTCGATTTTCAGCCCATTACTATAACTTACCCTACGAATAGTTAAAAATCATATTTTAATAAATATCAAAATTTTGAGGCTGATATTCATAGTATTACTAAATGAAAATTTTCGATTACGTTTCACAACTGTTCTGGCGTTGTCAGTTTTTTTTTTACTTAATCTTATCTTCAAACTTGTCTTTTTCTGCCAAAACAAACCAATTTCCTCTCAATAATTTTCTAATACATCACGCTCCATCGGACATACAAATAGCCCCCCTTTTCGTGACGCTTCATTAAAACACAAGCGGCCGCTTCGAGAAAAATTCGTTCTAAAAATTTTTGTACAAAAATATATCTTGGAAATAATCGCTTAAGCCTTCAAAGAGGTGGTGGCGGTGGTGGTCCGCCGCCTCTGGCATTTTGTAGGTGTCCGGGGGTCGCGGTAGAAAGGCTGAGTGGGCCCCCTGGAAAAGTGTGGAGTGGGCCCACGAAAGCCTGCATCGATCGTTCCTAGAGCTTTGGTCGTTTAACGTTGCCGCGGCGGTCGTTCGAGGGGGCGCCGGGGGGAAAATATACTTTTTGGTCTTTTATTTAATTAGAAACATCACATTATATTAACTGATGACATTTTCCTGATTATGTCACTTAATATGCAATAACTTCGCTTATACTGCGATGATAAGATTTTACCTGAAGAATAGGTATACGAGTACACTTATCCAAAGCACTATCCAGCAGAATCCATCGGTTTTTATAAAATACATATTTTATCTAATTTTAAGGTTTTAAACTTTGTGAGAGTTCCTTTACAGTTTTTTGCCATTATAAAAGATATGAAACAGGAATTTGTGAAAACGATTTTATAAGTTTTGGATGTTGATTAAACGATATTATAAGTTTGCCGCATCTTTTTAAATCGAATACTGTATAAATCAGTAAAACCCCTTACCAGATAATATTAATACTTCTCTACATATTTTTACTTCTCTAGTTATAGTAATCGCAAAAAAATCTAAAATAAAAATGTTTATATATCTCTACGTTTCAGCGGTTTCTGAACATTTTGGCATACCTTAGAAAAAATGGATGTATGTGTGTGTATGTGTGTGCATGCGTGTGTGCATGCGTGTGTGCGTGTGTGTGTGTGAGTGTGCGGATACAAATTTTCGTCGTCAATTTCGCGAACACGAATCAACCGATTTGAATAATTCAAAAACATTTGATTCCTACTGCTAAAGAGACGTGCTGATTAATTTTTGGCGAAGGCAGGTCTAGCCGTTTCGGAGATACGGAGCAAAAAGGACCAAAAATGGTATTTCAGTTTTTAGATAACAGAGAGTCCGATTTAAATAATTCAAAAAAACATTTTACTTGACGAAATTAACAACTGGTGAAATTTCTGTAAAGGTAGGTCCAGCGTCTCCGGAGATCCAATAAAAGAAGTAAAAAATAATGCCATTTGGCGGTCAAAAATGAATATTACATACATGTACATCGTATTATCAGATATTTTATTAAAAATATAATAATAAGTACAAATTTTGTGTACATTTATATGGGTTCCGTACCAATGTTTACACGTTTGACGACTATGCGGCGCTTACGCGCTTTGATATTCCGACTCCAAATCAGCTATGCAGCGAGGTTGCTTAAAAAATGTTCAAAATTTTCAAAAAAAAATCAAAATATCAAAAAAATCCAAATCTAGTTTTTCAAAAAAGTAATTTTTTTTCAAAAATCTATATTTTCAAAGTTTTGCAAAGTATATAATTTAGTTTTCGGTACGGAAAGTTACAGCAATTGGCCTTAAAGCACGATGCCATGCACCACTAGGTTCTATGTCTATTGTTAATTATTTTTACACCAGCTCTCTGTCTAATGCTCTGCGCCAACGTAGACATTGTCTGCGCGCACAGAAGTGATAAACGCAGCAGCAGCACCTGCTTTAACATTTTACTTCCAGGAGTTTTTCTTGAAAACCTTTTAAAAGTTAAATAAGCGAAATCCTCCATTATACACAAATACATATGTATATACACTTATCTGACCAGCTGTACTATTTATAGCGCAAAAACTTTAGGTAACTTTTATACTGTCCGTCTGAAGTAAATGATAAACTTAACAAAATAACATTCTATTCAATACTCTACATTATTTTCCAGCATTGTGTAGCCTTGTGGCAACTCGGTATAATTTAAAAACCCAATTAATTTAAATAATATCAGAAGCTCATTTTTTCTTCCATTGCTTATATAATCTTACGCCATAATTATAATGATCGATTAAAGGAACTTATTTAAAATTAAAGGAATTATTTAAAATTAAATAACCTACTATGTTCTCTGATCTCCCTAGAACGACTCGATATACCCATTAACGTCAACAAAAGATGCAAAATATCGACATTGTGGTTTTAATTATATAAGTAACAAAAGAAATAAAACCGCGTAATGAATTCTATGCGAATATCTGAATTAGAGAACAAACCGCATGATGCAATTTTATGTGACACGACGAGTGCATGTTGCAATTATAAAATGCATTATTATATTTGTCCAGAACAAAACATCATTATTTCATTATGCGTACGAGGACTTATACTGGCAAAATGAACATATGGTAATTAAATATTTAAATTTGTTTATTAAATTTGTTTATTTATTATAACAACAATGGGAGGTTGATTTTTGTATCGATGTTCGTGGTTGGAACTCAATGTTTGGCAGCGTGCAAGAAGTGTTTAAATATTTTAAAATAGACAAATCAATTTGTACCTTTTGTCACAACAATTTATTATGTATTTCTATAAATAATGAGCTTATTGATATAACAAAATATATATTTATACAATACAGTCAAGTAATGGTAAAAAATGGATTAGGCATTCACAATAACGATTCTAGCATCTTAACGGGTGTTCTTTTATCTATGGGTTTATTATTAACAAAATATATATTAAATTAATAATTTCTTATTAAGCCCATTATTGTAGGAAATAATTGTTTATATCTATTCAAAAAATTAATTAATGATTTAACTTAATTTATTTCAAAAATATAAAAATGATGCGTTCAGGATGCTTGGTAAAAATGATTAACATTCGCGGTTCGTACTGACTGTCAAAAACACAAATGAACGAGAGTGAAGTAAAGTTCATGAAAGGCATTTAAGATTAAATAAAAAACTAGTGGTGCGTGGCATCGTGCCTCATTGCAAATTGCTGGAACTTCCCGTACCAAAATTCAACTTTTTTAAATTTTCGATTAATTATTTGAGACATTTTCGAAAAAAATGACTTTCTTAGGGAAAAAAAGACTTTTTGAAAAAAATATATTTTCTTTATTTTGAAATATTTTGGAACTTTTAAACATTTTTTCAAAGCAATCGTACTATTTTAGCTGCATAGAGACGAAATATAAAAGCGCGTAAGAGCCGCGTCGCCGTCTAATGGACAAACGATGTTACGGAACCCATAGAAATATAAACAAAACTTATACCTATAATTAAAATCTCCATAAAATATCTTAAAATTTGATGTGCCTATGTCTAATGATCATTTTTGACCGCCAAATGGCATTTTTTTACTTTTTTTTACTAAATCTCCGAAACCGCTGGATTTGCATTCCCAAAAATGTAATCAGTTGTCATTGTTTTTCAATTATTAAAATCGGACGCTCAGTTCTCTTAAAAACTTAGTTACCGTCGGCACTTTTTGCCCCGTATCTTCGAAACGGCTAGACCTGCCTTTGCCAAAAACAAATCACCAAGTCTCCTTATTAATAGGAATCGAATGTTTTTTGAATAATTGAAATCGTTTGAACCGTGTTCCCGAAATCGTTGACGAAAATTTGTTTCCGCACACACACACACATATACCATCCATTTTTTCTAAGGTATGCCAAAATGATCAGAAACCTATGAAACGTAAAGATATATACAAATTCTCATTTTCCATTTTTTGCGATTACTATAACTTACCCTAGGGGAAGTTAAAAATGTTTTTATATTTGTTTTGTGTTTTGTCTAAACTGAAATTTGGTGAGCATAACCGTGTTACATATCGGCTTACGGTTAATGGACGCCATCTGCAAATTTAATATCTCAATATAATTTTGATTGTGGAAGGGCATTTCAGGTGATAAAACATATATAATATATATATATATATACAGGGCCGGTCCTGGGGTCCTTAGCGCCCGCATGCAACTTTTTTTTTGGCGCCCCCCCCCCCTATTAATTTTCACCGTTTTAACAGTTTATCATTAAAATTATATAAATATTTACATATTTTTTAAAAATTAATTTTTAATTTTTCTGGATTTAGTACACAAAAAATTCGATATCATCTAGTAAGATATAAAGTATATTGATTTTAAATTCATTTATTATTATCGATATCAATAAATAAAACAATCCCTGTCATAATTTTACATTTTAGTAATATTCAATATGTAGTAAATTGGTTAAGGATGTTAGATTAAAGTTATAGAATTTAAGAAATACATTTCAGAAATAGTATTTATTATTTTGATATAAAGATCTTGATATCAAAATAATAAATCTATTTCTGAAATGCATTTCTTAAATTCTATAACTTTAATTTAACAAAAATATTAAGTGAAATGAATAAATTAATTTTTAATTATTCTGGATTAAGTGCACAAAAAATTAGATATAATCTAAAAGCGTATAAAATATATTGATTTTAAATTTATTTAGAAAATCGAGGCGATTCGGGGGTTAATTATAATCAAGTATTTTGAAATATTCAATTATTTTTAACGTATGTGCAATATTAATATTTAAAAAAACTAGCATTTAATTTTCAAACATAACACTCGTATTTCATGTTGGATTTTTTAAATTTTAATTTAATTTAATTTTTCATCATTTGCAATATCCAAAATTGCGTCGTAAACTTCTCCTTATTGATATCGTAAGATCCGTCATATTCAGAGTATCAGCTTGTTGTTTTAAAGTTAAATTCTTAACGTATTTTAGAAGTATTGTTCAAAAATCAGTAAGAAATTACACATTTCTTGAATAATATTGAACAAAAAACTTATTATATTTGATATGTATTATTTCTGTATAGTTAATAATTATTAAATTTAGAGTATGGACACCACTAGGTATGAAACAAGCCTTAAGATTTTCGTTCCAAATTAAATTTTGCTTCCATTTTTCATATTTGTTCCACGCATGTCTTCAACATTCAAAGTTCAACAGATGCAAAACATTTGCAACAAAAGCAAAAGTTACAATTCAATTTTTCGGAATAAACAAGTCATTTTCTAAGCACTGACTCCCCATTTTTAATAATTTGTTTATATTTTTTAACAAGGACCAATTCAACTAAATCAGCTCGCAATTTTTCGTCAATAATGCCCAACAATTAATTTAATCTTTCGCAGGTTTGCGCTTATGGGATTGAACACTAGATCATTTCTTTTTCGATTCCACGGTAACTCCAAACAAAGAAAAAATTGAATAAGTAGATTGAGCAACAGAGCTTTTATTTACTAAGTTGCAGAATTATTAATCGGTTCATTGATTCTACTGATATCACATTGCAAAATAAATATGCTTTTTGTGTCTCCGTATCCCTAGTTAAGTTGAATTATTTATTATAATTTATTAAGTATTCTAGATTTTAAATAAATAATTTTACATTTTATATAAAAAAAATATAAATATTATATTATAAATTTAATTTCCAAAACTCATTTTGGCGCCCCCTAAGGCTTGCGCCCGCATTTTTTGCATGCATCGCATGCAAGGCAGGACCGGCCCTGTATATATATATATATATATATATATATATATACATATATACAGTATATAGTAGATTGAACTCTGGTTTCTCCGTACCATAATTCATATCTTATCCGTGTACCGAACGCGTACTTTGTGCGACGATAAAAGCCTCCGATGTGTTTCGCAAGGGCCCCCAAACCCTGCCCTCCTCCTCCTCCTCTTGGAGACCCATTTTCATAGCAAAACCGACCCATTTCCATCTATAGTTCGATCCGTCGCAAGAAACTGTGAAAAACACGAAGGGAACAAGGGATTTTGTACGGTTGATTGTTCAATTAAAATCGAATTGTAATTTGTACTCAGAAGAGCCCCCTTTCTGGCCATTCTCTAATTAGGTGTCAATTAGGGTATTGGTAATGATTATATTTGAACACTCGATGTGAAACAATATTCGTAGATGTAAAGATATTCATTTGAACTTTTATAAAATAAATATCAGGTGGAAAATTTAATAAACTGAAAAAGAAAACTATCTCTTTTACGATGTCTAAAAGTTTAATTTCTACTTCGGAGGGCGATGGATATTGCGAATACAACTTTTAAATTGCTTCTGATACAAGTATTCGTCTGTACGTACACTTTTTAAATTTATATTTATGAGAAAGAAAAGAAAGTACTAGAAAACTCTTTAAAGTATACAAGTAGGTAAATAAGTAGTATGAAATATTATTAAAATTGACAACAGGTTCGATTGTAGAGTTTTTTGCAAATATCTTCTTTTTGTGAGAAGATTTTCACCCTGCTTTTCACACAAAATAAGAGGGATAGAGTGGGATTCTCAGGGAAAATCCAGGGAAAACTGTGAAAACACCTCGTTATATCTTGTTTAAGTACTTGCCGAGGTCAGAACGAATAATGAATTTTAAACGAAACACGAGGTTCAGAAATAACAAAACAATGCAGAACGAAAACTCTGAAACTCTAAAATAATATAAATAGTCTTTATAAATACATTAAATTTTATATAATATAATATATACAGCTATGGGAAACGCAATAAATAAATTATTCACACTTTATTAAACTTTTAATACGTAGTAGATATAATGTTCTAAATATTTTGTTATTCTATTTATAGTACAATAAAATGTAGATAATTTTATGTACTTTAATCATGCGGTAAAATATTCTGAATAATTTTTTACAAAATTTTATCAAAAATGTACCATAGCAATATTAATATACAGCGCATTGATTAAATGGCAATTAAAGCTATTTTTTTATTAAAAATTCTTCAAATATATCAGTCTCTAAATAGATAAATTTAAAAATACACATATATACTTCAATATTCCTAATTTTCCAGAAAAATGTTATCAGAAACAAAATTTTTGAAAAATTGATCAAAAATGGAGATGTACCACAATTCAAAACATGTTTGGTTCTAAATATGCAAAACTGTGGATAATTTTATATATTCTGGTTTTCCAAAAGAATTAATTTTCTCAGATTTTGAACAAAAAAGTTAATAAAATGAATCAAAAACTATAATGATGTACCACAATAGCACATTTTGTTAAGTTTTTATTAAAATGTTATCAAACATATTTAGTTCTAAATATGCGAAACTGTTATAAATTTTATCTATTTTAAATATTTTGTGAAAAAAAAATATTCTCAGGTGTTTAACAAAAAAATTTGAAGAATAGATTTTTAACAAAAAATATGCAAAACAGTTTTGGTTGTTTGACGGATTAAAGCTAATTTTTATTAAAACTTTATTCAAATATGTTTGATTTTAAATATGCAAAATTGTGGATATGTTTTCTATTTTGGTTTTCCAAAGGAATATTCTCAGATCTTGAACACAAAATTTTATAAAATGAATCAAAAACTAAAATAATGTTCCACAATAGCACATTTTGATAAGTTTTTATTAAAATGTTATTCAAACATATTTAGTTTTAAATATGCAATAGTGTTAATAATTTTATCTGTTTTTTATAGTAAACAAAAAATTTTAGTAACAGATTTTCAACAAAAATATTGCAAAAAAGATCAAAAATCAATTTGTACCACTATTTTCAAACATGGCCTTTTGGTTGTTTGACGGATTAAAGTTAATTTTTATAAACTATATTCAAACATGTTTGAATCTAAATATGGAAAACCGTGGATAATTTTATCTATTTTGATATCTCAAAAGAATATTCTCAGATCTTGAACAAAATTATAAAATAAATAAAAAGCACCGTTTATAAACATGGTAAGTTTTTATTGAAATATTATTTTTCTTCTATTTACTTCTAAATATGCAAAACTATGACAAATTTTATCTTTTTTAAATATTTTGTAAAAAAAATATTCTTAAGTCAAACAGAAATTTGTAGTATAATCAATAACTGAGAACATGTAATACTTTAAATCTAGTTTGAGGGGCCAATTCTGCAGAATCTATCTGGTGTACACTAATTTTAATCTAATCTAATAAACTCAAAAAAAAACATTCTTAGTTCAGAACAATTTTAATTACAAATTTGCAATTACTTTTTAAAAATTATCAATGCGGGTATTTATTTAACAAACTGAAAGTTCTTCATCTTCTTCTCGTCGTGTTTCTAAAGTGTTTCTGAAGTGTTTCATAAAGTTTTCAAGTGTATAAATACGTCTCATACATGTAATGAACTTTCTTCTCGAAGTTGGCACGTGGATTTGTACAAGATTAAGTATAATTATGAACCTGATTGTTGTGTAAAGTTTAACAACAGAAGCATACTTAATTAGCAGAAAATGAACTTTTAATTAGCCCAATCGTAAAATTAATATTTATTTTTAATCGTCTCGAATTGTAAATCCCATGTCTGTTATATATCCATATTTAATAGCTAAAATCTATACTTTATTACACCTCCCTTGTTGTCTTTTTATGTTTCTCCGTTTTAGGGTGCTATAAAATCTTATATAGTTGGTTTAACGATTTTCTTATTAGCTATTTAAGATGTGATTAAGCTACTTTTCTCTTTAAGTTTTTAATAGTGTATTTAATTTGTTGCTAAAATTTATGACACGATTATAAACTTTATATCACAATTTTAACTAAATAGTCATGATGTAGTTGAAATTATTACTCCTCGTATTTGTTATGTCACTATTTGAATGTATCATCACATTTTGATTATTATTGTTTCTCATTTGTTTGAATTTTTTTTAATGAATAAATAAATGTAATAGAAGTACTATTTAAAATTAGAAATAATTTGTTGTATACTTTTTAATATTGTTAATTTTAATATTTTTAATATGATTAATTTTACATTTTTTGTATTCATGAAATAAGAATATTTTTGCGATATTGAAGAAGGCAATCTTATCTATATTTTTGCATATTTAGATTTAGATATGTTCTAAATTAGATTTAGTATGTTTAGTAAGAACCTAAGAGCACAAGATTTGGAATAAAGACTGTAGCTCACATTCTTTTTAATTTATGTTTAAATTTGAAAAATTTTGTTCTTTGATGGTAAGATATTTCGCAAAAAATATAATTTATATTCATTTAAATATTATATATCTCTATGAACTTAAAATATTTATAATTATAAAAATATATAAATGAATCGATTCTAATCTTTAAATACTTAGTACATACTTGGTGAATGCAAATAAATCATAGATACTTTTTCAATATTTGTTAATCTATGTACTCTATATAATATATTACGTTATTAACTTCCCGTAGGGTAAGTTATTGTAATGGGCCGAAAATCGGAATTGAAAATTTTTACATTTTTCGACGTTTTAAAGGTTTCTGAACATTTTGGCATATTTCAGAAAAAATGGATGTGTGTGTGTGTGTGTATGTTTGTATGGATACAAATTTCCAGTCACGTTTTCGGGCGCACGAGTCAACCGATTTGAATGGTTCAAAAAACATTCGATTCCTATTGATAGGGAAAAGAGCTGATTAGTTTTTGGCAAAGGCAAGTGCAGCCGTTTCGGAGATACGGAGCAAAGAGTGCAGAAAATAGAGATCGACTTTTTGAGAGAAAGGAGTATCCGATTTGAATGATCTAAAAAACATTCAATTAGTAATGATTGGGAGAAGTTTATTAGTTTTTGGCAAAGGCAGCGCCAGCCATTTCGAAGATATGGAGCTAAATATGTAAAAAATGGCAGTTTTTGAGAGAATTAAGCGTCCAATTCAAAAGATTCAAAGAACTTTTTGCTTGTCTTAACAAAATAATTGATTTTGGAAAAAAAAATTTTGTTTCAATTTTTTTTTTTTTAATTTTTTGTATATCGAAAATAATTCAGATTTTATTTTTAATTCTTACTATAGTTCTAATATTCTTTACAAATAATTTCAACTTTGCAATTTAGTTTATATAATTCTTATAAATATTAGGCAATGTTACAATTACAATATTTATAATAATCGTTACGGTACGGAAAGTTCCAGCAATTTGCCTTAAGGCACCCACCCCACTAGTTTAATAATAAATTAGGTAAATATACATATATGTAATTTTTTATATTTAAAATTATTTGTGCCTGATGAAATGAAAAGCTTAGAGTACCTTAAGAATTGAAAAAGGATAATAGTACAAATTTTCAAGTTTGAAATATTTCTGCAAAAAGTTGAACAAAAAGGTTCAAAGTCTTAAATTGTCCTAATGTTAGTTTATATATTTTTGTGTTAAGTATATAGAAATTTATAATATTTTAACGTATATCGTACATATTATAATATTCAAAAAAATTTAACAATCACAAAATATATTTAAGCTAATAAGCATATCTTACAAAAACTTCAATGTAAAAAAATAGTTCAGTTCTAAATAGTTTTAGTATCCACATAAAGTAAAAGGTACAATTTCAGAATTAATTTCTATATTATTTTACTTCAGACATAAACCTATGTCATGCATTCCACAATAAAATAAATAAACCTTAACTTTACAAATAAAAATCTCTCTACAAACTGATATAAAATAATTGCCTTCATATCATTATTATACGTATGTGATATACATATCACCTCGAACAACTTTTTAAAAAATACAAAAACTCAATCTGTAATTATTTTTCACACAAACAATTCATCATCCTTCTTATTTCCCTCTAGTTCTTCCGTGGGGCCCCACACCCCATATCAGAAGAGGGTGCTTCGGTTGCACAATCAATCTGGAAAACTCGCCAATTAATTCCGCATAATGGATTTTCACAAATAACGAGGAGAAGGAGGGGCTTCACGAGTGAAAATGATACGGTGCCCCCTTGCGGAAAAAGACGTCTCGGAGAAAAATAAAACGGAAAAATAAGCGAGAAAACTGTTGGAATAAATTGTCAGAGGATAAAACAACTGGGGGATAAAATTAGTTTTCTAAATAAAAACTAATTATTTCAAAGGTAGAAATTTCAATTGCTAATCCTGGTTTTATTATATCTGTCAATTCGAACTGCGGGGGCTTTGGTAGAGGTGTCTATGTAGCCTCCGCTGTCGACCCCACAGTCAATATCATCATGAGCTTAAAGCTCAAAGCTCCTCGGGGCTACATGAAAGTTCCAAGGAACTAAATTGCTTATCATAAACCACTTAGGGGCTTATGGACGGACCTACTATGTGGTCGAAAAGCTCTTTAGGACTTTTGGAGATAAAAATTTATGATAGGGGAAGGATTGTGTAACTGTAGACAAGATCATGTTGAAGGTTATGCCAGTTTAGTATAATTAATATTTATTTTCGCATAACTTGGACATGAAGGATCTATTCTACAAGAAACGTCCTTCAAACGTATTTGAATATTCCTTTTGCCTCTGCTTTTCTTGCTCCTCCAGCAGTGATTAATAATGTCTTTACGATTTTTATGTTACTTTTTATTCGTTCGAAGGGTAATTTTTTCTCACGTCTTGGCAAATCGCCAGTTTAATAATCTACCGGGAGTGCTTTGGAAAAACAGGGCTTGGAAAAGTCAAATGTTAGTAGAAAGCAAACAAATATAACCTCAAAACATTTTGCAATTTCAAACTAAAATATTGTACTTGTAGTTTCATAAATTGTGCAAAATGTCTATTTATCTTTCTATAATGAACTAAAGTAAAATAAATAGAAAACTATTTAACTGTTTATTAATTACAGAACGAAACTGGCAGAGAGAACAACGGAATGCAATCATTGTTGTAATTAACTGGGTGCGCGCGGGTAAATAGAAAGTGTAATTAGAAAGAAATACCATGAAATGTGCAGGAAAGTTGGGAATTTTGCAATTGCGGTAATAAAATCATATATTTCAGTCTAATATTTATTACATATAAACTTTAATAGGCTTTAATACCACGCAATATGAAATTATATGCACTATTGACAACAGTCAACTCTCCCATTGTAGTAATAAAAAGACGAAAATTAGAAGGATATTTAATGAAAAGCAAGGTAAAGATATAATATCATAATTTTGTAAGTAATTTCAAAGATTTAAAACATTTAAATCTTATACAAATTAATAATCTTATATATAAAATTCTTCTGTACGGGTGTATGATTTGATACTTCTCCCAAACGGTTATTCGGATTTTGATAATTCTTTTTAGAGTTGCATTAAGTATTTTCGGACATTTTGCACGATTTAACATTTTACAAAATGTTACATGTAATCGCGAATAAGTCTTGGTTTCAAACAATTGGTAGACGGTATATGACCAAAAATTGACCAAAACCTATGATGGCCTAACTAAGGAAAAAAATACAATGAAAACTAATGAAAAGTTAGGAAATTGGCATTTATGTTTTGATTATTTACACGCAATTAAAACACAATTCATTTTTTCAACCGACAATGCCACAATTGTTGTACTTATATATTGATTTTACTAAGAATTTTAATAAGAAGTTTTGATTGCTAATAAATTTGATGAATTAGTGAAACAATTTCAATTGTGAAAACAATTTTATACATATTATTTATTACGTGCATGGCTATAATTGCAAAATATAAATTAATTTCAGTAAAATGTAATTTAAAATTAAGTGCAACTGCAGTACAGCCAACGTTATAATTATCTTCACCTGAACAAAGTTCAAATGAATGAAATTTTATAGTCAGGCAATTAATTTCAATTTTACAATTATATGGTTGCGCAATTAATTAAATATCTAATAAGTATGTCATTAATATCTTTATATACTTAATCGTAATCATAGCCTGAAACGTAATTATAGTTTAAAATATTTACACATTTATAATTGTCAGTCAGCCATTAAAAAAAAAAACTTCACGTCTGTTAAAAATATGAAAGGTCCTATTTTATTAATAAAACTTAGTGAAAACTAAAAAAATCTTCAATTTTAAAACAATGCAATTAATTTTATATAATTAATACTTATATTAATATTTTTTAATATAGGGGAAAGTCTCCTAGTGGCGGACACCTAAGGTTATTTATAAATAAATCAAAAAATATTGTACGAGAAGTTTATTAAATTATGATTTATGTTAGATAACAAAGTTCGAAATCAAACTAAATTAACAAAACCGCAATCTTTTTAAAAAAATAATTAACACTATCAATCAAAATTTGGTATCAAAAAATATGACTTTATACAGCCTAGTACCGGACATTTCAAAATAACCTGCATTGATCACATACGTAGCCATCTCCACACTTTGGAATGTTTGCACATGTGTCTTTGACAAATATTCTTAGATATTGCAAAAAAATCACTATTTATCCACCCTTTTGGCTGGGCCACACCGATGCTCTCAGCTGAAGCATTCATCAAAAGATTTTCATTCTTTGACTAGGAAATACGAAGAATGAGGGTATGTAGTGACCGTTAGCACTCCTACAGAACAAAATTAAATAATTGGAATAAATTACGTAAATTCTCACAAGAAATATCAATATGTTTACTGTCCACCGCTAAGGAACGACTTAGGGTCCGGTGCTAAGGGACAGACATTTTCGTTCATTTGGTGGCACCTATTAAAATTGGTTAAAAGATCTAATAATATTCTACTATTTTACGGATAACAATCAAGTACAAGTTTTATCTTTGCATACCACTCAATTGTAAATGCATTAATATGCTAGAATTACTTCCATTGATATTTAGATAACGCCGTGATTTTGCGCATAAAACAGGAAAGTGTTGCTCTCGCCGTGGCCGTGTGCGTCACAGGCGAGGCTTGGGGCGTGATCCTGTATCTTTGTGACCCCCCTGCATCTTTCACTTGTATTTTGAAATAAAAAGATATATACTCGCTTAAATAATACGTGTTAAATAGAGTGTCCGGCGCTTGGTGCCATCCGGCATTACGGGACTTCCCCCTATGTATTGGAAAAGTAAGAAACAATTGCAGCCATTGTTGTAATTAACTCATTAAATTAAATAAAAAATTGAGGTAAAAAATGTGATGAATTAAAGATTATGTTGTAATAATATGATAAGATAATAATTATGATGAGTTTGCAAGTTTCATTTACGTAAACAATAAGCTTTTATTTAATATATTACAAATAAACTTTAATAACATAGGTTTTAAATTGCGTGACAAATTATAACTTTTAGTATTTATTTAGTCAAAATAGTCAAAAGTACGGAATTTCATATAAGTAAATTTAATTTTAAGCACTTTAGTTTATTATTCGAAATATACGTTAATGATTATAATTACAAATGCAAATGTAAAATCAAAATTAAAGTTAGTTGTGCAACTGTCAAACAATTGTTACATATGAAAATTTACTACATGATTTATTTATTGTTATTATATTGCAGGAACTATTTTTAATCCTGGGATAAAATGAAACATTTCATCAGGATTTTAATTAAATTGATAAATGGGCTATAAAATGGAAAAGAAAATTCATATGGTTATGGAAAGCTCAGGATAGTTAGCAGTGACACAACATATTAAAGCTTGAATGAATTTTCAAGGAACATTCTGCAAATGTTTATATATTATATGAATTAACAATGTTCAGAAAATTTATGACAATTAAATATAAATTGGCCATAATAAAAGTCCTGGATGACCTTTTATTAGCCAAAGCTCTTGACACCACAATGGAGAAATTAAGGTATAATATAAAATATTAATATCTTGATGTCTGTTAAGAGCTATTTTCAAAACACAACTTTATATTAGTATTAAGTCTAAAAAGTCATTTAACTGTGTAGCCATCTTTTGAGGAGCTTTACAACAAGATCAAGATTTGAAATTTTAATCAGTTTTATTTATCAAATAATAATGATAAAATCATTACTTTTATACTAAAAATACTTCAAAATGACTGAAAGCTTTTCAAACTACAAAGTGCTTTTAGTATGAAGTGCATATTGATTAACAGAAATATATAAAATGAGTCATTCATAAGTCCTTCCTCTACAGTGGATACAATTATTGATTTTTGTTTTTCTCCTTGCTTATTGTGCAGCTGTCATAATTCTTAGTTTGACATTAAAATTAAAATGTCATTTAAACTTAATAACATAATATATATTCATTAATTCATAGTTCTGTACAAAATTATAAGTAAACATTCCAACAAGTAAGCTAAAGCACACTAAACTTTCATTAGTATCTATGGTGATAAATATGAAAACACAAAGCAAATCAATAAAATACTATTCTAATTTCTGTTTCAGTGTCTTCTAAAATGGAAATACTTGCTAAGCCTTTGAGGCAAAGACAGCTGCCGTTAAACGAATGTGTTAAAGTTGTAGTCAGGTGTAGACCGATCAGCAAGAAAGAAGTCGAAGACAATCATGTTTCTATTATCAAAGTCGTGCCTGAAAGGGGACTTATACAAATTTGTAATCCGGCACATGATAATGCTAAGAAAATTTTTACATACGACTGTGCCTATGATTGTAATACAACACAGACCATGTTATATGATGAAGTTGTTAGACCATTGGTGTCTTCGGTAAGTTGATAGAATAATTCTTTTAATATGTTTTGTATGTGTACATTATGCAACATGGTTTTAGGTGCTAACTGGTTTTAACGGCTGTGTTTTTGCTTATGGACAAACTGGGACGGGTAAAACTTATACAATGGAAGGAGATGCTGATCAAGTAGGAGTAATACCAAAAAGTTTTGAACAAATCTGGAACCATATTAATAGGACAAACAATACAAATTTTTTAGGTAATTAGTAGTATATATAATGCAACACTTGTATAAAGTTATTATCATTTAATCTATTCCTAGTAACCACTTCATATCTTGAGATATATATGGAGGAGCTCAAAGATTTATTAAACAAAAACAATGACAAGAATTTAGAAATTCGTGAACGTGAAGGCTGGGGCACATATGTCCCTGATTTAACCTCAGTGGTTTGCAAAAGCGTGGAGGACATGATGCGTGTAATGCGCAAAGGCAATAAAAATAGAACAATCGGCCATACAAACATGAACACACACAGCTCGAGGTCTCATGCTGCTTTTATGATAACCATAGAAATGTGTGATACATTCACAAACAGTGTTACTGTTGGTAAACTTAATTTAATTGATTTAGCAGGTAGCGAGAGGCAAAATAAAACTGGAGCTACTGCTGAACGTTTGAAAGAAGCAAGTAAAATCAATAAGTCCTTAAGTTCTTTAGGAAATGTTATATCAGCTCTAGCAGAAAATTCTCCACACATTCCATACAGGGATTCTAAGTTAACAAGGTTATTACAAGATTCATTAGGAGGCAATTCTAAAACTATCATGATTGCAAATATTGGGCCGGCTAGCTACAATTATGATGAAACTTTGACCACTTTAAGATATGCTCATCGTGCTAAAACTATACAAAATCTTCCAGTTGTTAATGAAGATCCTAAAGATGCTAAAGTCAGGGAATACCAGAGTGAAATCACTCGTCTAAAGGCTTTGATTGAAGAACGCAAACTGAAAGAGATTGAAGACCGAAAGAAGACCACCAGGCACAAGATTGAAATGGATAAATTAGCTCAGGAGAATAATAAAGAAGAAATGGCTAGGAGGAGAGAAATGATGAAGAAAGAAGAGGAATTAAGGCGTAAGCAACTTGAAGATGAAAGAATGACCACAGAAGCTTTGGCTAAACAATTAGAACATTTGGAAAGTCAGTTGGTACGAGGTGGAGTCAATATAATTGACAGTGTGGCTGAAAATCAGATTGAACTGGAGGAACGTTTAGCAGCCATTGCAGAGAGGAAACAGCGTGAAATTGAGATGCAACAGAAATTAATGCAGGAGGAGGAAACAACCTTAGGTAAATACAAGAAAACCGCATTACAGGATTGCTATATGCAATATTTTTTATCTTTAATGTGTTCTTTTCTAGGTATAAGAGAGACTTACAGCTCTCTGCAGCAAGAAGTTGAAGCCAAGACAAAGAAAATAGAAGAGATAAACAGCAAAATCCAAGCAGCAAAACAAGAATTGCAGGATTTAAAAGATGAGCACATTCGTGACCGTACAGAATTAGAATTGACACAAAATGCTTTAGTGAAAGAAATGAAATTAAAATTGATGATTATTGATAATTTTATACCAAATGAAATCAAAGATAAATTTTATGCAAATGCAAAGTTTGATGAAGATTTGGACATATGGACAGTTGCAATAACTAAAGAAATGTTGCCACCAAGACGACCGATATCCAAACCAGGACGGCGCAGGCCTATTTCTGAGGTCTCTTTGGTTAAAAGACATTACCCTGGCTTGGCAGGTACTTACATAATCACTTATTCAAAATTTACTATTAGTAATTTAAATCTGTATATTTAGGTATACGTCACAGAGGTGAGAATATTATTGAGTATGACTTGGACATGCCATTTCGCACCACATTTGAATACGAAGCCCCAACAGTGTCCCCAGCGTTACAATCAGTATTAGAAGATGCTTTACAACCAGAAGGAGATTTAGAAATCACTTCACCCCGTCAACCGTTCTTCAGAACTGCCCAAATCATGAAAAGACCTAGTACAACAAACCGACACAATCAAAACTATTCAGCATCTGGTACTAAGTTATCTAGACCGAAGACTACTTCAGTTGGGAATATTATGGGGGCCAATAAGGAGGGCGGGGTGTATCCTAAGACTAGGGGGCTTGTGCCGAAATGAATGTTGCTTAGGTTGCTCATATTCTTGTTGCACGTTTATGTATTAGTTTATGTGTAATGGTAATGGACACAGGGATAAAAACGTTTGAAAGTTTGAGAAAGATATTGTTGAAGATTGTGATAGAAAACTTGTTTATTGTTTTGATGTCAACAGTATTATAGACAAAGAATTATTTTATATATATATGCACGTAGCATTTGTGATGTACTTTTATAAAAGTTAATAGTTAACATAACTTGTTTATATAAAATTAACTTGAAGACATGTATGATAATAATATTATATACAAACACATATTAATTTATTTATATTTTAAACATACTATTAGTGATTTATTGGTTAGTAAATATTTATTTTAAACTTGTATTTATCTTTAGTAATAAGAATATGAGCAAACCCACCAAAATTTAGATTAGATCATTTCTAAACAACTTGCTTGCATCTTAACTTAAGACATTCCTATTATTTTGTGATATTTATACTGTTTTTCCTAATCTACCAAAGTTAACTAGTCTTATATTTAATATTTTTATTTTTAATCTGATCTGGTCAATAGGGTGATATTTATGTATTATTATTATTTTAATAGTAGCATTAGAATTAATGGACAAGGTTCGTACTGGTTCAAATTAGATGGAATTATACAAAAGACTGAAACTGTTGGAAGTGTGTGAACCATTACAATCTTGTGGGAATTGTTCACTTCTTACACAAATTAATATATAGAATATTTATTCAACTATTAGGATTGTAGATGAATTAATTTATATAAATTAGAAGAATTTTTTGGTAACACTAATTTTTATAATAATTTTATGCTTTACGCTGTAGTCTGTAAAAGTAATTCTTCAAATTATATAATCAAGTCTACAAATAATTCCTTATAGCATTTTAACCACTTATGCAATTAAATAAATTATATTTGTAGTTGTAAATACAAAACCAAAGTATGTATAAAATAAACTTTAAGCATATTTTATTATTAAATATATACAGAGTGATAGGTTTATACTGTTAACAATTATATTCAAGAATATTAACAATGTATTAAGCGACATGCAACATGCAAGCAGAAGAAAATCGAATGGAATATACAAAGAATAGTTAAGCATCATAAAGAAAGAATTCTGCTTTCTTTCTTTTTGGATCTCGTTTTGTTCATGAATATTTAAAAATAATAATTGTATTATACAAATATAAGATTTAATACAACACAAATTGTCAATCCATGCATGCATTTTATTTATAACATCTCTTGTATCTTTTGAACAATTCATCCAATTTAAATAAAATTTTTGTGATGTTTGTAGACATCAATGTGCAGATTACATCAAGAAGCCCCTGTATAATTAAATGGAATCAAAGCAGGTGGGTCAAAATAAATACATACCTCGAGCACAGGCCTTCATAATAAACTAGTGTTTGTGGAACAAAATTCAGCAAAATTATACACATTTTAAACAAATAGTCTGTCAATTGTATATAGTACTTGAATTAAACGCCATAAACTTTTCCACTAAGTTGTGTAATTTTTACACAATAAAATTTTACAACGCGCACACGAATTAGAATAGAAATGATATGCACCACTATCTATAATTTATGTCACAATGTCTATTAATTTAATAATATTAAAAAGAAATGATCTGAAACCAACAATAAATCGAAATTATTTGGATAAATATAAATTGACAGTTTATGATTTACGAACCATATTTAATATAATGATACACTGAACTTCACTATTATTCAAATTATTGCTTATATATATGAAAATATATTTGTAAAAATTAAATAAATAAATTTTGACAATTGAATGACAGTTTGGCATACATACATGAAGGATTTGCGTTCGGTATGATTTTGAAACGCTCCGATTGGTCCAAGAGGACTTCTTGGAACCAATAAGAATGGCGGAAAAAATTGCCTTACAATTTCCTTCTAATACTCCGACGTGTCTGCTACCCTGGTATTTCATGTCGCTTTTGTACTGAAATTTGTTTGAAATATTTTGACGATTGAATGATAGGCATACATATATGAAGGACTTGCGTTCGGTATGCAATTAAAACGCTCTGATTGGCCCAAAAGGACTTCCTAGAACCAATAAGAATAGCCGAAAAAATCGCATTACAATTCCCTTCTAATACTCGAACGTGTTTGCTACCCTGGTAATTCATGTCGCTTTTGTACCGAAACTTGTTCGACTTTATGAGAAAGGCAACGTTGTATGGATGTAAGCCTTAATGACGAGAGAGTGTCTGGGCTCCTGGTAGATTTTTCGATTCCGAAACGAAAAACGTTGAGTTATTAGAACAGTTATCGCTGGCACTCTTTTTAATATACTTAATAATATTCATGATAATAATATATTTAATATACTTAATAATATATTACGTTTTTTGGTAATACATTTTTTATCAAGCTAATAATTTTAACAATTTTAATTTTACATAATAATTTTAAAAAATCGTTTATAAATAGTTAATTATAATGGACAATTAAACAAATGTTTTACGTTTATATCATGAATTTATTTCATATATATTACATATGCATCCATACATAAATTGGTATATACTCTTGGTACTCATGTAATAATAGTAATAGTTCCTGAAAACATAATATAAAAAATTTTTTGAAAGAAAGTTTTTAATTCAGATAAATATAATCATAAAGATATATAAATAATATAAATGAATTATGCACACATAACAGACTAAATAATTTATTTTACAGGTGTCACAAGTCAATTAGAAAAAAATCTTAAATATAATTAATAATTATAACTTCAGTACAAAATAACTTATTATAATAAGATGTATATATATATATATATATATATATATATATATATATATATATACGAGGTGTGTTCAAAAAGTACCCGGAATTACTAATAATTAAATTTCGCGGGTCTGGAGTGTCTGATTGTCAAAATTTTTTTTTATTGTGTTGGTATACATGCCCCTAAAGTATGATGAAATTTTCAGCTATATTCACTGTTTACTTTGTCTGTGGTAGTCGCTAAGGTTCGACGTGTTTTTCTGAGCTCGGCGATTTTTACAATGGAAGAATTGAAAAGTCAAAGAATTTGTATTAAATTTTGCGTAAAAAATGAAATAAAGTGTTGCAAAGTGCAAAAATTCACCAGATATGGCTCCGTGTGACTTTTTCCTATTCCCAAAGTTGAAGAGACCCATGAAAGGACGGCGGTTTTCCTCGATTGAAGAAAATCGCTGAGAGTGCTCAAGGACATATCAAAAAGTGAATATCAAGGGTGCTTCGAAAATTGGAAAAAACGCTGGCATAAGTGTATTATATCTGGGGGGGACTACTTTGAAGGGGACCACATTAATGTAGACGAATAAATAAATATTTTTTTGAAAAAAACGAAAATTCCGGGTACTTTTTGAACAGACCTCGTATATATATATATATATATATATATATATATATATATATATATACAAAACACACAATTCACTGACATGTGCTATCGCACTACAAATTTTCATTCTACTCTTTTATAAATTACTCTTATTATTTAATTTAGTTTATAATACAAATTCAGTTTATATTACAAATTATACAATAATATCTTTTATAACATTATATTTTATACTTACTTATTATATTTTAATACAAAGCCTTCAAAGGTACAAACACTATAATGATAAAAATTAATAATAATAATATTGATAGTAATAATAATCTTAAGATAGAATAAAATATATAAATAAAACAAATAAAATAATTATTATGTCAGTACTAATAATACTGTAATAATATTATAAATAAATTCAATGCAATATCATAAATAAACTGTGTTAAAGATTTGAAAAAGCTCATGCAATTATTATATTATATTAAAAATTATATAATTTAATACAACATATAGTTTTTTTTTTATTATGATTAAATATATTACTTCAATTTACTCAATAGTTACTTATGATATCTGAGCAGTTTGCAAGTTATAAAGGTACGAAAAAATAAATACTTGATTTAACTAGTTTTATTTTGATTTTGGAAGACACCAAATGGGTTTATCATAATTTGATTATATAATTTTTGCTACAACCTTTAAACTGTCCAGTCATCATGATCAATGTCATAAATTTAAATTATCAACAAGGCTAGATAAATAATCATTCTACATTATATATATATATACTCTCAAAAAAATTAGAATCAAACATTCCCGATGGTCAAAAAACATGTATTAGTATTTGAAATAGAGATATACACAGTACACACGAAATGTTTTGTGAGGTCTTAGAAAAGTCTTGAAATAATTAGTTGAGGTTTAAACACAAAAGACACAACGTGGCGGAATCAGTATTTATAAAGAAATAATAATCTTGTTGTAAGTGATTGATAAACTCGATATTTACTTGTAGTTATGTAATTGATGAGATTAAATTGTAATGTGAATTGTGAACAAATAATAAAAATATTAAGTACAGATTAATTCAGTTACAAAAAGTGTCTAGTTGGTATAAAGTACAATTTTGAATTTGTTTATATTTAGTGTTAATTTAATTTAAAATTCATATCCTAAACTAAAATCAAAATGTTAATATTTATTAAATACTGTGCTTCCTAATATAAATATATATTATAAATAATGTTATTATTAAATAAAGAAATTTCTTTGAAGAAAAAAACAAAGTCACATGTTAACGTTATAATTAAAAATATTTACACAACATTTTGTATTGTGACAAAAAAATTAGTTAATAATTTGTTATTTATATAAAATTAATTAATTAATCATTATTATGGGAGCAAAGAAATTTGAAAACATCCATATTAAGGTCCACCCTAATATATGTACTAATTGTAAATAAACAAAATAGTTAGAAATGCATGTTAACAGTTTAATAAACAAAATTGTTTAACTATATTTATACAAATTAATAATTATAATTATTAATTTGTATAAATATAGTTGATATGTAAACAATTTTGTTTATTAATAAACAAAATTGATTACATATTAACTATATTTTATTAATAAGCAAAATTGATTACATATTAACTATATATATACAAATTAATAATTATAATTATTAATTTGTATAAATATAATTAATATGTAAACATTTATTTTTATTAAACCGTTAACATGCATTTCTAACTATTTAGTTTACTTAGTAAATATATTTTAGGGTGGTCCTTAATATGGATGTTTTCGAATTTCCTTGCTCCCAGGAACTCAAAAGCTTCCAAATTGATAAAAAATCTCTGAAAGTTTAAGTTTTTAATATTAACTTTAAAATAATCCGCACTTCAACTAAAATTTTTGGCTTTTTGGTAAATACTTATTATATAAAATACATCAAATTTTTGTTGTAATTTTTTTATTTATGATCAAACTAATCAAATACAATGTTATTATCAAAATTTTGATTCACTAAGTTATAAAATTCTGAAAAACAAATGGAATTTTACTTATGTTATTTATTTCCATTAAATACTTTGGTTGGAGAGGAGTTAAAACTTTCAGAGATATTTTTTTATCAATTTGGGAGCATTGGAGGCCCTGGGAGCAAATAAAACCGAAAATATTTATATTAAGGACCACCCTAATATATACATGTTATAATTATTAACTAGGTTTTTTGTTCTTTTTCTAAGACTTTTTTATTTTCGCAACATTTAGCATAACAATTGAATAAATCAATTATTCAATTCAATTTATTAATATATTTATAATATTTTTATATGATTTACCATAAAATAATATAAAAATTTACTGAATCTTTAATTGAAATCAAATTCAAAGAAAAAAACAGTTAAAGTCATTTCAACGATTACTTTGCAGATTTTTTTGTCATAAAATGTAATGTATTCTGAACGCTTTTGTATATTCAAGAATTTAAAAGGTTTAAATGTACTGATAATTTGAATTAAAATCTTAATTATATTATTATTAAAATTAATTAAAATAAATTTATTCTGTTCTACAAATGCAGTTATTTTTATATATATTTTAATTATTTATTATAGAAATCTGTTTCAAAATAATAATAAATAAATAACGAATATGTTCCCAAATAGGAGCTGCGCTTATTGATGCGGAAGTAAATTTTGAATCACAAAACGACGGTTTAGAAATTTAAATTTAAATATGGCTTATGTTCAAAATTATTATTAAAATACTTTTAATAATAAGACAGTGGTTTTCAAACTAATATATCGACAGCTAATGACTAGCCAAGTTACCTAAAATTTCTTTTAATTATTTAACTTCTTCCACTTAATTGCCATTTTTTTCAGATCCAGCAAGATGTTGCGTTATTTCTTGGCAGTAGCAGCAATATCACTATTATCGACTCAGTATGGAGAGTGTGCTAAAATTTTAGGTATGAAATTAGTAACAACATCCCAATAAGGAGTAATTAATATACCATTTTATCAAATTTAAGATAAATTTACCTTCTTGATGCTTACCAAAAGTTCCATGAGGTTTATAAATTCTTCCTGGCCTTCTTCCAGGATCATGATCACTTCCACAAAACTATATCATTTCATCAGAATAAATTAAAAATTTTTCTAGGTATTTTTCCATTAAATGGTCACAGTCACTGGACTCCAAACAAGGCTCTATTGGAAGCTTTAGCAAATCGTGGACATGAAGTCACTGTCGTTGGTCATTTTCCAAGAAAAACTCCTTTGCCAAAGTAAGACCTGCATATAAGAGATAACTATTAATAAAAAAACTTGATAAAAAATATAACATCTACATAAATTGTTATTGAAGTATTTAACAATATAAATTATAACTGAACATTATTGAAATATTTAATAAATTAAGAAATTTATTTTATTAATTTTGCTATGTATTTATTTCAGTTACAAAGATATTAGTTTGGCAGGAACCTTACCAGACTTCGTAAACAATGTAAGTTACTCCTTCGTCACTCAAATGGGGTTCATGGGTGGAGCCCTGGTTATATGGACTATGGCAGGAGCTGAACTGTGCAAAAATCTATTGCACACACCACAGGTAAGAAAATTATGCATTTCGATCTCTCAGTATATTTTATCCGTTTGAAAACTGGATAATTTCTTTTATTGTAGTTCCAAGAATTAGCTAAATCCAATGAAAAGTATGATTTGATCATAACAGAAACTTTTGGTACCGATTGCTTTTTGAGTTTTGTTGACAAGTTCAAAACTCCTTGGATTTCCATGTCGTGTGCAACTCCTTTCGACTGGATGGCAGAACAGATTGATATGCCAATATTGCCAAGGTAAAATTTTATCCTGGTATACATCCAAATATGTGTTCATGTTATTTATTCCTGTAGTACTTCTCCTTTGATGTTGACATCATATCCTGATAAAATGGACTTTTGGGAACGCACTGGTAACTTCTTGATGCACATTGGAATTTTCTTCGGGTACGACCAACTACAAAAATAGACGCAAGTTAGTTTTTACTATAAAAATTTTAATTCCATTTCAGGTATCATTACGTATCAAGAATTCCCTCACAACGTGTGGCACGAGAAGTGTTGCCACAAACTCCTGATTTGTATGATTTGAGCCGAAGTGCTAGTTTACTTTTATCCAACAGTCATTTCAGTTTAACAGGGTCCAGACCAGGAGTTCCTGCACACGTCGAAGTCGGTGGAATTCACATTACTCCAGAACCAAGTCCTTTGCCAAAGGTAACAGATCACTACTTAAAATAGACCGAATGGTTAATATCCAAATTGATTCAACAGGATATCCAAAAACTCCTTGATGATGCTAAGCAAGGTGTGATATACTTCAGTTTTGGATCAATGATTCAATCCGAGACTATTCCTAGACAATCTTTAGAAGCCATGCTCGCTGCATTTGCCAAGTAACAATATGAAATCATTTATGAAGTCTAAAAGCATAAACTGAAAATTTTATATAATTTTTTTAGAAAACCTCATTTGGTTTTATGGAAAGCAAACCCTAAAAACTTCCCACCAGGTTTAGTTTTGCCTAAAAACGTGGTAACACAAAAATGGTTACCGCAGAGAGATATTCTTGCTCATCCAAATGTTAAGGTAAGACCACAAATTGAATTTGTGGATATATAATATTCGTCAAGTGGTACCAAAATTTTATATCACCTGTGACTACATTTCCATTTTCCAGGTGTTTGTAACTCATGGCGGTCTCTTGGGCACAATGGAAGGAGTTTACTGTGGAATTCCAATGATTGGAGTCCCAATGTTTGGTGATCAATTATCAAATATCAAAAATTACGTTCGAAGAGGCATCGCACTCATGGTGAACGTGCAAGAAATTGAAGAAAAGTTTGAAAAATCCCTAAATGAAGTTTTGACTGACAAAAAATTCAAGGAAACTGCTCTCAAGTAAAATAACTATCTGTTTCATCAGGATATTAAAGAATTAATGTTGACTGATATGTTTTTTACCTTCAAGAGTATCAAAACAATTCAAAGACCGTCCAGCGCCACCATTAGATACTGCAGTTTTCTGGACAGAGTACGTTTTGCGTCATCAAGGCGCTCCACAACTGCGGACACCTGGTAAATTCCTAAAATGGTACCAAATCTGGTTGTTTGATGTTATCGGATTTGTGGCAGCTGTTGTACTAGGCTTTCTGTTGGTCCTGTATTTTACCTGTAAAATGGCATTCAGGTAAATAAAATATAACAACAGATTTATGATAATTGTGGCTAATAAACTGTGATTTACTTTATATTCAAATGTACATTTTCTTGTAGGTCGTGCATGAAATCTACGCCAAAAGACATTCGTAAAAAGAAGAATTAGTATTAAAACTTAATTTAAAATTAAAAAAAATATTTACAGGAATTACCAAAGATCCAAGCACTTATTCAGAATACTGGAGATTCTTTATAGGTTGAACTGATTTTGGATAGAAATGAATTTTGTATTTTCTTGTTTTGTAAGAGTATAAAATTTATTTTTATTAAAAACATAATAAAATGGACGTTTTTATATGGACATGAATGTATATACAATATATATATATATATATATATATATATATATGTGTGTATGTATGTATATATATTTAGAAACATATCCCTTCCTTCTGCAAGGTTTATCTATTATATTTTCACATAACTACTATCATAACTTATCGTTATTTACAAAATGATAAATAAAGTATGCAATGTATAATATTATTTCATAAGCTTACAGCAAAAATATTAAATTATAAAACTTGCACTTAAATTAAATTCTTATTTATGATAAATATATATAAACAGAAAAAAAAATCAGATGATTGGTACACAGATAAAAACCAATAAAATTTTTAAATAGAATTCCATGATTTAAATAGATTTCATGTACACAATAGACAGAAAACTAAACTATATTTCCAAAAAACACCTCACCTTACGTTTCGAGCCCGACTTTCACCCGTAAATATGCATGGTTTAGAAAACCGCTGTTTGTTGCCCTCTAAATTAGGATTTCAGGTAATACAACTAACTTTTCTTCTTGAAATAATCAACTTTTCACTTTTACGTGAAACTCTGGTAAAGTTTAGCTGACCCTGTAATGCGCCATTGTCCCTTATCAAACGACCCCTGATTCGTCCCTGAAAATATAAAATCATTCATCTGGCGTCTTTCAGACTCGGTCATTCTCGCAAATGTTCGCACATATGCGAATGAGAGATAAATTCGATTGCGAATTATAATATATGCCCAATATATATATATATATATATATATATATATATATATATATATATATATATATATATATATATAACTGTGTGTATGTAATATATACATACATTCAGGCGTTCATTCATTTATACAAAGTTAGATAGCTTAATTAATTAAAGAATAGCTAAATTAATTCGAATCTTGATTCGACTCATCTTCAGTAAAATTAAATACAAATGGAATTTTACTATTATTAATAGTTGTTGTATATTAACTTTAATACTCTATGTAAGATATAGTACTAATTATTAATAGTATATATAAATACAAAATTAATTACTATTAATATTTCCACAGAATTGTTTCTTTTGGATGCTATTGTCTAATTCAATTTTTTAATAATAATATTTTGATTAGTAACATTAAATTAAAATGCCAAATTTACAAGATTTATACTTTTATTTATATTTATTAAATTAGTAAGATTCATTCGAAAATTTAATTGGCAATTGTCTAAAGAGATAAAAATCATGTCGCAGTCAAAAATTTTTGGCCCACGCACATATAACTTTCACTATTCATAAACTACGCGTACACTTTCATTTGTTGATTTTTTGTATACATCTATATATTATGAAACAACACATGAATTTACATTTGTAATTTATACATGGACCTAGTTTTTAAACAATAAAAAATTAATTACTTAAAATTCAATTATATCACCATTTATTTGTGAATTTATCTGTGTTATCTTTTGTAAGAATTTGTAAAAAGTTATTAAATTTTTTGTGAAAATTAAATGAAAAAAATATTTTTTATTATTATAATATTCTACAGAAACTTGGTATACTTTATTTACACAATTGAAAATGAACTTGCCATGAAGTAATCAAACGCACTTTTTAATCATATAATAACTCTGAATGAGCCTTTTTAAAATAAACTAGTCGGATGTATGACATCATGCTTTAAGGCAAATTGCTGGAACTTCCCGTACCGTAACGAAATGTTCGAAGAATTCTGAATGTTTTCAAATAGATTATTATAAATATTGTAACATTGTCTAATATTTATAAGAATTATATAAACTGAATTGCAAAGTTGAAATTATTTGTTTAAAGTATATTAGAACTATAGTCAAAATTCAAAATAAAATCTGAATTGTTTTCGATATACAATTTTTTTTCTTTTTTAAAGAAAATTTAAAAAAAATGTTGAAACAACAATTTTTTTTTTCTAAAATCAATTATTTTGGTAAGACAAGCAGAAAGTTCTTTGAATCATTTAAATCGGACGCTTAGTTCTCTGAAAAACTGCCATTTTTTGCACATTTAGCTCCGTATCTTCAAAATGGCTGAGCCTGCCTATGCCAAAAACTAATCAGCACATTTTCCTATCAATAGGAATCGAATGTTTTTTGAACCATTTGAATCGGTTGATCCGTGCGCCCGAAAACGTGACCGAAAAATTGTATCCATACATACAGACACACACACACACATCTATTTTTTCTGAGGTATGCCAAAATGTTCAGAAATCTTCAAAACGTCGAGAAATGCAAAAATTTTCAATTTCGATTTTTGGTCGATTACAATAACTTACCCTACGGGAAGTTAATAAATAATTTGAAAAATTTGTGCAAAATCAATAACGAATAAAATTGTTTAGCATTTTAATATCAAATAGAAACTCAATAATCTTGGCAATTGAAAAACAGACTTTTAGTGAGTTCTCTCGTACATAGTATTTGCCAATTATTTGTGCATTTATTTCTAATAATAAAAGATATATTTTTATATATATATATATATATATATATATATATTATCTTTTATTATTATATATTATATATATACATATATATATATATATATATATATATATATATGTAATATCCTAAGCAGTTATATAATTGAACACTTTCTCATTTCTTCCAACATCTCTCATCTAGATACGATTCTGTACTACTAATATTTATTCATTCAAAGATATCGATTGCAAATAATCTTTGTTGATATCAATATTTAATCAATAAATAAAACAAAGTATAATATATGATAGAAATAATTACAAATAAAGAAGCAGCCTCGTTATGTTCCCAATCAAGCAAAAATATTCCTCAAATTCTGAAAGAACACTTTTCATTTTCATTACTATTTATGAGCAGATTTTGTTGTATATTATTTTTATGCTAGACAATGTTGTAGATTATTTAATTTTGTAGTCAAATTGATCAATTATATTAGACTAAATGATTCATATATACTATGAATAACACAAAAAGTTCAATATGTACAGCAATTCTTATCAAAATTACAATAATATTCTGAAAAGAGTACTTTACAACAATCTGACTAATTTTAGACGTAGTTAATTACTCATGTTTACTTTGAGGCGTTCGCGGTTTTCAAAGAAATTTTCTTATTTTATATGTATATGTATATATATATATATATATACACATTTTTCTATAATAGCTTTACATTGTGATTATTTCTTTGTAGATTTATAACGGACAAAAACACACACATACAATTGAGAAAAAAACATGAACGTCATCGCAACAACCTGACAATAGGAAACAACATTTCCAGTAACTATTATATATGCATGTATAGTTATATATACGGACATATATGTATATATATATATATATATAGAATTGTGTGTATAAATGCATGCTTTGTCCACGCACACATATTTTAACAAAGATAACAGTGCTCGCCGAAAAAAATTTTCTGTTTATGAAAGAGTACTAAAAAATTAATAATTAAAAAAAGTTATATATAATTTTATATATAAAATGTATATACAAAATCTTTAAATTCATTACACACCCATAAAAAGTAAACTATATACAAAAAAAGAAGGGCGGGGTAAATAAAGTTGGCACTCTTGCATCAAATTTAAAATTAAACTAATTGGTATTGGTATTTTGCCTTGAGGCAAGTTACATGAACTTTCCGATATGTGTAAATAATCGACTTAATCAATAAAAAATAAATTAATTTAGCAGTGCTTAAAAGTATTCCGAGTGGATTTATTACACATAAGTGAAAACAAGCAAACACGTTAACTCGGAGTATTTTCTAAAAACAAATTTTCAAAAATCAATATTTTTTATAATTGAACCAGTAGGACTTTAATGGTTTAGTATGTTCATTAAGACCAAGTACTCTATTGTTATACCAAGTAAATATTCTAATTTAGATTTTATAACAAACGTCTAAAAAACTACTCATTATCTTAAACTTTGAAGAATTTTTAAAATCAAACTACTTGTCGTAATATTTGTAATATTTTAGTATGTTTTATAAGGCCATGATATATATCGCCAAAAAGGTTCCTTAAAAATCGGCTTAAATTTTTTTTTAACAGTTAATTACAAGAAAACGGCTCGGTAGATTTTCACCTAAAACTAATCAGTACCATTCCCAATATCTTAATTTATGATTCGAACAAGTTTTAATTTTTTTAAATCGATTATTTAAATTAGAATGATCTTAAATGTTGACAAAATGTTTAATACTTTTTTCCAAATTATAAAGAAACGGCTCGGCAGATCGTCGCACAAAACTGACAAACGAGTTTTATGGCAAAATATCTGTTCACCCACACACATACTTTTTCCAAATTTGGTTTCATTCGATTCAGAATGGCTTGAAACGTCGAGAAAACATAAAATTAGTGAATTGAACTTTTTTATGAAAAACTTTTCGAATAAAAAGCAATTAGTTTTTGCAGAAGTTCATCAAATATTTCGAAGTTTGCACGAATTTAAATAATTCGGTTAATGTGAACAATATGTCGTACTTTCCTTAAAAATTCCTTAACAAAATCGTTATACTAGGTGCAATAGAAAGTGCAGTTATTCAATTAGCTGTTATTTTTAGCATTAATAATAAATAATCTACAATGTTGTATAACAACATAAACATAGAACAACTCGGCATGCTTTAAACTCATTTTTGAAAACAGATAACTGTTCCAAAGACACTTTAATAAAGTTTTCAGTTTTATATCCTTTGACTTTCAAATTAATTTTAACTCTAAAATTGTCTAAAGATTTATCTAAAATAAATAGTAAATTAGATGAAATTTTTAGATAAAAATCATTTATAACAGCATTTTTACCAGCAACTGGGTACCGGGCAAAAACTATCTCTGAGTACTTTAAAATCGCAATTGAAAATGATAATATAGTAGTTATACATAAACAATCATAAATAATTTGATTGGCGCGCAAACTAATTTGAGGATCTATTTATTATATTACTTCAAACTTTTAAATTATACGCGGAAAGCAAGTTTGGTACATTTGAACATAATTACAAACTTTACAACATTGTCTAGAGACAAATTATCCAACAACAACTTCTGATATTCATAAATTTAAAAATATATCGTATTTCATAAATCTGTACGTATATAAAAATCAAATCTATAATTTGATTTATATAAATGAAGTGTTTGGGAAATAAAAACAATACTAGAATTCAAAAGTGCAATAAACATCGTTACACAAAATCATGTATTTCCTACTTTACTACTAAATATTATTCTATCTTTTACCCTGACCACACCTGCTCGAGCACCACCACTACTATAAAGCAACAACCTCTGATTGTACACTAGGGGGGCTCCGTCTGTATTGGTGTTCTTCGTTTCATTCCAACAACGCTCATAGGAGCACAATAGAGTCAGTGAGTAAATAACTTGTGTGACGCCAACTTGTATGCCACGTCGAAAGCACTAAAAACAAATCGAATTAAATAAAATTATAAAATAAAACAAATATAATAACAAAGTATTAAAACGTGTGATATATTATTTATATTATTATTATTATCAAAAGTTTGAGAACGTACAACGCTCTTGTTAATTTTCCAGACAGGAATTTTTAGTGTTGCCATATATATAAGCGCGAGGAAAGATTTACATACAAGATGGGTTGCGGAATATCGTTCGTTAAATACGTTCTGTTCGTGTTCAATTTAATATTTGCGGTAAGTAATAATATTTAATAGTAATAATAGATACTTTAATTATGCAATTTGTTTAATGGTTACGTAAAAAGAACATAAGAGCCCCCTGATGCGTTCAAAGTTCGACGCGAGTTGAAAATACATGGAAATTGTTCCATAAATTAATTTGAAACATAGTAATTTATAATATAAATAATTATTTAAATACATATATAAGTAGATATAAACATAATTAATTAATTTAAATATTTAATTGATAAGTAATTTGAATATTTAATTACCACATCATACGTTTCGAATCGTGATTTGGTTCATCTTCAGTGCAAATTTAGATATAATATAAATATAAAGTGCAATCATTATTAAATATAACCAGTATAGTTTTAAAAACCAATATGAAAAATTAAATATGGACAAAATAACCCATTTATGTTTTGCTTTATCCTTTTGTTAGATATTTTTGCAGACTATACTTCATCATAATTTATAACATTATACTTGGAAATTGATTATATACTAACTATTGTCCATTAATGATTTAATTCCAAAATTATTTAAATTTTTTATCATTTTATGAAACATGGATTGTATTATATACAATAAAAATAATTTTATTTAATTCAATAATTTAATTCAATGTTAAACAAATTTACCTCCAAATCTAATTTGAATATATGAAATTAGCATAAAAGGGCGCCTAACTATTGTCCATTAATGATTTAATTCCGAAATTATTTAATTTTTTTATCATTTTATGAAACATGGATTGTACCTATTATATACAATATAAATAATTATAGAAGAATACTATTTTCCTTGCAATTAAATACAATGTTAAACAAATCTACCTCCAAATCTAATTTGAATATATGAAATTAACATGAAAGGGCGCCATGTGCAACTTCACGCTAGTAACTTCATTCTCTTGTAATTTTATACATTTCATTCAAAATAATTAAAATATTTATTCCAAAATAACTTTTGGTCAAATACGATCTCAACCATTGAAAGAAAATATAATCCTCTAATAATATTTTCCATTAACATTCACTTCTGAACATCGATTCAATACACTTTTTCTATCATTTCTGTCCGAGGTCAACAAGAAAACACACTTAAAGATCTTCTACTTCGTCAAGTTTCATATTACAACGTGCCGACAGCCATCATTTCCTTAAATTCTTTGGCAAGAAAATAATTTTGGCGAGCCATAAAAATACTTTACTGATTGTTTTTATCAGAAGAAAATTTAGAAACACGCACGGCCTTGCGTACAAATAAAAATTAAAGTAAAACATAAAGTCATAGGCGTGCCCCATCATTGTTCGGACCAAGACGTCAATTGGTATATAAATATGTAAAAATACTAAATAATTAATAGATTAAATAATACTTACTGATGAAAAGTTCGGTATTGACAGGTACTTGTAAGTAGTCGATTGTTGAATCATTGATTAGTATTCCATAACAACATCATCTTTGTAATTTTCTCCATATTGTACCTAGATTATTTAAAAATTAATGATTTGCTACTATCCAAACAATTATTAACAGTATTTGATTTCGAAGAATATGCATTAAAACACAAATTTATGACAAAATTTTGCACAAAGTTGTCGAAACTAGTAAAGTTGACGTAATGTTTTACATGCCATCATGGACATGAAACCAAACCGGTTGATTTATCACTTCCAGTCTGATATTACAACATAATTCCACAATATATATTGCGAGCACATTGGCTTTTTATAAAATTTGAATCATTTACCTGCTCGAAACTGCAAAGTTATCCTTTTGAGAACACCATTATTAAAAACATGTGTTGTTTATTGCCGACATTGCGGCAAACGGTCGAGCCGGATGAACCATCTCATTGTTGTACATTGATACCAACCTGTCGATATTGGGATGTTAGGCGGTTATTTTAAAAAATATTTTTATAATATAATTATTATAACTGACGAACATCAATATATATATATTTAAAACGTATTTGTTTACAATTATAGTTACAAATAAAAATCGTTTTCAATTTCTTAGAATCGTCTGACTTCACATACATAAATACAAAATGTCTCACTTGTCAAATAATAGCGCGAACTTTCAAACTTCAACATTCGAAAATGGAATTTCTGAAATGTTATCAATAAGTACTTCTGTTTATAATATGTATGAAAAAATGTATGTGTGTTCAGTATAAGTTTAGTCATACATTATTCTAACAGTTATATAAGACAAAACTGGTAATGAAATATGGTTTACTTGGAATCCAAAACGTAATAGCATTATCACCTTTATAAATTAGTCATTATTATCACGTGCATATCAAATACTCAGAAACAGAATTTGATTGATAACAATTGATTTGTATTATTTCCTTGCATGTATATATATATATATATATATATATATATAAGATTTATTAAGTAATAAATTAATTGATATGACTTCACTTATTCTTAAATACCTCATAATGAATCAAATACATTCAAAAAAATTAATCTAATAATTTTGGCCTCACAAGATAGCAATTCAACCTGTTTTATTAAGTATAATTGTAAGTTATGATTAGTTAAGACGTTATATTATTTATAATTAATTATTTATTATGTATATATACATATGGTTTCAAAAACTTGTGTGTATAGAAACAAAAATTTCACATGAACATACTTTGCATTTGAGGTGTGTTCTATTCCAATTTTTCGTTAATTAAATTAAACCTTCCTAGACAATATATATAATTAAATCTGTATTATAGCTATAATAAATTTTAACACTCAGTATATTTAAATTTTAAATATGTGTACTTGCATTTTATTGCTTTTTCGATTGTTGTCCATTTTGAAAGAAAAATCTTCAGTACAAGATGAGCTTTTTAATAAATATTTAATAGCAAATTATGTTTGCTAGGTAAAATTCATAAGTAAAGTATTTTTTACAACAAAATTTTAATGTGTTTTGATTAAAAACTAAATTAAATTAAATAATACAGAACGAAAGCAAAAGTACAACTACAAATACAACTTTTTGAATTGAATCCAATACTACTACCACAAAAACTTGCAATGAGTAATGAAATTATGAATGGCTTATTATTTTAACAATATTAAAACAGTATATATATATATATATATATATATATATATATATATATATATTGCATAAATTCATTATATTACAAAATATTTGGAATTTGTTTCCATCGCATGATATTGCCAACAAACAAAACATTGCGTGTTGTGTCATGGTACTCAACCCTTTTGTGTTTTGTTCATGTCATCTCTAATTAATTATATGGTTTCTAGTTAATTACTTATAAAATATAGAAATGTAATACATATATACACACTTGTATATATATATAATGTATATATATATATATATATATATATTATATCAGTATATTTTATAAACTAGTGGTGCCTTAAGGCAAATTCCTGGAAATTTCCATACCGCAATTTAAAATTGTTAAAAGCTCATCAAAGAAAAAAAGATTTTTTTTAAATATATTGAATATTGAAAAAATAGTTTTTTTTGAAAATAGCTATATTTTAGAAAACTCGGAAATTATTCGTTTTTTTTTTTTTGAAAATTTTGAAAGTACTTGAAAGTTTTCAAAGGTTGATTCAAATTACAAAGTAAGTTGATCCAAATGGCATTTTATTAAACTTTTTTTCTTGATCTCCTAAACCGCTGGTCTTGCCTTTGCAAAAACTTAACCAATTCTCCACTACGTCAATACAAGTGGAATGTTTTTTGAATCATTCAAATCGGATGCTCCGTTCTCTCCTAAACTTTATTTGCCTTTTCTGCACTCTTTGTTATGTATCTTTGAAACGAATGGACTTGCCTTTGCACGTCTACTAATCTGGACGTCTCTTTATCTATAGGAATCCAATGCTTTTTGAATAATTCAAATCGGTTGAGCTGTGCTCTTGAAGCCGACTATATTTTTGAAACTCGGAAATTTTTCGTTTTTTTTTTTTTGAAAATTTTGAAAGTACTTGAAAGTTTTCAAAGGTTGATTCAAATGACAAAGTATCTGATTTTCGACCGCCCAATGGCATTTTATTAAACTTTTTTTCTTGATCTCCCAAACCGCTGGTCCTGCCTTTGCAAAAACCTAACTAATTTTTCACTGCGTCAATACAAGTGGAATGTTTATTAAATCATTCAAATCGGATGCTCCGTTCTCTCTCAAACTTTATTTGCCTTTTCTGCACTCTTTGCTGTGTATTTTTGAAACGAATGGACTTGCCTTTGCACGTCCACTAATCTGGACGTCTCTTTATCCATAGGAATCGAATGCTTTTTGAATAATTCAAATCGGTTGAGCTGTGCTTCCGAAATCGTCGACTAAAAATTGTATCCATGTATACATACCTACTTACATTCCAAGGTATGCCAAAATGTTTAAAAATCTCTAAAACTTAAAGAAACGCAAAAAATTTCATTTTCGATTACTATAACATTACCAGTGGAATTACGTTTTGAATAATTTGGCTCCTGGCCCATTTATTTTTGTACATACACTTCATTTTACTACAAATATGTATATTATCAATAATCAAATAACATGTCGTCGAGTATATACAGGTCGCTCCTTCGAAACTGTTTTCTTTTTAAACAAATTCGTTATCTCTGATTGTCAGTCTGACTAATGTTGAATGTGTAATATTAAATAAACATGCAGCATTTTGTACAAGGCAAATGTATTTTTTTCCACGAAACGACCTTCGGCATTTCTAACTCGATATATCGCAGAATTTATTCGACTTGCGGAGGAAGCAAAACATTATTTTGAGATTATGCAAGATTTTGACAGACGGGCAGACGGGCGTCATATTTATGTCAATAAAGTTGCTTATTATCTATGATAAAATATCGTAAAATGTTTTAAAACTCAGCAAAAACTAGATGTATTTATGTGAGAATGCCCATGATAAGACTAAATGATGAAGATCAAACTATTTTTTTCTTGTGCGTGCTAATGGATGACTAATTAGTATAAATTAGTAATAATAATGAATTTGCGCCTAAGCACACGTGTGTATATATATATATATATATATATATATATATATATATACGTTATTATTTTTTTCTGCTATTGCCATTCGAGAATTAATATTATATCGGGTAGTTCGATTAGCATATTATTACTTTTACACAATTAAATAATTGTGTAAAAGTAATAATATAATACTAAATATTTTTTGCTGCTCTAATACTATTGATATCACTGATAAATTTTGCACTCTAAAGTATTGTTATTTTAGGCTATGGAAAAACCAGATTAAATATATTTTGTTTCGTGTATTTTTTGGTATGTATATTCCTGATTACCGTCATTCACGGCCAAAGATTGTCGTAGTTAGAAATATGACCCCTTACTATTCAATAAATTACACATTTGAACTATTCACACTTGAACACAATTTCATTGTTCTGAATCTTTGAAGTAATATTTTTGCATTTTCTGGAAAATACACAATAGCATTATTTTGACTCGTATACCGAAAACTGTCTGTGAGACGAGAAAGCGACCGCTTCCTTCTCAAAGCAAAAACGCAGTAAATGTCTGCACGAGTTAACAGATTTAATACCAGTTTAGGAAAGTCGGATATGACAAAAGCTCCCACACAACTCCGCTCGGATTCACTCCGAGGGAGTACTTGTATCGGAGTGAGCTACCCATCTCTAATAGATATGTATATATATATATATATATATATATATATAACATATATATGTATATATATATACATGCATACAACAACAAACATATATAATAAAATTCTGTGCCCACAAAAAAATTATAATCACTAACTTTTTATGAAACACTAGTCTAAATAATTATTTCCATAATAATACTATTCAATAAGGATTATTAATAATCTAGTTTATAACTATTACTCAGATTAGTTAATAAGATGAGGTCTTTTCCTTTGAGTCACGTTCAGAGGTCACTTAGAGTCGCGTGATATTGTTATTTAGTGAGATCATACATTGTGTGAGGTCACTAACAGATCCTCAATGATGTATCTGATGACGAATTAGTTGGTTTTTAGAATTTTAATTACGTAAAAGTATACTTAGCTAATTTTAGAAGAAATAGTAGAGTTTTCAAAATCAGGCTTTCCAAAATTAAGATATCAAAGTATAATATAGTATTTACAAAATAAACATGCGGTCTGTTCAACTACACATGTGATTTAAGAACTCTACAAGACGTATCGTTTGTACAGTGATCTTGTAATTTGGGTATTTTCCTCTATTACAGTAACAAATATTATTTTTAATAAGATTTCTCACAAAGTTTTACAATGTTCTAGGTATTTTATCTAATTCGAAACTCTAGATTAATGAGCATATTAATCATATACTTCATTTCATATGTCAAGGAAATTTCAAGGAACACTGCAGGACTCACAGTTTTGTAATTTAAATACATTATTCTTAAAAGTGTTCATTGCAATAATAAATACTAAAAAGTATAAGTTTATTAACAAAATAAAGAGCCATAAAAGATTTCATTGAGACGTTTATATTTTCATAGAGTTCTCCAAACTCTGCTATTTTTAATATTTCAAACATGATTTTATCTAATACTAGACCAAATATTAATTTATATGAAGAAAGTATAATATAAAGTATTCACTAAAATACACGTAATAAATAGTATAATATATTCATAAATAAATGTAGTGAAATATTTTATTTATCCAACTCTCTATGTTGGAGTTTGTCAAGCAGTTACTGCAATTTTATCATTGAAATAATAATTTCGAACTTTGGATACATTGCATGGTATAATAAAAATAATTGCACTTGCAAAAACATCAACATTATCATATGTTTCATGTACAATATAAAAAAAACAGACTCGGAATGAAATCACCATACGAGTGCAAATATGTAATGATAACATGTTCAGCAAACGCAGATTGGTTTATTTGTTTAAATAATTAAATTAAATATAATAATACAAGACGCAATGCGTCGTTTTGAATACTTTAAACAAATTTGTTGGGAATTTTTTTGATGAATAATTTCCTTACTATCTTATATTTTATTCATCGGAGTTGGAATGAATCAATAGGTCATTTATTAATAATGTGACACATTTTACACATGTAAGCTAATGTATTCATTATTAAATAAGTATGGGAATTTCACTGATTAATAATTAATTATTATATTATGATACAGAGAAAACTTTTCTAATTTGATGCAGATACTAAAATTGGAACATTTTAGTGCAAATAGTGCAGTCGATAATTGATAAAAATATGTATGAAAATTAATGGGTTTTCTATTTATTGTTGCAATAGACACTTTGAGAAAAATGTACTAATTTTAAACGAAGCGTCCTGTAGAGTTCTTTGACACTTTCTTAATGTGTTTACTTGACTTTATATAATAACATGCTCATAAATGTAGACATTAATGAAGTATATAGTACATCCAAATTTTTTGACAATACTAATTATAATTATTGTTAGTAGTAGAAAATAAAGAAATCAAATAACAAGATCGTTGTACAAACGGTACGTCCAGTAGAGCTCTTTAATTTTGGCTTACCATTCCTAAAAGATCTTTATTTAAAATATTTTCTTAAATGTTCACGAACTTCTTCAAAATCTGAGACCAATTGGATCTGTTCTTGTTCACAGCCAGAATAGCATCTCAATTATCTAAAATAATATTGAATAATTAATATAAACAATATAAATAATATTGAAATATTAATATAATAACAATTTGTTGGAATACAAAACTATTATTGTATAAGTTCGAAAAGTTAAACATGATATAATTTCTTATATATATATATATATATATATATATATATATATATATGTGTGTGTGTGTGTATATACAAACACATAATTAATACAATCGACATTTTAATGTTTGACATTTTCAGTAGCCAAGACAACACATATTGAATTCTATGTGAATGCACCTAGGGGGGCACAGAATAAAATCAATTTACTAATATTGTCATAACTGTAATGTACATAGTATACAGAAAACATTCATAACCACACACACAAATATTAAATTAATTAAATATTATTAAATTTTGAACAACTTCCTTTATTAAAACGATTGATAAACAATATAAGGAATAAATTATTCTTCCACGGCTCCTATTTTTGAACACGCAACTGATGCGAGTACGGAACCTTGAAAATTAAAAATCTTAATACAATTATAATCTAATTAATTATTTAAATTTCAAAGTTTTCGCGATTATTCAATATTTATGATATAACACGGGATAAACATTTGTTAAGCTTCAATTAAAAAATGTGTATTTATAACATCCAAAGTTTCTACTCGAGGTTCAATGAACACTCTGTTTATCTATAAATATTTATATCATATATTATAAATATTTATAATATTAGTCTGATGGAATTAATCATCAAGATTTTAAATAAAATATTTATTCCTGCAATAAATTAACTAACAATAAGAATAATAATTATAATACATAATGAAATTGTAAACGAAATATAAAGTCAAAAAATGTATATACAGAAGATATATGTTAATAGAAGAACATTAAAGGTTCTGTATTTTTACAGTTAAAAATACTTCGACCATAAACGTTTTATAAAAAATATATTTATTTTTTAAAAATTGTTAATAAGCTATTAACAATAATAATAATTAACAGCTCAGAAATTGTATTCAATATTTAAAAAAATATTGTAGGACATCCAAAGCCCATAAAAGTTAAAATTGAAACAAACTTTAAAAAATGACAAATTCCTGCAAGTACAATTTTACATGATGAATATTTTCTTATTAATGAATATTTATCTCTTAAAAAATATTTTTGCACTATTAAAGGAATAGATCTTATTAATAGACATACTCGAACCTGACAAAGTTTGTCAAAAAACCAGTTGGTTTCTAACATGAATCTTGTAAGTTAGATTCTAAGATGAACGTTGGAGATTATAATGCCTTTTTCCATAAAAATCATTATATATATATATATATATATATATATGATATCTTCTGTATATATATTTTTTGCCTTTATATTTCACAAATACCCTTGAACAAGAGAAACTACATGAACATTATGTATTCGTTCCACGCTAGATGATGTCATAATTTTTTTATTTCAGTACCAAGGACGCCCACTTTGTTATAAAAGATACAATTATAGCCGATATATATATATATATATATATATATATATATATATATATATATATATATATATATATATAACATTAATAAGTTATAACAAAATTTATAATAAAAACTAAACTCACATTCAGACAACGCCCATCGGTCCCATCGTTGTTGAAATTGAGCATTTTTATTTTGTCTAGTCACCTACGATAGAAAATAGTTGTAATAGAAATTTAAACATTTAATTTAAAAGCATAGTGTATATATACATTTTTAAAATGCTATAATATAAATTTAAAATCAATACCACAATTCAATATTGATAGTAGTCATTTATTCTTGTTTATCTATGATAGTAGTAATAATGTAAGTTATATATACAATTAACATTTTTTTAATTTAAAACATACAACAAAAGCATTGTGCTTCTATTTTGGTGGTAGCTCAATATAATAACAATACAAAATTAATTAATATTTTATCATTATGTATATATATTTAACCTACATTAGTTTACTCTACTGTATTCAACTCTTCAATTTATGCATTTATTAGTTGGATCTCTCGGAATTTGCAATTTGTAAAAATCGTATAAAATTAAATAATCTACAATATTTGAAATGAAAATACATTTTTTTAAATCGCAATTTGAACTTAAAAATTGAAACTAGTAAGGTGTATGGCATCGTGCTTTAAGGCAAATTGCTGGAACTTCCCGTACCGTAACAAAATGTTCGAGGAATACTGAATGTTTTCAAATAGATTATTATTAATATTGTAACATTGTCTAATATTTACAAGAATTATATAAACTGAATTGCAAAGTTGAAATTATTTGTTTAAAGTATATTAGAACTATAGTCAGAATTAAAAATAAAATCTGAATTATTTTCGATATACAAAAAAAAATTTTTGAAAAAAAAATGAAGAAAAAAGTTGAAGCAAAATAAGTTTTTTTTCCAAAATCAATTATTTTGTTAAGACAAGCAGAAAGTTCTTTGAATCATTTGAATCGGAGGCTTAGTTCTCTCAAAAACTGCCATTTTTGCACATTTAGCTTCGTATCTTTGAAATGGCTGGGCCTGCCTTCGCCAAAATCTAATAAACACTTATCCCAATCATTACTAATTGAATGTTTTTTAAATCATTCAAATCGGATGCTCCGTTCTCTCAAAAACTCGATTTCTATTTTCTGCACTCTTTGCTCTTTATCTCCGTAACTGCTGGACCTGCCTTTGCCAAAAACTAATCAGCACATCTCCATATCAATAGGAATCGAATGTTTTTTGAACCATTCAAATCGGTTGAAAACGTGACTGGAAATTTGTATCCATACATACATACACACACACATCCATTTTTTCTGAGGTATGCCAAAATGTTCAGAAACCTTCAAAACGTCGAAAAATGTAAAAAATTTCAATTTCGATTTTCGGCTCATTACAATAACTTACCCTACGGGAAGTTGATACAATCTTGTATGAATGTGGTATGCCATAAGCATGTGTGACATTAAATAATCTTAAAAAAACTGACGTCAATTTTGCTGAATTTACTTCATAATTTCGGTTGTCCGGTTCAAACAAACCGGTTTGCAATCAACGGTAACGAAATACTTCAAATTTGCTCATAGACAGGGCGCTAAAAGATGTAAACGATGAAAAACATGTAAACGTATAATAAAAAATTTACAAGAGAAAGGATTTAAAATTTTAAATTTCAAATAAAAGGGCGTTTTTTTAATTAGTGCTATGGTGTATGGTGTGAGAGCACCACATTACATTTACCAGTTTCTCTTATAAACTTCCGTGTCATGTGCTTGAGCTTTCAGTTTCCTTTATTTTCCTTTTCCTTCAGCTGTTACACTATGGCGTGTGTTTTTGTACGAGTTTCAGTACGTAAACTTTTCTTCTCCATTACGAAATTGTGTAAAGATGAAAACATTGTCTATATTTAGACACTGACACACTTTCCTCAGACTGTAAATGAATAATTAATTGTATAATTTAGATAAATTATTAATCGATAAGATAAAATATAGGTCGGTAAAAATCAATCCTGGATAATCTTGTATACTTAAGTAATAAACTAGTCTTATAATACTATAACTAATTGTGTATTTATTAGTAACTTTTAATTTTACAAAATATGACATCTTAATTTAAAAAAATGGAGTTCGGTAGGACGTGTTTCTACAGGTTATAGTTTTTTGAATATTGAAGATATATAGTAATGATTGAATGTGGTATATTATTTAATGTAATACGAATTTACAAAATATAAGTCATATTTCAGTTCATATTTAAAAAGTTATATGAAACTAAAATCCATGCAGGACTCCTGTTTTCAAACACGTTCTGACAAAAATATACAGCATGAGTTATGTTTTTTAAATGTAGATTAGCAATAATTATTAATATATATTAAATTATTTATGTAAAAATATTGTAGAAACAATTTTTATGATTGCATGCAAAATTATCTGGTGGAATTTTTAATACGTATTTTTTTAATCTTTCTGTAATTGTTAAAAACAGTTTATGTCCAAATTTAAATTTTAAACACGTCTATACCATCAATATATTACCAACAGTTGTTGTATAAAAGCATTTGAGTGACCTGACAATAGTAATTTTAAATGATCTCACACTCTGTTAGATTAAATTAGTTAATAAACTTGGCTAGAATCGCCAGGGCTTTGCAAAACCAACTCAGAGGTCTTACAATTAGATAAACACCTATTATCTTTCATTCTGCATAATAAATGTTTATCTTTTGTTACTAAACCATTTGTTATCAAATGCGGTCATAGTTTATCTTGTGGCGCTTCATTTTTTAATGCAATTGATATTTTTCAAGCCAGACAAATTAATGAATAAAATGTGCAAATTTCTGTTATTTATGTAACGTTTTACTCGATGCCAAAATAATAAAAATCAGCACATTTTATATCGGTCTACATGTCTTTCAAGATAAATTCACATAGTGTAAACACAGTCAAGTTAAATTTAAACATAGTTTTGTTTCCTGCGGACTTTGCTATTTATTAAATAAACTTTGATATAGAAAACGTTAAGATAAAGTTTTCTTAGAAACCAGAAATGAAGTAATATCAAGTATAGCTAATCCTATTGGCTACTGGACAAATTGAAACTGAATCATAATAACAAAACTTATACTTAATTGACTTAACAAGATAACTAAATCTATTTACCTCAACTGTATCCACAATTAATTGCTGGTCAATATCTAATATTCTAATCAATACTTGCCAAAATAATAATATAGTAGTAAGCAATAATGTAGGCCAAAACTTCGATTTTTGGATATCTGGTATCTTTAAAACCTGAAGTGGTCAACATCCAATTCTTGTCCAATTCTAATCAATACTTGCTAAAATAATAATGTAGTAATAATCAATTATACTTGTTTATCTATGGTAGTAATCAATAATGTAGACCAAAACTTAGATTTTTGGATATCTGGTATCTTTAAACCCTAAAGAGGTCAATATCCAATTCTCGTCCAATTCTAATCAATATTTGCCAAAATAATAATGTAGTAGTAATCAATTATACTTGTTTATCTACGGTAGTAATCAATAATGTAGACCAAAACTTAGATTTTTGGATATCTGGTATCTTTAAATCCTAAAAATTTTAAAACCGTTAAAAAAATAAATGGAAACTTGATTACAGTATTTTTACTGCTATTAAAGCTTATTACTACTAGTTTGTTGATTTTAAAGTACTCAAACATATTACTATAATTGATAATCTTGAAAATTAACACAGCCATCTTTAATATAATATTCTTGTTTTGTCAAATGTATCATATTTGTGCAATATCAGTTCTTTAAGTAAACCTTGATACAATTATTCTTTGGAACAACTCATTAACTCAAATAGCAATATTTAAGCAATATATTAATCTTGAAAGATTTAAAAAAAAAACAGATAATTATGACATTTAACTTCCTGTTAAAATCTGCACCGAATGCAATTTAGTTTTTTTATGCCGGTAATATTACACTTTAAATTATGTACCACGGAAGATTAATTTATTAAATGGCTTAAAAAAAGAAAATACAGGTCATTTAATTACTTTTCACATTTAATAACTACTTATATTATGTTGATTTTTCACTCACACGTAAAATTTGTTTGATCAGCTGTCAAAATATTTAAGGAATCTTATATGGACTGCTTCAGCGTGAAGATAGCTACACAAATAAGCAAGTCCACCAACTTTCCATCAAAAGATATGAATTTTTCATCATTTAAAATAACTATAATTGTCTTTAAAATAGCTATACTCTTCTTTTATCTATGGCTATAATAATCTATTACTATTTACAATTTTTTCTTTTTTTCTTCCAGCTATGCGGTCTCGCAGTGCTCGCCGTTGGCGTGGTCTTCAAATTGAAGTTCTCAGAGATCCAGCAAATGCTCCAGGACTTAAACGTCCAGGCCGCACCAATACTCTTCATCACCGTTGGAAGCATAGTCTTCATAATCGCCTTCTTCGGGTGCTGCGGAGCGATTAGGGAAAGTCATTGTATGACAGTCACTGTAAGTAGAGAAAAATGATAATATATATATATATATATATATGATAACTTCTATATTTATGAAGAAGCTATTTAGATTAGATTAGAAGTTTTTTATAAGTGTTGACAAAGAATCAACTGTACTTTAAAGAGTGTATATATGTATATATATACACATATATATATATATATATATATATATATACGAGTATATATATATATATATATATATATCATACATACGATTCTCTTAGAACTCTAAATATACAAATACATAATTACAATAATAAATGCACTGTTCCATACCAGACCACATGATCTCCACATTTGTCTAAATAATTTTCATCATCATTCATCCTGTATCTGTTGCTTCATTAAGTTCAACAAAGTTGGCACAATGTCTAAATGTGTAATTATTTCACAACACCATTATCATCTTTTGTAAAAAATATTTCAAATTATCATGTTCTCCATAGTACGCAGTCTTCTTAATCGTTTTGCTGATCGTCCAAGTCGTGATCGCCGTCTGTGTCTTCGTCTATGTCGATGACATCAACAAGATTCTGCAGAAGACCCTCCAGACCACCTTCGACCACAGGGATCAACCTGCTAATATGGAAATCATTGATGGATTACAAAGACAGGTAATGATAATGGAAAATAATAATCATATAGTTTTTAGTGTCTTTTGCTCGAACAATGTCTTAAGGATCTTATACAACAAGAGTCACAATTTGTTTATTTCCAATCCCCAGTTCGAATGCTGCGGTGTCAACGGCAAAACCGACTACCAGCTCAATGTGATTGCCAATTTGCCCCAGAGTTGCTGTCCAGCTGGAGATGCTGCCTGCACATTTGCCAACAGCTATAACCATGGATGCAAAACCATTCTGTCTGACACCGTGAAAGGAGGAAGCCAAACCATTGGAATTGTTGCTCTGATCATTGCCGGAGTTGAGGTAATAAAAAATACAACAATGAGTTTTGAGTATGGAAAGTAATTATTATAAAACTAGCAGGCCGCCGCCTTTGATACAGAAACTTGAATGTCAAATTAAATGCAGTCTTACCTTTGTATCAGACGTTTCTTACACAAAACCTTATGAAAACATTTAACACATAGACAACTATTGAGTTTAAACTATTTTAGTATTCATTTTAATAACTTACAGTAAAGTAATATGCTAATAAAGAAACTTGAACTTTTTTCGCATGCTTTGTGTTTGATCTCAACATTGAGTACCAACCACAAATTGAAGCTTGTTTCAAATTTGCAACTATTTTACAATAGTATAAACTTGATCTGTATTTTTCAATACATGTTTATGAATACACCATTCATAAATAAATATGCATAATAAATAAATAAATAGATATAATCAATTATTTACTGGTGGTATAATTGTATATTTTAAATGTTTGATGCTTAATTGCGCTATAACTTATAGTAAGTACCAACTAAGTACTTCGCATGAACTTATTTTAAATTCACACAGATTTATTATGATGGAATTTTTGAGTATGAAAAAAAATTGATAAATATACTAGTTTGTTGTCAGAATAAACTTGTGTATTATAAGTTGGAAACTGTTTTCTAATTTAAAATTTTTTTTTCCAGCTTCTGGGAGCCATATTTGCCCTGTGTCTTGCAAATTCCATCCGCAACGAAGATAGGAGGTCTGCCTTTTAAGCATCTTTATTCTTTATTAATGATACTAATAAACAAACAATACTGTCCAACAGATTAATTCATATTAAAACATCATCTTTACTATTTGCTCGATTCGAACTATTAAAATTGTATTTGACTATGAATAATCTACTTGAGATCTTGTTTTAATATAATTAATTACGATATAATAATGCAATAATATTTACTAATTTTTCATAATGATTCTTTGCTCTGTCCATGAATGTGCCTGTTGTAACAAAATGCTTAAATTGTACTAACATTTTAACTTGTATTAGCCTACTGACTGCATTTATTTATTGCGTTTCTTGTAAATTCAAACTTTTGTATGTATTTTTGTACAAAATGAAATAATTTAATATAATATTCAATATACATACTCTAAAAGAAAATTGAAAAAGCATTGTTTAAATATGTTTTAAATATTGACTTCTTGGGCTAATATGGGTTAATGAAATAAATAATAATTGAAGCATGTGACATTTTCGCCTTTGCAAACAATAAATCACCGAAAAGTATTATAAAAAAAATATTTGAGAAATAGATAATATATTTTCTAAATTATTTAATATATTTGCATGCTGAAATTATAAAATATTGATAAGTTATTGTTATCGTTGTTAGATAGAAATGTATATATATATATATATATATATATATATATATATATTGTAGACATACAACTAACACTTGATGAAAATACAGAAATTTAACAAAATTGTTCATAAAAAATTTACAAGTAGAAAAATATTTGTCATTTATAACATTTAACAGAATTATTTTTGTCTAAAAATGGAATTATTTTTTATCTAATAATGATAATGATGACTCAAATTTATTCAATAAAGTAGTTTACTTGATACAAAATATATAATGTGAAATAAATTCGTCCATTATATACTGAATAAAAAATTAAGTGTCTTGATGTTGTTAATAATATTAAAAATATAATTATTAATATTAAACTATTCATATATATATAATGTAGAATGTGTTATAGAAATTTTGAACTGTTATTCTCAGGTTGTATTTAAAAAAATAATAATAATTAAAATTGAAGGTTACATATAAAAAAACATTTTTGCATTAATCATTTTGCTTCATAATATGGTAAGAAGTAATAAACTAATTATTTGGATTAAGGGAAATTGAAATAACAAAATTATGGAAGGAATAGAGATTTACATAGACATAGCGTGATATTGATCGAAATATATATATATATATATATATACATTAGGGTGGTCCTTAAAATGGTCATTTTCGAATTTCCTTGCTCCCAGGGGCTCAAATGGTTCCAAATAGATAAAAAACAATTCTCTGAAAATTTTAGCTCTTAATATTAACGTTTAGATAGAGCGCAATTCAATCAAAGTTTTGTATGGAAATAGCATAAAATTTTTTTCAAAAATTTTAAAAGTGTTTTTTAAATGTAATTTAGCGAACAAATGAATGAATAAAACTCATTCATTTGTCGCTAAGTTATACTTAAAACATTTTTTTTTAATTTTCAAAAATTTTTCCATGCTCTTTCCATACAAACTTTGATTGAATTGCGCTCTATCTAAACGTTAATATTAAGAGCTAAAACTTTCAGAGAATTGTTTTTTATCTATTTGGAACCATTTGAGCCCCTGGGAGCAAGGAAATTCGAAAATGACTATTTTAAGGACCACCCTAATATACATATATATATATATATATATATATATATATATATATATATGTATATATATACGTGATATTTACATTGCAAGCTAATTTTCAAAATTATATAATTTTGATTCTATTTAAGACTATTTCTTCATACCTTTGTCATTTTGTTTTTAAATGATTAAATTTTCACAGAAATCAAAATTTTGCAGTAATTAATAATAAATTGTTATTGTTTTAAGAAATTTAAATGTTTGAAAGCATTGAATTTGTTTTAGTAGATTTGTGATTTTAGATGTTGTTTTTATTTTTACTTTCTTTTCAAGTTTTCATAATTTTTTTCAACCAAGATAAATAAGGCCTTCTCATAAGTTTCAAAAGATCTTCAATATTGTCACACCAAAAATATTTTGTTGATGGATAAAATCCAGTATGAACCATACTACATATAATGGAATATAATATTAATAATAATAATAAATATATTACTATTTGCTCATATTTAAATTAGCATGTAAGTTTTACCAGTGAAACATTTACTAAAATAAACAAGTAATTAAAAAATTGTTATTTGCAGGTACGCATAAGATCTACTTCAATACTGTGTGTGAATATGTAATTCGTTTTTGCAAAATATCTATTATTATGCAAAAACAATCAACAATTATACCTTCAAATTTGAAAATAATAATTCGATGTATGTATACAAAAGCCAAATTTTACTAAAGGCTTACTAATTTAAGAAATATTATATAATTGAGAACATTTTTATGAACTATTTAAACGTTAGGAATTATTTGGAGTGTTGTCAAATGCTTTTAAATGTATTAATATTTACAATTTGATTATTCTCAAATAACAAATATTTTTAATATTTTTGTAATGTTATTTTATATATTATCGAAGTAAACACAAAGACAAAAAATATATCTACACATGTATGTATATATATATATATATATATATATATATATATATATACAAATGTATACACAAACACAAATTAGATATTCTATGTATGTTAATGTTTAAAGAAATGTGTAATAATCGGTACAAAAATAAAATTTATAAATTTATCTGAAAAGTTGTTTTATATCAAAGTAATAGTAAGTATAAACTTTATAATATGCATAATTAAACACATATATTAATAGTCTTCAATACTTTATTAACAATATAAAATTTTAGAGATCATGAGCAATTCACTATTTTTCAATAACCAAAAAATAAATATGTACTTACGTATCTACAATAATACTTAACATTAGTATAAGTTATACTAATATACATCATAAATAAATATTAAAACTGGTGATTTATCAGATACGATGTATCATTGTTTTTCTTTGTAGGATAAATACAAAATAAGGACAGTTGAATAATTGATAGAAGACATCCTAGAAAGTTAGGTATCTGAAAAGATAAAACATATATAATATAAAGTAATTATTATTTGTTTGATCATTTTGCAATCAGTTTTGTACTTGTATGAAGGTGTCTTGAATAAGTATGCCATATATAAACCATTGACCGGAAACAAGAAAGGATGCTAAAATTATTGGAAAAGGCAAACTTTCTGCACTTTTAACTCGAATAACATGAAATAACATTGTTAGAGGCGCCCCAAAAAATGTTACAGTCACACAACAACACATAATACCTGCAAATGGAAAATGTTAAACTTATTAATAAAAACTTGGTTATATATAAGTATACATATAATAGTATTTACACCTACCCATAACTTTAACAACTTTTTCAGCATTTTTTTCATATTCAGCATAAACTAATGTTGTTACAATTAACAACAAGGTTGCTAAGAATTGACGTAGGACTGAAGTTTTATTTATAGTGTAAACATAGAATGTTATAATATAAGCCAGTTGTAATGTGGCTCCTATAGTATTGACTAATATCACCGATTGTTCTTTTGTTAAAAATGCATAACGCAACCATAAACTACATCTACAATTTCATAAAACCTAATTTTTAGTATTTTGCTATAACAAACACTAAACAACAGTATAGTTATATATTGTTAGTAACACATATAAGTGTATCTTAATTTAGGTAAATATTGGTTCAAACTTACGATAGAAAGCCACAGATGAAAGGAAATACTGAAGTATCACCTGTGCTACCTTTCTGCACAATCTTTTGGCATATTAAACTAAAAACAAAAATGACCATTTTTAGAATCATGTGATCATAAATAAAAATAATAATAGTTGGTTTGTGCTTACATTCCTGTTAAAAACTGTAATACTGTAGTAATCACAGCCGTTGCAGCTATAAGATCTTTCCAATATTCTAGTGACATATTTCATATATACTGTATGTCAAAAATTTAAAAAATATTAGCCATTATTTTGCAATATTTTGAAAAAATTCTAATTTTTACAAAATACCATCACAACATTAGCAATTTAATTTAAAGCAGGCCATATAAATAGGAGAAAGCAGACTGTAATATTTAAGGTTATGATTATAAGTTTGATTTATAATATTTTTATCGATTCGTCAATTTTTTATTGAGTTGTATATTAAATATATAAATAGAGTGTTTAAGTTACGTAAGTTATGGAAGACTTTGATGTATATATAAACTAATTATTGCTTATTTTAAATTCCAACGTGTAACGAAACATTTTACGATTGACATTTCGACAGTTTAAAGTAAAGGACATTGTGCAATATGGAGATTGGTAGCACTGTCGCCAACTATCAGCCAGGAATAAAAAAATGGCGGGAAAAGGTTACACTTTGAAATTAACATTGTCAATAACGAAATTATAAATCTTCTATTCAAATCTTACAAATCAAAATCAAATCAATGTTGCATTTTTCAATAAATGTATTATTTCATTTTGTATATATAAAAAATATGTCATTTTTTAAAAACTTCATAAAAATTACACTTGATATAAACGTCTTGTATAAAAATTTTAATACTTATACTTCTAACTTATAAACTAAATACATTCTTAAACTTAAGTATTTATAATTTATTCGCACATATACTTTACAAAATGGTTATATGATCAATAATCTATTTTTTATTTCATATTAAGTACTTTGCCATCAAAAGACTAAATAGATTGAGACAAAGAAAAAAACTTACGCTTTCACATTATCATCAGGCTGCGCACTTATTGTTTTCATTATCATTAAGTACTTAAGGCCTTATATTTTATAAGTAACGCTTATTGAGTACTTTTTAATATTTGTACCTTATTTCTTAATACTAAATTTCATTTAAGTGAAGTTCAGTCCCTAAAAATCAATCAGTTTGTCTTCGAAGACAGATCTAATTATGTACATGGACAAAATAAAAGATTTTGATGTAAAATAATATTATAAAAGTAAATCAGATATTTTTGTCTTGATATGTAAGTAGATGTACTGTCTTTTTATCAGCTTATTTCCAGTCAGTGAAATTTTTTACCGCTAAGCCAATCAATTATATAATTAGTTTTTATTTAATCGAGAACCATGAGATTCTTCATTAAACCAATGTGAAATTCATGATCCTGAGATTCAAGGATAGAAATGCAAATTCTGGAGTATCACGAATGAATCAATGTTCGTATACAAATCAGAAACAAAAAAAGTAGTTTGCTCTTTAGTAACAAAGTAGTAAGTAAAATAATACATATTTTTCCCTAAAATATAAAATATATTTCTAAAATCCTCCGGCAGTAAACTTGGCAGATTTATCCATGGCTAAACTTTATCTATAGTATCTACATCAGAAAATCGTCTCGCTGAGACTTCTGTCCTGGTCCTTCCTGATCCAGGTTTATACGAAACTGGCGGCACTTTAGCCAAGCTTTTCAGTTTTCCCGATAATTGGCACACACAAAACAATCCTGCTCCCACAACGAGTCCACTAACCAAGGCTGCGCCCGCCGAATATACCAGCAGCAACCTCACTGAATCTATCAGTACATCTAAACATCCCCTCTGGTACACCGAGGCACAAGAAGATCCAAACGGTGTAGAAATATGCTCTCCACCAGGCGCAGCGGAGCAGCAGGACCAGGAAACTCCCCGTCCGGATCTTCTGTAATCGGCAGGTCCATCTAAGCCGCAGCAGCGTCGTTCGTTTTGGACGCTTTCCCAAAATTTATCGTGACGGACGTCGCCTAATTGGGCCTGGTTAAAAGATATTTCTATATGTTCCGTGGAGCGGTCGCCGACGGTGTGGCGGAAGGCTAAAGAGACTCCACAGGTTGCAAACAGGGCACCGGCGAGGAAGATCAGCATCCATGTCAACTGGGAAAATATCACTAGATTTTAACAAGCCATATTCTCCAGAAATAATAATCCAAATGTGCCAAGCGTGATTTTCATTATTAGTGCGTGATGAGAATAAAGTACATGATAACATCTAAGTCACTACACCAGATTTAATTTGAGAAGCCATGCGGATGTTTTTGTGATGGTTTAGATGACAATGAAAAACTACGATTATACTAAATACGATCTAAAATTAACGAGAACTAGACTATATATTTCCTAAAAGCAACGAACAGAATAGTGCGTTGTATAGACCAGGAGTTTGTCCTGGTATGTTCAACTCAGTTTCGCTATAAGTTAATATTATCTACCATGCAGCTATTAAAACTCACCATATTCAATTTGCTAATTTTCCTCTTGCTGGTGGCCCCCCATCCGTACCAGGCGAAGAAAATTGCGGCTACACCGCAACAGCAAAGTGCGGCCATCGGCGACCATGCCGAGGAATGTAGAACCAGGCCATGGGACAAGGAGTAGACGTCCAGGAGAAGGTAACCTGCGCATAGGGTTATGCCGACTCCCAGAAGCTAAATAAAGAACAAAAGTATATAAATAAAGATGTACTGCTTTTCTTCTCTGTCAGATATATTGATACATGAATGAAGATATCATTTCGTATTTATTTTTAGCAACACAAAGATAATATTGTGGGCTTATTAATGGTTTTTGGATGTAGCCAGATGTTACAGTGCTATGAAACAGATCTCTCTCTATATATTTTAGTTGGAGTATATCTTGTTGCATTTTAATGTTTGATTTTAGGCCGCACTTTCACAATCGGGAACGAATCGGAAATTATAGTAAATAAAATATGTTTAAGCAGATAAATTCAATGTATAAATGCTAAATGTGAAACTATTAACGCAAAACTTGTGCAAAAATAATATATATTTAAATAAATAAACATGTGTATATATATACACATATATAACTAGGCAATGTGTCATTTATCTTCTCAAAGTAACAAGAAACCTGCCAGCATATTTAAACAATGATGAACTTTCCGAGAAATATTTTAGTCAGATAACAATTATGTGTCATATATGATGTGATATCGGAATCCTGAATTATTTTCACACACAAATAAGAAACTTGATACCTTATTTAGACTAAAATTAAGTCACATTTATTGATTGTTATTAAAAGACAAGATAGTCTTCTTATCTCCACAGTGAGTTGTAGGAGAAATGAATGCTTGACCAAGACGGATACCCACTTTGCAACATAAAATTTTAATTAAATACTATACATATGATTTGTAAAAATTCAAATAACTAACATTATATGAAAGCAATTTGATTTAGTATATTTTAATTGATTATATTAGAATGATCGCGTAATTTATAAATTAGACTTCTTATATATTTAATTAAATAACCGAGTAATCTAATAAAACACAATCAATTTAAAATTATTGATATAAACCCGTATTATCAGCCCACATCGTTTAATTTTTATTTCAAGTTCATTAATATAATTATTTAATTAATTAAATTTTATAATATATATATATATATATATATATATATATATATTAGGTTGTCAAATATCTCCCTTCCGCCTTTTTGTATTATAAACCAAGAGCAAAAAAGCGGAAGGAAGATATTTGACAGCCTAATATATATATATATATATATATATATATATTTGTATATTATTATTTATAACGATTATTATTGTAAAATCTGGTTAATCATTAGTATGCAAAATCAAAATTTATCACTGGGGCACAAAGATGATATCTAAAAATTAAATGATATATTTAACACAAAATTCCAACTATTTTAGTAAAATTAATATTTAAACTTTTCGTAAGGCAATTTCTGGAACTTCCCGTAACTCAACAAAATATTTGAGGAATATTAAATATTTTCAAATAGATTATTATAAATACGGTAAAATTGTCTAATTATAGTTTTGGAAATTTTAAATTTTGAAATTAAAAAAAATCCAAAAGCCAACACAAGCAGAAAGTGTATTGAATCATTCAAATCGGATGCTTAGTTCTCTCAAAAACTGCCATTTTTTGCACATTTACCCACATATCTTCGAAATGACTAGACCCGCCTTCACCAAAAACTAATCTGCACATGGGAATCAATTACGATTTTTGAACTATTACAATAACTTAAACTTAATACCAGAAATATAAATTACTTTATATGGAATGCAGTGTAAATATTATTATTCGTTGAAATAACACACTGCATATGTATATGTGTATGAAAAATATTTTATTACAATGTTGTTATTATTAAGTCTACAATATTATTTTTACATGAATAAAAATCAAATATTTTATTATTGCTGGAATATTTCTCTTCAAAAATAATTATAATAATGATAACGATAAGAATAATAATAATTCTTAAGTTTTCTGTTATTACTTTGACCAACACTGCAAAAACATGAGTCATCGGAAAAATATTTAATTTTACTATAATTATATCGCTTTAGCCGACATTAGTTTCATCATCTGTTTATTATACCACATTTATTTCAGAACAGTATGTATAACTATGTTAACATATGAAGAATATAAAAATAATTATTGTAAGAAGTTAATATTATTCTAATAAATATATAATTAAAAATGTACTTTTATATTATCTCAGCATTGCAAAACTTTAAGATATAACATACTAAAATTACAAATTAAGGGGCGTCCATTAACCACGAGAGGGGTGTTTGACAAAAAATCATAAAACATCACGTGGGGGAGGGAGGTGGAGTAAGATATAACGTGTGTTTATTTTCCACCTGAATTTTTTTCAAAAAATCCAAACATTTTCAGAAAAAAATAAAAAAAATTACAATTTTTTCTCGTAACTAAAAATACACGTGCTGTTTGGTAGGCGAGGGGTATAATTTTGAATATCATGTATCATCATGGAGGAGTGGAGATCCAAAAACTCTTAAAAAATCAATCACGTGATTAAGGGACGCCCCCTTAGTAGTGCGTGTAATGGTGTGTCCTGGAGAGCTCATTGAAATCAATAATACCCATGTGCAAGCAATATAATCAAGATATGTACAAAGACTGTTGAAATAGTTTACAGATGAAAATTTTATTTTTAATTTTTTATTAAATCTTTATTTTTTAATTTTATTAGAAAACCATCAATTTTATTATTTATCATTATAATAATAATAAAATTGTAATAATCGTTATAATGATATAAGACATTTTGAAGCATAATCAGATTGCAATTATAGAACAAAAAGGTCATTTCATTGAATATCTCCATTCATGTACTAAAAGAGCAGAATTTTGTTCATTAACGAAAAGGGGGTTTAAAAAGATAAATTAAAAAGATTCAGCAAATTTTCTGAGGTCACTATTCTTATCTTTATGTAAAATAAAAAGATTTTTGGTATTGAAAGTATGGTTCAAATTAATGATATGTTTCGAAAACATAGTCTTACATTGATTTGGATTTTTTGAATCCCTAAATAGACTGATTCATTCTCCTGTAAATATATTGAAAATACGCTCAACAGGAGTTATAGACTTCAAGGAAACGAAAAGGGAGTTGAAAGTATTGTCAAAATTAGAAACTAACAAGAAAACCTTCATTTAAAAGCATTTTTTTTTTGAGAAAAAGTGAGAAACTATCTAAATATGGCAAAGAAAAACCTCCTTTGTATTTATTTAAAAAAGGTGGATCTGAATTAGGCAAAAGAGAACTTTTTGAAACATTAACATTGATATATTTGTCAGACAGAGGAATGTTAAAAAAACTTATTTTTTAGAAAATTTAACCTGTTTATAATTACATTGTTAATTAAATGTAATGGGTTAGAATTAACAAAGAACTGAAAGTCTCAACGTCGAATAAAAAATCTAAATCCTATATATATATATATATATCTCATTTATCTGACATGTGACAAAGTGTCTAACAGATTTATTATCTTTAACAAATATTTGCGGAGAGTTTTAAACGGATTTTCGAAGTAGGTGTGTATTTTAGTACATATATTATTTACTTTGTTCAATTGCTCTATTTAGAGTTACTTCCAAGATAATTAGTTTATAAACACAGTCATATAAGTTTAGTAATTAGAATGACATATTTTGAGAAAGTAATTGATATTACCAATATTTTTAGAAATAATTCTTCAAATCTTTGACTCTTGTTGCTGAATGATGACATACCGCGTCGAAACGTATAAATTAATAGGTTATTATTTATTGTTATTTTATTTCGACGATTAGCTGCAAATTAACATTCTAGAATATATATTTATTAAATATTAACTTGTAAATTTATGATAAAATTAACACATTAATTTAGCTTGGTATTATTTAGCAATTTTGATTCATTGATGAAACTGCGTTCTATATTTATATCGATCCAAACATTGTATATATATATATATATATATATATATATATATATAAGAGGGGTTGATATTGCAGACAGCATCCCCTATTTTGGGCAAATATTACTCATCCATGTGTATATGTATATATCCATGTACAATGTATATATGATATATACATTAGTACAATTAATGCACATTTTGTATTAGTATCTATATTTATCTTATTTCAATATTTGTCACTGGTTTTTCTTAAATGTCTTAGAAATTGGTGAGTGATGAGACTATCTTATGTTGTCTCTATAATATCTGTAATATTTTCCAACTTTGTGTATCTTTTATATCTACAAATTAAACAGTTTGGTAAATTTCTAAGTTAGAATTGGATTAAAAACGTTTAAAGTAGGCCAGTAGAGGCAGTGTTACTACAATCTATTTTCAGTCTACTTCAACCGATATATATGTCTACTTTTGCAGTATTTATAACTATTTATATACCCATACGAATGAGATATCTGATACAGATATATCATTTATATATATATATATATATATATATATAATGGATTTATAAAAGTCCCATTTTATAATTTTCAACTCCTTGTCATGGTTCAAAGAATTGACCAGAAGAATTAATATTAGTATCTGAACTTGTGAGTAAATTGCACTATTATGGTATAAATATTAAAACAATTATATTTATTATTTATGGATGAAATTTTATTAAGATTATCAATTATTATCAATTCGAGTTTCTTTATTCAAATTTCTATATTCTATGTTTTTCTATCTTCATCATCTTATCAAAGGATTGAGAAAATAAAATATATTTGTTTAAAGAAAATATTATCTTAAAATCTTACGTCAAACAAGTAGAAAGATAAGAGAACAATATTATATACATGGTTATATGTAAAAATAAAAACATTTGAATATTTTAATATGAATATATATATATATATATATATATATGTGTGGGTGTGTGTATGTTTGTATGTGTGTATGTTTATAACCTTGTTCAGCTTCCGTGTTAAAACAATGAAATTAAATTCAATAAATCATACAAATGTATAATAAAGAACTATAATTATAAAATTAAATTGTTTACTCATACATTAAATTATTTTATGGCAATTTACTTATTATATCGATCTATACACACACACCATATGATTTGGTATTCCGTGTATGATTTGGTACTTCTTCTAAATGGTTATTCGGATTTTGATAATTCTTTTTAGAGTTTGTCAAAGGAAATTTTTGAGATTACTGAACAATAAAACTATTGTGATATTGTAGAAATAAATGGCAAAAATTACAAAAAAGAACACTTATCATTGTTTGACATTGAAAACATTTGCTAGAACTGTCATCTGCTAGAAATGTCAATTCATTTGAAATTTGAGTTTAGCTGAAATTATAAACCTAGATAATGTTAGAATATGATATACAAGAAAAATGTAATGTCTACATTATTATTACCGAAAAGCAACCGAGATGTGCCAGAAATTAAAATAGTATAAGATACAGTCAACTGTATATGTTTGGTAGATGAAATTATATAATTCTGTTTAATAAACAACGCAACAAATCCAAAATTGCATATACATTTTACCAAATTATTTAACAATACAAAAAAATATTTCTACTTATTAAAAAATGATTTAGAATTTTGTTTCATGTGACAAAAATTCATTTGTGATATTGAATATTTAGCAAGTTGATATTGGATTGAAGAGTGAGATTTTACAAATTAATGCACCTAAGATTTGAACATAAACAATAATGTTTACTAAATTATTAGTCAGAAAAATGTACTTTAGAAATCATAATTTGCAAAAAGCTACTAATATATAGTACGAGATTATGAAAATTATAGACTAAATTATTGAAGTTGTATGGTAAAATCAAGTGTGATATTGTTCTTTTACCGCTAACACTATATTATTTTTTCTGAATTTCTTATACTGCTTATGATTATACCATAAATGAATCAAAAAGGCAGGACATCAAATAGGTTATTAAAAAGTATAGGATAGGATATTAAAAAATGTGGAACTTTTGAGTTGTAGACATGGATACAGGACAACGTCTGTCGGGTCATCTAGTATATATACATAAATCTTTTTTTGATATGTCTGCCACATGTGTTGCAATTTTTTCTGAGAATGTTTTTAGGTTTTAATATGCGTATATATGTACATACAAGTATACATAGACATACTTATATATACACTCAAAATGCGTTGCAGTAGTAATAAAACATGTACATAAAACAGTTAAATAAACTGTTCCTTAAAAGTTATGAAAATAAACTAATATATATATATATATATATATATATATATATATATACATATATAAACTTTGACACGTTTACATTTTACAAATAGAACGTTGAAGAAAAAATTCTGTAAATATTCTTCAAAAGAATTGTACCGATAGACAGACAGACGAAGATGTTTTCCTAAATTTATTTAAATTGTTTTGATTTCAGATATAATTTTGCAATTTGATTATGTTATATCTCGTTGTGTAAAAATACTAAAACAATCCAAATGCAAAAAAAATTGAAGTCTGATTTCATAAACTTTTGTGTTATAGGAAATTAGATTGTAATGATTGTAATTGCTGTAACATTGGAGAAATCCAAATCAATATAAGACTATATTTTCGAAACATATCAATATTTTTAATACCAAGAAATCTATTTTTTCACATAAGGAAAAGAATGGTGACCTCAGAACATTTGCTGAATCTTTTTAATTTACGTTTTTAAACCTTCTTTGCGTTAATGAACAAAATTCTGCTCTTTTAGTATATGATTCTTACCATAATATTATCCATTTTTTTTATAATAATTCTTCAACTCTTTGACTCTTGTTGCTGAATGATGACACACATACCGTGAGGAAACGTATAAATAGATAGATCATTATTTATTATTCTGTTTGCAATTTGATTATGTTATACTTCGTTGTGTAAAAATACTAAAACAATCCAAATACAAAAAAAATGAAGTCTGATTTCATAAAATTTTGTGTTATAGGAAATTAGATTGTAATGATTGTAATTGCTAATCATTGGAGAAATCCAAATCAATGTAAGACTATGTTTTCGGAACATATCAATATTTTTAATAGCAAGAAATCTATTATTTTACATAAGGAAGTGAATGGTGACCTCAGAACATTTGCTGAATCTTTTTAATTTATGTTTTTAAACCATCTTTGCGTTAATGAACAAAATTCTGCTCTTTTAGTATATGATTCTTACCATAATATTATACATTTTTTAAAAAATAATTCTTCAACTCTTTGATTCTTGTTGCTGAATGATGACACACATACCGTGTGGAAACGTATAATATAAATAGATAGATCATTATTTATTGTTCTGTTTGCAATTTGATTATGTTATACCTCGTGAAAAAATACTAAAACAATCCAAATACAAAAAAAAATTGAAGTCTGATTTCATAAAATTTTGTGTTATAGGAGATTTTATTTAAACCTATCACAGAACGCACCATTTTTACTACAACCTTTCAAATACCAAATTCTAATTATGCGTGTGGGAAAAGATAATATTAAAAATACTTTTAAATAACCTTATAACAAATTAATTCAATTTATTATAGAACTAATATTTTATCCAATTGTGTATTTATTTTATTATTACTATTATTCTTATCTGTTATACAAGAGATATTTCTATGCAACTTTGACGCAAAATAGTGACGACATCAAAATCAGCTTCCGCCGGATACTCCAGATTATTTTTTTTATTATTGTACTGTGCCCTTTTTTTAAATAAGAACACATGGATTACATTCTAAGAAAACGACAAAATTAAAAGAACGCATAAAAGGAGCTCCTTGAGGATGCAAAAAAATTAAAAAACTAGTGGGTTGCATTGCATCATGCCTTAAGGCAAATTGCTCGAACCGTAATTAAAAATCTTAGTACGGAACCCAAAAAAATTTACACAAAATTTGTACACATATCTCTGTAAAATATCTGATAATTTGATGTACATATGTACAATACACATTTTTGACCGCAAAATTACATTTTTTTAACTTATTTTTATTGAGAGTCCATAACCGCTGGACCTGCCTTCCCAAAAATTTAATCAGTTCTTCATCCTGCCAATACAAGTAAAATCTTTTTTGAATTATTAAAATCGGGCGTTCCCTTAAAAACTGAGTTACCGCTCTTGGCACTTTTTGCCCCGTATCTTAGAAGCGGCTAGACCTGCTTTCGCCAAAAACTAATCAGCACGTCTTCTTATCAATATGAATCGAATGATTTTTGAATTATTCAAATCGGTTGATCGGTATTCCCGAAATCGTTGACAAAAATTTGTATCCGCACGCATACACACACGATAATATCCATTTTGCCAAAATGTTCAGAAACCTCTGAAACGTAAAGATATATAAAAATTTTCAGTTTCGATTTTTTTGCGATTACTATAACTTACCCTATGGGAAGTTAAAAAACAAATTTGTATGCAAATTAACTTTAAAGTTGTATATAACTTCATTTTATCCTTTCATATTTTATAAAAATGTATATTATGATTTTTGAATACATACTTCAAATAGGTACGTTAATCATTCTTAAGTTATATAAATTGTTATTGATTTTTTAAATAAAAGTATAATAATTATATTTATTATAAATTTATTAGTTGTTCCAAAATAGGAGCCTCACCATAAATTTCAATTGCCATTATAAGTATACCAAGTTGCTAAAAAGGGTTATAATAATGTACAACATTGCAGATTATTTAATTTAGTACGATGTTGTAAAAAAAATTATTAATATGAAATTTAAAAACTTTGAAGAAATGCATAAACGTATTGGAATCCAATTTACTACAATGTAAGGATGTCACCATCATAAGACAAGAGAAGAAGTTGTCTGGTATGAAATACGTTTTTAAAGTATACCAAAATGCTGTAGGTGATTATGAGATAATTTAATTTTGTACGAATTTCCAAAATATTTTATAAATATTAGACGAACGGTTTAAAAGTTACAAAGGATACAACAAATAAATGCACGGTCGATTAACGATTCAAATCTCTTAGTCCAGTCATTTAAGCTTAAATTAGGTAAGAAATCTCGGAATTCGAGATACCCAGCTGTAAGTCTGTAAATACTTGTATATTGACAATCATCTAAAGTTGTCTCAAAACTTACATATGGTACTGACACCTTACCATATGTAGGTACAAGTATTTACAGACTTACATCTGGGTATCTCGAATTCCGAGGTGAACTTACTATAATGACTGGACTATCTGCACTGAATATGTATAAATTATAATTTTTAAGATCATATTTAATTATTAAATAATGTCGATGGGCTCGACCGTAGGTAAGCAGTTAAGAGCGTCGGGACTTGCTTTAGAGGTCCCGGGTTCGATACCCACTTCGAGCAGCCTGTTGTCAGGCAGCAGTGACAACGATTTTCACTTGGAAATATAGATAGCAATATGTTTCCAAGTGAAAATAGCCCTTGACGGGCATTGCTGCACCAATAAAAAGTCAGCCCTATTAGATTAATTCTAATAACAAAAATCATCAAATATGGATGGATTAACCATTGGGTTACCATCTAAAAATACGAAGTAAGGAGAAGTTTCAGCCCAACAGCTTATAGGACGTAAGGTTCTGATTACTGTTCAAAAAAAAAAAAATAAAATAAAAAAAAATATTGTCGATGATTTTATTATAAGTGCTAATATATAGATGCAAATATATAGTGAAATTTTCTTAAGGTTTCTACAACATCAAGTCCCATTGACATCAATACAACTACATTTGCAATACCCGTTAAGTCTGAATCCATATACAATAATTTATACACCTGATTGCATGACACAAAGTTGGTATTGAAATGCAAAAGACAATACCACACCTGTACAGGTTATTGAGAGCCAAAAATAAAACAATAGGCTCATTAAGAACATTCTTTGAAGAAAACATTAGTTTAGTTTCTTATTGGAATAATATATTCAATGGAAACTATACATTTTAATAGAATATTGGGCACGTTCTTACAAAATTAAGTAATCTAAAATATAATATTTTAGATTACTTTTTCATGTAACAATATTTTAAATATTGTTACATGAAAATTAAATACCTTAAATGAAACACTAGGCTTCACTCATTGGAGTGAACTCTAGATAGTTATTTCTTTTTTTTTATTTTTCTTTTATTATTATTATTCTTATTCTTATTATTTTTTTTTTCCTTTTTCTTTTATTATTCTTATTCTTATTCTTATTATTTTTTTTTTTTCTTTTTCTTTTATTATTCTTATTCTTATTACTATTTTTCTTCTCTTTCGATTCCTCTCCTTTGTGTCACAATAGCTTATAAGATTAAATTGTATCTTGATTGCTATTAATAAATAAATAAAAAAAAATCAAAATTAAACAGACAAATAGACACTCTTCAGACTTACGTTTTAGCATTTATTTATTATTTATCTTGTAACTTCTAAACGATTCATCTAGAATAAACAAAATATTTAGCAAATTTGTACAAAATTAAATCATCTATAATATTGTTTAATATTATAAGACCATACAGCAACTCCTTGTACTTTAAAAGCGCAAATGAAACCAAGTAACTACCCTTAGGTTTATGCGTTTAATTATTAAATTTGTAACTTTTAAACGTGTTGTCTAATAGAAACAAAATGTTTGGCAAATTTGTACAAAATTAAATTATCTATATTATTGTTTAATATTAAAAGACCATACAACAACTCCTCGTACTTTAAAATCGCAGTTGAAACCAGTCAACCCCTCTTAGAATCTTATGCATTTATTTATTATTTATCTTGTAACTTTTAAATGGTTCATCTAAAATAAACAAAATATTTTGGAAATTTGTGCAAAATTAAATTATCTTTAAACCAGACAACTACTCTTCGAAACTTATGCATTTATTTATTATTTACCTTGTAGCTTTTAAACGGTTCATCTAAAATAAACAAAATATTTGGGAAATTTGTGCAAAACTAAATTATCTTTAAACCAGACAACTACTCTTAGGATCCTATGCATTTATTTATTATTTATCTTGTAACTTTTAAACGGTTCGCCTAAAGTAAATAAAATATTTGGGAAATTTGTGCAAAATTAAATTATCTATAACATTGTTTAATATCGTAAAACCCTACAGCAACTCGGTATACCTTAAAATAACAATAAAAAAGGGTTAATAAAGATAAATCTAAGCAATTTTATTTTATCGATGATTCGACAAATCATATATATCTTTGTGTTCTAATTAATTATATAAATTTGTTTTTAATTATCAATATTTTATTTTATCAAAAATAATTATCAATTATTAATATAAATGACCTTTGGTAAGTGTATTTCCGGTTTAACCGGAACTTTAGGATGAGAATGTTGGTAATTAATACATATTTACTTTTTTAAATTAGCTATATTCACACTGAAATTTTCGTATGTCATGTCAAATTTCGTGGTTTGTATTATTTTCTCACTTTATAACAATTTTTATCTTTATAATCTACATCAAGAATTTACATACAATATTTTAAATCTATATTATTTAAACAATTGCGATAAAGAACAAAGGAATTTTTACTCACCGCTAAGATCACAATGTAGGAAAACAATAAATATCTTCTACACCTCAAAGAAATCCCCATTTCTTACGAAAATTTACGAACTGCATAAATAATACACAAAAACAATTTTAATTCAAACCATTTTGTAAAAAAAACACCTTTGGGTACAAATCAAACGTGTTGGTAAAACAATGAATTTAATAAAACTATTTTACATCCATCACAAAAACACGTGAAAGTCCATTACATTTTGTCCACAAAGTTTTTCAACCATCCACCATTTTCGAAAATCTTTCACGTACACTAAATCATGCCGTAGTGTATTAAACTATTAATTAATTATATCCAATCCATTGTAAAATTGTTGATTATTAATGTTTTTTAATATAGTTTTATCTTTTATTAATATTTTTTCGTGAAAGTTACACAATGTTGTGTTCGCGTACATGCAGATGTAAAGTTTGTTCCAAACTGCTTTCAAAGCACGCACTGTTGTAAATGCATGCATGGGGTACACGTTTGACATAGGCGTAGGTAGATTTAGGAGAATATTCATTTTTAACTAGAAAAAATAAAATAAAAAAAAATTAATAGTGATAATATGTAAACGTTTGGTTAGAAAAGTATTTATTTTTAGATTATTTATTTAAACAATATTTTATGATTTCACACACTAATTATCAACAGTCAAAAGTTAGCCATGATAAAGTAAATGTACCATCTAAATCAATTTTATTAAAAGCCAGTTTTCAATCGCATTTGTAAAGCGTTCAGGGTACTTTATGGTTTAAAAAAGTTCATTATTTACTTTTACACAAATTTGCCTGACACCCAATTCATATCAAATCAATCTTTTATAAACTATAAATATTTTACGCACGCCTATGCTTTCACATGTACACAAAAGATTCACGAACACAATGGCGTCTAGAGTTGTATTGAGTAAAACCTTACAAGAGAACAGGTAACAGCTTAGTAATTCTCTTGCTGAAATGTTAAATTATTATATTATTTCTAGGTACGATTCAATGAATTATGCACAAAAAATATATAAAAAAAGCTTATGAACGCCGTAATTTTATTTACAGGCCTTCACCTGTATGTTATTCAACCATTTTTTTAAATAAAAAAATAAATGGTCTCTCATACACACGGCCATTTTGTAATAAATATGTTATGAATAATAATTTATAATAAATTTACAATGTAATTATACTATAATATATCATTGACCTTACTTAAGCAAGAGTTTTCAAAAAAAATTCAATCTGATTCGAACAGCCAGTTTTATTAAATAAGTATAAATTATAAACATAATACCATTATTAATACGAATCCTAGTTACACCGGTACTAGTTTAATTAATACTTAGTCAAACAATAAATAAAAATATACTTAATAATACTGAGATTTTTACAAATCATTTGGTCAATAAGAAACTAAAATTAAGACTTTTCACAGCAAATTTGAAACAAATAAATATGTCAATACTTAAATAATCTTAATCTTACAATTTTGTAAACCAGAGAGCTTAAATATTATAATATTTTTGGTTTACTGGTATGCTTGTATTCGTTTTATCACGTACGAATATGTCAGGTATATAGAAGTCAAAAAAGCACCACCGGTCAATATTATGGAAAATATAGCCATTGAAATTCCCACTAAAAATAGTATGGCTATCGATAGTATTGTACCTAAAATCAGAAAATCAGAATCACATTTATGTATTATATAAATATAACAAAATGAGTCTAAAGGTTCACCTTCAATTAGCAAAAATCCAGTGAATGTCATAAAAACTGAAGTGACTGCAAATACTGAAAATAATATAATGGGAATACCACAAGCGATTAGGCACATGAATATGCATATTGAAGCCAGAGGGTGCTCTAAAAGCCAGTGCATAAGACGTTCACAACGACTGTAAAATCCATATTCGTCTAAATAAAAATTTATGCGTTCAGTAACATCTTTACCTAAGCAGAAAAAAATAATTGAATAAGTAGAATAATGTTTAATAACTCAAACATTATTTCTTTACCTATTTGTACCCCCAATTGTATTAATTTTCCGTACGGATCCAATTGTTGTGGTGGCGGGTATCTATAGTTTGTATTCTAAAAATATAACAAATTTTAATTTTTTTTATATATATGTAAGTACTTTTAAATATAATGTACATTTACTTACGACCATTCTATTTCGTGACCAATTCGAACAAGTTTTTTTTGAAAATGTCACAAAAGAACAATATTTTGGTTGTCAATAAATTTGAGTGGCAGTGCCCTCTAAACGCTAAAAGCTATACTGTTATATATTCAAGATTCAAACCTTTCCACTAATAACACGTTTTAGGACTAATGTTTAGACTGTGTGCTTTTCAATAATTATTATTTATAAATAAACTTCTGTATGTTCATGTAACAAATTTATATATTTCTATTCCTAAAATATTATACAACAACCTCAGACTTATATATGCAATATCAAAATATTCTTAACACTAAATAGTATCTATTTGTTCTTTGCCACAGCTGCAATAGCCTGAGCGGCAGCATCATCTAAATCAACTGCAGATATTATTGGAAGACCTGAATTTTTAATTATGTCTTTAGCCGCTTCTACATTTGTACCCTCAAGTCTCACAACTAATGGCATGTTCAATTCTATCTTTTTTAAAGCGTTAACAATGCCATTAGCTATTGTTACACAATTAACAATACCACCAAAAACATTAACCAGGATGGCCTCAACTTTTGTATCAGACATTAAAATTTTAAATGCGTTTACAACTTGATTTTCATTCACACCACCGCCTACATCTAAAAAGTTGGCAGGCTCCCCTCCGTTTAATTTAATTATATCCATAGTAGCCATAGCCAAACCTGCTCCATTAACCAAACAACCAATATTACCATCCATTCCAATATAGTTCAAATTATACTTGGCAGCCTCTACTTCTCTAGGGTCATCTTCTGAATCATCACCCATTTGGAAAATTTCTTTCTGTCTAAACTCAGCATTATCATCAAAGTTTATTTTGGCATCAACTGTTATAACTTTACCGTCTGTAGTCTCTGCTAAAGGATTTACTTCAAGTTGTACTGCATCTATCTGTTTAAACATGTTCCAAAGCTTTAAAATTTCTTGCTGTGCTTTAGTTTTCAAGTCTCCTTTGAAGTTAAGGAACTCAGCAACCTCTAATGCTATTTCAGGTTTTAAACCTTCAATTATGTCAATTGGATATGTTTTAACTAAATCTGGAGTCTTTTCGGCAACAGCTTCAATATCCATACCTCCTTCAGGAGAAGCTATGATAACAGGACCATTATGAGCTCTGTCCATGATGATACATAAATATGTTTCCCGACAAATGTCAACGCTTTGTGCAACCATAACTTTTTGTACAAGTATACCTTCAGCTTTTGTTTGTTTTGTAATAAGTCTGTGACCCATCATATTTTTAGCAATTGGCAATATTTCTTTAGGGTCCTTTGTTATATGAACACCACCTTTAAAGCCATTATCAAAATGGCCTTTGCCTCTACCTCCTGCTAAAACTTGGGCCTTGATAACATATTCGGGGACTTTGAAATCATTTAAGACACTTGTGTTTTCGGTGTTATCTAATAATCTAAAGGCTTGAACGGCAACGCCACTTTTTTGAAGTAGAGTTTTACTTTGATATTCTTGCAAATTTAAGCAACGTATTTGAACGCTGTTTAAACGTTTTATGTAATTTGTGAAATCTGTTTTAAACAATGAATTCAATCTTGCAGCCATCGTGTAAATCAAATACAGCGATATTTATGATATAAAATAAGAAGTGTTTACAACAAACTGATAATATAATTACAACATAAGATGAACTTAGAACTTTAATCTACATGATAAATATGAAATCATGAAAGTGCAATCAGTTAAAACAACAAACATGTGCAATAAAAATTTATATTGACAGTTTTCAGTATTACCAGATTATCAAGAGATCATATATTCATGTACATTTTCTTAAATCTGGCAACATTTAAATAAAGAAGAACAAGTTGCTTATGAGAGATACTGATACTGTTTTAAATAAATAAATATATTATTAGAAATAGACATAAGTAGTGAGAATAATTGTAAATTATTAAATAATAATAATGGCCCTTTGTTGTGCTAGTAAGTAATATAGAAAATAGTGAACGGCGATAGTTAAATTTCTCATTTTACAACCACCGGTTTTGTAGGTTAAGACGAATTGTTTTCATGGCGCATTTCTAACAAACTTTTATTAAATCACAAAATTTTTATAAACACTCTTATATTCGTTTAGTTTAACTATTATTAGTTATCCGTAAGCAAAATATTATGTATTGTCAATTAGCAATAATAATGTATTCTAGTTTCCAACGAGGTGCCAGAACATCCAGTGTTATCACCTTCTTCAGGAGCAATATTCGAAAGGCGAATTATAGAAAAATATATAACTGAAAATGGAATAGATCCTATTAGTGGCAAGGAATGTACTATTGAAGAGCTTATTGATATAAAAAGTAATACATTTAATAAAATACTTTAATATGTTTGATAAATACTCATTAATATTTATCGCTAACAGCAACATCAGTTGTCAAGCCAAAACCACCATCTTCAACTTCTATTCCTGCTACTTTGAAATCTATGCAAGATGAATGGGATGCATTGATGTTACACACTTTTACACAAAGACAACAATTACAGGTAAATGAAACATAATCACTTTTTTAATTTTATTGGTGTTAACATTATTTTTTCATCATGTAGACTGCAAGACAAGAATTGTCCCATGTTCTATATCAACATGATGCTGCCTGTAGAGTTATAGCTAGATTAACAAAAGAAGTTACAGCCGCCAGAGAGGCTTTGGCTACTTTGAAACCTCAAGCTGGTGTTACAAATGTATCACAACAGGTAAATTGATGAATATACATGCATAGTGTTAGCAATACTTCAGGCTAATGTATCTATCCCATCAGGCTTCAGAACAAGCATCTCAAGCTTCTGCACAAGATCAACAGCTATCTCAATCAACAATTGTCGGTATGTCTGCAGAAGTTGTACAGAAATTGCAAGAACGTGCTACAATTCTTACTCAAGAGCGTAAGAAGAGAGGCAGAACAGTACCAGAAGAATTGATATCAGCTGAACAAGTGAAAGGATTCCTTACATTGGCTAGTCATCCTGTATGTAAAACTACATCAATATTGACTATAAAAGTTCAAGTAATGATTGATTTTTTTTTAAGGGTTTACATTCAGCATCAGTTCCTGGTATTTTGTCACTCGATATTCATCCCACTGATCACAGCAAGATATTAACAGGTGGAAATGACAAAAATGCAACAGTCTTCAATAAAGACACTGAACAAATTGTTGCTATTTTAAAAGGACATTCAAAAAAAGTTACAAAAGTTGTTTGTCATCCCGATGATGATATTGTTTTAACAGCTTCGCCTGATCAAACTATTAGAGTTTGGAATGTGCCAACGTAAGTAGATTTTAAAACAAATATCATACTTTATTTTTCAATCTTGGTTTTAATTTACAGGTCTCAGACAACTTTGATTCTTCGTTGTCATGAAGCACCTGTTACTGGTTTATCACTTCATCCAACTGGGGATTATGTCTTATCCACTTCTCTTGATAAACATTGGGCTTTCTGTGACATACGTACAGGAAAATACTTGACTAAAGTATGTATATTTAAATATAAAGGTAGAAATATTTAAAATCTTAAAATAAACAAACTTGCCTATAGGTTATAGACACTGGCGATATGGGTCTCACAGCAGCACAATTCCATCCTGACGGTCTGATTTTTGGAACTGGTACCGAAGACTCCCAAGTTAAAATTTGGGATTTGAAGGAGCAAACTAATGTTGCCAATTTTCCAGGTAACTTCTGTACAATAAAACTAAAACTTTAGACTATGATTGTCTTAACTTGACCATTTTGTCAATTTTAGGACACACTGGGCCAATTACTGCAATATCATTCTCTGAGAATGGGTACTATTTAGCTACTGCAGCAGATGATTCTTGTGTTAAGCTTTGGGATTTGAGAAAATTGAAGAATTTTAAGACAATTCAACTTGATGAAGGACATCAAATTAAAGACTTGTGCTTCGATCAGAGTGGCACCTATTTGGCAGTTGCTGGTTCAGACATTAGGTAAACACTATCAATGAACTATTATCAATTACTTTTTATAGTAGATAATAAACTAACAACTTTATTTTGTTTAGGGTTTACCTATGCAAACAATGGCAAGAATTGAAAGTTTTCAATGACCACACAGCATCAGCTACTGGTGTTCGGTTTGGAAGACATGCTCAGTATATAGCATCTACAAGCATGGACAGAACACTTAAATTATATGGAATTGAATAAATTTTAAAATATTTTAATACTAGAATCGATATGTATGTAAAATCTTTTGTAATGTTTTTATGATTATATGATGATAAACATGTTTTTAAGTTAATATATAATAAGTTCTATATGAAAATTGAGTTTTTATCTTAATAATAAAGTCTTAATTTACAGTGAAATAGTACTTACATTAGTTCAAACTAACTATAATGAAATAAAACTGCCACTTTAGTTTAACTCTAATGTGTTGCTTTGTATTTGTATGTACAAATACGTCAAAAATATACACAGCATTAAATAATAATATGCTGCTATTCTGTTATATATATATCATTTCATTTAGGACAGTAATTAAATAAATTAACTTTGCACACCCCTTTTAAAACTATGTTTAAGTTCTTGGCCTGCCAGATCTTTGTATGAAACATCCTTTGAAAGAGTTCAAACGGACATCAATCTCACCATCTTCAAGCTGCAAAAATAAATATAGACAAATAGTTAAATGAAAACTATTAAACAATAATATCATTTTTCATAATTTTTACCTGATCTTGTGTATAAATATCTTCATAACAAGAAGGCGACACACATTCCCTGATGCACCTTTGTCTTGCTGCAATATTAGTCAAATGTGAGCACCTGCTACTTTGTTCACAAGCTGATTCAAATTCACGAAAAATTAATTCCTAAATAGATAAATAACATATGTTAAACAAATAGTAGAACTAACAGCACTAATTTCACGTATACGAAATTATAACTTCAGTACATTTCTGCTGGATTCTTTATATTGGAATTCGGGGAAAGAAAACACAATTCTTTCGGCTGCTCCTTTGATTAATTCGAAATGTATGAATAAAGTTAATAACAAAAAGTAGTATTTAGGATTCCGGTACATTTTGACTTATAATCCGATGTGTTTACATGTTATTGCAGAGTATATGATGCAAAATGCAAATTTTATTTATAATTTTGGCACAAACTTAAACTTATTTGGTCAAAATTAATCTATTTGTTGAAATATTAATGTTGAATGCGGTTTTGTGAAAACGTGCGCATGTGCGAAGGATGCGTCTTGTCACAAATATCCTTATACATAATATATATTTATGTATATAAAAATAGTGATAATTTAATTTTGAATAAACTTACGGAAAATAGGTTTAAAATAAATTAATTAATTTAAAAGTTCTGTCTAACTTTAATAAAAAATGTAACACTGAGCGCTAGCAGTACGCATCGTCCATTTTGAATCAAAATTTATAACGATAATAAATAATTTCATACTCATATAATCTATGACAAATATATAGATTATTTAATTCTGTATAAATCTGCAGAAAAAATAAAACAAAACCTGTGACTATAAATAAATTTACTACAAAATGTAAACTTCCATACATAATTTTATTCATTTATTAACGATCAATACATGTAATTTAACATTACTTAATTTTATTTTTCTTATTAAACTTCTGACCACTCTTTTTCCCCTTCTTGCTTGAAACTGCATCTGATGCATCAGTACTCTGTTTTCGTTTGTTATTAACTTTGAATTGACTCTCCACATCATTTGAATCATCAAAATCCTTAATTACAATATCATTAGGGAGACAACTAAACATGTAATCTTCTGCAGATTTTCGTGAACCGCTTATAAAACTATCTACAACTGAAGAGTTTAATTGATCACTTTGTCTTTGAAAATTGTATTTATTGAGTTTAGGTTTTGAAGTTTTCGTCATAGATGTTGTTGCTTTGGTTTCTGAACTATCATCTTTATTAATTTTATTTTTCTTTGTCTTATTTGCTTGAGTATCTATATTTTTATCTGGTATATTTTTCAAACCTTTTGATTTTTTCTTAATAACATTTGGTATGGGTGATATACTTGCAGATTTTGATGTTTTAGTATCAGATTTGGTTGATTTGAGTTCAGAATCTTCATCGGAAGGAGAGGTTTCAAGTGAAACCCTTGATTTTTGTTTGCTGACAGTTTTGTTTTTTAATTTGGGCAATACACTAGCACCATTTACAGCTACTTTATTATTGGTTTTTGCTTTGTTTTTACTATTCTTATTCTCAGTTTTGCCAATATTTTTAGGACTTTGTTTAACATTTTTTGCTAATTTAGACTTTAATTTACCAACACCTACTGAGGTAGGACTTTTTTCCTGTTCACTACTTTCTTCCATATCCTCTGATTCCTCCTCTACTTCTTCCACACTGGCATTTGGTTTTCTATCATCATCATCATCACTCTCTGCATCATTTTCATTCTTGTCACTACGTGTAATATTTGAGAACTTCTTCAACTTGGCAATAAAGAATCCTTCCATATTATGCGTGTGAGGATAGATACGCCTTGTCAATTTTAATGAAGGATGAAACCTGTAAAAGTATTGTTGAATTGTATAAATTGAAATTGAAATAGTATGTATTCAAATAGTATATGATGCTCACCTGTGATGCCTATAATTTACAAAGCCCTCTGTTCCAAATTCTAAACCTGTGGGAACAAGCTTGACATCACGTTTCTTTAAAGCATAATCAATAACCCATTCATTTTCTTCAGGAAGTATTGAACAAGTTGAATAAACAATGTAGCCCCCAGTCGCTGATTTATAATTAACACAATCAATAGCAGCTAACAACAACTGTCTTTGTATATTGTAACATCTTTGTACATCCAATTCATCTTTAGATGTCTTTACACTGGGATCTTTAGCAACAACTCCTGTGCCGGTGCAAGGAGCATCAACTAAAGCCCTATCGAATCCCTTGATAACATTTGTAAACTTACGCCCATCATAGGAGCAAATAACACTATTCACAATACCCAGCCGATGGAAATTTCCAGAAATAGCCCTGGCACGGTCTTTATTAACGTCATTTGAAAATAAAACTCCTGTGTTTTTCATACATGCAGCTATGTGTGAAGATTTGCCACCAGGAGCTGCACAGAGGTCAAGAACTCGTTCATTTGGTTGAGGAGCTAAAGCCATCACAGGGAGAAAACTAGAAGCACCTACAAATATAAAACATATTTAATTTTCTAATAAATACAATTTCAGAAGAGTATGTGTATTACCTTGAATTATATAATGCCCTGCCAGATATTCTGGAGTTGCTCCTATAGGTACAGTTGAGCTGTATACAACTAAACCAACCTAAAACATATCAATGTTAATTTTCAGCTATAATGATCCTGCATATATATATATATATATATATATATATATATAATGCATGCATTTTATACCTGTGTCCATTTCCCAACTGGATCTAAATTAACACCACGATTGATCAAAGCTTGTGCCAAATCTCTTCTACGTGTTTTTAAACTATTTGTACGTATTGTTAAAGGCCTTTGGACTTCACTAGCTTCCAAATACTCCAATAACTCATTCAATGGAAACAGTTGCATCAGTTTTTCCATTAAGAAATCATTATAACTGCAACAAATTTATAAAATAATTATATGAATACTTTTGTAATGCCTATATAAATATATATATATATATATATATATATATATATATATACATTTGAACTATTTTCTACCTGTAATAAGAACATAAATCCGTCTTCAATAACTCCATATAATCCTTCCTGGAATGCTCCTTATCTTTTTTTAGATGTTCTGATTCATTTGTCAGAAGATTTACAATATCTCTTATTCGTTTCTGCACATCTTGCAATGAAATAGGCTTCTCTAGCTCAGATTCAGAAGGAAAAGCAAAATGCTCTTTATCAGCAATATTTAATTGAAGTTCTGCTTGAGATTCATTCAATTCTCTTTTTTGTTGTTTTTTGAGCTTCTTATTTTCTTTTTCTATTGGTAACATTTCATCTTCATCATCTTCGTCATCATCATTGTCATTATCTTCTTCATCATCTTCGTCATCATCATCAGAATCTGCAATTATGAATTTGTAAAATATGCAACCGACGATATTAATATGTATAAACAATCACATACCGTCTTTATTGCCAAAATCATCTCCAATTTCATCAGAATCATCATCATCACTTTCAACATCTACGTCATTTAATGACCCAACTTTGCAATCATCTACAAACAATAAAAACATACATTTAATGCTAGCTAATTTATAATATTTTACAATAAAAAATATGCACACCATCAACTTCTTCATCATCACTGTCAGATTCTTGCTGATCTTCATCTGAATCTTCGGAAGCTTCATCTACTTCTGAATTATCAGAATCGTCATCGTCATCTTCTTCTTCAATTTTTTTCTTTTTGGGCGTCAACCAAGTTTTATTAGAATCAGAAAACTCTTTAATGGTATTATTCTTCTTTTTGGTATTTAAAACTATCTCCTCTTCAGATTCTTCTGAAGATGTTACACTTTGTGGTTTTACTAGTTTATGGTGCTTTGAAGAATCTTTGTCTAAATAAAAGTTTATTGATGAAAAGATGATATAGAATGTATATCTAATAATAATTATTTACCTTTTTTATTTGCTATGATATTATTGTTAACACCAGATTTCTTCTTAATAGCTGTAGTCTTATCTTGTGAAGTATTCTGTTTCTTCACTGCCTGTTTCAATTGCCTTTTCATTTCTCTTTGTTTTTGTCGATGGCTTTTTGATTTGCTGATCTTGCCATCTAAAAACAAAGCAAACAGAGATCAAAACCCATTCAATATTACTACTAAATAATAATTATAATCGAGTATCAACTTGATTAAGAGACATGAGCTCGACAGATCATAATCTCTATGTTCCCATATAAAAATAAGTTTTATACAATAATTTCAGATAATATAATTATCAAATAATATATAACAATAAATGTAATTGGATAACATACTAAGTATCTTTTTATTCAAAATATTACCTTTCTCCTGTGCGAAAACAGGATCCCTTTGTTTCTTATTTTTACGCCCAGGACCTTTCTTAATGATTTTATCATTTTCATCAAATTTCGCTTTACGTCCCATGTTTGTATACGAATTCTTAAGTATTATAAAATAAAAACTTGATAATAACTAATTTTATGTTATAACCTCTTTTCTTTGATGGATTTGAAACACATGCGCTGGTAAAACATGGAGGAACCTGCAATGAAAAAGACAACGCTTGAAAAGTTTAATAACCCATGGCGGCAAATTCAAATTCAAACTGCAAACAAAATATGAACATGATATATATATATATATATATATATATATATATATATATATATTCCAAACTATCATATCCTTTTGAGGCTAGACTTTCATAAACACATCATTCAATAAATATAATTTTATTAAGTCTTTGACAAAAATATTTCTATACATTAAGTATCAATTTCTTAGCATTTTTTCCCAACTTTTTTGATTGTTTAAGTACACATACTTATAATTAACATCATTTGATTATAAGTCATTTTAATATTAAAACTACATGTTTTGAAAAGAATTCTTAAAATTACAATACTTGATATATATAAAGTTCTATATGACATCGACTTATTGCATAAAAAATAACATGGAAACCAAGATATAATGCTTACTTAACAAATTGAAGAATTAAACTAATCATACAATAATAATAATAATAACACATCTAAATCAAAAATACAAATTATATAATGAAAATTACTACGATTTAGATGTATCAAATATTAAATTATAAATATATATATATATATATATATATATATATATATATATATAATTTTACATCAACAAAATTGTAACAACAATATTTAACAACTAATTTATCCTAAGTGCCAAAAATATTACTTTTTCAAATAAGTACCTAAATAGTGTTTTTTCATGATAACAATCTTATTAATGCAATATATTACAATTAAAAATATTCATAATGTAACAACAATAAATTCAAAACAACTAAATAGCATATTATAATAATCGTTAAAACAGCAGGGCTATAAAATCAAATAAAATTAATATACATTCGCTAATAAAATATGTTTCTAATTTCTTATTGAACTCACACGAGAGCATTGCTAGAATTAAAGCAATGAATTATATTCCATAATACATTAATTCTTTATAACTATAGATATTTTTTAAAATGACCCAAACTAAAAAAAAAAGTAGGTAGTTTACTCCTAAAACATTGTTCAAGAAACGTAAGAAATATGATCACTTAAAAAAAAAAAAAGTGAAAGAAAAGCCCTTCAATGGCATTGGGATAATGTAAAAACAATAATTTATCCGGATAAAAATGCTTAGATAAAAAAAAAAACAAAAAGTTGTAATAGTTTTGTTACAAATATTTAAATCTGGTTAAAATACTAACTGTGTGCATATTCAATATTTAACTTATAAAAAAAAATATTTATAATTTCTTAGATTAATAAATACTAGCACTTCCAGTACTTGAAAACTAATTACTTAGTTTAAGAATGAAATGATCAAAACTTCCTACAGCCCTGTATAAAATTTCAGTAATTTAAAACGTGATTTTCCTTAACATTTAAAGTATTGTACACTTATTTTTTAAAAAATATTAATTTTTAAAGTATGTATTAAATATATAACTATCTGGACCACATTTATTTTAACTTGATTCTCAAGTTTTACCATTTACTATTTTGCAGTTATTTTTTATATGATTGTTTAATGAATCGTCTTTTGATGAGACACCTGAAAAAAAATAAAAGAAAATTCAAATATCTGTTATATATACATATATAAAATTCCATTTATTAATTCTATTACCATTAAGTAAGGAGCGGCAAAAATGTTTAGTATCTGTCCATTCCTCTTTCAAAGACAGATTGAACATAGAATAATCAGGATTTCCAGTGACTTCACGTTCAATTTGCAAAAATTTGGGTAGAGTTTTTGCTAATTGGTCATCAGCCAGGGCTGTATAAGTCTCAAGTAACATAAGACCTTTACACCTGAAATTATGAATTAAATATAAATTATCTGTATAATATAATATAATTTATCATATAATAATAAATTATCTTATAAATAGAGCATAGCTTGCCTTGGATGACTTGGTTCACGATAGATATCAAGTTGATAATACTGATTGTTCACCAGAAAACACCTCCTCTTTTTATAAATAGTGAAATGGGCATCGTCTCTTTGAGAGAGTAGATTAATATAATCTCGATGGGTTATTTGTGTCTTCACTTCTACAGATTGACCATGAACCTTTGGTCTAAAAGAAAAACAAAAATTAATTTAACTAATTACTAAATAGTTCTAGTATTAAATAGTAATTTTTTTTTCTGTTCTTACCTGCGTATCGTATGAATATAACTCCAATGTCCTCTTTGACCACGTTTTCTCAACCTAGCCTGGACTCGTGGTCCACTAGCTTGCAGATAATTGTGGACGACATCGAAATCTTGGAAAGGAGGAAAAACAGACTCATCTGGCAATGGGCCTGACACTAATAGAATAATAGTTATGTGATTTTTTTTTCTTAAATCATTATTGCAATAATAAGTGAAAAAAATTACCAAGAAATTTGAGTTTTCTTGAATTCACTCTGAGACGATCTCCTGTGTCAATTCCAATCTTGACACAGATACTTTCAATCATACGATTCATTTTAGCTTCGAAATCCGTCGAATTATCGATGACATCAAAATAAGGATGACCCACCCAGGCTGCAGCTGCCTAGAAAATAATTATGGTACTTTAATTTTTTTTATAATTATGTAAAATAAATTTTTAAGTTGAATTGACTTTGTTGAAATCTAACGTTTAAAATGAAATTTAATCAGGTACTAGTAGATATTCTTTATAAATGTTACCTTGTCATCAAGCAATCTAGCAACATCCACACCTTCTGATCTGCAAACATGTTCCTGAAATAAATATAAATAATGTTAATAAATATAAATTTTGTTAAGAATATTTCTCTTATTCTATTGAGACATGAATATACAATATTAATTTAAGGCTTAGTGTTTTTAGTGGCAAAATTGTAGATATTTTAGACATTTAACTAAATTTCCCACACACCTCACTCAAGTTACTTAAATTATTTAATATTTGTAAAGGGGAATAAAAAATACATGCACATTTAGTGCTTATTTCCTCCTTACTTCGGTCGAATAGAACTGCTCAGCTCCTTTAGCAGCAGATACCATATGTATAATTTGATTATACCGATTATCTCTGAGCTCTACACTATTCCACTCGTTTGCCAACATCATCTGTTCCCATTTATCGCGAGATATAACTAGAATACAAAATAAGCACATTAAAATATATATATATATATATATATATATATATAACACAATTATTTATATTTAATTTATACTTACAAGCACTTGCATCCATGGCACCCCTATCACATATGATAAGACAATTCCTCTTGCAACTGTTGCCCAGCTCGAAGAATGTGTCTTCAATCTGGAGCATCGTTCTGAGGAGGTTTTCTTGAAATTTGAGAGCTGAAAAATAATAGAGGAATGAAAGTCATTGTAATAGTAATAAGTGGAAAAGTGATAGTTTGAAACGATTTTATTAAAATATACACTTTATAATTCGTAATTATCATTATAAATTTAAGAGAGCCTTTTCGATATATGTTGATGGTATTTAATTTATATTTATATATAAGTATAAGCAGCATCAATTGACACAAATATTCAGTAATCAATATATATATATATATATATATATATATATATATATATATATACACAAAATAAATAAAGATTAAACTTCAATGTCAATTGGAATAATTGGCAATTTTTATTGAACTGCTAGACGCATTTGCATGTATAATATTACATGTAAACAAATATATTATCTGCAAACACGTTGACGATAATTATTATTTAATATTTTTCATGTTATTTGATAACCGCAATAACCTTCCACAAATTATGAAAGCAAAAAGAATCAAATTAAGTAATTCAGTATAACTATTTTTAACAAAGTCATAATGAAATTTAAAATTTTATTTGTACTGTTATAATTCTACAGTAACTACTATCATTTGTACTGTAATTATTTCAACAATTTTATAACAATTTCTACAATTAAATCACAATAAAAAAATGAAAATCATTGTGCCTATTTTATTAAAACGCGGTGATGTTTTTGCATATTTCCAATGTAAACAACAATATTTATTAATTTTAAAGCAAATAAATTCATAAGTAAAATAACTAAATTTACTATTTTAGCAAAATAAAAAAATATTTTATATTTTGGCAATTTTGTTAAACTTGAATTGAATATTCTATGTTTAACTAGTATGGAAAAAAAATAGTTATGGTAAAAATTCAAAAATTACCTTCATCTTCTGATAGATCAGAGAATTTTATGCCACCGCTGAAAAATAATATTTATATTAAAAATATGCACACATTTGGTAATTAAATATGGGTAAACATCGATTGCTACTGTGTAAAATAATTTATTAAAATTAAATGCATGTCGATAAAGATATGGAAAATTTATTGAAGTAAATAAATTTATCTTGGCGATAAAAATTAAGTCAATTTCTCTTCTGCATAAATTGTAAACAGACTAAGAAGGATATTTATATTATTGAAGGATTATAAGTATTCTGTCCCATAGTCTAAATAAATCGAACTTCAATTAAAAATATTGTATTACTCTATTTTTTTGTTCATTTGATAATTAAGACCTCAATATTGATTATGCATCCTCATGTGCATACGAGGTCTGTTCAAAAAGTACCCGGAATTTTCGTTTTTTCAAAAAAATATTTATTTATTCGTCTACATTAATGTGGTCCCCTTCAAAGTAGTCCCCCCCAGATATAATACACTTATGCCAGCGTTTTTTCCAATTTTCGAAGCACCCTTGATATTCACTTTTTGATATGTCCTTGAGCACTCTCAGCGATTTTCTTCAATCGAGGAAAACCGCCGTCCTTTCATGGGTCTCTTCAACTTTGGGAATAGGAAAAAGTCACACGGAGCCATATCTGGTGAATTTTTGCACTTTGCAACACTTTATTTCATTTTTTACGCAAAATTTAATACAAATTCTTTGACTTTTCAATTCTTCCATTGTAAAAATCGCCGAGCTCAGAAAAACACGTCGAACCTTAGCGACTACCACAGACAAAGTAAACAGTGAATATAGCTGAAAATTTCATCATACTTTAGGGGCATGTATACCAACACAATAAAATTTTGACAATCAGACACTCCAGACCCGCGAAATTTAATTATTAGTAATTCCGGGTACTTTTTGAACACACCTCGTACAATCGACAGGATGTTAGTTTTCTCACGTTTATTTAAGTTTTTGTGCAAATACAAACTATTTGCGTTAAATTTATATATTATCATATTTATTTCTGAGTTTGTATGTAAGTTTCCGCGCAAATGCCATATATTTTTGCGATAAGACTCATCGGAATCACCACAATGTGGGAAACACGTACATTTATATTTAAACGTGAATAATCTTTTAATTCGAAGTCCTTGAATTTCGAGATTAATCGCAAAAAATGTAGATAATTTTAGTTGTTTACGATTTGCTAAAAAATAGGCCAAAGTTAATCTTAAGATAACCTAAAGTCATTCATTAATAACTTGATGTTAAACTGGATGATGATAGTCCAAAATAGTCGAAATGATGGACAGAAAATATATAAAAGATACAGAAGACAAACAAATAATTTAAGTAAAATATATATATGATATAAAATATATATGTATGGTATAAAATGTATACATAATTTAGTATTAAATAACGTTAGTTAAATTAATTTTGATTAAATGTCGTCTCAATTGAAAACAACATGGCTTATAAAACGATTAGTTTAAATATTAACCCTTTCCACTTCGATGCCACCTGCAAAATATGTATTAAATTTGTCTTAAGTGAGTGGAAAGGGTTAAATAAGAAACAAACAAAATATGTATTCAATATATATTATCGTACATTTAAAGAATTGTAATTGAATAATGCTTTGGATTTCAAAAAAAAATTCAAAATAAAAACTGTGCATGCGTATGTCCGCGTGCATGTGTAAATTCTTTAAAAATCAATTTTTTTTTTCAAAATTTTTAAATTTGGTTTATATTCATTTTGATGAAATGTAATCATTCGAAAGAACATGGCATATAAAATAATAGTTTAAATATTAAATAGGATAAAAATGTATATAATATATATTACTGTAGATTTAAAGAAGTATAATGATTATATAATAAATAATTCACAACTAAAAATAAAAAAGAAGCATCATTACAACTGCATTCGACCGAGACATTTTTTTTTTCAATTATAATTTAAATACATATAAAAAATGTATATTGTCTATTACCTCTAAAAACCGAGACGAAAATTGACTTTCATTTAAAGCTCATATTACATTTAAATATAATAAAAATTATAAAATATAGTCAAATGGTTATATTAATAATATTAACAATAATATTGAAATCCATGAGAGATACAAAAAATATAAAAAGAATGTAAAGCCCTTTGGAATATTACTTTAGTTGAACAATTTACAAAGAAACATGTTTACATGTTAATCACCATTTAAACATGAAGTTTTGAGAATATCTGTTATATAATTTAGTATATTTAATTATCTATTATAATTCTTTATCGACACAATGACAATTCGGTTACATCTAGAATCCATTTAGTATCTTGTTTACATAGAACAAATCAATATTTAAAGTAAACTGTATAATCTAATGACAATAAATTAAATAGGTCTTACTAAAAAGAGGTAAATGCACTTCATTTTATTGACAAAAATCTGATCCATCATTTAAATCACTAATATTAAATTTAAAGATAAAATCGGTTATGATTATTAAATACGGATGTTAAACTCTAATAAGAAGACCTTGCAGAAACTTGTTCTTATCATTAATACGTTCATTGGCACGACGAAGAAATATATATAAAAGTTAATCCCGAACAAGTTAATTACATATGTATAATGAATTGATTGAAAATATTACTAATGTATAAAATTAATAAAACTGAAATTTTAGATAGTTATTCTATATGTCAATCTAAATATACATATAAAACAATGTAAAAAATTTAAGTTTATGAAAAACATATTAGGAAAATTTCAAGTGAATCGGCCTACTATAAATCCAGAAATCGCAATAATTGTATTGAAAAAGACTGCTTTGAAAAAGCGTTTAAAATTTTGCAACATGAAGAACATAAGAAGATTATCATGGTCAAGCAGCTGTATCTTCAAAAATAATTCAAACCCTCTCATACACATATTTTTGTACAGTTAAGCTTTGCAAATATGAAAAAAAAAAACAAAAAAAAAGATTTTTTGGGATTTCTCTACTAGAATACCCCCTAACATCTTTATTGTTGAACGATGGTAACGAAAAATATTAATGAATATCCATAAAAGTATACGAGATTTTCATCCTCAAAAAAACAAAAAACGATTATTTTGGAATTTCTACACTCGAATACTCCCTATATTATTAATATTAATATTAATAAAAAAAAATATGCATAAAAGTGTAGAAAAATTCATTTTAAATGAAATAATTTCTTCGAATTTTGAAAACAATGATTTCCAAATTATTTCTCAATTTATTTTTTTGAAGATGCGTAACGGAAAATATTTAAAAAAATGGTTGGATATATTTTTCAATAAAATTAATAAAACAATTAACAAATATTTACTCCAAATGACATATAATATACACTAAACTTATACTTATATAAAATATAATAGACTTGCATAAAATCATTGTTCTTTCGAAAAAATGCAAATAGGTATTATTAAAAAGTATTTTATTGTTTCTACAGTTATTTGTGTTCCGAATTGTTTACAATGGAACAATGGCGACACAACATCGGAAATATTTGTGTTAACGATTTAACTTCAACACGATTTAATGCTATAAAATAGTTATGTTTTAAAATACAACAAAGGTAACAATGCATCGCTATTTTATTATTAAATATGTATGCCAAAAACCAGGCAAAAATAATTTCCGAACCCTGGTATCAATTTTACAAATTACATTAAGAAAATTAATTATTACATGCCCTTAAAATGATATCAAATATCCATATGAGATTACTTTATCTTATATAAATACCAAAATGTGAAAAATAAGAAAATTGCGTGATGAAATGTGCATAATATTGTAATTAGATATGATAATATAAAGTGGCGTCTAATGTTACAAAATTTATTATGACATATATATATATATATATATATATATATATATATATGTATATATAAAAATAAACTTACCTCAATAGAACTGTTGCTGTTTCAGGTACACGAAAAACCTGCAAAATTGTATTATAATAAATATTATATAAAAATTGTGAATGTAGACAAGATTACTATGAAAATTAAAGAATGGAAAAAAATTGGTAAAAAATTATTTAGTTATATACAATTCAAAATTAATTTTTTTACCTTCCATCCTAAATTTTCAAAAAAAGTGCTCAATCTTGATTGACCTGTTGTTTTTCCACCACATGGCCCTGAAATATAAAAAAAGAAGTGGTAATGAATAAAACTAAAACAAAAATAAACACGTAATATATATATATATATATATATATATATATATATATTTGTAAAATAATTATAAAGTGCGTCAGACCTGCTCCATTTTTTTCAAATTGCAAAATTGCAAAACGTTAAGCATAACACTTGTATAAACAAAAATTCTTAATGAAGTAGAAAATTGCATTCAAATGTTAAAACCATAATTGAAATAAAAAATAACTCTGAATTAAAATTAACCATCATATTTATAAACAATGCTAAACAAAACCAAATGCTTTATAAACAATTTATTGTTCATAAAATGTATTAAATTATTTTATAGCAAATGTTATCAAATAAATTTGCGTCATGAAATCCTTATCAGTAAATCATTAAAATCAAATTAGTAATATTATAAACAACAAATCAATTAAATGCAAATTAATTGCTAATGTAAACATTGCATATTTACAATCAAATTGATTTTATCTGGATAATAAATTCTTATCACAAACATTGGTAATTGATTTTATGATTTATGTTTAGAAATTCTTTGAAACAAAATTATGCAAAAACTACAATAGCTATAATAAAATAACAAAAATTCAATTAGCAGTTTTAAAAATATTTCCTAATAAGCTCAGATCTGCATCAAGGATTTTGTTCGTGTTCCATTAAAAGCATGATTCATTAAATTGTTTTCTACGAATCCATCATACCAGAGGAATATCTTATTTCCAATTATAAAATGGAGTTTAATTGTAGAATAAATATTGGACTTTAGAGCAATTATTTAACCATAAATTGAAATTGAATGTCTCGAGTCAATTAAAGACACAATATTGATTAAACTAAGTGTCTTGTATTGTATATACATATACTAATAAATCATCAAACACATTCATATCCAATAATAAATTTTGAATTTAACTTAAAAAGTATCTGGATCAAAAATAGTGCATGATGAAAAAATTTTTTGATAAATATTGCATTATTAATAATTCTCCTCTTGTGTTCAACTTACTTAGCTTCAACAATATATATTACATTTGGACCAGAAGAATATCTTATTTCCAATTATAAAATGGAGTTTAATTATAGAATCAATATTGGACTTTAGAGAAATTATTTAACCATAAATTCAAATTAAATGTCTCGAGTCAATGAAAGACACAATATTGATTAAATTAAGTGTCTTGTATATACATATACTAATAAATCATCATGCACATTCATATCCAATAATAAATTTGAATTTAAGTTGAAAAGAATCTGGAATAAAAATGGTGCACGATAAATGGAATTTTTGATAAATATTGCATAATTAATAATTCTCCTCTTGTGTTCGACTTATTTAACTTCAACAATATATATTACATTTGGACCAGAAGAATATCATATTTCCAATTATAAAATGGAGTTTAATTGTAAAATAAATATTGGACTTTAGAGCAATTATTTAACAATAAATTCAAATTGAATGTCTCGATTCAATTAAAGACACAATATTAATTAAACTAAGTGTCTTGTTTACATACACATTCATATCCAATAATAAATTTTGAATTTAATTTGAAAAGCATCTGGAATAAAAATAGTACACGATAAATGAAACTCTTGATAAATATTGCATAATTAATAATTCTCCTATTGTGTTCGACTCATTTAGCTTGAACATATATTATATTTGGACTTGCGCTTTTAAACTTGATTTATTATATATATATATATATATATAATATATATATATATATGTAATTTGTAATATTTTTGAATTCTACAAAGTATTTTAAAAAATTCTTATAGTTGCACGATCGTGTATTGATTGTAGCTAAAAGTTATCATAAAAACTTACATTATCATAATGTGAATTATATTAAGAATTATATGGTTATACTGTTCATTTATGAACATTTGCATATATTTAATATATTTATAGCGGATTAGTTCAAATCTTGTTAGCACTATAAGAATATGCATATACTCATATTTGTGTATATGTGTATTTATATATATCATTATATTAAATTAAGGTATTACATAAAAGATACAAACAATAACTTATGATATATATGTATCTGTATAAACATGAGACATGTGATTTTCCACACACATAAGTTGCAAAATTTAGTTAAATCATTTTTGCACAATCCCCAACTATTATAAATTTCTTCAAATGTATATATTTAAGATTATTCTAGTACTGTAACATGATATTACATAAAATAACTATTTTTAGCTGTATCCACACAGTTTTTCATTTGCAACTCGGCGCACGGCAACCGGAAGATTACCAGCACGTGTTTAATTGTGAATGATTTTATACAAATTAATAAAATTACTACTAAACAATCAACAATAAATCAATGTCCTCACATACCTCCTGTAAGTACTATTTTATATACACGTTTTTCAGGATCCATGACGACGATTCTGATCCTCCTTCTATTTTATTCTTGAATAATATCACTCGCTTATTATTAAACTGTGCATTATAAAATAAATCATTGGCATTTAATCACATTTAGACATTATTATAGATTTATTTATATCACAAATAAAATTAATTAATAGTTTGAGGTTGTACAACATCACATCATTGACATAACTGGTGAAGTGAAGACGAAGAGGATCGTTCGGTCCGAGGAATATTTAATCTTGTGAAGAACAGTGCTGGTTAAGGTCGAGGAGTAAAAGATCATTTTTAAACAAAACGGCTTTTGAATGAAAATGGTTTTGATGAAAGAGTTATAAGCCCGTAGCACCGTACATAGTAATACTAAGCTTAGTAACTCGGTATACTTCAAAGTAGTAATTGAATATAATAAAAAAAATTGCACATTGGACCACGTTCAATTTTTGCAGTTATTTATTATATATTTTCTAACTTTTGAACTATCCGATTGATATATATTTAAGAAGTTTAAAAATTTCATATAAATTTAAATAATCTACACAATATTCTAACTGATTCTAACATATATCTAACATTTACATCACTAGTTTTCAAAAATTGTCGTTAAAAATACAAAACTAATATTTTTCAACCTTTTTATATAAAATATAAAACGCATTCAAGTTTTTAAGATTAATGTTTATTTATTAGTTTTGAGCTAATCCTTTATATTATCATTTTAACAAAACAATTCCAATTAAATTGATTTGGTTTGATTTGTCAAGATTAGGAATTAAATATTTAAAAAATATTTGTTTTTCCAATTATGATATTTAATTAATTATAATAAGATTATTATTAATTTAATTAATTTTAATAAGAATGGTCAAAAACAAAATAAATTATTTTAATACATATCAATATATACCATATTAATTTTTAAATTAAAACTTTATTTCAAATTAAATTATAAAAAACGAATTTGTCTCTGTATCCTTTGCCATCACTGTTTCAAAAAATGACATAACGTATAAAGTTGGTAACACTGTCTCGATCCGAAATGGCGTTTGTCTAAGTTTGTAAATAATATTAAAATAAATATTGAATATATTTTATAATTAAATAGATTTTAATTATTATTTATATAAATTTTTAGCTAATTACGCAGGGTCGTAATTTACATAATTTTAATGTGTATACCAAACATGAAGCTACATTGGTAATGATGTAAATACATTATTACACTTATTTATTTTAATTGTGTGTTTTATTTATGTTATTGTTATTATATAATCCCTTTTATCATAATGTACACCAACGACAAATCGTTAAAATCAAAACGTGAAGACCCAGATCAAATCGGACGCAAACCAAAGCAAGAAGGTTATGTTTACTGAACAGAAAAACCGCGAAAACATTATTCTTTGATTTTTATCTCAAAACGTTTTTCTTCAATTAGACTTGGAAGTGACTGGAGTATCGAGAAGCGGACGTGTTAGAAAAAAATCGTCAAAATTAACAGATTTTGAGTCTCCTGATGACCTAGAACCAAGGCCTAAAAAAAGCTTTACAAAGCCACACACATCTAATTTTGATTTCCCATCTGGAGAAGGTAGTAATGGATTAGCATGTGCTTTTCTTTGGATTTAACAGTTTTGATTATTTATATTTATGTTTTCAGAAAATCGTGTAAAAGTTGAATATGATATTCAGGAACAACATCTTTCAGATGGTGATTCAGAAGAAGCTTATGATTCAAATTTAGAAACGATAGAATGTATCAGAACGAGAAGACGACTCTGATGTTGATTTAGAAGAAAATGATCTAAATGAACATCAAGATTTTGAAAATACACCTTCACAAAGTGTTTACTTACAGGTACTTAATTACAAATTATAAAACGTATTGTATTCCTTTAATATTTTTCTTACTTTAAGCAGGAATTGTCTAGAAAAAAATCTACCTTATCGAGAGACAGCAAAAGTCCAGCAAAAGGTAAAGTACAACGTAAAGACAAAGGTAAATCTCGTTTCACAGCTTATATGCTCTGGGCTAAAGGAATTAGAAATAAAATCGTAAAAGAAAATCCTTCAATTGATTTTTCATCTATATCAAAAAATTAGGTGAATAATACTGCAATAATTGTTCTGCTTAAATATTTACATTTTCATCTTCATTATGTGCATTAGGTGACTTGGGCAAATGTGCCTAATGGAGAGAAGTATAATTGGCGTCGAAGGGCTAAACGTATGGCTATGAAAGTAGCGAGAGATGAAGAAATAAAAACATCTGATAATAAAGCACAATTTATAAATAAAAGCAAATCTAATAAGGTAATAAATGACTACCGTCTTATTGTTATGATATGAATTTTATGATTTATGTTCTTTATAGCCCTCCCAATTCTCCACTTCACCAACAGTTTCTAAGAAACTTGATATAGAAGATTTAGAAGTGATGCCTAATTCCCAACAAAATTCTGATAATTTAATGTTGAGCCCCAAATCATCAGCAATGAGCAGCGGTTTATCATCTCAAGGCATGTATAAGGTAACAGGAAGTTCCCCAATTGACATAGCTGCTTATCTAAAGTTACTTGGCGAGAGTTTGAGTATAATTGGTGAACGATTAAAAGAACATGAGGTATACAACTCTAATGTAATACAATTTATTTTATTATTCATGCAAATGTTGCTAATTAATTTTTATTGTAGGGACAGATTGCAGTGTCCGGTTCTTTAAGTGTTTTACTTGATAGTCTTTTGTGTTCTGTAGGTCCTTTAGTTTGCTTATCGCAACAGGTACCAGAACTTAATTCTGATATGGATTTTAGTGATTTGCTTGATAATATTGCTTATGTTATGCCCGGCTTGTAAATAGAATTTAAGTATATTGTAAATAGTTAAATATTTGTCATTTGATGTAAGCAATTTAAAATATATGTATAATGATATGTAAGATAGGTTAAAAAATAAATTTAATTGAAAATATTACAATAGTAAGATATAAATACATAAAATGCCAACTATAAACTATAAAACATAAATTCAGAACTATTTGTGTAACAATTTTGTGTTCAGTAATAATATTCAATATGTTAACAAATAGTTTTTCGACTTATTCTGATCACCATTCAGATAAATTTTTCATAGCAAACTTTTTATATAAAAATTGGTAACCAAAATATTGTTTGCAAATACTCATCAATCTTTTAATACGAGTAAGTACATTATTATATAATACAAAGAGCATTTGCAATTTGCATTTATATTTAAAACATGAAAAAAATCTTACAAAACTCCAACTTTCCACAAAATCTCACTGTTCATCTTTATCTTTGGCACCGTGTTTAAGAATTCGTGTAAATTCAATGTAATCAAAAGAGCCTCCTTTGATGGGTGCTTCCCTGTACATTTCATCAACATCCTCATCAGTAAACCTATCACCCATTGATGTCAAAAGTTCTCGTAGACGCTCTTCATTTATGTGACCAGTATTGTCTTCATCAAAACACCTAAGAAAAAAACATTTTATTATTATATATATATATATATATTATATATATTAATTTTTGTGTATGCTTCATATTTACCCAAATGCATTTTTGATAACATCTTCAGGATCAGTACCTTGCAACCGTTCTCCAAAAAGAGTCAAAAACATAGTAAAATTAATAGGACCTGGAGCCTCATTCATCATTCCTTCTAAATATTCATCAGTTGGGTTTTTACCTAACAAACAATTAACATCAAAATCTATTCATTACAATTGAATTCACTCATCATTTATATCTTTACCCAAAGATGCAAGCATGTCATGCAAATCATCCTTTTCAATAAAACCATCTCGGTTCTGATCGATCATATTGAAAGCTTCTTTAAATTCTGCAATCTGTGCCTGATCAAACATAACAAAGACATTGGAAGTGGCTCTCTGGGCACGTTTCTTGGTTGTGGTACGGCGACCAGCTGTCTTGCGAGCTGACATTGTGGAAAATAACTAATTTGAAAACCTGAAAAGTAAGGATAATTGAACATATCAATAATATATACACAAACACACACACACATATATATATATATATATATATATATATAATATATATATGTATATATATCAAATTCTTGATAAACAATGACTCATACAATAGATAAGATGTGTACAAAATTTACACAATTTATGTACAACATGTAAATTACTTTTATTAAATTACATATCTTACATATATGCATATATTCTGTATTATTAATTATATGTTTAGAAAACTATTCCCAATATGTCAAATGCAAAATTCAACAAAGACAATAGCACGACATACTTTTCCATTTTGACACATTGCACATTAACCAAACGCATTTAATATATAAAAATAACACTTATACATACCTTAACAAATGAAAAATATTCTTTTATAATATTTATTTAAATTTTAACACTAGTTTTTTACTAATCTTTTGTTTCAAAGTTAAGACATTGACAAACCCAGTGAGTCATTTATAAGTGAGTCATTTACGAAAGTTACACGCCCGCGAATGGAACGTGCATGAAGGATAAGACAGAGGAGAACTTATGTACATATTTCCTAGATAATATAACAAATTTATTCTTGGTAGTTACAACCTCATTATAATGATGTTCGGCATTTTAATTATTATTTAAATATTTACAAGCTTGTCGAATATCTAAATACAAATTTATCTATTCATATTTAAAGAACATATAGGTACAGTTTAAAAGAAAATCAGTTATTGTTAAGTTAAATAGCTTTGGTTTTATATATTTTTTGGAATATACCAGGTATTAATATTAAATTTTATATAATTGTGTATACGTTCCTTCATTTTTTAAATTTATTGTAAATTAGATTTTTTTTGTATTTATTTTTCATATTTAAGTTGTACTATTATATTTGTAATACATATTTTTTGATCGAAAGTAGGACACAAAATTTATAAGTTTAGAATTAGTTGAAATACACATTATATTATAATAAATTAGATACTAAATCATTGTTAAAATGCTAATAAACAATAACTATAATAGCTTTCACAATATTTCCGTTCATGGTACTTTCTTTTTCATTTCATTGAATTTATTTTATGATGAATTGATTGTATAGTATGTACCATCAGATTGTGTTGAAGAAGTTCAATTTACAAAAAAATTTCGGGCGTCATAATACCTGCATAATTTAAAATTAGCCAGGTTTATTTTGCAAGAACTCACACGTCATGGAGTATAACGTCACAATGCCAAATAAAACATGAAATTGCTCAATGGTACTAAAATACATATATAAATTCAAACTATATTTGTGAATATTAATATTTGTATTAAATTTTATATTTATATATACATATAGTTTAATAATATTATTTTCATATAAATAGATTCATGATCACAGCAAATATATCAATACAAGTATAAATATACATATATGCATATAAACAAATTAATCCTTATTCTAGTCGACTTTGATATCACAATTATACATAATTCTCCTCATTCATTTTGTATTTAACCCATACCAGCCAATTTTTGTCCAAAAAATCTATTTGACAGTTTTGCCCATATTATAACATATTGTTCATTCAAATATATCATTTCCTATGTTTTCCTAATATTATTTTTTACTTTTATAATTGAACTAGAGTCAATTCAAGGCACAAGTTTTAGCAATTAGTCTTAAAATTTTTTTGTATTCCATCTTTTCTTGATCGCTATATATTATATCAACATTTATCAATTCATGCATTTTACGTCATTTTGTAGCCAGTTACAGGGAATCTCCACATCAGCTTTTAATACATTTATTTTATTTTAAATATAATGATAACGTTATAAACTTGTTCTTCTACCAATATTTAATTTTTCTTCAGTCATTTCAGAATTAGACAAAAAATCTTCACTTCCCATCTTTTAAATAAGTCTTTAACCAGATCTTTATAAACATTTCTTCATTTCTTTATTAAACTTCATCATTGTGTTTATTATTTTTTGTGTCTGGTTTTATATTATCATCCTTTATCTTATGTATTTTATCAGACCTTTTAACAAATTCATTACTTCTTTCTGGCATTGGACACCAGTCACTTGCCAACTGATAATACTTCTTTGATCATATAATATTTTTGAAGCTATCTATCCATTTTTTATATTTCAAACACATTTCTGCTCTGTTATTTTATTACTATTATTCTGTTTACTATGTCTTTTAACATGTTTTGCCAGATGATCACTTCTCATAAATCGAGCAGTGCAAATGGTGCAGGCGAATCTCTTTTCGCCCGTGTGGGACCTCCTGTGTCTTGACAATTCATCAGAACGTGAAAAACGACGGGTGCACGAGGGCCAGGAACAACGATAGGGCCTTTCGCCTGTGTGACACCTGGAAGAAAGGAGAAAGGTAAAAATATAATACTAATATGTAAGATGTTGCAAACAACGTCAATCTTTATAAATTTATTTTCTATATTGTAACTTGCAATGTATTGGTTTATATGAATCGTATATATGCCAAAATTGTACAAAGTTTTGAGATTTGCAAAAGTGTCTGAAATTATATAGCTGTAAAGCAACTCTGTACACTTTAAAAGAACAGTTGAAAATTGAAAACAAATATATTTTCTCTGCATTTTAAGGTCTGCTTAGGCGGGAGTTTAAATTACTGAGTTGTCCCCTTAGAAACAATTGTAAATATGATAAAAATTCTCACCTATTATGTGCTTTAAGGTGCGACGATTTAAAGTAGTTTTTTCCGCATCCAGGATACTGGCATTCATAAATCCTTCGCCTTGTGTCTTCTGGTTTACCGACAGTTTTGGCACCATCAGTAGCAGGAGTGGCGACATCTACTGTCCCAACCAAGTTGACCATTTGTGCAGGATTCTGCGTCACTAATAAAACCGGAAAGAGTCTGTTCTCCATTTGGAAATTGGCATGGGTGATGAATGTCGGATCCAGTATATGTTGGACGTTTTGTTTTGGTGCCAATTTTGGCAGAAGTCTTTTTTCGCAAATTTTTGGCGCAGATTTTATTGTTGCTACAGGTTTGGTTTGTTGTACAACAGGTGTATAGCAAGGTTCAGTCACGCCATGGTTGACGGTTAAGTTGTTTTGTGTTGTTTCATTTTGTAATTTTGATTTGATTTTAAATTTTAATGAACGTACTACGTTGAAAGGCACTTCTTTGTCTTCATTATCAGATTGTGGCGGCGTTGGCGGTCTGAATTCAATTAAAACACCATCACGATTTATATCAGAGTCTCTGAAACATTTGCCTTGTTTATCCACACGCATTATAACTGATTCTCTTTGGTGAGTCATTGATTTGTCTGGACAATCTAACGAATTTTCTTCAAAACTAGAAAGCTGTTGGAATCTACTAGATTCAGCTAAGTTATTTTGAAATTCTGATGAAATTCTATTAAGTTCTGATAATCTATTATTTGCTTCATCCAAGTCCAATCGACAACAATGCCGTTTTCTGAGCGGAAGATCAGTATCATTTTCGGAAATATCTTGATTCTGAAAACTAGACGGCACGTACTTTCTTTTAAGATCATTTTGATTGTCCTGAAAATAAAAAATAAATATTTGTTAAAAGTTAATCTAATATCTTAATTTAACATTAATTTATTTCTAATAAATTTATTTTTTATTATTTATTTATTGCAATGTGTCAATTTTTCGGGGAAATACTAGATAAGAATTGTTATAATAGTATTTGACTGTTAAAAATTAAGTGTTTAATTATTAATATAATTAACGCTACTGAACTTATTTAAAACGGAACTTTCATGGCGGATATGTAATATAACCGTTATAACAATACGGATGAACAAGTAGATGCATTAAATTTGTACAAAATAAAAAATATAGAGTATTATATCATGGAGAATATCAAGAATAAACATAACTTAATATAAACTATACGATAAAATTAAAATTTAAAGGGTTTTCAATACAAAAACAAAGATTTTTATCAATCACGCACCGACCACGCGTCCGTGCAATGTACTCCGGGAACAAAATGCAAACGGGTGTGAAAAGATAAAGAGATATCTGTTACTACATTCAGCAAGTGTTCACGTGAACCGTGAGTGATCGCGGATAATTCATTGTTTATAATAAATATAAACTATAAATTAATTTAAAAAACAAATTCGACGTTCAGTAATCTTTAATACATCTCTTTTAAGTACATACTACCCTTTGGTTAATTTCTGTTGCATGTTAAAAGTATAGAAAATTGCTATAGAGGTGTTTCATATCAGGCCAAGGTGTAGATGATTTAGGTTTGCACTATTTGTCTAAATGTACTATTTATAGTACACGAATAGTTTAACACTATTCTAATACACACTATGTTTTTATATTTCTCAATTGATAACTAATTTCTTCAAATGTTGATTTTAGAGTTCATAGAGTTGTTCCAGGATCTCTATTTCTGAGTAAAATTTGTAAACGATTTAATTTTAGGCACATTTGTCTAATAAATTGATTATATAAATCTTTTATTTTAAGACTTATAGAAGATATGAAAACGCTTCACCTATATTTTCTATTGCGATTTTAAAGTTTACCGATAGTTGCTGTTATGTTTATAATATTAGAAAATATTTAAGATTGTTTATAGTTTTCTACGAATTTACTAAATGATATAAAAGTTATAAAAAATATTAAATAAATCCATACCTCCTTTAAATGATCCGGAGACCAAGGTGGTGACAAAATTGCACAATTTTCATAAATCATTTTTGTAAAAAACACAAACTAGTCACTTTTTACAATGATTTTATACTGTCAGACTATTAAACTAACATACAATGTAATTAGTCACGCTAGTTTAATTAATATTTAATAATTAAAATTAATTTTTACAACAGTTCTCTTTAAATAGGTGTATTCAGGACGACGATCCGTCGCGAATTGAAATCAAAATGCGCGCACAACTTAGAACAAAAATCATAGAATGTCGTTTTATTTTAATTTTTAATCAATTTCTTCTACAAATACTAAAAAAGTCAAATGTAGGCACACACCCTTTCTAGTAATAAACAAATGTATATATACAGATTTGTTGTTAAATTTAAATAAAACTAATACTAACGCATAGAAACGGTTGGAATAGTGTTGTGCAATGGACGAAATTTATAAAAATCGATGTAAATTGATAATTGTTAATAAATGCTTAGGACGATATGAAATCATTTTTATGATTAAATAACCATATCTAGTCATCTTTATCATTCCTACTAATGATTTACATATGTATATTACTACTTCCCATAGGGTAAGTTATAGTAATTGCAAGAAATCGGGTGGTCGGGCGCAAAACTTTTAATTTTAATTAAAAGTTTTGCGCGTTAATACTTATTCTTTTTTTCATTTGCAGCTATAATAATGTATTGAAGTAAACAAAAGTTGAAGATTGTAAAGCTTACAAATCGTTATAAAATCTCTTCTGTCTCTAACTTTTTGTCATAAACTTATCGATTTAACTGACGTTTCACGTATACACATTAAAGAATAATACATAGATAAAAGAAGAGTATAAAAATGAATAATATGTGTAAATTTTAAGGGGGTATTCTAGTGTAGAAATTCAAAAAAATCGATTTTTTTTATTTCATATTTGCAAAGTAAAACTATCTAAGAATATAAGTACGAGAAGGTATTTGAAAATTTGAATTATTTTTGGAGATATAGGCATTTTACTGACTCGGTCTCCATACTGGTTTGGCTTCACGCAAAACTTTAAATGCGTTTTTCCCCAACTTACTTTTTCAGTACTCTTGTCACGATTTCTGGAGTTCTACTTGACCAGTTTATTTGAAATTTTCAGAGAATCTTGTTTATAGATCTATCTATAGTCTGAACTAGAATCATCCCGAAATTCCTATTTTTACTATTTTTAAAAAATTCGAGAAACTCAGAAAAACAGTAAAAAAACCTTTTTTTTTTCAAACACTCGCCAATTTGTGAAAAAAAATTTTTTTACTCATCACTAGTTAGGGCGATTGCGACATCATTGTAGATTAATAATCTTTTTACTTTTTGCATTTTCGATGGCTAGGAGGGCTGAAATCATGTCAAGACTGACTGATCAGTTGCCAGTTTTTACAATTTTTAACTTTTTTATTTTTTAATTTTTGTTTTGTATTTTAATAATATTAATAAACAAGTGGTAAAAAAATGGATAGTAAAAACATTTAATGCTTTCTTTTACGACACTTTAAAGATGACCTAAAATTCATCGGTCTACACTAGAATACCACCTTAAGGTTGTAGTACAAGCGGTGCGATCTATGTTGCTCGTAAATCATCAACTAAAACGTATACTATCTATGTAATCAACCCTCACAGCAGCCTTGTTGCTTCGTCTTTTCCCCCATTGTTTCCAGCACTAAAATCCATCGATTCGCTCACCACCACACCGCCACAACCTGCATCAGTGTATGAGTCCTATGTGTCATCCGACCACCACGTGCTCCGGGCCTCTTCGACCAATCCGGGTCGAGGGCTCGTCGCCCGCCCGCCAATCGGAGCCGATTTCGAGCGTGATCAGCGCGTGAACTGCGAACGGTCCATGCGTGATCGCGACGTGATCGCAACGTGAGAGGCGAATGACGGGTGAGACTGCACGACGTGATGGTGAAGTGATGATGCGATGGTGCGAAAGCCGGAATGACGTCACTGGCGGTGGGATTTGTTTTGATCGCGACACCAGGGGAGAAAGACCTTGGGAATGGTCAAGATTTTGGAGGACACACCGTTTGTTACCCTTGGACTCGAATTTCACATATAAAATACTCTTCAAAGAGTACACACCGTTTGTTACCCTTGGACTCGAATTTTCACATATAAAATACTCTTCAAATACAGTACATTTACTTAAATTCTAAATCGATATGTTGTAATATGGTAAAGTGAATTGAACCTACATCGGAACATCGGAATTCATTTTTAGAGATATGGTTTCTTAAATAAAGTTTCTTATTTGATCCCTAGAATCCAAAATCACATGTGCTTAAGCTATTTTTAAATTGACTTGCCCTACTATACATATATGTATATGAATTAATATAATTTTTTTTCAAATAATAAATTTTAATTTAATTTCTATAAATGTTTTCCACATCCGCTCGATAAAATGAAACGTTCGCATTGCACGTCACGTGCGGACTTACACACCCACAAGCAACACTAAAAATACAATCGAAGCTAAAAATATTATAATTACCGTATCTCCTTGAAAAACAAACCTGAATCAAGAAAAAGGTGAAAAGGAAAAAGAATAACACGAAATAGTTACACATTTTTTTAAAATTTGTTGAAATATATATGTTACGAGACTCTTATTAGATTTTAATGTATGATCTATACAATACTTTATCCTACAGACTTTTAATGACCTTTAATGTATGATCTAGAATACTTTATACTATAGACTGTAATACTATGCCCTACATATAATCAACCAGCACCGTCTCGAAATATTCATTATTAACTTCCCGTAGAGCATGTTATAGTAATCGCAAAAAAATCGAAAATGAAAATTTTTATATATCTTTACGTTTCAAAACCTTCTGAACATTTGGCATACCTTAAGGAATCTGTATGAATGTATGTATGTGTGTGTGTATGTGTGTTTATGTGCGTGTATGTGTGTGTGTGTGTGCGGATACAAATTTTCGTCGACAATTACGGGAACACCGATCAACCGATTTGAATAATTCAAAAAACATTCGATTCATATTGATAACTAGACGTGCTGATTAGTTTTTGGCGAAGGCAGGCCATAAATGGTAACTCAGTTTTTAAAAGAACGGAGCATCCGATTTTAATAATTCAAAAAACATTTTACTTGTATTGACAAGATGAAGAATTGAACAAATTTTCATGAAGGCAGGTCTAGCGATTTCGGAGATCTAATAAAAAAAGTAAAAAAATGCCATTTGGCGGTCAAAAAATAAAATTATCAGATATTTTATAGAGATTTTAATAATAAGTATAAATTTTGTTTACATTCAAAATATGTCAAAATAAAATTATCAGATATTTTATAGAGATTTTAATAATAAGTATAAATTTTGTTTACATTCAAAATATGTCAAAATAAAGAAAACATTTTTTTTCAATAATTTTTTTTTTTCAAAAAAAAGTAATTTTGTGTTAAATTTATGAAACACAACACCAAAAATTTGAGAAACTCTCAAAAATCTATTTTTTTTTAATAAAACTTTTTCAAAAATGTTAATCGTTTTAAAAAATATAATAATTTTTGGTACGGAAAGTCCCAGCAATTTGCCTTAAGGCACGATGCCATGTGCCTCACTAGTTCATTATCATTTATGATTAATGAACCGCGTTGCTCTAGGGCATGGGTGTCAAACTCGCGGCCCGCGGGCCGCATGCGGCCCACAGCAGATATTTTTGCGGCCCGGCTGCCCGCATATGTTGACAAATGACAATATGCAATAAATAACAATTCAATTAGGAAAAAATGAAATATTCAACTGCAATAGAAATATGCTTCTTTATTAAATTTGTTTTATTATTGGATGTATTATTATTATAGATATATTTATGTTTTCGATGAATCAGCGTAGCCTTTGTTTCACTGAATGACGGTCTCGATGCAGATCGAAACGTATGGATTAATAAAGCAAATGTCCTAATTGCATTCACAACATTGTTATGTTGTCCTAAGTAAACAAATTGTGTATTATATTTTCATGTAAACCTAAATAAACTTAATTGAATTATTCAAATAATTAAATTAAGTTTATTTAGGTTAATTTTAATGAATTATAATTCATTAAAGTCGTTTTTATAATTAATTAATTAATTAACGTATGGATTAATAAAGCAAATGTCCTAATTGCATTCACAACATTGTTATGTTGTCCTAAGTAAACAAATTGTGTATTATATTTTCATGTAAACCTAAATAAACTTAATTGAATTATTATAATAATTAAATTAAGTTTATTTAGGTTAATTTTAATGAATTATAATTCATTAAAGTCGTTTTTATAATTAATTAATTAATTAACGTATGGATTAATAAAGCAAATGTCCTAATTGCATTCACAACATTGTTATGTTGTCCTAAGTAAACAAATTGTGTATTATATTTTCATGTAAACCTAAATAAACTTATTTGAATTATTATAATAATTAAATTAAGTTTATTTAGGTTAATTTTATTGAATTATAATTCATTAAAGTCGTTTTTATAATTAATTAATTAATTAACGTATGGATTAATAAAGCAAATTTCCTAATTGCATTCACAACATTGTTATGTTGTTCTAAGTAAACAAATTGTGTATTATATTTTCATGTAAACCTAAATAAACTTAATTGAATTATTATAATAATTAAATTAAGTTTATTTAGATTAATTTTAATGAATTATAATTCATTAAAGTCGTTTTTTATTTATATGCTTGTTGCCAATAAAAACTATTGTGTACTAAATACCTACTAATAAGTGTTCGAATAAAATAAGTAATTATTAACATACCCATTGTATTGATGAATTGATCGAGTTCTTATCAGTTTAACGAAACGAATAATCCAGGTTCTAGAAAATTAATCCAGATTATAGACAATAACTATATATAAATTCTATATAAATGAAAATATCCTTTATAAACCATATAATGACTTGCTGTGTATTTGTTATCATCTTCATTCAAATTGTCGATTATATGCCAGCGAGAACAAAAATATCCTTCATAAGTAAAAGTTTTAAGTATACAGATTATGTGTCATATCTTCTTTTAAGCCTAGATAAAATAAATTTCATCATATATTCAAAATAGTTGTTTTTTAAATTAATAATCATGTAAAAATAGAGAAGCTTATGCGTGCTTATATGCTTGTGACTGATTAGTTTATTGTGTACTATATACTAATAAGTTTATGAATGAATTGAGTAATTATTAACATACTAATTGTATTGATGCATTAAGTTTTTACCAGTGAGAATAAATATCCTTCATAAATAATATTATATTTATATAATTTTTTAGTATTTTATCTTTTTATTAATATTATATTATCAACTATTCTTTAACGTTTCTAGATTATCCTTTCCTAAATCTAATTCTTAGTTCAATTCGCATATTGTAATGTGTACTAAAATTTATCCAATTATTAAAGATAATAATCATAATAGTTCACTAAATCAAATAATCTCCAACTGCTCAACTTAATCTTTACACATATTGCTTTTCAAATATGTTTTAGTTTGTTTTTTAAATATGTTTAACAATTATTCTATGTTATTTTAAGAGATTGTTATATTATATATACTACTATGTTGTATTAGTAATGATTATAATTATAAGTCCACTTGGAACAATTCTGTGCGTAATGTAATAAAATAAATAAATAAATGATAATCGTACAAAGAGAGAGAAACTTTAGCCATTTAAGAAACTTGGTACTAAATACTAATTTTTAAGCGAATTAAGTAATTATTAACATACCCATTGTATTAATGTATTAAGGTTTTATACGTATAAAACCTGTATTAAGTACAGTTTAGTAACCTGTATGAAGTACTTCTCTTGATTCAACAATAAAATCATAATAAATTCGTGTAAATCATCTTCAAATTGTGGAATATATATAAGCGAACAGGAAAATACTTTATAAATAACTTTTGCCTTTCAATAAATTGTATCTATGGTTAAGTTGTTCTTAGTAAACAGATTGTGTGTGACATCTTCATTTCAACCTAAATAATCATAATTTCATTATAAATTCAATATAGTTGTTCTTATAATTAATAGTTGTGCAAAGATAGAGAAGTTTATGCATGCATATGCTTGTTGCAGATTAAAAACTATTGTGTACTAAATACTAACAAGTTTTTTAATGTATTAACTAATTATTTACATACACTTTGTATTGATGTATTGAGTTCTTACCAGTTTAACCAGACGAAAAATCCAGATTCTAGAAAGTTAATTCAGATTGTAGACAATGACTTAATTCTATATAAATGCAAATATCCTTTATAAATCATACAATGTCTTGTTTTGTACTTGTGCAAATGTTTATATCTTCAAATTGCAGATTATATGCCAGCGAATACAAATATCTTTAGAAAGATTTAGTTATTGTGCCAGCGAATACAAATATCTTCAGAAAAGATTCAGTTATTGTGCCTTTCTGTGAATTAATTATGTTATGTCATAACATGGTTATGTTATTCTGAGTACTCATTTTGTACATAATATCTTCATTTTCACCAAAATAATCATATTTTCATTATAAATTCATCGCAGTTCTTATAATTAATAATTCTGCAAAAATAAAGAAGCTTATGTGTGCATATCTTGTGGCCGATTAAAAATCTATTGTGAGCTGAATACTAATAAGTGTTTTAATGAATTATGTAATTAACAACATACCCATTGTATTAAATATTTACCCTTTTTTGCAGTATATATAAATATTCTCCATAAATAATATAACACCTTGCTTTATTTGTACTGTGAATTTTGTCATCATAACATGGTTATGTTATTCTCATTATCATTTTGTACATAATATCTTCATTTAAACTTATATAATCATAATTTAATTATAAATCAATATAGTTGTTCTTATAATTAATAATTCTGCAAAAATAGAGAAGCTTATGTGTGCACATATGCTTGTTGCTACAGCAAATGGTTTTTTACACACTGTTTTTTATGTGCTTATATGCACATAAAAAACAGTGTGTAAAAAACCATTGTGTACTAAATACTAATATCTTTTTAAATAAATTATTAACATACCTATTGTATTGATGTATTAGGTTTTTATGTTCTTGTACTCGGTAAACACAAATAATCATATTTAATGTTGAAATTCAAATAGTTATTTACAAAATGGACGTTGGTACAGGTTTGACATACGAGTGAAAGAATTTAACCAAAACTAAAAAAATATATTATTTTATATTGTAATATCATTTCTAGAGTACTTAAGCAATACGTATTTGAATTATAATTAATATTTAATGTGTATTTATTTAAATATATATTGTGCGATAATTTGAATTACTTTTAATGTTGGTGACGCTGCAACAAAGTTTGTGTACTTCACATGTTGCTGTCATTTCAAACCAAAAAAATATTGGAAAATTTGTTTATTTATTTATATATTCATTAATATAACTTATAGTTTATATAATTTGATAACACGATAATTTGCATCAGTAATGAGTTTACCAACGTTTTTTACCATTTTGGTGCTAACACTTGTAAAACTATTAGTGTTTGAAAATGCGGTTATGATTTGATTGTCAACAAGTAGATTTACTTTGAATTTTTTTCAATTAATTAGTACAATACGCGGTTTGCTGTTTAATAATTGATATCCAGGATTTATATTTTATAAGTTATTTTCAGCTAGTGTCAGTGTGAAGTTTTAATAATTTAGTTAAAAAATGTTGCTGTGTATGTCACTGACAGATACAAAATTCAGATTGGTGAAAGAAATGTGTTAATTAACGTGTGCGATTGAGTTTTCGCATATTTATTGTGTAAAGCATGGTATTGTACTTCATTTTTAATGTGGTTTCAATAATTTGTTTTAAAATTGATTGTTACTGTGTAATGCTTAATCAATTCTATTAGCTGTTGTAATCTTTAGCTACTCAAGGAAAAGTGCTTAATTAGTGTGCGGAATTGTGTTTTAACTCGGTTTATTATATTTATCATATCATTTCGCCCATATAGTCTGATTTAACGAACTGGATTTGTGTTTTCCTTCGGGGGTTGTTCTCTTCAGCATCAGCATCCGCCATTTTGAATCCGTGCAACAGCTATAAAATTAGCTACTAATCAGCTCGCGGCTCATTAGCGCGTTAGCCTCCGAACTGTTGACACCTCCGCGCGGTGCAGTGCAACAAATAAGTAAATATTATTATTTTAAAGCAAAACAGTGTCTAAAAAGTGTGTCCCGGTGTACAACCCTTTTAAAAAAGGTAAGTGCTTCTATTTTGTATTATTTTGCATAATTATTGCATTTTATTAACACCGCAAGTGACGCCGTCTGGTTCAGATGCCAACGAAATTTTGCGTGTTTCAAAATGTCGTGTGCGTGCTTTATTTGTTGATGTACGATAAATATATGTATATTTATTTGATATTATCGCACCTTTTTTAATTATTGATTGGGATTTTTGCATTTTTTTCGCAATTTAAAATTTGTGGTTTTGGAAAATCCAAGATGGCGGCCATAACCATAACCGATGGTTTTATTGTGTTTTAAACAATACAATCATTTCCATGATGTATTAATAATGAAAATTCGATACATTTCGATCCAGTGTATCTAATTACATTTAAAATATGGGCCTGTACAATATTTTTTATACAAAAAGCCACATCAAATTTTTCGGTTTTTTACCGAAAGAAAATGGCGGCTCTCTACTGTCAACTAACGAAAGTTTCAAATGCAATTTTAGCAATACAATTGTATCTGCAATGATAATATAATGATAAATCAATTGCATTGCACGAGCTGAATACAATTTTGTATGAAAATTTGAAATTATTTTTGAAGTTTTTGCAAAGTACCAATCAACCTTCCTGTTAGAAAATTTGGTTCATATTTTTTTCATTATCATGATCTTTGTATTGAACAAAAATTACATACATCGTACACTATTTTAATATTTTAATTTTACGATGAATATGGCAACGAAATTATTATTTAGGCGTTTGCTGTTTTTATTATATTTTTTAAAATGACCAGCAACGATATTATAAATTGGACGTTTGCTGTTTTTATTAATTATGGCAACGATATTATAAATTGGACGTTTGCCGTTTTTTATTATTTTTGGCAACGATATTATAAATTGGACGTTTGCCATTTTTATTACTTTTTTGGCAACGATATTATAAATTGGACGCTTGCTGTTCTCAACTAAAACAAAATTTAAACAATAATTCTTACTATTTTAAATAGTAATGCCATTTATTAATTGAAGTCTCTTTTAATTACAGAGGTATGAGCCATCATCAGGAATAACGACGTCAAAGTAGTTCCTCTGGAACATCCAAGGTCCTCAATATTAAGATCTTCATCAGTGATGGAAATTGTCAGGTACTAATATAGTACACAATATTATTAATTGGACTTTTGCTGTTTTTATTATATTTTTGGCATCGCTATTATAAATTGGACGTTTGCTATTATAATTATTTTTTTGGCAACGATATTATAAATTGGACGTTTGTCATTTTTTATTATTTTTGGCAACGATATTATAAATTGGACGTTTGCCGTTTTTATCATATTTTTAGCAACGATATTATAAATTGGACGTTTGCTGTTTTATTATATTTCTGGCAACGATATTATAAATTGGACGTTTGCTATTATAATTATTTTTTTGGCAACGATATTATAAATTGGACGTTTGCCATTTTTTATTATTTTTGGCAACGATATTATAAATTGGACGTTTTCCATTTTTATTATTTTTTTGGCAACGATATTATAAATTGGACGCTTGCTGTTCTCAACTAAAACAAAATTTTAACAATAATTATTACTATTTTAAATAGTAATGCCATTTATTAATTAAAATCGCTTTTAATTACAGATATGGGCCATCATCAGGAACAACGGCGTCAAAGTAGATCCTCTGGAACATCCAAGGTCCTCAATATTAAGATCTTCATCAGTGATGGAAATTATCAGGTACTAATATAGTACACAATATTATTAATTGGACTTTTGCTGTTTTTATTATATTTTTGGCAACGATATTATAAATTGAAAGTTTGCCGCTTTTTATTATATTTTTGGCAACGATATTACAAATTGGACGTTTGCTGCTTTTTATTATATTTTTGGCAACAATATTATAAATTGGACGTTTGCTATTATAATTATTTTTTTGGCAACGATATTATAAATTGGACGTTTGTCATTTTTTATTATTTTTGGCAACGATATTATAAATTGGTCGTTTGCCGTTTTTATCATATTTTTAGCAACGATATTATAAACTGGACGTTTGCTGTTTTATTATATTTCTGGCAACGATATTATAATTTGGACGTTTGCTATTATAATTATTTTTTTGGCAACGATATTATAAATTGGACGTTTGCCATTTTTTATTATTTTTGGCAACGATATTATAAATTGGACGCTTGCTGTTCTCAACTAAAACAAATTTTAAACAATAATTATTACTATTTTAAAGAGTAATTCCATCAATTAATGAACGTTTCTTTTGATTACAGATATGAGCCATCATCAGGAACAATGACATCAAAATAGATCCTCCGGAACATCCAAGGTCCTCAATATTAGGATCGCCATCAATGAACAATATCAGGTACAAATATATAATTATATAAAATTATTTAATGGATGTTTGCTGTTTTTATTATATTTTATTACAAAAAGCTCTAAGAAAATACATAAAGAATAAATTTTATTTCAATAAATATAACATTTAAATTCCATCAAGCAGTACAACTTGTTGCTACATGTTTTGCATTAAAAATCTCTGTCCAATAACTATCAGGATCGCAAACAAAAGAAAGCCCTTTTCCATCTTGTTGCTCTTTGGTTATGATAATTTTCTTGTATCGAACAAATTACATACATTGTGGCAATTATTTTCACAATACCTTTTGCCAACGTTGCTCTAAGTCTAGGGCATTATGATATAAAACTTTGTACAAATATTCTTAATAATTCACATTAAGCAAGTCGTTCAAAAGATACAGAACTATAATAAATAAAATGCACAAATGCGTTGTTTGAATTATCAATAGTACAGAAACTTAATGGCCAATACAGATTATTAAGATAAATTGATTAAAATAAGGTTAAATAATATAACAAATTAACAGGACTGCGTGACTTAATACAAAACTATCAAAAAGCTTATTTAAATTATACTTATATATTATTTTAATAATATACAAACAATTCTAAACTATACTACATTTATCACAATGACTTTGAAGTCCAAAGTTCAATTTTTTTTATGAAAATTTAATGTATTGTCTATTCATGAAAGGTAACACCTTCAAAAACGTTCATTAACTGCATAATCAAAAACAAATCCAAACCAGTATCTTTATCAAATCTACACAAGTTGTCCATACCACTGGTTCTTTTATTCTTATTTTTACCAGGAACTTTACTTTCCAAATCTAAACCATGTGAAGCATCTCGATGATGTCCTAAGCTTCTTGAACCCTTTCTTGTCCTTTTGTCATTTCCATTCATCAACTGTAAAAAGTACATTTTCAGATAAATGTATATTTCTTTGCAATATATATATATATATATATATATATATATATGCATACCTTTTCATGATTCTCCTTATGGTGTCCGAAAATAGAAGGATCTTTTTGATCAAAAATATACAAAATATTATTATCTTCCAGCACAAAATCTTGTTCTAAAAGAGATTCGTGTGGTCTAAACATTCCATTAGCAATATTTGGCAAGTTATGTTGACCATGATGACTCCTTGCCTCAATCTATAAGATTAAAAGAATTACAATATAATATAAGTAATGTCAATTCAACAGTTTCATAGCAATTACCTTTGTTATTTGTATTACAAAGAAAAACAAAATTAAAATCACTATTGTGATTATTAATGATAGCATTCCTATCATTTTCAATTAAATATAATATTTATAAAGTACCAGATATGCATTCGTGTTGTTTTAAATAAAATGTTGCTTCAAAATTATTTTATCAATTTCATGCTTAATCAAAAATTTAATCTCAAAATGTAATAGAAAATTTCACACTGATTAATTCTTTTGATAATATATTTATATATACATGTATATTTCTTGAAGTATTGTACAAAATTTATAAAATAAAGTAATCTAAACACAGCTTCAATGTTTTCTTGTGAAAGCGTCAATAGGTCTAAGAAATGGTCTCGCTTTTCCTCCAAACCTCAATTGACCTAAAACCAAACAATATTTAATTATTGAGTATCTATGAAATTTGTTTAACAAAAAAATGTCTACAAATTCTATTAATAACAAATGCCCCCATTTTTTAAACGAGATGCATTACTCGTATATATGTTTAAATCATACCAACAATATATACAAGATATTTGGGAAATTTAATTAATTTATATATGTATATATATATATATATATATATATATAAATGTATATTTATGTACATTAAACATTATATCTTAACATAAATAAAATAAAGTACTAAATTCCAAATGAAACTTGATATTATTGAATATCCTTTATTGAAATCACATTCAATACAAATTTCAGTCTTGACACCTCGCATATTATAAACCAATCTTTCATTTCAAAACAGAATTTCAAGGAATATATAATTTCTATTCTTAGCTAAGTTTCAAATTCATTTTATTCAAAACTTTTAAATTTGCAATCATTGCTTTTGCTCTATATAACTGCTTTCCAAGTGTAAGTTTTTGTCGTTTTAACTCATTAATTGTTTTTTCATGATCTTTGATCATGTTATACATTTTCAATTCCCTTTTCGTCAAGTATTCTATTTTGCCAATTCCTAAAGTTTGTAGAACTGTTCGTGCACGTGGTTGTCCTAAAATGGTAATAGATATAAATTATACAAAATTTTAAAATATGCATAATGTTAAGTACGAACTGGGCTTTTTGTTGATTGTCACATTTTCATATGTATGATCCGGAACTTGAGGTGAACCACATGATTGAGATTGAGTTTCAGATGCATCTTGAAATAAGAATAGAAAATATAATTGTTGATACTATAGAAGTATAGAATATATTGCAAATATTGACATACTGTCTTCAGATTCTGAAGAATCCAGTACATAAACCAGTTCATCCACGAACTCTATAATGTGTGCTTCATCTGATTTAGGTGCTTCATTTGATTTAGGTGCTTCTTTTAATTTAGGTGCTTCTTTTAATTTAGGTGCTTCCTCTGGTTTACCTGTTAACTTCAAAGTAGGTATAGCACTTTTCTTAAGACCCTTTTGCAATCTGTCACTACCTTTTGGATAAAAACAATCGTCTTCGAAGTGCTCATCGCAAACTCTGTAATTATCTAAATCTTTGCACCTCAAATCGTCTCTATTAATGGCATCGAGCCACCTCAAACGCATCTTGAAAACAATAACTAATGAGTTTGAAATTATACAAATAACAATATTTTTTAGGATACTTACTTTGTCACAAGATTTACTTGGAAAAGAACGTAATACGACGTGTTCGGACTTTGAATTATTATTACAATCGGGTACGCAGCATTTAAATCCCATTTTTAATTAATATTTCTACGATTCATTTGCATAAAATCACAAATATGAGAATAAACACAAATTTAATGTTGACATAATGAGTGGGGTTATGATTGTTGTCACTTGTCATGCCATCTGGCAATCTCTAATAAGAACTTATACCTACTTGGGCAAGAATGAAATATAAGGACATCGCGGGGCCCTCCCACAAAAAATATATGTTTTGTTCTGCACAACATTTCACAATGCTGTGTAATTGACTTTAATTCCCAGTCCAAAATTAAATAAAAAGTGTTTTTTCATGCTTCGAATAATACTTTGTATAAAGAAAATCAAGTCTTCATTATACACACACACACACACACACACACACACATATATATATACTTGATAACATTAAATTTGTGTTTATTCTCATATATATATATATATATATATATATATATATATGTGAAATAAAATATAAACAAAAATGTACCTGATTCTTTTTGTCCTCCAAATCCTCCTCCTAAGCGACGAGGTTTCCATCCTTTCAAAGTTCTACAATAAAAGTATAGTTGTACTTTTATTTATTTATATATATATATATATATATATATATAAATAAAAGTATTCAGATATATCTATTTACCGTTCACATTCCATGTCTACAAATATCTTCTCCTTATCAATAATCATTCCATCAGCTCTCTCACTTGCTTTTAAGGCGTCAGCAGAATGCTCATATTCTATGAAAGCATACCTCTTTGAAAATCCTGTAACAATATCACGAACTACACGACACTTTCTGATCCTGCCAAACTCTGAGAAAAATCTCATAAGCGTATTCTGTAATAATTAATCAGCAGTTCAAAATACCAGTCAAGCAATCAAGTATTTATGTCAGTACTTCTGTGCTATGTGGATTCAATCTGCCTATAAATATAGTCTTCCTGGCCTCACCGGTAACTTTTTTATTCGGATAATACTCTGAAGTTTCAGCTCTGATTATTGCTCTGTCATGTGGCTGAGTGTCTGTTGCTAAAATTAATTATATATATAATGACAACTCCAGTTAATGTTCTATAACTTATTTACCATCTATAGAACCGACTTTCAGTGGAATGTATTCATCTTTTACTATACTTTGCCAGTTGCTCGGCGAGGTTCTTCTAGGTTGTCTGGTACCCTGGATAATAGATATATATATAATATATTATTCAAATAATATTGATGATATTATGATTAAATGAAAATAGAATTAATATAGGATAAACTTTATGAATGATAAACAAATGTTGATAATTGCTTATAAGTAATTGTATTAAATCTTACCATTATGCAATGATTTGTAAATCTAAGTGGAATTATAAAAATGTCTCTTTTCTATTTTATATTTATAATGGCATCTACATCTTAGTAACTATAAAATTATGTTAAAGACACTTTATATTTTTTTGGAAAGTTTACATTTGAATTTTATTTATCCGTCAACAAGTTTTCATTGTTCTGCCACGAGAGGCGCTCAAGTACCACATTCAGTCATTCTGTCATTCTGTCATTTCACAAGAACTGACAAGAACGAAGAACTCGAATGCTAAAAACATTTTGTGTTTGTTTATTTAGTAAAAAACCTTTGAATAAATATATTATGCTTAATAATGAGTGGTTTGTGCTAAACTAAAATAAAATTAATGAATTAATTATATTATAAATCGTGACACAAGTTACAATAACGTAATGTGAACACACCAATAATATTTTATTAAACTAGTTTTTAATTGCCCAACTGTGCCTTTTTTTTATAAACTCACTTATTATTATATGTATCCTTCAAAATGATCCTCAAAACACTCACAATACTATTCCTTCTAACCATTCCCTGCCAATGTTCCCTTTCTGGTTTATACATGAGCAATGGCCTGGACCAAACCATGATCCAACGAGTGATGTCAACAGAAGAAAAAATACTATTAGAACACGAGATCTTGGATTTGTTGGGACTCCCGACAAGACCTAAAAAACGACATCACATACCTATAAAGAAAAGTGCGCCTAAATTTTTGTTGGATGTGTATAAGTCTATAGCCGAGGAAGAAAATTCAAGGGAGACCAGGAGCTCTGATATGTCCAGTTTGAGTGGAGAGGATCTAATTGCTATTGATGAAAGTGATGTCATTGTCACATTCCAGAGTAGACGTGAGTTGCAGATTTAATTATGAATTGATTTGTTATCAAAGGAGTTAAATGATCTCCTTTGTAAAAATAATTTATACATATATGTATATATGTATATATATATATATATATATATATATAAACAATCGAATGTTAAATGTTTCAATATATAAGCATTTAAAAATATGTAGAAGTATGAAATAGTTTATAATATTGTTCAACTTCAATTTTTGACTTGTTAGTAATTTTATTGGGATTCATTAATATTAAGCTGTTCATCATTATCTTTAATAAATTTATAATATTGCATAATAATATTATTTGGAAAACCGTGTTTTCAAGTTTATTAATGACCTAGAAATGATTGTTATAATAAACAGTTTAGAAACTGAAGACAATAACGGATAAAATTAATTTTTATTACGTATAATATGTATATATGTAATTACTGCTAAAGACAACTCACTCTATTCTTTAAACTGTTTTGAATATTAAAATATATATAAAACTACAAATGTTAAAATATAAATCTGTCATAGCCTTGGTAAACTGCTTCCACAATTTAGAAACTATTCGAATTATATGATTATTTAGAGAAATTGAAGAACATGAAAAGTGTAGCAAAGCTAATTTTTTTTTATTTATGAATATAAAATGACAATTGAATTAATTTTGAAGCTATTAAAATTTTCTATAGGGTAAATCAATTTCAAAAAATCTAAAATGGTAACTTATGCATATCTTTATGTTTCAATTTTGGTATACTTCAGAAAAAAAGGATATATGTGTGAATGTGTGTGTATGTGTAATATGTATGTGTAATATGTATGTGTATGTATGTATGCATGTTCGGATACAATTTTTCGTCAACGATTTCTAGAGCAATATTCACCGATTTGATGATTCAAAAAGCATTTGATTCATCAAAAATGATCATTAAATATATGCACTTGAAATTATCAGATATTTTATAGAGATTTTAATAATAAGTACAAATTTTGTTTACAATTCTATGGATTGTGTACCAAGATTTATAATGTTTAACCGTTAGAAATCGAAGACAAATTTGTTTTTTTTTATTTTCAAATAATGTTCAACCTTTTTAAAAATTCAAATATCGGTTTGTAAAGTTCCAGCAATTTACCTTAAGGCACGATACCATGCACCACTAGTTTTTATATAAAAAAATAACAATCGAATTGATGTGCGAATATTTGCACTAGATTTATGCATAATTTCGTAAAGTGCGTTGGAAGCTTTCAAATCCATTTTTTAATAGCTTCGTAGAAATATCTGCATTGTTTTTTTATTACCTGGCACTAAAATAATTATCTCCCTGACATTCCTTGTACAGGTAGGCGCATTCTTTTAGCGTGTGAGGTCTCAATTGGGTGTTTGTTTTTTTATATACATACATACATACATACGTACATTTATATGTCTATATGTATATACATACTTATTATTTCTTTTACGTTTATAATCTTTCGAAAAAATCCATTAAAACAAATATCGGTTCTCGGCTTTGTGATATGGACGTAGACACCGCGTCTGGATCAGCAGACGCACTGAAGATTTTTCATCTTTTATTATAATTTATGAGTATACCGAGTTGTTGTAGAATATTTTGATATTTTTTTATTTTGATTTTGATCCTTTGTTTATAATCAATAAAAAATATTACGAGTAATGATCTTTACAGGCTTTTAGAGTTACCTAAGTTCCGCATTAGTCGAATGTTGAAAATTGCGAATTTAACCGTAAACCGATTCGTTCTACTGTCTTTGGTCATCAGCAATATTTGTAGATTATTTCAACAAATTTTTCTCATACATTGTTCATATTAATCGAATGGTTCAGAATCTATAGACGTTATAACGCTATCAACGGGCATGTTATAATTTGCTACATTTAATTCCGATTTTGAACTATGTCGAGTTGCTGTAGTCTTTTATTATATTAGAGAATCATATAGATTTTTTAATTTTGCATAAATTTCTCTAATAATCCGTTCATCTCTTACAAGTTAAGGAAGAACGTACGAGTGACTAAATTATAGTGCAGAGGACTTTCTCGATTTAATTTAAGTTAGATTATTTAAACTTTTATATATATATATATATATATATATGTATATATATAATTTCTTTTTTTGCAGATCATAAAATCCATTCATCCAGAAGACCTCATGAACTTGGACGTCGTTTGTATTTTGATGTATCTGATATAGAATCTGAAGCAGAAGGTAATTTATAATTTACACACACACACACATATATATATATATATATATATATATATATAAGTGCAATTATAGATTAATACTCATTCTATTCAGGTCTTCGAGGTGCAGAGCTTCGTCTGTACCAGACTGGAAATAAAACGTATTTGGAAAACGAGGACGATTATTATGAAGATCATCTTTTCAGTGTTAGTGCTTACAGAATTGTATCTGGAGTTACTAAAAAGTTAGTTTATTATTATTCATATCTTGTAAGTCCCTTCCTTTGATAATGGTTAGTCCTTTTTGTATTTTCTTTAATCCATTTCAGTTGCTTTGTGAATAATTACTGAATTTAATTTGGCATCACAAATTTCATAGATAATATATAATTGATAGTTTATTCACTTTAGTTTATTTTGCATTGATAATCGTGAAAATTTATTAATTTAGTGAAAGGCAGCTAGAACTGTTATCGTCTGTTAATACAACTAGAGATTTTGAGGGCTGGCTTGAATTAAATGTATCATCAGCATTGGTATCTTGGGCTCAAAAACATGATGATAACAGAGGCTTATATATTTCTGTTACCCCATCACATAGACCAGGTAATAAGGCATACCTGAACAATAAATTGTGCATTCTAAAATATATGCCTAATACCAAATTTACTATAATTTTCTTCAGCTCACGAAATGCACCTAGAAGATCTAGGAATAATCACCTCTCGCCACCACAATCATCCTGAAGACTTTGACAAAGAAGCTTTTATAGTAGGATTTTTTGAAGCCCGTGGCGGTCAGTCTTTAGGGGGGCCTATGGAGCAAAGCAGAGTTGCCGGAAGGGGTGCGTGGAGAAGGCGTCATAGCGTTGAAGGTAGAAGAAAAAGAGACGCTGCAAGAAGGCGCAAGAAGAGCGATCATCATTATCAGAATAGCAGCCCAAACTATACACATGATAGAAATCCTTATACTGGTAAGATGATTGATTATTTAATATAAATATTGTTGAAATGCATTTTAATATATTGTTATAATTTTAGATCCTGGAATGTATCAGCCTAAATCTTCTCGTAGTTGTCAAATTCAAACTTTGTATGTAAACTTCAAAGATTTACAATGGCAGGTAAATAATTCTCATATTAACATTGCTTGAAATGACCCATGTATTCATTATATATAGACATCTATTATAAATATTAATTTTTTTTAACAATAAAATGAAATTATCTAAATGTTTTTCCAATACAAGGACTCAATGTTTCTAATAATACAATTAAAAATTTGCAAATAAATTTAATTTAAATAAATTCTCTATTCAAGCTTCAAATGTGAAAGGAATATTTAAAAAAATCAAGGTAGTCTCCAAATCTAACATTATTAATATTTTGAAAATGTTCTATCAGTGTTTATTTAAATTTTTAGGACTGGATAATAGCTCCGGAAGGTTACCCAGCATTTTATTGCAGCGGAGAATGTAATTTTCCATTAAATGCTCATATGAATGCAACCAATCATGCAATTGTACAAACACTTGTACACTTAATGAACCCCACACAGGTAAAAAATTTAATATGATATATAATTTTAATATGAAATTTAATAAAAATAGTTTTTTAAAATTGTATTTTTTTTATTGTAGGTTCCAAAACCGTGCTGTGCTCCAACGAAATTGTTCCCGTTACCTGTTTTATATTTCTTGGACGAGACTAATGTTATTTTAAAAAAATATAAAAATATGGTGGTTAAAAGTTGTGGATGCCACTAAATCAAAACTCATCTTGACTAAGAATTAATACTCATTTTTGAGATGTATATATTAGATAATACTCATTGAATTAAATTTTATAAACAATATTTTTTTAGATATGTTGAATGTTTTATTAATAAATGAATTCACCATGTTTTTATACAAGAGGAGGATTTTATTCAAATAAATAAAGGTGCTTGAAGAGATTTGATAGATGATCGGAGTTTTAAATGCCATTTCAGGTATAACAAATGTAAAAAAAATAATAGAATAAATAAATCAACTGAAAACAATGTATAGATAAAATGTAATAAATAAAACTTATTTATGTACATATTTAGTAAAGAATTCTGAATGTGGTATAACATTTCATCCTTCAGTTAAAAATGTTGATATACTATGATATGAATTTTGATATGTGGATATTGTTTTTTCTTTGTTAAATAAACGCCCATAGTAGACGATGAATTTCAATGCAAATCTGTGGAAAACTACTAAATATACTATAATATAATTTTACTTTATTAAATTACATATTGCATGATTGATACAAGCACGAGCTAATTTATTCTTTCATACCTTTATAGTCCGCGTAAATTCAAATAATTTATCAGTGTTGCCAATGTGTAAGGCCAAGGATAACACCTCGCATTGTTTTGCTATGACGTACGTTTGACAGCATTTTTTTTGTATTTGCTCTTTTTCTCTTTATTTTGATTTATTGTTTACATAATTCCTAGAAATCCTTTAAAGTTGAGATGGTTCAATTGTCCTTTGTTGAAATAAGGTAGTTTTTTCGTTAAAACAGTTATTTATTACCAGGAATAAAATAAAGTGAGTTGATTAAATATTAAACTACTTGTATTTGTGTATACTTCTTTTGTACATTACTAATCTATTTAGACTTATAAGCAAGTTTTTATTTTTATGTAATATTATTAATTTATCAACAATTGAGTGTTATATATTAATTTTTTATGATTTATTAATAATAGTGATTATCCAACTTTTAAGTCCTTTTTATTTCCAGTTTTTGAAAATGAAAAAGTGGCTTGTTTTTGCTATAATTCTCATTGCTTCAGTAGTTTTATTCAGACCTACAGAGAGTTGCAACAAAGCTATATGTGCAAGTGTTGTTTCAAAATGTATGTTGACTCAATCCTGTAAATGCGATTTAAAAGACTGTTCCTGTTGCAAGGAATGCTTTAGCTGTCTAAGCTACTTGTACAGCGAATGTTGTTCATGTGTAGATATGTGCCCAAAGCCCAATGAGACAAATAATGTATTAAGCAAAAAAAGTCATATTGAAGATTTTCATGATTCTATACCAGGATTGTTTAAAGCTTTGACCTCAGATCCTGATCCTTTACAAAGGTGGTTGACTTTTACATTTCCTGTAGATTTTGATCAATCACCATACAGGATTCAGCATGAGAAAGAGGAGTATTATTTACGTAAGTAATACTAACTTTTATGTAGTTAATAATAAAATACTAATTGTAATGCTTTATAGAATCTGTAGACTCTGATGTTACTGAACCTAAAAGCAGGGACAATATCATAACAGTAAATTGCACAGTTGCTTACCAATCTCAATGTATGTCTTGGAATAAATGTAAACATCATTGTCAAACTATGGGGTCTTCCAGCTATCGATGGTTCCATGATGGTTGTTGTGAATGTATTGGAGACACTTGTATTAATTATGGAATTAATGAAAGCAGGTAAAATTTAAACACAAACATAACTTTATATCTGTTTTAAGAATTTATTATTGAAAAAATTAAGCATAAACAACATTTTGTACATTTTTTATACATTAATATTCTAATTCAAATGATAGATTAATGCTTTTTTTGTTAATATTATCTCTATTTTATTTAGATGTCTTGAATGTCCTGAACCAAAAGAAGGAGCAGCTGAGCTAGACGACACTTATGATGCATATGATGATGAATTAGACTATGGAGAAGGTGTAGGACCACTTGATGCAGCCATTGAATCAAATGCGTAACTACAAACAATTTATTTTAAATGATATTATTTGACAATGAAATTTAAATACTCAGCCTAGTTGATAAAGATTTTTTTAATGCTGACTGATGACAAAAGAAATTTAAATATATAAAATAACTATTATACATATCTGTTGATATTGGAATTATGGTGCTCGATTGTATTATATACATATTTTGAAAGTAAATGAAGAATAAATTTTGTAAAATATTATTCGTTATTTGACTCATTCTATTTTAATTCTATTTGGATAATATACATACTACTAAATCCCACTTGTATATCTATTTGGATAATATACATACTACTAAATCCCACTTGTATATTAAAGCAGAATGCGGAAGATCTTTAATAATCATCTAATACAACAGTAACATCATTTTTTAAAATGTCTTTTGCTTCATTTAAATAATCATTCGCCAATTTTATATCACTCTGCAACAATAAGAATAAATAAAGTTAAATGACTAGATATTTAATCATTTTATATTTACTTCTGTTTGTGAAAGATGTCGAATACATTTTTGAGCTTCATGCAATACTGAACCATACAGAGTTGATTTACAATAATTTACTCTGGTGAGAAATTGTAAAATATCATCACATGCTTGTTTTTTCAATAACAAGTGTTCAGTCATCAGTTCTGCAAGCATAATATGATAATGATTTTCAATTAAAGTTTAATACAGATTTATATGTACCATGCCATTGGAATCCTTCTTGATGTCCTAAATTAGAAATTAAATGCATTTTTAATTTTATGTATACAAAACTACATTGAGGCAGCCAATTTGATTCTTTGTTTTTTTGTAAAAACTTTATCACCTGTAATAATTAAATAATTAAATAAATTTATTATATAAATAGTTTCAGACAGTATGAACCAGATGGTAGCGCTTACCTTGTCTAACTGTCCATTTTTCAAAGTTGCCAATAATGCTGTTGCAGATTTTTGATAATCTTCTACTAAATCTTTATTTAAAATAAAGTTGCAAGATATACAAATGTAATCTGTAGATAATTTTAGGGGCTCCTGCGGTAACATCATACCTGCACAGTCTTTATCTTGGTTCGCACACTTGAATGCAGAAATATTTGTGCCAAATTCCTAATCAAAATCAGCATAAAAGTTGTTCTTTTTTGTTGTTAAATGGCGATTTCATACAGGCACATTAAAATTATATGATACATATTATAAAATAATTTACCGTCCTATCTGAGCATCTTGGACATTTGCACAAGAATCCTTTAGTCAAAGACAATTTTTTGAGCCGGACTGATGTCACATCAGTGATATCGCAGTAGGTAATGAATAATTCTTCTCCACATTTTACATCTTGTCTTGCACGAAATTCTAAAATCGGCGAAAATTGTACACCCCCTAGATAAAAGAGTAAGCAATAAAATAATAAAATATAATTTATATAATAATTATAATAAGTTTTTACCTTTTACCGAATCCTCTGCCTTTTCTTTAACAAAAGAATGGCGCACGTTCGGCGCACACGAATGATTCAACATAGCCGCCATGGGATAAATGCCTACATAAAAAATCATTTTGTAAGTAGATCGAGTTCTTGTAGAGCATTATAATGTTAGACAAAGTTGAAGATGATTTGATCGAGAACAAATTTACTTAATACATAATTACTATTCATGCTACGGTTTAAAAGTTACGAAAGTTATAGAAAAATATTGCACATTCTCAACAAATTTAACCAGTAAGAATTTTTACCAGGTTAATTATATATATATATATATATATATATATATAATATACCTCTGATATAACTAATTTCCACCCCACAGTTGACAACAGGCACTTCAAAAGAATTAGTTTGCAGAATACTACAAACTTGATGCATAAATTCAATATCTTGTACATCTATGATATTAGGATTATCTAATAATCTCAAAAAACTATCCAATTCATCTCTAGTTGAAATGTTCTTGAGTGATTTTAATAATTTCAAGACGTTTTTATCTTTTTCTTGCAAACGCAGTGCACGCAACGGAGTCAGAGCTCGGAGGACGTTCAGGCTCCAGGAATTTGCTAAAAAAAATAATTGCAATGATATATACTTAGTATATATATATATATATATATATATATATATTTATATCCATTATCCTTACTATCACAAATACCCAAATTCCTCAGCATCGTGCAATCTTGTTCATGTTCTTCTTTGTCCTTCGAACAATCTTCGCACAATGGCAAAGAGCACCCCTTTCTGCAGGGTTTTAAATCCGCATTAGATTTATAACAGCATGAGCACTGAACAGCAGTGACAGCATTTTTAGGGCCCAGAAGTAAAGGTCTATCTTGGAAAAGGAGATCTCCTGATTTTAAGTCTTGGGAGGCGAAAATTCCTCGTTCTCCGTCGGGACGGAGGAGGATTTGACAGTTTTCTGATAAATGCTTTTTGAGATAATGGTCTTTGAAGACGGACATTGCAAATATTATATATATATATATATATATATATATATATATATATATATATATATATAAACTATATCAATTTTAATCTAATTTTTGTATTTACTTAAGAAGAGAACACTGTGAGCATCAAGATGTTCACTCAGTCTATTTTTAAATATTTGGTATGCTATTTGTATCTTGGATTGCATTTGAGGATATATATATATATATATATATATATATATATATATATAATTGTAATTGTAATTATAAATTTTATGGTATATAATTTATAATATTATTTGTTTTAAGTATCAAATCTAAATGAAACATTCATCAATAAATTGAAATAATTTAATAAAACAAATTTAACTGAAAAATTTTATATTTTTATGCAAATCTAATCACTTTGAACTGATTTTGATGAATTTAAATGAATTTCGCAAATTTCAAATTTTGTGTTTAAATTTCGCGCTTTAAATTGTACTAATGTCGGACATTTTGCTAATTTTAATTGTCAAAGAGATTTTTGTGAATAAACATGTACGCGTGTTAATTAAGAGTTTTTAATTAATTTGTTGATAAGATTTAATTAATTCGTGCATCAAATTGATTAATTAATTTAGTAGAACAACTTGATATAAAAAATATAACGTGGAATGGTCAAAAATAGCCAAAAAATAGATTTGTGTCGAAATGTTTAGGTGTGTACCATGATTTGTTTTCAGGGCTCCTATTTCGTATCAATTTTATAATTAAACATTTTACTTACAGCACAGCCAAAGTATCCTTTATTTATATATATATGCAATTGTCAATTGTGCAACTTATATATGTATGTATGTGTATGCTTTTGTAGGTATTGCTTAAACATTTCCACTTCAAATCAATTTGTTATCGAATTTTAAGTTCACAAAAGTCTCTAATGTATGTCATGTATTGTGTGTTGTGTAAAGACTTTACTCGGACAATTGCAACATGTCCAATAGGCATGTAAAAGACAAAGTTATATAGTGGTTTTAAAGTAGTGATTTTGTGTCGAGTACTTGAGGTTTCTGGCAGATGCTACAGAGGTGGTTGAAGTCTTGGATTTGTGTTCTGGGAGCTGTTGAAGAGGATTCATTACAATGTAAGTAATAATAATGTTTTATACAAATCGAGTCAAAGATTATATTTCTGGAATTATATACAGGCATTTATCGTATAGCATTCGATGCACCATGTTTTAAATATTTAGTTTCCTATTATATATATATATATATATATATATATATATATATATATAATGTGTATATATGCATTAAGTATTTCTTAATTTTGATTTTAAAGCAGTCAATTAATTTTGAAAATCTTTTTTCTTTGACACAATATTGTTTGTCATCTTCAATAAAACTACGATTGGAATAGAAATAAATAAAAAGATATAGAATTTATTTTCCGAAAGGAGTTTACAATTATTGATTAAGTTTGTATGCTACTTTTTATACTTGTAATAATAATATTTCTTATTAATTATGTATTTTATGCTTGTTTTTCTAATTAAATCAAATTGATTTGAAGGTACTTTGAGAACTTGTCCATTTGTTATCCGGTGTCATTTATAAATTAACCTGTATATATTTTATTGAAATATTTTCTGACTTGTGCATTATTATTATTTTGCATACATATATCTGCTAAAAATATTGTTTATATTTGAGCCAATGTCATTTTTTTAATAAGGTATACTTTATAAATTTTTAATGCATAAAATACAATTTATCTTTTGTATATTCAACTACAACTTTTATGCGAATAAAAGCTTTTAAATTAATTGGGCAGGCATATGTGTGAAAGACTATGTTCTTATTTAATTTGTTACGGGGAAAACATTTTGATTCAGTTCTTTTATTTATTTATACAAGTGCCGAAGAAGAAAGTCAGAAATCAGAAATACGTTCAGAAATTCTTTTATTTTATATCTATGGGCAGATTTTGTGTGGAATTCAGAATTGTTATATGTATATAAAAATGTTTGTAACTAAATTATTAGTTAACCAATACAGCTTTTTGTGTACATTGATTACTTATTTGTTGAAGAGGCCCTAGCAATCCTCCTTAGGTAACTCCTAAATTGATGGTATTTTGTTACAAATTACAAACTTACTTTGTAACAAAAAACTCTTTTTTATTACATCTCTTGTTCATTATTATACAGAAAAAATATTTGTATTTGTATTTGATATTTTCAGTGTCAAGAATCATGTGTTTTCCCTGTAGCGATATTGACTGCATGAACATTTTTTTTTATGATAACACGATTGTTGGTTTTGATCAAAATATTTAAAACTCTCAATATAACTTACGAAATTGTTAATTAAATGCAGCTTTTAAAAGTCTTTGACTGTAGTTTTATTCTAAATTTATTCAATTATATCGCTGCATAGCTAAATGATAAATTTTTATTCTTTTGTTGCTAAAAACAATTTTGATCAAGACTTGCAATCAAAGTTTCGAAGAGTTGACTTGAATGATTAGACAAAATATAATTTTGTTTACAAGTTTATTATTCGATTCAAGTAGTAAAAATTATTTAACTTGATTTCTAAAGGATAACAATCAGCTTTAAACAGTTTTGAAGTTTTTAATGTTCAAGTTTTCGAACATTTTTCATTATTTCATTTTACATGTTTTATTGAATTTCTTTTATGGCTTTTTCTAATAATTTGTATATTATTCAAGTCAACTAAATTTGTTTTTGTCTCGAATAATTGTAAAGGTTTCATATGTTTCATCAAGTCGTATAAACAATTTTGATTCGATTAATATCATTTCATGTCATCGATTAATTAAATAATTCTCTCGAATAATTTTTTTTTTCTAAGTCCAAATTTTCTGATTATAGTTCTTTCGAATATTTTTTTTTTCTAAGTCCTTTCAGATATATATTTTTTTTCTAAGTCCAAATTTTCTGATTATAATTCTTTCGAATAATTTTTTTTTCTAAGTCCTTTCAGATATTTTTTTTTCTAAGTCCAAATTTTCTGAAACCTTTTCAATTAAGACAGACGAGTTATTTATGCATGCTGTATTATCCCAAAGCCAACATTCGAATGAATGAGGCTCACATTGAATATTTCACAACGAGAAAATTTTATTGGGGCAAAGTTAAATATTTTAACTAAGTCCCAGTAATTTTTTCTCGTTGTGAAAATTTCAACGTGGACTTGATTTCATTCGAGTGTTGACTTTGGGAATTGGTGTGAGGGAACACTAAAAAACATAAAAAAGTTTCAACGCTGAACAGAAAAGAGAAAAATTGATCTGGGACTTAGGGGGTTTTTTTTTTGGTTCTGCCCCTCCCCTTCCTCCTCCTCCTCCTCTCTTCCCTTTTTTTTCCCTTTTTTCCGCTTTTTTTCACATTTTTTTCCTTTTTTGGTGTTTTTTTCGCATGTTGTGGTTTTTGGGTAGATTTTTGGGTTCGGCATGCATCTTCCGTAATGTGTCTCCCTGCGTGTAACCTCTCGCATCATGGACCTCTGGTTGACCATCACTTGGTGTGTTCGTTTCAGGACCCTCTTTGCGCCTGCCAACAGCCATTCACCAGCACTGCTCCATTTTTTCTGCTTCATAGTTGGTCGTCGTTGCCTTCAGCTGGACTCGATCCGTCTCACCTTGTGCCTCCAGAGTGATTTCACCGAGTATGCGGTCCCTTAAACCACTCGGCTATTTGAGTTATTGATGATAAAAGTTATTTTCATTCTCATATTGTATTAATATTGAATTTTAATAAAGAATATGTATCATACACATCTCTCTTATTCATCATCTGCCTCTACCCCTCTCTTTCCCCAGTTCTTCCTCTACCTTTTTTCCCCTCTCTTTATGTATCTCTCTTACAGTCAAGTGCGAACCTTGAGTTTTTCAGAAATATTCTAAGTGTCAAGGTCGAAATGCGACACCTGAATTTAATATCTTGAACTAATATTTTATATTTATGAAAAACTAACCATTCGAATTTTCAAGCATCTTTGGGATTTGAACCGAGAAACAATGAGCAACCGTAGTGGTCACTTAACGATCTCGGCCAATTGGTTACACAGAACTGTTTTCTATTTGTAAAATATAAAGTCTTATTTCTGAAATGAAAGATATAAGTTTCCTAAAAATGTGGTATGCCAAATGTGCGAATGGCCGAGGTCGTTAAGTCATGCTTTATGACAAAATATCAATTCGAGGTTCGCCAGTTCGAACCCCATTTGACTGAAAAAAATAATTGAAGCCAATAATTTTTCAAACTGTGTAAATAAATAAGACATATAGATAGAATTAAATTTATTGAGTGTCAGTATTACGAAAATCGATATAATATATATATATATATATACACATATATATATATATATATATATATATATATATATATATATATACGCGTGTATATATATATAAAAGATAAGAAAAAGTAGGAAGATAATTTTTAATAAATTCATATTTACGCCTGGTTAGCAGTAAACCAAACCTACTTTGGTGTAATTTGAAAATCTTATTATTTTTTCGATAAAAAGACAGTCTATCAGGAGCAGCCAAAATTGGCCAAAATCGTGACTTTCAAATGCAATTTTAAGGCACTTAATGAATGAAATTAATAATTTTAATTAATGCTTTGTGTAGACTAAAGTACAATCTTTATACCAAACCAAAAAAAATACAAATTTATCATCGTCTTCATAGTTAAAATCAGCTTCAAAGTTGGCGATTTTTCAAACTTCAAATTGGTAACAGGGGCAGAAGAATTTTTTTTTCCAAAAACTAATTCCATATTCGGTATCAGCGCCTCGAAAACTTTCAGAATCGGTCAAAACATTTTGAAAATCGCGAAAAAAAGTTTTCATTTCATTAGTAAAATTTTGATTTTGCAACCAAAGATTTCGATTTTTCGGGGGGTGTATGTGGATTTATACAAAAACGGATAATATTTTCGAAATCAGCGTTTCAAAATCAATCAAAACATTTTGAAAATCGCGAAGAAAGCCGATTTTTTTAAAGAAAAATCGATTCTGCAACAAAAGATTTCGATTTTTCGGGGGGTGTATGTCCAAAAACGAATAGCATTTTTGAAATCAGCGTTTTAAAATCTTTTTTAATTAGTCAAAATATTTCAAAAATTGCGAAAGCAAAGCCATTTTTTTTATAAAATTCCAATGTTGCAACCAAAGATTTCGTTGTTTCGCAGTGGTACACGTCCTGAAAGCTCATCAATTGTGATAATTACGTCCTTCCCATCAATAAGGCTCTGTCCGATGTGTTTTTGGTAATATTTTTTCTCTACTATAGGGGACATCCAGGCTTCAAGGTTCCTTGTTAGGCATTTTTATAACTTAATGAAAATCCTTGTAAGACATTCATTAACACCTGTAAAGAAAATAAAAAAAAATGTTTTAAAAATATACATTCAACATAAAATTATATAGTCATTTACTAATAAAACTAAATGTTGATTTATTAGATGCAAATGCAGCAAACACCTTCTATGTCTTCTTTAGTTTGCATTTATAATTGGTATTGGTATAGTATTTTTAACAAAGCTTTTGCCGTTTTATTTTTGTAAAATTTTTAAAGATATATCCATGGTATTTTTAACAAAGCTTTTGCCGTTTTATTCTTGTAAAACTTTCATGGTATTTTTTACAAAGGTTTTGCCGTTTTATTTTTCTAAAATTTTCAAAGATATCCATGATATTTTTAACAAAGATTTTGCCTTTTATTTTTTTGATTTGTTTGAATAGACAGAAAAGCGTATGCGCTTTGCTTTTTTAATAATATTGAATTAATCCAATTTTCATACAAACAACAAACACTAGGCCACATATAATCATATATAAATCCATATATACATTCATATAACCAAATCCTATATAAACCACAAACAGTAGGCCATATATAATCATGTATAAATCAATATATCCTTTTATATATCTAAAATTCATACAAACCACAAACACTAGATCATACATAATCATGTATTACAATTTCCATACATACCAAGTACACTATGCCATATATGACCATGTATAAATCAATATATACATTTATATATCCAATTTCCATACAAACCACAAACACTAGGACATATATAGTCATATGTAGATCAATATATACATTTATATATCCAATTTCCTTACAAGCCAGCTATGCCATATATAATCATGTATAAATCAATATATACATTTATATATCCAATTTTCTTACAAACCACAAACATTAGGCCATATGTAGTCATGTCTAAATCAATATATATTTATGTATCCAATTTCCATATAAACCAAGTACACTATGCCATATATAATCATGTATGAATCAATATATACATTTATATATACAATTTCCATATAAACCAAGTACACTATGCCATATATAATCATGTATGAATCAATATATACATTTATATATACAATTTCCATACAAACCAAGTACACTATGCCATATATAGTCATGTTTAAATCAATATATACATTTATATATCCAATTTCCATATAAACCAAGTACACTATGCCATATATAATCATGTATAAATCAATATATACATTTATATATCCAATTTCCATATAAACCAAGTACACTATGCCATATATAATCATGTATGAATCAATATATACATTTATATATACAATTTCCATATAAACCAAGTACACTATGCCATATATAATCATGTATGAATCAATATATACATTTATATATACAATTTCCATACAAACCAAGTACACTATGCCATATATAGTCATGTTTAAATCAATATATACATTTATATATCCAATTTCCATATAAACCAAGTACACTATGCCATATATAATCATGTATAAATCAATATATACATTTATATATCCAATTTCCATATAAACCAAGTACACTATGCCATATATAATCATGTATGAATCAATATATACATTTATATATACAATTTCCATATAAACCAAGTACACTATGCCATATATAATCATGTATGAATCAATATATACGTTTATATATCCAATTTCCTTACAAACCACAAACACTAGGCCATATATAGTCATGTGTAAATCAATATATACATTTATATATCCAATTTCCATACAAACCAAGTACACTATGCCATATATAATCATGTATAAATCAATATATACATTTATATATACAATTTCCATACAAACCAAGTACACTATGCCATATATAATCTTGTATAAATCAATATATACGTTTATATATCCAATTTCCTTACAAACCACAAACACTAGGCCATATATAGTCATGTGTAAATCAATATATACATTTATATATCCAATTTCCTTACAAAACAAGTACACTTTGCCATATATAATCATGTATAAATCGATATATACATTTGTATATCCAATTTCCATACGAACCAAGTATACTAGGCCATATATAATGATGAAAACATTAATATATACATTTATATATTTAACTTCATGAGTTTGCTAAGTGAAATTAAAATGTAAAATAAATAAATGAGTATCTATCCACGGATATTTAAATTATTTTATATTCAGTTGTCGTTTAAGAACTGTCAAACGTTAGACGCCGGTGGCGGCATCTAACACAGAACACTATGAACCCGGTAGTCACTACGTAGTTCCCAACAAACTGGGAACGATTTTGCATAGAGGCGCTGCAAGCGTCATGCTTCACAGGGATGGCGGGATATTTGAATGCACTTTCAAACTTGGAGAAACGTTTTGATATAAATTGTGTAAATAGTCTATGGTTTTAATTTGATATTTATTATATACGATTTGAGTAAAATGTGTTTAAAAAATCTTCAGAACAATTTGGTATAGTCAATTCAAATTACAATTAAAATTCAAATTATACCGAGTTACTGTAATAAACGTCAATATCTTTATATTAAAGTTAATTCTAGGTGAACTACACCTAATAAAAATAAAATAACATTACTTACATTTATGCTTATTTATCTATGATTGCTTACACAGTTTACTATCAACATTACTGTCAACAAGTTTGACAAATTAAAATTTGTAACCTCAAAAACTGTAATATAGATGTAATGTTTAAAGCAACAAATTCATGTTTTCATAAATTGTTTTGAATTTAATAATTATTACGATGTAAGCAATAAATCAATTCATTTGTTGAAAATATTCAAGAACTATTTATTTAAAATCATGCACAACTGTTTGCCAAAATATTTATGAATACATAAACATAAACCACTTCGCATAAAATTTAAAATATAAAACATTATTTGGTACTTACATAAATCATATATTCATAGAAAAAACACAGTTTTAAATCAATCATCTATGGTATAAAAATTTATTACTAATAAAGACACTTGTACAAGCAGGGCTCAGCACAGACTGTTGATTTATTTTAATAATATTTACAACAAAAATTGAACATTGAGTATAACCTAAATATATATAGACTGGTAACATAGTTTTCAGTTTCAATAAAAGCTTTTTCCAAAGAAAAGTACAGTAGCAACGGCCAAACGCAATAAAGAACCATCAATTGTTCGTGAAATTGGATACTTTGAAAAATTATTTGCTTATTTTTTAACTAAACATGTTAGAAAAATATGTGTTGATTTTAAGATTCAAATTGAGGCTTTATTCGACAACGGTAATAATCACCTCGGCCACGATACATATTGCAAATCATTTGCTGAGTATATATAAAAACATACAGATTGATACTTGCAAACGTTTGTCGCCATCTCGATACGTTTAATTCTACTTAAAATATTTAAATAATAGCTATAAATTATGCTAAAATGGTTGAAAATAACTATAACGAATTTGTTCGAACAAGTTGAAATATGTGAAGTTTAGAAATTATTTGTACTCACCTTATAAAGAATCTGGTCATTGTGGTAAACACAAAATTTTTAAAAAAGCCTAAAAACGAAAAAAAATCCCAGTCGGCTATTTTTGATTTAATAACATTTTATGCAATTTTGCAAGCAATTTTAAATCGATTTATATTTTGTAAAGAATAAATACCAAGAAAAATTTAAATAATAATGATACATACACACATATGTATGTATATATATTTATGTATATATATATATATATATATATATATATATAAGTCGGGTTTTCCTTCCTGACGATATAACTCCAGAACGCACGAACCGATTTCGACAACTTCGCATTCGTTGAAAAGGTTTTCGGGCTCCGCCCGGTTTATAGCTAAGAAAATTAGTGGTGCATGGCAATGTGCCTTAATGCAAATTGCAGGAACTTCACGCACCGTAATTAAAAATTCTAGTAATGACATTAGTAAGAATTATCAGATTTATGCTTGGTTAAGTTAACGAGCAATTCTTGCCGCAAAGAATAATGATGTACACGCACTGAATTTCGCCATTCAATCAAAAATTGCTGGCGATTTGGTGACATACCAATGATTCCTACTGGTCTTCCGTTTGACTTCAAACGATTGCAATTTCCAGAAATTTCTTCATCTTTCTCACGAAACCACCTGGTGGCGAAACAAAGTTCGTCGGGTTTGCTAATATATATATATATATATATATATATATATATATATATATATATACATATTATAATTCTAGTTCTATATTTTTTTTTAAATTTTTATAAACTTCAAATGATATATAAATTCATATTGACAAGAAACTTAACTTAAATTATAAATATTTCATCATAAATTTAATAATTAAATATCTATTAATATTACAAAGTAAATAATTATACACTACAGTGAGAATAAATATAAATTATAAACATTAAATGTATACTGTAAGAACTCAAATAATTATTTTTCCTTTTATAAGAAAATTGCATTCGATATTTGATAGAATTAGAAACTAGATGTGCATCAAAGGAATTCATTATTATCTATAACAAAGTTATCATTTCCTTTATTCAAAATTATTTTACTTAAATATTTATTATGATAAAAAATACTAAAATTAATACATTTTCATAAAAAATATGCAATAATCATAATTTTTTCCCTAAAAAATACATTTAATCCGGTGTCTCCTAAACCTCGTCGTACTATCCGGACTTTTAGAATGTCATGCGTCTCATTCATGCATCCTCATCAACTACCCTCCCATCTCACTCTCACAGAACGAAAGCTCCCGAACTTTATTCGCCCTCCGGCAAAAGCTCTGTGATCGCCTCTCCGAGCTTTCGTATTCAGTCCACCGTCGACCAGCGAACCGCGCGGACGCACGGCGAAGGAAAGAAAGAAACAGTCGTTATAAATAAATTTAAAATAATAATTCTAAATGAAAAAAAATATTATGTCCAGTCTACATACATATTTATCATAATGTCATAATTTATTAACACTTGAATAATTATTTTATGAACTCAGAAAAAGATTTGCGTGTAAATTGTGCGTGAAAGTTGTGTGTGAAAAATGCCTTCAGTTTATTTTACTGTAAAGTGGATTTTCTTGTTATTACTTGCAGGTGGTTGTATGAAAGGTAAATCTCAAATTCCAAGAGTTTAATTGTACATTTAAATGAAAATGTAATTATTTTGTGTTAACAAACATAACACAAGGAATTAAATGTAAATTGCTAGTATATATATATATATATATATATATATACATTATATAATAATAATATACTAGATGAATATGGATCTATTTATCAAAAATTCTTAAATATCTACATAATTTTATCTTCTTATTATTGTTTATTACTTTAATTGCTTTATTTGTCATTTTCTCATATTAACAAATACTAAAATTTTCATAATTCTTAATAATAATTTATGTTATGATATTTCCTTATAATTATAATGATTAAAATCTATAATAAATCATTTATAAGAATTTGAATCCTAATTGTGCAAAAAATGATATTTATTTTATGATAATGATGATAATAATTTTATAATAATAAAAATGATATATAATATTTTATTTAAATTAAAAATATTAATTTAAATAAAATATATTCAAGTTTTGCACAATTTGGATTCAAATTCTTATAAATGATATATATTTTAATTATTATTATTACAGTACTAAAAAATTTTTAATATTAAACACCCATTATTTTTTTATATGTAATTGCATTTAATTAACACAAATTTCTTCTAAAAATATAATGGTTTGGCTAATATATATTTTATTTATTTATTCAAATAAATAATTTGTGCTCTATTGTTATAAATAGAGTATGTTTTGTTTCAAAATGTTTAATATTATTAATTTATACTAATATTATATTCCAAATTATTAACTTCCCGAAGGAGAAGTTTATGTTTTCATAAAAAATCCGATTCGCCAATTTTATGTTTTCTTGACGTTTCAAGCTAATCTGAATCGAGTGAGACCAAATTTGGAAAAAGTATGTGTGTGTGTATGTGCACAGATTTTTTGTTGTTGTTATCAATTTATATTATTATTTATTTAAATTATAGTATGATCAAAAACAATTTATTTAAATACATATTTTAAAACTTCCATAAAGCGTTTTAATTTGCTTCAAAGCCATATATATAATATTTAATAAAATATTTGCTTTTATTAAATTGATTAATTATTAATAACATTATTTTATTATATTTCATATAATTTTTTATATAGTTTAATACTGAAACATTATTTTTAAAACATACAAATATATAATTTTTCTATTATGTTATATTCATATTTATTATTTTATGGTAATATAATATTTCAAGCCATTGTTTATTTTGTTTATCAATTAATTTTCGATATTTATTGTTATATAGAATTTATTTGTTATAATTTAATATATCATCGTGTTACTATTTACAATTTAGTAGCATTTAATTAAACAATTTATTTTAAAATATTAGTTATTATTCCAATAGCAAATTGTTTACAGAGAATATTAACTGTACTATTTTATTGTTAGTTATATTTTGTTTTTCCTTCAATAATAATAGAAGAAAATTGAACAATCTATTTAAAAATTATAAAAAAACTTTGTAGAAATTATATTATAAACGTATATCAACTTTATATACTATTGTTATCTTTTCGTACAAATTTGCAATAAACATATTTGTCATACTGATAAAAATTATCTGCAGAGTTCAGGACTTCTTGATATAAAAATAGATTAATATGCATATATTATATATTAATTATATATAAAGTTTAATAGAGTACTTTGCAATAATAAAATTACTATTTTTATGGTGATACTTTATTATTGTTTTTTGAATGTATTGTTTATAATTATGATTTTAAATTTGTACTTATAATTACAGATTTAAGATAGATCTAATTGATTTGTATAGTTTTCGATATTTTTAAACGATTTATGAACTGATTAATAATAATTGTATTAATATATACAACATAAATTAACTGCTAAAAAGTAACAAATGTGGGAAATTAAAATAAAAAAAATTATTTGCGATTTTGATACAGAAGACACTTTTTATTTTATGAAGTCGATGGGTTTAAGGAAATACTAATTTATTTAAAAATTTCAAAATTTTAAAAGAATCTTTTTAATTTATGAACCTAATAGCTTTAAGAAAATGCAAATTTATTTTAAAAAAAACTGAATAACTAATTTATTTTATTTGGTTATTTAATTAATTATACTAATATTTGAAATAAATATTAATAATAATATTAATCATCAAGAATCAATATTTTTGTTAATAATAAAATTAGTTCCTTTGATTTTAAAAAATAATAACCGATCCTAAATTATTAGTAATATTAGTAGTAATTTAATGTTTATTTATTAATAACAGTAATTATAAAAAATGAGTTATGGTTGATACATTATAATTTAGAAATATTCAATTAGTATTACAACTTTTTCATTAATAAAATATATAATGTTATATAAAATATGATTTTGTTTCATAATCTCTCATACCAGATACTCCTGTCTGACTGAGATATGAAAATAATATATAAATAAATAAATGAAAAAAGTTAAAAAAAACGGTTAAAATTAATAAACAATAATAATACTAGTTCAAGTGATAAACTAATTTATTGAATTTGGAAATGAGTTCATTATTTTCAATACTTTTTAAATATTTTAACAATGAAGCAAACTGAAAACTTTTATTTTTAGAATGAGAGTATTTTCTTACCAAAATTTTCAAAGTCTCCTTTTATTTTTCTTTTCAGAAGTGAAATGTTTAAGAAATGTGGTAATGACGATACCAGAAGCAGTGCCAAGTGGAGAATCCGTGGTACTTCAATGCCATTATGATCTAGAAGGTAAATAGATTTGTAAATAATTAAATATAATAAAAATTACAAATATATATATATATATATATATATACGAGTATATATATATATATTTATAAAGTCCGTGCCATTATTTTATTTATAAAAAATCATTTTCATGAGTATACTGATTTGTTTACAGTCAATTACCCACTAATAGCCGATTATCAAATACACAATTTATCTCCTGTTGTTTCAGAATTGTTTGAACAAATTAATTTCAAGCAAATTATTGGTAATTATGATTTAACAACAGAAGTTCTCATACAAAACCGTCGAACGCAATCGACCGTTCGATTGGATGCCGATTAATTATTTATTTATTTAATTAATTAATTATTTGCAGAGTGATAAACCAAATTGATTAATTAGTCAGCATTCAGGTGCTGCACATATATTTACACACACATGCAAATATATATTATAAACGATATGCGAATCACTCTAATTAAGTGATTTTCTGGGATCTTAATGAGTATATTTAGTTATCGTAAGAGTTTAGTATTAGGCAGACATGTAGATTATTTAATTTTATACAAATTACAGAAACACATCAATTATTATTAATTTTAATTAAATGGTTTAGGAATTATGGAAGGTGGTTAAAAGACTTTTTACCCCATACATGCTCATAGCTCAAAAAAAAAAAAAACTACAATATTCATTTGACGTCATTGTTTTCAACTTTGTTATAAGGTTTGAACAAATTAAAATTTGTTTATATTGCCTGATGAGTATACTAATTATAGCGCAAGATTAGTTATCCAAAAATTATCTACGATTTAAAAAATATATGTACATTTTTATAAATAAATATTGTTAGTTACAATGGTTTTTACAACAAACTTGGTCTTTATTATTTATTTATGATAAGTGAAAAATTGCTATTAAAAACAAATTAAAACAAAAAATGTTAGAAAAAGTTGAGACTAATTTAGTAGTAATAATATATTTAGTTATCGCATATTTCATAATAACGGGTAGTCCATCTAGTGGTCCTATTGATCTAGTGATCTTACGGTTTAGATATTTCTGTAAAGAAAACATATAAAGTATTACACATCGTTAGAAAGGTTTCAAAATTCTTAGTTTTTTTTCCCATATATCGCAACTTCAAATTCCGCACGGTGTGGTCTACAGACAAGTTGCTATCGATAAATTTCAATTTTTAAATGGGCTACCCTATAGTTCAAGCATTAAATTAATATAGATTCTGAAAATCTATTGTTAATTGTGTATTAAAAAAAAATTAACTAAAATTAACTCAATCCAAGAAAACTTACCAACTAATTAAATTTATGTAATCAACTAAGTTTGAAAATAAAATAATTTTTTAATCTTAGCTAAAATTAATCTTAGGACTATGTCTACATTATTACTAGAGGTTCGTTTGACAAAATTAATTTATCATAAGCGCATTTATATTATAAATCGTGAATAACTTTTAACCTTTTCCACCTGCAAATTCCGAGATTTATATGAATTTTGCCACCGGAGAGGCGGCATTCGAGTGGAAAAGGTTACAATATTAGTTTACTATAAATAATACCTCTGAACCATATGAAATTCAACAGTTAAAAATGTGGTCTAACAACCAAGTTCTTAAATCAACTCGACGTACTCATAATCGGCTATTAAAAACAACAAAAACACATTAGATGAAAACCTTATAACTAAGTAATTGTATCAATTAAATCTCTGGACCAAAAGTCAATCACCCTACCTTTCTTCCAGGAGACCCTCTTTACACCGTCAAGTGGTACCGAGGGCGAAGCGAGTTCTTCCGGTCCGGTACCTGCCCAAAGAGTTGCCCCACACTCGCACCTTTCCCGGAGCGGGGGGACTGTCGGTCGACGAGAGGCGCTCGGGGCCCCATCAGGTGGTCCTGAAGGACCTGACGCCTGCTATGTCTGGCCGGTATAGGTGCGAGGTGTCGGCGGACGCACCATCGTTCGACACCGCCATGGTGGCCGGAACACTCACTGTAATAGGTTGGTATAGTTTATGGTTTGATTGAGGTGTATTTGTACTTGGTATATAAATCTAAAGCAAATCGATTAATGAATTTGTACAAAATTATTTAATCTATGATTTTGTCTAACATCACAAGGTCAAAGAAACTCAATATACTTTACATTGTATTTGGATGTATACAGTTGATCATTAATTGGATGGTGCCTTAAAAAGATTATCTGGTCTTGAGATACGAATTTTATGCGATTTTTGAAAAGCCGAAAAAAAGCAAACAATACTATATTTGAAAAGCCGATATTTTGAGAATTAAGACAAAAATAAAAATTAATTACTTACCCTACTAGTCTAAGAGTCAGTGAACTACTTGACTATCCTGTTTTCACAAAGCTAGAAATTTTTTGAATGATATTTTATTATCGAAAGTACCATTCTGGCAGTCATTCCGCAGTTGCGTCATCATCCCTTCAATTTTGGAAAATGTCAAAACAATATTTTTTATGACTTGCTCCCACAAAGCTCAAATGTTGAGGGTGTATTCTTTTAACTATTCAGAAAGTATATGTGAACAGCCAGCCCATTCTGACGGCGGCAAGGGTCTGCCAGTCGAGTACATAATAGTTACGACGAGCAAGGTTGTGGGCGCAATGCCATATATAATCGGCTAAACCCTTATATTTAAATAATTTGTACGCCATTTTGAAGGTCTTTTTGAAAACATCCGATATACCAAATTTCAACTTTGTATCTCATCTTATGACCGAGATATCATTGAAAATATGCCAAAGTGGCCCTTTTTTTCAAACTCAATTTTTGGCGTAACCATAAAGAAAAAGAAACTATGTGATTCTACTCACATTGGCTAGACCACATAATGTATATTAATATATGCTAAATAATCATTTATTATTAGCTTAAAAGGATAAAATAATTTTTCAATTTATGTTTTCGGATAGTGCGTTTTGTTTAATTACTTTTTTATTAGCGTTATTCGAAAACCTATTATTTTTTCTTTTAGTACTGCAAATATTGTTCAAATCAAATATGTGGAACACATGGAAAAACTATACGGACTATACGGACTATACGGACAAGTAAAAAAATTTTTTTACAGAATGTCGACTATCTGAAAAAAAATAGTTTGTACAAATTTTTTTTTATTATAAGTTTAAATAATAAAAAATAAATTAAAGCCTAAATAATAGTTAATATCGAAATTAAAGCTCGTATTGAATATATGTCTATAAAATTCAAGTGTCAATGATAAATTTTGAGGAATTTGTAGAAAATCAAATAATCTTTAAAATGTCTACTTATATTATAATTCCATGCAATAATTCGGTATATTTTGTTATCGTTTTAAAAGTAGACTATTTATATTGTTGCATATGTTTGTTAAATTGTTCAAAACTCTTAAAGCATTCGATCAATGTGAATGATGTATGAGAAAAGTTTATGATAAATTAAATCATTTACATTACCGTTAATAAAATAATGTATAAAAACAAATTAGTATACCTTAAAATTTGGTAGTTAGTGGCAAGGCAATCAAATTCAATATAAAGTAGAAATTTTAATGTTTTAGAAATTTAAAAGTTAGTGGTAAGGTATTCAAATTCAATATAACGTAGTTAATTCCTAACTGATTAGTGTATTTTTTCATTACATTCTCTTATAACTCTCAAACCATTTGGTTGATTTTGATGATGCACTCCGGAAGTTTGTACGAAAATGATTAATATGTAATGATGTCTAACAATATACCATCCTATAGTAACTCGGTATACTCTAAAACCACATTTGAAGATATAGTGTTATTCAAGATGTTTATATTTATTATATTTGATGAAGTATGAGGTAAATTCTTATGCATCATAATATTCTTAAATTATTATCGAATATAAATTTCTGACACGTTTAAAAGTAACTTTTCGATCAATTCCATCAATATGAGTGATGTATATACATCCCGGTCCACCTGCATAAACAAACTCCAGCAAGCAATTTAAAACAATACTTTCCAATTCTAAAAATCCATTAGAGCACAAACAAAAGAAAATGGGCTACGTTGGAGCAGTTGGGAGTGCTCCACCCTCTCCCCTTTGCTCCTAACTCCATTAATTCAATCTGTAGTAATTTACTTTGCGCTTAAACTTCACAAAATCTGTACATCTCTTCGTTTTTTTTTTCCTCTTTGCGAGAGCATTAGCATAACGATTGCGCCTTCGCCATAAACTAGATCGTTGCGATAAAAAGGTGTTCCCGGGGGCGAAATAGACAGGGGGGCGCACCGGTGGGAGAGGAACGACGCGTTAGCCCGCTTGTGTAACTCGTTCATGTACATTTTTTTTTTCACTGAAAGTCTGGTAAATTTGGAAACAATAGATTGATTGATGAATAATTTGTAAGGAAAAATTGTATAATCGTAAATTATATTCAATACGACTGTACGTTAATAATACGTTTTAATATTACGTATAATACGTAAATTAAATGGGACAATACTGTATAGTCCCACAACATTTGCTGCTTAAAAACACGCCATGCCAAACTATAGCCTGATCAACCCATAGCAACAATTGGAACGCACTTATAAGAACATATTGCTTTTGTATTTCTCTCTTTAAGACAATTCTTATGGACTTTATTCATTTTTCAAAAATCGTTGTGGGATTTTTTAAGTAATTCTTAAACCTTTTATTTTTTCCACATGTCTGATATAATGCACTAATTTACACTATTGCATATGAAATCTATAGTAGTAAAATATTTAATATAAGTAAAATTGTAATACCTGAGTGTAAAAAATATTATGCATCACCCATAACATGTGAACTACAATATTTATTGAAATAATGAAACTGCACTTTTAAATCGCAATTGAACTCAAATAATTAATTAGATTATACTTATGTATGTGCATCGAATTTAATATTCAGTCGAGTTCCAATGTATTCGTGAATTTATCCATTGAATCTCTCTTGTAACTTTTAAACAATTTGATTGATATAAATGTTGAATTTAGAAAATTTGTACAAAATTAAATAATCTAAACTATTTATCTAATATTAAAATATAGGTATATTTTGAAATCGTTCAAGAAATTGGTTACAAAAAAATAATTATAATAACATATTATAAATAAATTCACAAATAATTTATAAATTGCAATATTTTATTACAAAGGGTGCTCATTAAATATATCATTTAACTTAAATCTTTAATACTCTTACGTAGAGCACATTTAAATAAACTTATAATTTTTTTATGTTATAATAAGTAATAAAATACCTACTTTTGTCTATTTGCAATACCGATTTGAGATAATAACCAATATTTGTTATTATAGGTAATTTATAAATAAATAACTTTGTCAAACATTTGTTATGTAGGAAGTACGAATTAAACGTTACAATAGATATAATAAATTTAAAGTAAATGGGACAAAATCGCCTAATTTAGTTACAATTTTAAAGTGTACCAAGTTGCTGTTCAGCCAAAATATTATCCATTATCGTAACTTATCTAATTTTGCACAGAATACTTGTATACACCATCCATATCATCCAACTGCTTTAAAAGTTACAAGAGATATAATAAATAAATGTCCACGTCCCTTTTGAGAAATAACGTCCAAGATGCAAATCCCTGATATAAGAGAATTAGGAGGAAATTGCGTCTTAATAATAATTAAATTGTAAACGCGTTAGATTTACGGATTTTCTCCAAAGAGAGGAGAAAGGAACAAATTCTAGGAAATCTCTTGCAGTCCGGAAGAAAAAATATCATAATTCTTGAAAAGAATTTTATACAAACGCATATTTAAATCGCTTTGTAATACACATCGTTTGTACTACAATTTTACAATTTTATTATATTATTACACAAAGTGTCAACAAATACTGAAAATTATAAGTCAATCTAAATTATTGAAGATTTAAGTTAAATGATATATTTAATGAGCTATCTAGAACGCACTAAAATCTTGCAATATGAGTTCATTTTAGTAATAAATACTAAAAATGATAAGATTGCTAAAATTTATACTTATATGTAATTTTATTCTTTAACATTTTTTTTATTGTAATAGATTTTATCAAAATATGCTTTTTGAAAATTCTAATCCATCATCAGACGACAATTTTAATGAGCTCTACGGGACTTTGCTTATTAATTAATACGAGACCTTGAGCATTACAGACTTGATTTACACAATTATGTCTTAATTAAACCTAAAAAAAGAAATAAATATTTATGAACCATTCCACGATTATCTCGATATCGTACTCAAAAGACGGCTTCCTTCTTAATAATAAGTCAGAAACAAGTCTCGTAAAAGGGCCCCCGAACACGCCATCAAGAAAAAAACGAAGAAAAGGGAAAAAACAGTTCGTTTTCTAATGGCCTACAGAAATGGCATAAGATTTATGCCCATAACGTTTTGATAAGAAGGAAAAACCGAGGAAATAACGTTAAAGAAAACTCGTAAACAAATGAGTGATCAGTATCTTATCACGTTCGCCATTAATCAAGTGGGCAAAAGCGGGATACTTTTTTATTATCCGGGGGGCACGCTGGTCGGTTGTTTTTATTTTACATCACATGACTTGATTTATTAAAAAAGGATTCAAAAACAATTTCAATGAAAAGCCTAAAGGCACCCATAAAATAATCATTATTCGTTTAAGTCATCTTCAAGGAGAACATTACTCCCTTTTTGCGATCCAGAAAGGATTTTATGAGCCAAGAAGCTAAATATACACCAAAGTAAATAGATTTGAAACGCTTCTTGTTATTTCTGTAACGGAAATATGAAATTAACACGCTCGAGTGTTAGATGCCATAATTCAGGAGCTAGCAACCTGGTTGGAGTAATTTTCTGCATCTGTCTCTTTTAACAAATCATCTTATTCCTTCTTCATTGATAAGACAAACTTAAGAAAAAAAGTCTGGAAGATGATGCATTTGCCTCAGAGTTTAGCCAAACGTTGCATTGTTTTGATGACTAATTTATTTTCAATTCTTTTATTATTCATTCTGTGTTTTTTTTTTTTTAATTTTTCATATAGATCATCAGAAGCAAATTTTCAACATTAAATAATACTTAACTTTTTCTCGCATTCCTCTCAAGAACGTGTCCATAAAACAATTCAACCTCAAAACCAATGATCAGAATGCTACAAATTGCTAATATGAACTATTCCAAAGACACAAATAGAGTCAACAATGCTCAATGAGACTTCTAATTAAGCCTTAGTATCTACATCTTTATCTCCATGCAAAATTATGCCCATAGAATACCACATAACTCAGATATAAACTATTTAAGCAACACCAGTACTAAAACTTTCTATTACACCCCAGACTCCAATATCAATTAACACTCCAGCATGGTCTTATTCATCTCCAATTTCCCAACCATCCATCCATTATCCAAATGTTTCCAATCCCTGCATCTGCCGAGAATGTGTACAGCATGCGGTCGGGCTGCTTTTGATAAATCGACAGAGGAGTTAAGACGGGTTAAAAGCGATTCAGGAATAGAATCCTCCTTTCGGACATGTATATGTTTTGACAAGTGCTCAATATATGTTATTGATGACTTGGCCCCGAATAGATGGATAGATGAAACACCCACGTTTGTTAATTTGCGATTTAAGACGCCATATGGGTGTTGATGATGACGAAGGCAGGTTGATGGTTTAGGAGCATCTTTTTCATCACTTGTCTTATATTGCTCTTCCTTGGTCCAAATGTTGCATTTTATCAGTTTTCGAATGAGCGCTCAGGTTGCTATTATACGTTTTACCTATAAGCCGACATACTAGGCCAATAGTGTATCAATTTTGATGGATTTATTAGTTTCGGACGTTGGAACTTAGTTTGATGGTAAGTAGTGTTTCTTCTCCTAAAGTCCATGTCTCTGATCTATACATATATACATAGATTTCTATTCTTAGAGTATGGCAAAATTTATAGGAGGTATAAAGTTCTGCACAAAAAAAAAACACTGCCACATTGTTATAAAAGTCATTGGCATCTGTATCTGTTATCCTACACTTTAGGGTTAAATCTTTCCCAATTATCATCATTCCTTTGGGAACCTCTGATTCCAGTTGCCATGGATCATCTTCATGTGGTGTGTGTAACTGCACTAATGCAATACGCATTTCCGGCTGGACTTATGAGTATGAGTAATATATCTCTGAACATCTGCTTCAATTAACAAACCCGGGAAAATAGAATAAAAAAGCCACCATGTGTTAAAAAGTTGAAGCAGGAGATGAAGAGACGAAGGAGGAATGGACGATTTTATTTATACACCATTAGGAGAATATTTCCGAGTTACAAATTTATGAGTTTAATTACTATATTCAGTGTTGATCTAGGTGCATTTTTAGAATATTGATTTGAACATCATTTATATTGATCGAGTTTAGCATACAAAAAAAATAGTTCACTATTATCTCTTCCTGTTTTTTTATTTTAAAATATCCTTTACCATTCCAGATTTACCGATTGGGCCTCCCGACATCTACGCCGAGAAGAGGCGCTACTCCGCTGGTGACACCCTGAAGGCAAGTTGCACGTCGCCCCCTTCGACGCCTCCAGCAAACCTTACTTGGTACATAAACGACAACAAGGTACCAAACAATAAATAAAACAAATCGTTCTATTAACTTTTATCTTATTATCTTTTTTGCTTTAAAGATAAACAAGATATTTTACTCGAACCATCCACCGGAAAGTTTCAATGCAATTGCGCAGTCCAGAAGCATATCAATGGAAAGAATTGATGAGCTTCGAAATATTGGAGCTGAAGCCCTGTTGGATGATTATCGACTTCGAAAACCAGGTGAGAATATTTTCACAAAAGTTGTTTCATAATACTTAAAATATTATTTCATATAAAATATAAATTACAAATCCAAAAAATAAAATGATACACAACAACATATTAAAGAAGTTCATTGTAATAATATAAAGTTCATTATAATATATATTTTATCTTTTAATATAAAAAAGAGTAGAGAAGAAAGTAGGCACACATATAAAAATATGATTTTCCTTTAGTTTTATTTTATTTAAATTACTCTACTAACTTAGTAAATTTATCTATTTTATATATTTATTTTATTTAGAAGAATTCGCTCCCCAGATCTCTCTCTATTCGCGATACATCTTTCTATGAATATTATTCCTAGATATTACATGAATATTTTTATATCTACATTATTTACGATGACTCGGAAGTTATTTTAAGATACGACTCACAAAGTATTTCTCATAACTCATAACTGGATGGATAAATATTAATATACTAGAATAATCCCGACGTACTATTTATAGTATACGCGTTTCGGTAGCGCGACTTATTTGATCATTTATTTATTAAATCTTAGATAACTTTCAAATAGTGAAATGAAAATTGATAATTAGACTAATTTATAGAAAATTGAACCATCTATCATAAGCCCAGTATCTGTTAATAGTATTACAACCTCTAAATCGTTGGCCTGATGTTACAAACTACATATTTGGAAAATTTCTACAAATTCTAATCTACAATATTTCATACAACCATATGGCTACTCGGTATACTTTGAAATCGAGTTTAAAATAAAACCTTAATATGTTTACTTGCAATTCTTAAATATTTTTAACTTCCCGTAGGGTAAGTTATTGTAATGGGCCGAAAATCGGAATTGAAAATTTTTACATTTCTCGACGTTTTGAAGGTTTCTGAACATTTTGGCACACCTCAGAAAAAATGGATGTGTGTGTGTGTGTGTGTGTGTGTGTGTATGTGTGTGTGTGTGTGTATGTATGTGTGGATACAAATTTCCAGTCACGTTTTAGGGCGCACGGATCAACCGATTTGAATGGTTCAAAAAACATTCGATTCCTATTGATAGGGAAAAGAGCTGATTAGTTTTTGGCAAAGGCAGGTCCAGCCGTTTCGGAGATACGGAGCAAAGAGTGCGGAAAATAGAAATCGAATTTTTGAGAGAACGGAGTATCCGATTTGAATGATCTAAAAAACATTCAATTAGTAATGATTGGGAGAAGTGTTTATGTTTAAGCCATTTCGAAGATACGGAGCCAAATATGTAAAAAATGGCAGTTTTTGAGAGAACTAAGCGTCCGTTTTGAATGATTCAAAAAACTTTTTGCTTGTCTTAACAAAATAATTGATTTTGGAAAAAAAAATTTTTGTTCAATTTTTTTTTTTTTTTTTTTTTTTTTAGTTTTTTGTTGAAACAAATAATTGCAACTTTGCAATTCAGTTTATATAATTCTTATAAATATTAGGCAATGTTACAATATTTATAATAATCTATTTGAAAACATTCAGTATTCCTCGAACATTTCGTTACGGTACGGGAAGTTCCAGCAATTTGCCTTAAGGCACGATGCCACTCACCCCACTAGTTTTTTAATTGAAATCTATTGCATTCGATGTAAATAAAATAATTAAAGCCCAAAATACACAATTTTAGCAATCTCGATTCTTTTACTCACCAAAGCAATTCTCTTTCCCACTCCAGGTCTCAAAAGGATCCCAAGAAGCGCCCAACAATCAAGACCCTACACTTTGCCGACCCCAAACATTACGACTCCATCTACAGCAGGGGGCTCTTCGTCCTCCAAAGGGGGCATTCCACCAGAACGAAAGCGGTCCAAAATATATCTAGAACTTCCCTTGGACGTGAGGGCGTTCGAAGACGGAAAAATTAAACTCAGGTGCACCGCGGAGCTGTACCAATTGTACAAGGCTAGCGGAGAAGTCATTCTTGAGGAAGGACCCCGGTTGGCGCCCATTTTGGCGACCAGGGACTCCGGGAGCGGTAAGTGAGGAAAAGATACACATTGCTGCAATTGAAAAAATGTTCAAAAAATTCAAAAAGGTTTTTTGTCACTTCTCATTTAACGTTAACTTTTGATGTTGAGTTTGCTTGATTTTTTTGGTGGCTTTGGCGGTCGTCCTCGTCTTTTTCACTGTACATGAAACAATTTAAAACAAAATTGACAAATCCTTGTGTCGCAAAACTAATGAATAATGTTGAAACTTTGACAATTAATGAATAATGAACCGTCTGTGCAGACGTCGGTTCAACTCCACCAGCGTAATTCATCATAGTAATATGATAAAGTTTTCGTTTTAACGTTTCAAACTTTTGACACAGTGGAGAACAGGGAAGGACAATATAACAGAAGTACGACGAACAAATTTTTCAAATAACTAATGTATCTATTTCTACCAGTTTACTATATTTTCTATCGATTTCCAACCCTCACTGTTTATGCCCTTACGATGCAGCACACGTTTCGGCTCGAGTCTTTTGTCATGGTGAGTGGCGCCGTGTGAAATTTATTGCGAAACCTGATATTGCTGCTCATTTTATGAAATGGCTTCTGCTCCTTTCACACTACTTTTATATCGTGATAGGTTTCAATTCTTGTCTAATCTTATTTTGTTGGACGGGAGAATTACGAAGAATCGGAAATAAAAAACTTATAAATATGTAACATATATATATATATATATATATATATATATGCACCGCCTGAAGGCAGGTCCACTAAATGGAAGCACCACATTTTATTAACTTCTTGAACTTCTCGTAAGTTTCTATATCATAAACCTCTGCTTTTAGCTTTCTGCACTTTCTCCTACTCAATTTAGATAGACTACTAATTAATTATTAATAATTATGAACCGAAGTATAGAGCAAAATCTAAGAGAAATTAGTAATTTTATTGATTTATTGTTATTGCCTTTATGTTTCCTTACAGGCACAATAGCCCACAATGGAATTATAGCATCGACGGTTGTCGGAGTCTTCATAGTTCTGTGCATTCTGCGGTAGCAAATCAAGAGAATAAATTCGGAAAAATAATTAATTAACATAAACGATTAATTAAAATTAATTAATTAACACACTAAACGACAACAAATTCACGAGTGTTTGCCAAAAAATTAAATAATCATGATAAGTATTTATCCTGTTGTAAATATTTGATAGAAAAACTCTGTATAATAATATACCTATTATTTATTATCCTCTTTTTTCACTCTCTGTGTCTCTATTATATTATTATTTAATTATTTTTATTAAATATATAACATAATTTTTTATTATTATTTTATATAATAAATTTTATATTATAAAAATTTGTTATATTATAAAAAATATTAATATTATAAAAAAAACTTCAGGTACAATCAATCAGTTACTGTACTTGTACTTATATATGTATTAAAAATTTGTTTAAAAATTTGGAACTTTTTATATTAAATTTTATTTTCTTATTTTCATTATATTGTTTATTTTTATATTCAATATAAATATGCTGAAGTTTATTTTTACGATTGTTTCTACTTTTATTTCATTTGCGCAATTAAATTTTAATTAAACGTTTTTAAATTTATTTCGCATTGGCTATATTTTTGTAATTTAATTACAATATTTTGTATTTAATTATTTATTTATTTGCTGATTTATGATAGAAGTACATTTCACTTCATGCAAATTTTTTATTTTAACTAGTTAATTTCTATTTTTATAGAGTTATTTCATTTACTATATGTAATTATATATATATATGTATATAAATATTTAGATAATTAAAATAAAATTATAGTTGTTTTATTAAAAATTTGTAAATAAATTAAAATAATTATTGTATAATTATAAAAAAATCAGCATCAATATGAACAATAAATTGTATAGGATTTAAGAAACTTTGTGAATTATATATATAAATATTAAATATATAGATTTGTTGTACGGAAATAAATATATATATATATTAAAATACTAAAAACGTGGTTTCACTTTAAGGATTGCCTACTCGAAGAATTGCCCATCCATATATTTCAGGATCTATATTAGTTTTATATGTTTATGGTAACTAATGTATTACAAAAGTGTTAAAAGGAAGAAAATAAAATACTAGTTATATTATTTATTTTTATATTAAGTTTAAATGATTCGTCCATATCCGACCGGAGTCATATCCGACGGGAGTTATATCCGGATAAATTCATATCCGACCGGAGTTATATCCGAACGGATTTATATCCGGGTATGTTTTTTCAACCATTCCAATCGGTTGATCCGTGCGCCCGAAAACGTGAATGAAAAAATGCGGATACACAAAACACACGCACACCTCCATTTTTTCTGAGGTATGCCAAAATGTTCATTTACCTTCAAAACGTGAAGGTATGCAAAAATTTTCATTTTCGATTTTCGGCCCATTACTATAACTACCTTACGGGAAGTTAATAACTATTTTGAATTCTTTTATGTCTTGGCTCTCGGACTAACATTTCTGTCTCTCTCTTTATTTATAGATAGAGAGAGAGAGCGGATAGAGCAAAATGTAATTGAAACACAGAGTGTTGAGTTATGACGCGCGAAATGAAGAAATATGTTTGGTAATTTTGCAAAAATAAAGTGGTAGCGAAAACTTTTCATTCTTTTACTTTTTATTTTCCACTCTTTAGGGAAAAAGAGAGAGCAAGGGCGGTCAGGAAGCAACAACCGCAAACGGAAACAACAATATATATATATATATATATATATATATATATATATATATATAAAGTTGAATTACATTTTTAATGAGCTCTACAGAACGCACAATTTTATTAACAAGAGATTTAATAACAATGTATTCAGTAGGTAGACGGATAAACATGTGAACAGGTAGGTAGGAAAGTAACAAATAGACATGTAGAATGCTCTAGAATTTTAGAGGTAGACGGGAATGGCAGACAAGTAAACAGGTAGACAGGTAGGTAATTCATGAGTAAATGTATATAAGTGAATAACAATCTACTGCAAGATGATATTTTGGCGAGGTCTGCAGAGCGCACTGTTTGTACTACAACATTGGTATTTCAGTATATTATTCACCATTAAGTCAATTTTAACGTGAAATACTAAATACATACATATATTGTTGAAAATAATTGAAAATATAAATTAAAAATATGTTTCCATTTGAAAATAAGCCCATCTCGAGCACTGCGATGTGAAGCTGTGAAAATCATAATGGGAAACCTTTCACACTCTTCTTCCCTGATTCGAGTTGGAGTTTAACTTAACTCATAGATCTGCCCTAAGGCAGTACTACCCATTATTTTATTATTATTAATTTTAAAACAACCTTTCCAATTTTGTTATAATACACTATATTAGTGCTTGTTATTCATCTTATTAATGGAGCTCTGCAGGATGCACTGTTCGTGCTACGAACTTGTATTTTGAATATATTTTACCTTAATGTATCCACCAATAGTTTCTGAATAAATTTTTTGAATTATAATAAATTATCAACAACTGTACCTAATTTGCCTTTACATGAAATGTAATCTTTAACTCCATAATTCAGTTCACCGTAGGGGTTGCGTTTAGGGGATGTTCTCGATGCCCCCTTTCTTCCTTTGGAGGAATTTCTCAGAAACCAGTTTTACCCAATAAGATTCCCACGTCAGTCAATTCAAGTTAAATTGAATTTCTTGCATGATCAGTTTTAGCGTCGACAACGACGGCGACGCGGAATACGGGAATCCCTCTCTCTCTCGAATCTCTCTATGGGGGCCCCCTTGTGTGCGTGAGAGGGCGAAATTACATTGTAGAGATTGTAGGTGAACATGTGTGTAGTTGTGTGAATATTTACAAGTTTTGAGGATTGAGTTTTAACCGAGGAATATTTGTAGTATGGCAACTTCGATCGTACGAGTAGTCGTTGGTACATTTATTAAATTTTCTGAAACTTTTGATTCTTTTACCTAAAATAGATACAATATTTGGCTAATTTGCATAACATTGAATAGTAAACTCTATTTTTTATTATGATAATTAAGGAATTTTGTATACTCAAGTAGGCTTTGGAAAGTAGGAATCATCTGCATTGAATAAACTGGTCCGAAAATAGAGTCAAGTGCAAATGTTTATGAAATTCTATATAAAAGGTTTGTGAATTAATAGTTTTACTTTAGTATATGCTGTTCTAACAGACACTTTGCAAACATTATATACTCAAATCATATGATCTTTGTACAAACTGTACGTCTAGCAGGGCTCATTGAAAATGCAACTAATTTGTTTACATCTATGCTCACATGTCAGTAAGTTTTCGCACGAAAACGTTCACAATTTAAAATATTCATATAAAAAATAATATTTTTTTTATTTATTATCAAAATAGGCACTTTAAGTAATAACCTAGTGAAATTACAGTATTGTAGTACAAAGAGGGGGGCATGTAAAGATCTTTAAAAATACCACTTGTACGATTGCATCACAAGCAAAAACGGGTGTGTTTTAGTATGCAATCTTTTGCAACTACCAACTTCGTTAAAAAACCTATCAATTTTAGTATTTGCCATGGTGAAAGATATTTTAAGGTACGTCGTATTTAAATTACAAGATCATAAAACAAACTGTGCGATCTGCAGAACTTTTTAAAACAGTACAACAATCGGAGTCCCTAATTGTATATTTGTTATGTACTTGTAGTTTGAATATGTGTGTCTCCTCATATCATCGAGAAATCAATTCCTTCAGCATCATGTATATATAAATATATATATATATATATATATATATATATATATATATGAGGACGATAATTGAGTTTCAAGTAGCACATATCATGTCCTCTATCAAAACGAATTTTCAATTTTCCATTTGTATTATAAACGCTTATTCGTGCAAAATCCTTTCTCCACATACACACATCTAAAAATCAATCCAAACATACTAAAACCATATATCCATACACAAACCTACATTCACACATACCTACTAGAGATGTCGAAATGGAACCGATTTTGACACCACGATGTATTTTTTGAGTATAGTACAGTCATCAGAAAGAATGATTAAATTTGAAATTAAATGTATTATTCAATTTCAAAAAAATAATTATTTTTAATTCAAAGTTTGAGTAGTATATTAACTAATAATAGTTAATTAGTTTATACATTTAATAAATAATAGATACTCTTTAAAATTTAGTCAGTTCTTTTATTCTTTGGATTTTAGACATATTTAATAATATAATTTCACTATCTTATTCTTGAATATGTACATTATAATAATAAATAGTTAAATTCGTAGTTTTTATCATATTTTATATAGACTTTATCAAAATGCAGTATATGGAGTAAACATCATCAATGTCGAAACAAACCGAATAAAAAATTGTGAATATTTAATTTTTTAATTTGACGAATTGCCTGCTTGATTATATATATATATATATATATATATATATATATATATATATATATATATATAGATCTATCTACCCATTTACTGCAAAAACCCACGATAGAGTTCGTAATGAACTCGAAATAAATTGTTATAAATATATCGAGTGGAAAATCCGATCCGTTTGTCCGTTTCAAAAATTTCAAATAATTGCTGATCACATACAATTTTATATATATATATATATATATATATATATATATATATATATATTTAATACCATATTTCATTGTTGTATATGCATCCCCCGGTGCATATAAAAATATATTTTAATTGAACCAATAATAAAGAAAAGAACGAACCTGTGTTCGTAAGTACTTTCTATTGCACCGATTTTGTTAAAAACTATTTTATAGTAAATAGATATTTAAATATTTATTTGTAAATAAGTAATTTTAAATTAAATAAAAAACAAATATTTTCATAACAAATCATTAATCAATATTTTCAAATTGGTATTCTTGCAATATTATATTCATCTATCTATTCATTTATCAATGTATTGCAATTATAATGTAATGATTTATCTATTAATTAATGCACCAGTTTATTTATTGATCTATTTATTAATGAATACCTGAATATATTTTTCATTAATGTATTGATTCATTCATCCATCAATACATTGATTTATTATTCACGAGCGCATCGATATACTTATTTTTTAGTGTATTTTATTTAGTTTTAATAATTTATTATCCAGGGGCATGAAACATTGTGCACGCGGATTAATTTTAATCTGAGCCCGAAACAATAACGTTTTGTTATTTTCGTACTTTTTATATTTTTTTCGCGTTTTTTTCCTCGTAAAACATTTATACGCGTTTTGTCCTCTCTGTGTCCTGTATTTTTTGCCCCCAAAGCTTCCTTCCCCACAACCGAGTTTTGTTTTGTTGTATTTCAATCCGGTTTGTGCAAGCTTTCATGTGGATTTAGAGTAGAACGAATTGTTTTAGAGACTTTTGGTATTAGAAAACAATGTTTATAATTTAATTGTGAACGTATTGCCGGTATACATCTATGGTATCAATCTACGTAGGGTTTACAAATAAATGCATCAGAATTAATTTTTAATGCTCGATAATAAATTTAAAATACACTAAATTGATGTAAGATATTATGTCGTTGGAAAAAGTTTTACATTATTTAATTTTGAACATATTTTCTAATTGATCATTAATAATGAAAAAATGGTTTAAGACTAGCTAGTGATGTGAACACAAAATGCCCTTACAAATATTGTACTAGATGATAATTATATGTTTATTTTTACAATTTATAAATGATGCAGTGAATAAATGCACACTTTGATTCGAACAGTCCATTTCAATCGCGATTTTAGTGTATACCGTGTTTGCTGCAAGCGTATAATAATATATTTCGAAACAAATCATACAAAATCCTATGATTTATATGAAAACGCAAGAAATGTTTATTACACAATACCGGCGGCTGCTGCATTTCATTTCACACTTGCCGCCTTTTGTGTAACACACAAAGTTACAGTTCGCGCGGTAAAATCATAACTTACTGACACCCCCTCCAAGGTGCTCCTCCATAGCCCCCAGAGCCTCCGGAGTCTCCACAACCTCCACCGGTGCTCTGAGACGACACATTTTGTGCTAAAATAAGTTACCGCGGTCATATTTCAGACTTTTATGGGTTATTTTAACTTCTTGACATCGAACTGGGAGGCGCCATATGTCGCCAAAAGCGAAGGAGGAGAGTTCGTTTTGTAAAAAGTGCATTTATTTACTATATATATTGTAACCCTTAAAAGTTCATAACCTAACTTTTCGTGTACTATAAATAGTACGTTTAGACAAGTTATACAAAGCTATGACTTTGTCTAGCACTCTACGTCTCTATACCCGCTCGGTATGCTCATAAATACGTTTTAATTACCTCTCTTCTACCAGATACGAGTAAAATCCGCCATAATTCCATCCCCAGTAGTTTGTAGCCCAATTAAGGCATGAACTACAATTGTAGCTGCAATTCCAGAGGTTGACAACTGTGATTCCTTGTGCTGATTAATAACGACATCAACACTAACTCTAGCACTACTATTCATAGCGATAATAATGTAGCAAGAAGACGTCATAAAGTGAAGTGGAGAAATCGAGATGGTACGAAGGTACGATGTTCGATGTAACTAGAAGTTCATACATTTAAGATATTATCATCACTAGGGAAAAAATATTTTTTATATCAATACTACTTGTAATAATTAGTGAACATTATTTTTCAAGCATAAATATAAATGGGGCTTAGCGTGCAACCTTGGGGTACTCCAAAACTGATATTTTTAAAAACAATCAAGAAGGTATTTATGTCTGTTACTATGAAATAAATAAAAAGATAAGTACACAACCGTCTCAAATCGGTCAGTTGATTAAATTACAACTCACAATTCCCTTTGTGAGATCGATTATCAAAATATTATTAATAACAAATGTTCGTACACAACTAAACCGTCCGACTTATCTTCGTACTTTGAACTAACAACGACGACTTGCGAGTCGAACAGATATGTAGTAATATCTGTCGGAGCCTCCACCGACGCCACCAGGACACCATAATCCCACTACAAACAATAGAATTTCAATGAGAGAACTGGAATCTGGATTATTACAATCCTAATAACCGAAATATGAACGTATACCCCAACATATCCACTGACACATACACATGAATTATAATTAAAATATGTAAAGATGTCAGGGTGTTGATTGAAATAAAATTATAGATGGCGGGAGGCGACAATTATTAAATTTTGTATGCAAAAACCTAATCTTTGGCTGCAGAAACAAAAGTGTTTTTCTATAAAAATGCAGCTTTAAGGGTTGATTTGAGTATATCGAGTTGTTCAAGTGTTCTTTGTTGTGAACAAGGGTGCGTCATACACCATTAATACTTACTAACTTGTTTCAGAATTATCAAGGATTAAAAAGATAAATGCTGCACTTTTATTATATGTTTATTTTTACACTCAATTTTGAAGTTCATTCATCTTATAGACTAGTGCGGTTTCTCAAGAAAACAAATAAGCTATCAGCGACAGGCATGCACTTATGTATATATATATATATATATATATATATATATATATATAAATATATATAAATGTAGTTTCCATCGATTCTCACAAAAGATAAATTTGCAAGAAATGTGTTTTTGGCGATTTTATCAGCCTTTTTGGCGCAATACAACACTTATTCCACCGAAGACAGAAGCAATTTATCAGAAGGGGCCGAAAATTCTCCGTTTCTTGTTTCCTTCATTCTGCTCGTGAGTAACAGATGGCGCCGAGTGCGTTACGTGTCGAGATTACTCATTTTATAATACTGCACACTTGTATGAGGACATGTGTGTGTATATATATGTGTGTTAAATAAAAAAATCGTACGTTTGGACTATATCAGTCGGACTTCATTGGTTCAAAAATATTAATTAAATAATAATAAAAAGATATAAATATTATTATAACATTTTTGAAAATTTATTATGTCTAGAGAGAGAAACCAATGGCAGTGCAGTGCAAAATCATGGAAGTCAGTCTTAAATCTAAACCATATGTAGTATCAATAGAAATATTGATAGAACAAATATTTAAATAACATTTGGCCAAAGAGTCCATGCTCTCGCCCGGATGGTTACCGCACGAAGACAACTTTGCACAAATCATTTAAGTACAGTTTATAGTATCAAGAGCACAGGGGTAATTTTGTATGACATCGTAGTCGTGGGCAATATATATATATATATATATATATATATATATATATATATATTCCTCAAGTTGTCCAATTTATCACATATTTCTCGTAACGGCGCTGCTTTCTATAAAATTTATATATAACAGTTAAGTGTTCATAAACAGTTCTCGCTTCCAGACATGAAATTGTATTTTATGTCCAAACACATTGTCGTCACACACCGCCATTCCTCCGGCACCGTCATCCTCCCGGAATTTATTTAGACAGCCGGATCATGATATTTTTTATGACGACCATCATCGATGTTGTGTGTTCGACACGTTTTCTCTGGATTATATTTTTAGGTGGAGAGTTCGGTAATTTGCGAAAATGAATTGAGCAAGATTTATATCATTCCAGAAATTTAGTTAGTCGAACGAGGACAGCCAAAAGAGAACTTTGGTATCTTGTAAGAACAACCCCAGGAGCCCGCATCTGCAGAGCTGAAGAAGTGACCCTGAATTATTATGAGCTCATGAAAAGTAAAAATTCCTCAAGTTTGCATAGCTGATTACCAATTTTGTAACTTTTATTCATCTCACAAAACGGTGTGCAACTAACAAGTAATGATTATATGTATATCCTTTACGTTAGTAGTTCTCGTTGAAATATTACACAGTTGCTATTAGTATTTGGAAACACTAAACATTTAGCGTTTTGGCGCAATGGAACAAAACCGCGAAAGCTTGCACAGCATTTGAAATATATCCGTTCCCCGTTCATAATACATACATTTTCCTCCAGTCGATATTTGTTCTCGCTCTCTTATCTTACTATAAGATATAACTTAACCGACATGTGCGTCCAATTAGAGGAAAACACGGACTTTTCTTCCGATATAATTGGATTAGTTGCGAACAAGTACCCAAAATTAACCGATGTTTCACATGAGAAAACTTTTTGCCACGATTTTTCCAATGCATAAATAAATACATTTTTGAGGTATTTGATATGCTTGTACAACATGAACCTGCCAGTTTTAATAATAATAAAAATGAAACTTTTTATTTTCCTGGATTAACATAAGACTTGCAAAGTATATTTTGCAGTTTCCATCACAGTTTACGAGTATACTGAGTTGTCGTGGAGCTTTACGATGCTAATATCGCAACAACAGTTGTAGCTGATTTAGTTTTGTACATTATAGTTAAAACATATAATCCATATTCATCAAATATACTTCAACAAAAGAAAATTTTTACGCTTTGTACAAATACTTCATCCACATTCAACAAATGGTTTAAAAGTAAATGATAATAAAAGTAATGAAGATAAATCCTTTATGATTTTTTTATCCAAATACCAAAACAGTACACTATTTAGTAACGAAATAAAATATATCAACCTTGATATGATGGATGTGCATAAATTCCAGCGTGCATTAACAGTAACTGAATTTTAAACATTAATTGAAATTGATTACGTATATATATATATATATATATGTATATATTTATACATATATTAAATTTCCCATTGTGCAAGTTCAAAGTTTCGTATGTTACATGATAATATGTTGTTTGTACGTAAACCGGCGCTAATGGATTAAGTCATTAGCGCACAAATCATTATCAGATTGCACACATAAGTTTCAACATTACATATAGAAACACACCACCAAAACCCAACCCCTACACCTCACCCTCAAAACTTTTGCATATTTTAATTATCCATGTACATATACATATACATATACATATACATAGACACACATACGCACACACATATAAATATATATAAATATTATATATATATATATATATTTATATAATTTATAAATACTCTCCAATACATCATCTATTTTGTGAAGCTGCTTTAGAGTAGACTGGCATAATTATTGACTATTGAAATTGGTTAAATTTTGCTAAATATTGTACTTAATATAGACGTATGACATCATTCACATATTATTTTATGCAAAATATTTTATTAACATTAGACAAACGGTTTAAAAGTTACAAGAGTTTCATTGAAAAATGCTAATATAAATATTGGCTACGCTTATTGATAATAATATTTAATTTTCTAATAGCCTTCAAGGGCTAAAAACGTATTTTTCGCCCTTCTCCTCCATCTAATCCCTCTTATCTCCCTTACAGGTTGTCCAGTCAACCAGTGGTTGCAAACGTTTCGTGTGTTCATCCAATTTTCCACGAATTATACTCGGACTATTGAGCCTCGACATGATTTATGTTGTGTCGAGAAAAACGAAACAGTAAATGAGAAAAAATGGGGCACATCCTTACAAAATATAATATGTAAAGTCTTTAGACATAACATATTTATTTACCTCGGTTCTAAATTATTTCCCCATTTCCAGACCAAAAACGCCACCTGAGCCAAGAAAACGAGTCGCGAAATTCCTCAGGTTTTGATAATAGCGCAATTAGGGCTTCGAAGCTCACCCTAAAACTACACACGCTCACAATCTTGGTATTTCGGAACATAAACGCCTAATTTGCGCCCCCGGAGCCCTCGGGCTTCCCACTTACCAAAGATACGTAAATCGGTGTAGAAGCCTCGTTTTGGGCGGAACAAAACCATAATATTTATTAAATCATTTTGGAGTATTTATAGAATCCCCTTATAGGGTGGAGGGCGAAATAAATTGAATTTGTCGCGTTTTATTATAATCTGCGTGTTTGCGGGTTAGGTTAATTAAAAAACTTTTAATGACGCCAAAACGTTTTAGAGGTGAAACGTATTTCTAGATTAATTAAAAAAGTTTCAATTGTCATTTGTGTAAAAATAATAATATAGTATATTGTAAAACTTTTGTCATTTTTTAAAATAATAAACAAAGTATTCCAAGTATTTATCGCTACACAGCCAGCAAACTGTGGCATCTTCAAATGAAATATCTTTGTTTTCTCTCGGAAATTTTCTCGAAAAAGCTTTTCCGGATACAAAATTGTATAAACTGCAACAGAATTGCTTTTTCCCAGCCGACGATTTCGAATACTTTTGATACTTCTTAGTGAAACTTTAAAAGTTTCGCTCTAAGGTCTTAAGCAATTGTTGGAGGATGAACAAAAAGAACAAAACTAAGAACAAACTGAAGATGAAGGCGTCAAATTAATAGTAGATTATTGTGTAAAAATTAATATTATCTTTATATAATTTATAGATTTAATGATTATTCTCACTAATAAATAAAATTTAACAATATATTTATTTTTCTCGCTATTTCACGAGAGATGTTTCACTAAAACATAATATATTATTATTTTATTTTTCCTGCGTAAGATATTTTGATAATATTGGAAAACTAACTTTTTTTTTATCGCCTCTCATAGACCATATTTCATTATATTTTATGTTTATACTTAATAGAAAATGTGAATAAAATCACCTTTAATCTCTCAGAACATATTTAAATAAAAAAAATGTTTTTTATGAATCACAGAACAAATTTGAATAAAAAAGTGTTTTATGCATTTTCTAAGATATATTTCAAAGTATTCAAAAAAAAATGATTTCCTCTTCACCGTTCTGTTCTAAGTGTCTCATTGCTAATAAGTATCATTACTATTCTGCATTAACACTTTTTGTAAAAAATGTTTAGATATAATAAATATATAAATGGAATTAAATTTCCCATCTCACATTTCCATCGTTTCTTCCTTCGATCATCCCTAAAAGAAGTATCTACGAACAAAGTCGTAAAATTTATCTGCGTGCATAAAATTACAAAGTGCTCGTTTTAAACATAAATATAGATACAAAATGTCAAACTATTTATTTGTTGCATCTTTTTAACTTGAAAGGAATATATTTTATCGAAGGACACATAATAATTTTATGTCCTTACAAAATATAAAGGTATAAAATAAATACGACAGGAATAAAATTTGCTAGCAAAAACAAAATGTATCAAATATATAAAGGTAATATCTGTATAAATTTATTTATAACTCTTAATCTAATAAGATTTTATTTCCAAAAATACGTAATTTGCTATTACCACTTATTTCATCTTGTTCCTCTACCGCCCTCCTATGGTGTCATTTGCACGCGACACTTGGATTTGTAGAAAAAGCGGAATTCTGGCGGTGGATTTATCGTCCGCCACTATCCGATGTCATCGAATTGACCATTTCGACCACCAGCCGAAAGTTAGTGACCACTCGAATCGTCTTCTAGGGAAAATTGTTTTTACGCCGGGAAATGAGAATCGTAAATTATATATAAGACGATTTCTATAGATAAATAGAATATGTGTATAGAATATTATTTATCTCATTTTACATAGACTTTGTACAATAACATTTCGTTTTTGGAGTCTAATTCTGCAATCGTAATTATCAATTCGGTGGTAACATAGACGTTAACATAGCGTCGTTATGGCAACGCTATCTTATTCTTCTTTCTTGGTACTGAAACTGTAAGTCTGTATCTATTTTCTGTGCAATCAGGCGTGTATTTTATATATGAACAAACCTAGAAAGAATATTTGTATAGAAAATAGATAGCATTTTCACAGTTTTTAGTATTAAGACAGAAGGATTAGATAGCGTTGCCATAACAACGCTATGTTATCGTCTATGTTACCGCAGAATTGGCCCCTAAGGATAGTCTGTGAATTATTACATTTTATTAATAATTAAATAAACTGTTTGTAGATGCAAATATTAACCTGAGTTTTCTGTATTTGGTAGCTCTTTGTTCGTGTTCGAACTTACACAGTATTGCTCCGAAAAATCGTAATGGCTCATGATGGAACAAACCATAGTGTCGAAACGTATATTTCATAATATATATATAGATATATATATATATATATATATATATATATGTTTGTGTATGTGTGTGTGTATTTATCGTATATTGTCGTATATTTCGTCGTTGCATTCTACGAATGTGCATCCCATTCATTAGCGTGCGCACAGATTTGAATTATAAGCCGACTGAATTGAGGGCTGGTGGAGCAGGCTGTCGAAACGAGCCCCCCAGCCAAGCCCCATCTGACCCAAATCCGAATTGTCAAGTTATTGTTTATAGAAACCATTGCAGACAATAATTTGTTGTTGGATGAGTATACCAGAGGTGTAATAGATTAAATAACGAAGATAATAAGATAAGTTTTGGTAAAGTTATAAAGTTTCTAAATACAGTATATATAAATTTAAAAATGTATATATTTTGTAATTGCTTTCTGATATCAATAATGTAATAACAATACAATTTTTATCATAGCTCGGTCATAATTGTTGTTTTATTTTAAATCGATTAATGCATTGATAATATTGAAAATCGATGATTTTATTGATAGTAGTGCAATGGTATGTATCGAATAATAACTAGTAGTAGTACTATCGTAGTTCTATGACTTTCTATTGTAGTACATCAGTATTGCTATAATTGCTCTATGAAAATAGTTTAATTACTATCTATAGTTCTTTAAAAACTTAACTAAATATCCATTTATCCCGTTGCAAAGTAACACCATCGCTTACTCAATTGTCGCACAGCCCTCACAATGGCACCGCTTGTGGTCTTTTGACAATTTGAAGACTTATTGTTAGCTACAACAATATTATTCTAATCTGCATTCAGCATTACGGAGCCTGCCCCCCAGGAGCTCCTCCGCACAAGGGGGCTCATTCATGGCGAAGATTCGCTCGGCTAAACTGACATTATTCGGACTGAACGTCCGACGGTTTCGGGTCACAGAGAGATAAACTCGAAATTATACATATAGGGTACACCGGGGCGTAGTGGATAGGTAAGAAAATGATCCTTTAATGTCGCGTGTGTCTCCACTGGCGGACATAAAAGAATATTCTTATTATTCCAAGACAAGTCTTTTTATGGGAAAACTTTATAGTCGAGTTTACACCGCCAGGGCCAATCATAAAGTTTCAAACAAATATCCGATTTTTTTATAACCCCAACACGTGGCGGTGTAGACAGGTCGGAGGGCGAAAGTAGTTCAAAAGTGGCGACGAGGAAAATGAAAAATGGGAGAAATTGGCAAGAATTTACATTGTTGAGGTTTGATTAATACAAGGGTCGGATAAGGGATTATTTTTGCAAAGGCAGGTTCAGCAAATTTGAGGACTTTAAGATCATAGAAAAAAATAATCGAATGTATTTAGGACGAATCAACAGATAAGAATAATTGTAAAAAGAGCGTGTAAAAAAGTTATTTGTAAATAGAAAAGGTCGCTCCAGCGATTTCGACAGCTGAAAGAGCGATTTTTTTTGTACCAAGTTTTTGTTAGAACAGACCAATTAATTTACATGATTCAAAACTCATTCTATCCTTTTTGACGATGTAAAGAGTTCTCTCGATTTTCACAAAGGCAGGCTCATGTTTCAAAATCAAAATTCCTACAACACTCGACCTATTCTCGCACAGAGTTATTTACCGATTAATTTTATATCGTTATCATATCCCATTGTTTCCTTCACCGCAGAATACATCATTATATATTTTCCAGGGAGGCTCTTTTCCGTGGGAGGTTTGTATGGGAAACTTTTAGGAATATTCATCCATTGTAAAATGGATCTTTGCATTGTACGTTATCCATCTATCCATCGGGTGAGAATGTTATAATATTGTGAAACTCATTCGAGTCAAAGTTTTCGCTCAAAATTCATTCTCCACCACCGACAGACGGAACAATGACGGACAAACAATGAGAAGAGGCTGAAAATGGGATATTGTAGTTCGTGGCGGTGTCAAAATGTCGATCGATGTGAAATATAACACTGTGGTACGATTAACAATTTATAAGCCAACTGTACTACTTTTCGAAAAAAAATCAGATCATCGATGTATTTATTTAGATTATAGTTTGTACCTTTCCAATTGATAGTAAATTATAAACAAAATATTTATTTAAGCACAATCAAATATAAACAATTTTTGTCTTGAGACTTGAAAATTCTTTAGCAACTCAGGATATTTATAAACAGAGAAATTACGAGCTTCGTGTAAGTTTTGTATCAAAGTTGTTCAAATGATCTATCAGAAGTTAATGAATACATAAATATAATAAATAATATTACTAGTTGAAAGTGACATTTAGCCTTAGGGATAGTTGCATAAACTTCCCAATATGTGCAAGAATTGACTTAATCGAAATTGAAATTTAGATATTTGGATAGAATTTTCAACTGTTTATTTCAAAAATAAAATAATCCCTTTCAAATAGAATTTTCTCAAACACATTTTAATTAACTGTAATTATATTAATTATATTGCACAAACAAAGCAACCTTCAACTATAATATTTTCAAGCTTTGATGAATTTTTAACATTAAACTATTTGTCGTAGGGCCGTAACATTTTAGTATGTTTTATAAGACCATGATATCTATTGATATGATACGTATTTTTAAAAAGGCTCATAAAAATCGGCAAAAAAAATTTACAACAGTTAATTTCAAGGAAACAGCCTAAGATTTTTATCTAAAACTAATCAGTATCATTCCCAACCAATATCTTTCGAACAGTTTTTGAATTTTTAAAATCTATTCAGAATGAGAGCCAAAACGTGGACGAAAATCTGTTCACTTTTCTCCGATTTACAAAGAAATGGCTTTACCAAAAACACCAGTCCTCATCGAGGCACATCGAATGGCTTTCAAATTTTTGAAATCGGTCTAGCCGTTTTTAAGAAAACGTCGATTTACGGAAAAAACTGTTCACATACACACACACACACTTACCTTTTTCAAATTTGGTCTCATTCGATTCAAAATGTCTTGAAACGTCGAGAAAACACAAAATTAGCGAATAGGATTTTTTGTTGAAAACATAAACTTCTCCTTCGGGAAGTTAAAAAACGATCATGTATACATATAAACTTAGTGTCATTTGAAAATCCTCCACCGATTTCTCCAATTCACACCACACACAATATCCACCACCACTCTCCTCCTCCTCCGGGTGGTTTTTCCTTTCTTCCGACAAGCACATCTGCAACCGCCAACCTCCAATTGATTGATCATGAATGTGCCAAAAATTACCATCCCCATGCCGCCCCTGATTAATGAAACCGACACTGACATGCATTTTCTTAGAGACCGGGGAGAATTTTCCTCTGGTTATGGAATAAATAATAAAGGTTCTATAGGGTTGTTGTTATTATTATTGTTATTGTTATTATTAAACAGAGTGGCGGAGAAGCTTTTAGCTTTTTCCCATTGTCGGTGGTTATTTTGATATCGGGCTTTGGGTAATAAATTAATAACGAGCGGTAGGAATTCGGTGGAAATTTTCCCCGCGAAACAGCGGGGATAATTATATTTTGTGATATCAGAATATCGAAGCAAGGTTGCATTATTTTTTATTTCATACATAATGACTAGTAAAATTCATTTTTATTTTAGAAATGAAGATTTTATATAATCTTCAACTCTTTTCATACTTTATTATATATTTGTGTAACACTATAAATTCAGACTTTCCTAAGCGATTTTAAGATGATGTACTAATTTATAATGATAAACATTATCATACAGTGTTTAGTTCAGAACTTTGTTAAATGTTCTACTAATATCAGAGAGACAGTTTAAAAATTACTATAAATAAGAAAAAAGCCATGACCATGGACAATTCTATACTATGTATAGTACAGATGTAAAACCACTCTGTATTTATTTTTTCTCCCTCTGATTATAATTTTCTGGTAATTCTCATTCGGGTATTAAATTAGCTTCGGGTGTTTGTTATTCCAAACGTTCTTCTCGTTCTTTTGATAAAGTAGATATTCTTTTTTTGATATATTCTTCTAAGATAACAATAAAAGAATCGCTGTCGGCCACTGTGATTTATTTTTGTATCAAAATAATATATATATATATATATATATATATATATATATCGACAAATTGCTATATTGGCCTCCGTAAAAAATGGACTCTCAGCCATTGGCTTACCAAGAAAACCCAAAGTGGCTCAATAAGATTGCAAATTTGAAGTACTGACAAAGAATGAAAGAAATATTTTTCTTGGTATGTGAAACAAAAAGAAAACTGAATCGAATCCATATTGAGAAAACTGTAAAATGAAGACACAAATAAAAATAATATATTTAGAAGACTATTCCACCAATTCACGAATTAATTACTTGAACGTTTCGAACACAATTTAATTCATCCTTTACAAATATTAGTGCACCATTTATCAACCCCTACCACCACTTAAGAATTTCTATTCCCGTCTCGTCATCACATCATAATCAATTTTCACCAAGAACATTATGCACAGTTTTTGGAAATAATTTTCAATATCTCTCTTGCGGTGGTGGAAAACTTTCAACTCTCCTCCGGGAAAACTTTCAGAAAGCGAATTTTCTACTAAAACTTCACGCCGTGGGAAAATAGACGAGGATAGAGGAGACGGGGTAGATGGGGATAGAAAGAAACCTATTTTAAGCATTAAATACTTTACACGACTTGAATTTAATCCAATAAATACTTGTCTGTGGAGGAAAGTTGAACGAGAAGAATGGATAGATTTAACGTATTTCAGGATAAAGGAATAGTATTTTTAAATAAAAACTACAGAGTTACATATATAGATGTCGTGAGCGGTGAGAAGATGGAAGCAACAAATCTTCAACCATTTCAAGGAATGTAAAACGTTTTAAGTATATCAAGCATAGCAAGAAACCTCTTATAGAGAATTTTGATTGCATATAAAAAGTAGTTACATAAATAAATAAATTATACCTTATCATTTCTATCTACTGGTATCATTGAGGATAAAAGCAAGAACACATTCCTAAACTTTCTTCCCTTGAAAGCACTACAATTCATTGTGCAAATATAATCAGAAATAATACATAAATACAGAATCCCTTCCAAAATTGAGCCATAAGGGAATATTTATATATCTGATCATGAAAATTATACTAATGATTTTTATTTTAGATTTTGAGTCATATGGTCGTCCTTCCACCTCTTTTCTTACCCTTCCACACACCTTTTTCTCTCTCATAATAATCCTTTGTATATTTTCAACCGCGTTATATTAAACGAGCGCATAAATCGCCGACGTTTCGATATGCGAATGTGTGTGCGCGTTCAGGAAACTACTTTGTATGAACTGCAAAGGAAAAACTCGCCGTTGAAAGATTCGTCCGGCGGCAAAGTGGTGAAGGAACAAAATTTATGTTCGATTTTGGAATTAAAATTTGATACAAGAAGGTGCAAAATAGTATACTGTACAAGTATGAATACTGTCCACCTGTAAAGTAGTGAACAACCCAAATTCAAGAAAGTTTTCATGTAATATATGCGACATTCTGGTATTCGACTTTACAATATCGACCACATTCTGATCATCACCAACCCAGAGATGTTGTTGATAGGTAAATGCATATAAATCCTCCAGAAAAGGGGGAATTGATAGAGAGGTTAATCCTTCACTCGTTGAAAGGCTACAAAAGGATAAAATATACCTAGAGCCCCCCTAAAAACGAAAAAGGAATGATCGCTCTACCGAGAGATCTTGTTTATGCGATAGAAGTGATATTTAGGAACATTTTGGAGATTAGAGAAACTACAAGTTATGTAAGATTTTGTTAGAAAATAATAATTGTTCTCTTCAAAGTCATTTCAGCTATTTTAATAAAAAATCTAAACATCCTAATGCAAAAATTATAATAGTTTCGATAAAAAAATTAATTGTATATAATATATTAGTGAAGTGTTGTTTCTAACCTATAATTTTCAATTATTTATCTCCCGTTAAATAAATGGTTTTCGAGTACAGTTTTGCATAAATGAAATAAATCCGTAAGACGATGCAGGACTCGACCAGGAGACTATAGAAAAATGATCCTGGAAGCTGAGGTGTTGCAATTATCCAGAAGAAGATACAAGTATTGATCAGTAGACGATAAAAAAATCATATTGAATTTAGTGAAGAAATTATTCTTATTCCTATTGTAGAGACGATGGAAGAATCATCCTCAAGATTATGGAGAATTCACCCAGGAGACAGTGGTGGAATTATCCAGGAGACGATGGAGATGTGGTCGACTTCTTCTCCAGTTTAATTTCATAAATATTCACACACAACCGAGGGAATTATTATTTCAATGTTGTATAAGCCAATTTGCATTTTAATGAGAAAATTCGTGGAAAACAGAAGCTCTATCCATGTACTACTACTAGTCATCATGCATACACAACGAAAACAAAAAAGAAAACGGATTATATAATCGTAGACGCTTGATTCGTAGTAGAATTTAAATTTGATAATAAATAGATAAAGAAATAAATAAATCACTAGAATAATAGATATTATAAAAAACAATAAATACTTAAAGAAACAAATAAATATATATATATTCTTAAGTAAATCCATAAATATAAATAAATAAATGTAAATAGAAATAAAAGAAAAAGTAAATAAATACATATAGATATTTAAACAAATTAATAAATAAAAAAATAAAGAAATACTATCAGACTATAAGGTAATGAAAAATCAAGAAGAAAAATCGTTTTGTTTTACTATTTTTCAATTAAAATACAGTTTTAATAAACATATAAATTAATTCTAAATATGTTATTGAAAATATTAACGAATTAAAAAATGGAACAGCATTTTTTTAACATATTTTCATCCTTCATCAATATTTTTATAATATATTCAATAAATTTCCCATTTAAGTATTAAGTTACTGCATCTATATTATACATTATTTCATAGAATGTCTAGAAATTCACATTTTTATGTTTGAAATGATAATATTTTCATTTTATTGACAATTCGCGAACAGCATTATCTACTTACTACTACTCCGCCGGGTATCGAATTCGTGTAAAATTTTAAGTGTTTTTCACTATTTTCATTTTTTGCCTTTTAGACTCTTCACGAAAGGCATTAAAAACTTTTACGAATAATGTAACACAAATATATACATACACACACGCATATATTATAATGTTAAAACCCTAATTTAAAAATTAAGTATTTTATTTCGCTTATAATTTTAAATTGTATTTCTTAGGAAATTGTAATTAATTACTATATTATATTATTATATTATATTATTCAATTTTATACACGTTTGCCAAATGTTGTATAAATGGTAAATTGTTTAAGTGTGAAGAAACATAATAAATAAATGCACTAATTGTTTTTCGTAAGTATAACGAGTTGCTGTTAGCTCATATAATATAAGAAATTATTTTAGGTAATTCTAAAATAAGCAATTTTGTCAAATATTAGACAAACATTGTAAGTACCATTTAAAGGTCACGTTAAATATAATAAATAAATTACGTAAATGAATTGTGAAGAGCAATAAATTAATTGCCTATACTTGAGTGCAATTTTCAATTATGCCCAGTAAAGTGTTAATAGATAATATTATAAATAATTTAATTTCTAAATTTCCTAAAGATCTCATTCATAAAGTTCAATTGGTAAAACGTTACAATAGAAATATTATAAATAATTTAATTTTGAACCAACATGCTGAAAACATAATCCATAAAAAGTATATAGTGTCGTAATAGTAATGTATACATGTATACATTATTCATCCCCCTATCATCCCTCAAGATACATAAGGTCTATGGCAAAGGTGAGACTTGATAAGGATTTGTCACACATGTCTTGTTTTTTTCCAGAAAAAAAATTATAGAAAAACCTTTTTGTGTAAAGTAGGAACAATTCCATTTAACCTACGAATCGACCTCTTTTCCAAGGATATGTAAACTAATCCATAGGATTTTAGGATAATGGATATATATAAATATATATATAGATATATATATATATATATATATTTCAAAAATATATATAAGAAATAAATAGTATAATGTGTCACCAATTATTTATGCAACATTCCCCATTTTATTTCAATTAATAATTTCATTACACTAAATATTTAATTAAACCCAATTTCATTTATCCATATACAAAAAAAATAAAAATTATAATCGATAATTTCCTGGTCAAAAAATATCATTTATTTCCACCGTCGGGTGGTGAACGATATATTAAATCCCAGGCTAAAGGGATGGAGTTTCATTCCACTTTGTGTGCTTGCACACGTTTCGATATTTAATTAACATTCATAACAACAGCAACGGCAATACGGCTATAAATATTTACATATATTGCAAATCATTGAACAAACAATAGTTTTGAGTACTTACAATCAGAGCTCGTACATTGCCCCCGTCTCCCATGCATAGGAAACAGGGCCAAAATTGGTAAATCAAGAATAAAATAAAAAAAAAAAATTGGTGTAACACATTCAGTAATTTATGGGGTTATTTGTTATTTAAAAATTGGTAAATCCATAATATTTTATAATATTGAGCCTTTGCAAGCACTTGGCTATTCAACTGTATGAACACGCGCCTAGGATGTTCATGATGTATATGTCCAAAGTGTGTAGCTCATTTATGATTTTTACTAATTAAACCATTCTTTTTGTGGTAAAAGATAATTAGTATGTTTCCAAACTGAAATGTTTCATAAAAGATTACGAACTACTCTGAACATTCATGATTATTGAAATCGTCAGCGCAAAATTTTACACTTCTCTACTAATTCCAAAAAAAATGACGTGGCGATTCGCCTGTTAAAACTAATAAATGCCAATCCTTATCGAATTTGAGAGCCAAAATCAAATTTTGGCTCTCAAATATACAACACACAAATTTAGTTTTTCCAATTTTAGTGACAAAAAATTTGGAACGACATGAAATATTAAGAAAATAAAACAAATCAGAAAATCTGATTTAGATTTTCTGGTGAAAACATAAACTTCTCCTACAATAAGTTATTTCTGTAATCCAGGGCCAAAATAGTAACAAAATAAAAATTGTCACAAAATATTACATGATTTACGATGTTGTACATATTATATATTGTTTGACTTCGGAGAATCAATATATTATATTTAAGGGTCATTTAAAGTAATATCTTACTATCAATTATTTTCGAATAAAATTTTATTTCCGATTCCGGCACTGTCAATTGGCAACATATGATATTTGCCATGAATAGAATTCCAAAATATACGATGGTATTTGGAATTCGCGTGCATAGATATGCAGATTAATGCATCATTATAATAATAGCCCCTGAAAGTCTAGGAGGGGCTCCATTTGGGTGCCCTAGATAATAAATTCTATAATGACTTTTTTGCATGAATATTTTTGCTTTTGATTTTCAATCGCCATTTTAGAGTATGCAATATTGGTGCAGGGTTTTAAAATATAATAATTGAAGCCAAAAATAAACCATTGGACGAGAAGGTAAAGCAAGAAGTAGATCAGGAGATGGAAAATGTGTCGAACCATCATCATCGATGATATCGTTATAAGCTTGTTTATTAAAATCGATAATAATGGCTTCGTGCCGGAAAAAGGGATCATACATCACGTTTTATGTTCAATGAAGGAAAAAATACAAGAAGTCCTGGAGAAAAGAGGGCAAATTAGCATTATGAACCAGACAAAAAAACGTAACATAATGACCCAAAATATTGGTAGAAAAATTCATTTCATTTTAAATTCCGTGTTTTTTATTTCCTTACGATAACACGAATTAGTCTAAAATTTTTATATCTGGCAAAGTCTTTTAGATAACTGTTTTTAAGAATAAGTATGAATTTCAAAATTTGACTAGCTATTAAATTTAGTATATATATGTATATATATATATATATATATACCCAAAAATATAACACCACCCCTATCCTTCACCTCAACTATTATCTACCGGCTGCTCTACCTGTGTGCAATCTATAAATACACATAGTTGAAAACGCAGCTTTTATCTAACAACGGCAATCTCCATTTGCAACTTTTGCACAGATCTTTATCTTTTCAACTCCTCCAGCAGCCTCCTCCCCAAAACATTTTGCCGACACGAAGCTCCACGGGGGCCCCCCTCGATTCTGAAGACGATAACCATCCACTATTGCAGAAAGTGGTACAAACTAGTACAGAAACTGGTTGTAGTCAGCGATTTTGTTAGAAATGGAGTAGATCGAGATGGTGGAGTTGCCAATTGGATGACGGCAGAGGAAAACGTTACTGATAGATAATTTGAATTATTTTAATGTATAATTTAAATTGGTCTGCCTTGTCATTACCCAAATATGGATATACTAATTAACATCTAGCGAATTAATAAAATTTATAATTGTCCAAATCTAAAATTTATACTTAATTGAATGTATAATTTATAACTAGCTAAACAGGATACTTTTTGTTAAGGAACATGAAATTAGAAACTGGCCGATTATTTAACTTTGCAACAAGTAAAATCGATAAAATTTACGACTATCCAAAGATTAAAATTTGTAATTGTCCAAATAAAAAATTTATAATTAGATAAAAATGAAACTTATAACTAATCATAAACCAAGTGAGTCACAAAATTTAAAACTAGCCATATTAAAAAATATAATCAATCTAAACTACAATTTATATTAAACCGATTGATACCTAGCCCAATATTACAAAAATTAGCTATCTAAAATTTATAACAACCCAGGCATAAAATTTATAACTACTCAAAAGATATTGATAAATGGAACTAAATATAAATATATTTCATTATGAATGTATGAATAGTAATGAAATAGAAAATGTTATATAAGATATTTAAGATGATACATTTAAGATTTATCTCCAAACACCCCCCACCAGACATGGCTCCAGCGTATGTGCGTTGCCAACATGATTTCTCGCGAATAATTTCCAAAGTTTCCTTCCATCAAGCATGAATCTTATGCTTTATATGCTTTATAGCGCATTCAGATGTATCATGCTAATTTCTCGTTTAAACTTTGTCTCCACAGGAGCCCCCGAATTAACCCCCGAGGCCGCCCCTGAATTAACATCGGATCTGTCAAAGTACAAAACACGTCGCCACCTTAATAAGCATAAAATAATTTGAAAGTTTCGCATTTGACAGAGTTTGATTTGAATTTTCACATGGGGGGTAAGTGGAGGACGAAGGTGAAGCAGTTTATTATATTCGAGATGAAGAAGTTAGTTAGTTTGAGTAACACATGTGGAATAATTGGGGAATAATCGTTCAAGACACATATTTCAGAAAGTTGTGAGTTTAACGAGTTGCTCAGGACGCATCGTTCGTGCTGCCACCTTGCAATTTGAATATGTTATAATACTACGGAGCGTTAACAAATTTGATAGAATTTCTAATAAAATTGAATTTTATAACAATTTCATCAAATAGAATTTTATATAAAGCGTTGACGTGTAAGATCTTTAGGTGAAGTGATTCTAGAATGATTGTTATATTCAGCGAGCTCTACAAGGCGCACCGTCAGCAATACTAACTTGTACTTTGGAAACATTATTCCTCAAAGTACCCACAATAATAACAAATTCAATAAGTCTAAAATTAAATTGGAACTATAGTAAGTTTTATCCAAAAAGCTCAACACTATATATAAATCCAAAGATATTATTATAAAAAAGCACTCACTCTCTGTACAGAACCGTAAAGAGATTTTTTCCCCATAAACATCTGCTGTCATAGTAGCTTAACACATACACATACTCGTAGACAAAAGCTTCAACGCTCTCTCCACCGTCGAGGAGCTTAAAGCTCTCTTGTTAAAAATGTATCAGCTTTTATTCTTTTATATTCTCGGGCGATACAAGTGTTAAGGGTTATTTGAAGATTTTCCGAGAAAGTGAGAGCATTCCATGCGTATGGAAGAAGAGGGCGAATGTCTTTTTTCTCGGCCATGAATATATTATGAGGCGAGGAGAAAAGGATGTATTTTTAAAAGTCCTGATATGGATATATGACTTGTTTTAACATGTGATACGACACGTAGGATTTTTAAAGGGCACTAAATAATATATGTAATATATTACGATATATATATATATATATATATATATATATATATATATACATATATGTGTGTATTTTGTATTATTTGTAATGATTCTGAATGTTAATAATATATATATATATATATATATATATATATATATATGTATATATATCTGTGCATAACAAAGGTTTTATGATCGTGTTTAATTTTACTAAATTCTAATTATTGCACGTTGCATGTTTTCTGTAAAAAAGCCACGTTTTTCAGATTTTATAAGGTTTGTTTTGATAGGAAATAATAGGATTTTTTTTGAAAATTTGTAAATGATTTCACAAAAAAATCATTCAAGACACAAATAAAACATTTGACTGATCTTCGTATGCACATATTATATAAAAACTATATATAAACTATTACAATTATTACTATTTTTATTTTTTAATCCTCTTCGTCCCATTTTTCTGTGGTTTTGTTTAAACTTCCGAAACTGCGGAGGAATGCTCGACGTTATATTGGAAATTCTCCACATCGTTTCCAAGAACCGATTTGTTTCATGTCATACCAGCAATACTATTTTAAGTTAAACTATAAATTCTTGTCCACAGATATTTTATCATGACACTCAGTGCAAAATTATTAAAAAATATTAAATATAATAAATAATGATGATAATTATATTATTATTACGCAGAATTTTATTAGTATTCTCGATGATTTTAGTATTTGTTTCCATTGAGATATAGTCAAATTGTAACGTTGTAGTACAAATGGTCTACTGAATAGCTCAGTAAATAAATCTCATAAATCGCAGTATCAAACACATGTGCCGGAATAATAAAATCTTTTATAACTCAAAGTTTTATGAGAAAAAGAATCAATATTTGTTATCATAAGAAACACGTTGCGAAATAACATATCCGAATTACCAAGTCATTTTACAATTACACAGATTTTGAAAATATTAATGATTGGATGGTCAATTCGCATTCAGGCTCATCTACATAAATTCAATTAATGATTCAAAAATTTGTTAATTTTAGTATTTGTTGTTATAATATACTCTTTATTGGATACAAAATTTACACATAAATCCGTAAGGTGATACAGTCTTTAGATATAATTTATATATGAGAAGACTTGCATGGAAAATAAGTCCCGTATCATCTAGAACACTTCAAAACAAAAATGCATTGGTATTTTTAATCGAATCTTCTCAGAAACAAAAAAATGATAAAACAACTGGAAATTATATGTTTGGTACAAATTTTGATACAAATTTCAAATTTAAATATGTAATATCATATAAAATAATATTTTTATATATAAAACTAATATTATAAAACAAATTTGTTCTATGTATATATATATATATATATATATATATATATATATATATTAATAGAGTATCCAAAAGTGATGTTAATCTCCATACAACTTGTAATAAAACTAATCTAGCGTTGTACGAAGTAGATTGCCTAATGAGATAATTTATCTTCTATATACGAAAGAGAAGACGAATGGATGTTAAACCAGAGGTTTCTAACATATTACTTTTCCCTTTTATTTATAAAATAATGTACACAAATAAATAATACGCCATATAGCCATAAATAAAAACATACTTTTGTATACATTTTATGTATACTTAATTTTGTATATAATTGCCTAATTGAATGCAATTTAAAGAACACCGAGCTTAAAAAGTGTGAATTATTAATGTACATCATTTATAAGACATAAATAGTTTACAAAATATTATAGATAAATGGATAAATGCACTTTTAAAAAATAAATATTTTCAGACATCTATAAATCAACTAACTATTTATAGTAGGTATGTGAGTAAATATTATAAAAACTGCCTATCATTTTATATTTTAATTTAATTTAACGATTTTTAAAAATTAATGTTGCCAACTGAATGTTTAATTACCTTAAGTTATTGTTGTATGTTAAATATAATAAAAACATAATATTTGACAAAACTAGTTTGATTTCTACTTTTACCCAAAAATCTTATCACCCATACTTTAACATTACTTTTGAGTATAGTTAATATACTACAATGCAACTTTTTTCAAAATCATTTATTTATAATAAAAATCATTTATTTATAATAGTATGCAATTATTTAAAAACAAATTAGGTATGGTAATCCAGATCCATATCCGTTAAACTTTTCTAAACAATATTTTTAATTAAAGAAATTAAAGAAACCCATATCCGTGCAAATGGCGCTAGAGAAATTCCTTTTAATTAAAATAATAAAATCCAATGCAGCATTTGTAATTAAACTAAACAAAATTGATTATTAAAAATATATAAAATATATTATAAACAATTTGTAATCTCTACGTTTCTGTTTATATCGTGTATAACAAACAAAAAGTTTAGTTTTAGTGACCACATTTCGCGGTTTTCGCTTTGAATACAAATAAAGGATTTATTTTGATGAAAAAGCTCCACCACATTTTGTTTGTTTGCTGAAAGTTTCATTATTTTACCGAAAGCAGATTTAAAAAACAATGTATATAAATTGAAATAGTAATGGAACTAGTAGTGTATTATTTTATTTATAATGTGTATCAATATGTATATGAAGTGTGTGAAAATGCGACAAAGTGAGAAAATGTAATGGAGTATATATGAGTGATTATGTAAAACTGTGTCTAACTGTTCAAAAATGTGTCTAAAAGCTCAAAATTGACCCAAGATGTAAAAAATTGTGTCATTGTGTTCAATAATGTGCATACATATTAAAAAATGTATTCAAGTATTTAAGCAAAATGGTATAATGGAATTTCGGTGTAAAAAATATATGTAAGTGTGCAAAATGTCTATAAAAGTGCAGAATATGTAAAAACGTGAATAAGGATTTGATAAATGTGTTAAGAAAAGGGAAATAAGTGTTAAAATATGCAAGTTTTAAAAATTGGATTAAATGTTCATTACTGTATGTGTTTGAAACAATGTGTATGATTCGTAAGGATATGCAAAAATGTGTATTAGTATAAAAACAAAGTACTTATATAAAAAAAAATGAATGTAAGCATGCATTAATGTATATAAGTGTCCATAAATATGTGCATGTATAAGCATATTAAATTGTTTTCAGTATTTGCCAACAGTTTCAAATTATATAACTTATCATCTACGATTCTTTAATTTTTGTGCAATTCTGTACTCATTTTGTTTTCTGCTAATCCTGTCGAGGTGTTATCACGTATTAGAAGACAGAAAAATCTCGTGTGGAATAATCTGTCTTTTCCTTTTATTTTCTACTACGTCTCTTTATTTTTATTTTTCATTTTACGTTTATTTTTATTCCGTTTTATCTCGTTTCATTCTTCTACTTTGCGCGGATGCTTTATTGCTGCCCGAGAAAATGTGTCGTAAAATTCATTTCAACCACGAATAGACACGTAAGTGCACAAGATAATACACACATATATAATTCAACTTCAAATATATATATATATATATATATATATGTATTTGTATTATCCCCCAACATGTATTTTCTAATACCGTTTGACTCGAAAATCCGTTAAAGAATTTTCTCCAATGTTTCTGCAGTAAAAGAAAAGCTCATTGTTTGCGGGGGTATCGAGATATATGACAGTATCGATATTGGCTTCTATTTTCACGATTTTCCCTTTTTTCCTGCTGCAGCAGCCGGTGCTTCAACGGGAAAATCCAGTGTCCCGGTCCTCAACAGCCGGCGGCCGCGCATTTTTTTTACGATGGCCACAGCTGCGTCTCACACAAGGGAACCTTATGAACGCGATTTTCGCGTTAAAGGAAAAGCCATAGTGAAAATTCATCACTCATATATCCCTTCGAAAACACCCCGCCCGCCTAAAAGTCGCCAACGCTGATGGTGGTGGAAATCAATTCTATAAAGTGTCAGTTTCGATGGAAAATAAAGATACTTTTATAAACAGTTTTTATGAATCATTGATGTACCCTAGGAGTAGATAAAGCTTTCTGAATGTTTGCAATGCTCCCTGGCTGGTTGCAATATGCCCTGGGTAATGGCAATATGCCCTGGATGATGCCAGTATGCCCTGGGTGATGCTAGTATGCCCTGGATATATTGTCCTCGATGTAGCCAGAAGTTTATAACATTTCCCAGTGCTTACAATGTACTCTAAGAGTTTATCATGTGCCCTGGGAGTTTACAATATGACTCTCAGTGCTTACAATGTGTCCAAGTAGTTTGCAATGTGACCTTTGAGTTTACAGTGTGCCTAAGCAGTTAATAATGTGTTCCAGAGATTTCTAATATGCCCTCGATGTAGCCAGTTTATAACATTCACTAGGGCTTATAATGTGCTGTAGGGGTTTACATTTTGCCACAGCACTTTAAATGTGCCCTCGGTGTTGGTCCCTATAACACTATGTACCGTATAATAAAATGATATGTACAAAAATTCATTGTACGTCAATATTAAAGTGATCAATATTAAATCGATCACATTACAAAAAAAGTTAAATATATAAACTGGAACTTACAAATTAGGATAACTTGTACTAAATTGAATCAGTAAAAAGTAACTCCAAAATTAGGTAAGAGGATTTCTAAAGTAAATATCAAAGACAAATATATATAAATATATATTTAACCTTTTTCGACTTTTATGAACCTTGCAACACCACCAAAACCTCCGATCCTTCATTCTATACTTTCGAAGATTGCTCAATAAACTTCATAAATTATACGAAAAGTTTACTCAAAATGATAAAACATTCAGTTGTGTTTCACTTTATAATAAGCCGATACAAACTATTGATTTTAAGACATCGCAGTCTAGAAAATGAAATCAATTATAAATAATAGAAAGTGAAAATAAAATAAACTTGAAAATTAAATATTCATGTATCTATTATTTCTGCAACAAGTGAACAATAAATTGTTGCCATTTCAGAGACAAAGAAGAAATCTTTGTGCTGGAGATGATATCAAGCAGACAATGTCCTTACGATTTTCATTCCATCTCTATTTTGCCCACGAACACAAAAGGACACGATATTACATATATTTTAGTTTTCTCCACACTGATGGTAATAGGCAGAGAGCTAATAACGAATTAGCTACATACAAAATATATAAGCTTTAATAAATGAATAATTTTGAAAGTATCATTGTAAGATTTTTATTTAAATTTGAGTACATAATATTGTCTAATTCTACTAGTTCAATTAGTATTGCAATATATGCACACAAAAATATAAAATTTATATTTAAAAAAATAAAACAATATGATAATAAGAGGAATAAATTAGTAAAAAATGTGGATAAATTTTAAAAATTAGAAATAAACGCTAAACACAAAGAATATTAAAAATTATAAAAAAAATTAACATATATAACTAAAATTATATATAACTGTCTATTCGTAAGTTTTTAATAAAATAAATAAATAATCAATTGTAAAAGAATTATGTATCATTTTAGAAGAGCTATATAATAAAATACATTTGATATTGATTTCGTACAAATTATAAATCTTTTATTAGTATTATCCATCTTCAACGAAAATATTTCTCATAACTTTTAACTATTTGAGTAAAGTTTCCTCCAGCTTCTTATTTAATTAGCCCCCACATATGTGTAACAACCGCAGCCCCGCTCGAATGTGGCCTTTCGGCAACCGTCCCGGATTATTACATGATCATGATATACCATCTCAATCTTAATGTATTAAGTTACGTAATACCGGAGATATGTGCCCTCTGGAAACAGACACATATAAATACATATATCCAGAAGGGGGCCCGCTACAAAGACTTTAGATAGCGCTAGGGTTCTGTATCAGCATTGTGTTTTGACACCGAACAATGTGCACGGTGGAAAGATCGAGCGAAAGATTTTAGAGATTGTGGTTAAAGATGAAGTTTTGTTTAAAAGTTTATTCACTTCACAGACATTCCTTTAATATTTTCCCATCCAGAATCCATCTCTGTTTCGAATTTGCTTTTGAAATATTTCACGCTTCGTAGGAATACGAAGCTTGTATAAATATAAACTCCTGCACCTCCATAACAACAAATTCTGCACAAATATTTACCAACAAGACAGACAGACAGACGAACGAGGAAAAGTAAAAAGTAAAACATAGAAAACAGGATGAAATAATAATATGACAGACTTCTTTGGAGTTGGAGGAAAAGATCCAACAATATAGCGACTTCTTTACTTATGGCGGAGGAGATGATAAGTTTATGCAAAGATTTGCGAAAATAGTGCAGGCACGTACATGATGATGGAAATAATTTGTTTGCTCCAAAGTAAGTAAATGGAGATTTAAAGTTGAAGTAAATGAAGATTATATTGCCAAGGAACTCTTGTGCACGAGCGGGGAATATGGTGAAACATGATTCAGGAGGATGTGGAAAAAGAATTTTTGTCATAAGACTAAAAATGGAAAATATTATTTTCAAATAAGGATGTAATTTTATGTAAATGTTTTCAATATTTTTCTAGATATTTCATTTACACCAGACAAATATAACCAATATTGCAATAAATCTCGATTAAAACTCAGACTTGTAACAATATCTTATTTGTTGACAATTTTGAGGTAGCCAGAGTTGATATGTAGTGTAATCGTAAACTTTATAATACGGTATAATAATGCATTATAAGGTCTATGAGTGCACTGCATTGCCAACCAAAATAATGCTGCACTTAATTTTACATAAATTTTCTGAATATTTCATTGACGAAGAATTTTCAAGAAATATGGTAAATAAACGCATAACAGTTTATCAAAGTACAACTATTAACAGCTTATCGTAGTACTTGATCTTAAAAATCCTTTCCTCAGCAAATTCCATCTCAATCTGCACCTTTATCCTCGCACACCCATTATCCTCGTTAATCATATTCCACATTACGTAGGCAAAGATCGCCGGTGGGCGCCCCGGTGGAGTCTCTTCCGTCGCCTTTCTATAGAAAACTGAAGAAGAAAACTGCGAAGGAAATCCTTCTGCGAACCACTGCGTCGGCATTTTCTTTTGAGGGAACATTTTCGGGTGCTCTCGTCGTAACATTAATCATTGTAACGGGGGCTCGTCGGCGTCAGAACAAAGAACGATAAAGATTTAAAAAAAAAATTAAAATGCATATTGATAGATTATAAATTTGGGGTTCTATTGACGTTTGATAAATAGAGGGTTGCAACGTGCATTTTTCTGTTGCATCTTAAAGAACATTTAAACGAACATGTATTTGAACAAATGATAAAGAATTGAATTAAGTCTATTATTAATAATTTGTAACAACTTAATAGTTTCAAAAGCAACTGTATTCTCAAAGCACATTGTATTATGACAAAAACTTATTTATTGCTTCATTTATAAATAGCTGATCATTAGGTATAATTCATGTATGAAGACTTTGAAGTTGCATGAAAATTTGTTTAGGATCAAATTGTTTACGAGTTTTTCTTATAGGATAACACTGTATATCGGTGTACTCGAAAGTTAATATTGCTTATTGAAATATGTGTCACTTTTGAATCATTCGATTAACATGCATGATGAGGCCCGGAATTTCATTTAAAATATATATATATATATATATATATATATATATATATATATATATTCATATAGAAGAGTCATTTGATATCGGTCCGCTGGAAGTGCCCCGTGGGGCATGTGTCGACGTCCCTTTACGCTTTCAGGATTTTCGTCCTTTCTAATAGACCGCCGACCGCCGACGACCGCTGAATGCCCCGAGGGACACTTTTATCCTTTTACACATATACATACTTATATATATATATATATATATGTATATATAAATGACCTAAATAATTGAAACATGTGATTTATTTTTATACTAGCATCATTAAGCTCTTGTATCTGTTTGTGCATTTATCTATTCAATCCGCTGTAACTTTTGACCCGTATGTTCGATTTAAATACAATTTTCAGGAAAGTTGTATAAAATGAAATAATCTTTGATATTGTGTAACAATATTCAGTCCTACGGCACATAAGTATTCTTTAGAATCGACATCAAACTACAGGCCTAATCAATAGTTAGTTAAATAGCAGAGTTGTATTATATCTCTCGTACCTTTTAATCTTCCCAACAGATTCTAATTATATTCAGAAAAAACTGTATAAAATTAAATTTTTAATGATATTGCCTAATAACATAACATCCTACTTCTTACTATAACTCGATACCCATTATGGTCGTTATAAAAATAACGAAATAAACTTAGTTGCATCTGAGATATATCATTAACAATTTTTAAACCATTGGATTAATTTAAAAGTATTTAGTACTGTTACTAGATAATCCTGCTGTATCTTGATATACTATGAAAATAGAAAATTAATCCAGGCGCACTTAAGTCTGTGCATCTTTCAATCTTTAGTTGAACATATATTTATAAATTATATCTCTTGTAACTTATAAACCAGTTGACTAATTTGAATGATTTATTAGAGAAATTCAAACAACATCAAATAATCTATAATATTGTCCAATATATTATTAATACTTCACAACAGCCCGATGTACTCTAAAATCGCAATTGATAGTGAAAATATTATTATATTCATATTCGTAGTAATTAAAAATTAACCAATATGTTTTTTACACAACTTTCTTTAATTTTTACCAACCATTCGTATTAATAGATATATGTATAAATAAGAAAATCTGCTTAATATGTATTTATTTTCATCCAAAGACGTTTATCTCAACGAATATTATCTCTGAATGAAAATTTCATTTCGCCGAATCATCCCTTCGTAGGTGAATTTATATTTATATTATGTTACAGGCTAATGATAAGATATATATATGTAAGGGGGCTTGTATTTAAGCCCTAATTGCCCCCCTTAGGCCTTACGTCTTTTGCTGGTACAGATAAAGGTTAATTTTATATATCATATTATATTATGTATATATATATATAAATATAAATAAATATATATATATATATTTTATATATATATATATATACCTTTTAATGATTTTTTTTTCGTTTGTGAGTAAACAAACAATTCAAAAGTTACCTACTACATACAAAATAAATAAGTACTTATTTCAATTATGTGCCTCTGTTTGTGAAGTATACAATTCATATTTTTGATTAATGATTAAAAAGCTTTAAAATCATCTATATATTTATAATAAATAAATGCACATATGCAATAAATAGTACGTCGGGGCAAAGAGATTGTTTAAGGATTCAAGTCGTCGTGTTTTTCTCAAAAGGGTTTCTTTTTTATTTCAAACTAATGCTATTTCATGTCAAGACGAGATTGAACACACAAAAGCCTACAGGCCTAAGTTTTAGCCTGTGAAAAATCGCTTATACGATCCTATTTGTCTTCTTCATCGTCTGTTTAAATATAAATTCATAGATAAAATGTACAATGTGTTTTTCTACTGAATAATTAATGTTGTAAGGCGCACAAGTATTTTTCACAACTTTTGTAGCATTTAAATAGTATATGTATCATAGTACGAGTTTTTTATAAAAAATGGACAAATTGAAACTGCTTATAATTATGTATGCGGTTTTACTTCCGACAACAAGTCAAAGTTCAAAATCGCAGCTGAGGACAGGCAGTTATTCGAAGTGTATTCATTCTATATATCGTTTATAAATGTTAAATCGGAAATATAGCATGAACATAACTTATTAAATAATAAACAAGTTCGCACTAAAGAACAAATAAATTATTTCCTACAATGTCCTGAAACATTCGGGTATACCCATAACTAGTAATAGAAAATCTGTAAAATATTTTAACTTTCATAATGAGACAGCTATCACTGAATAGAGTTCCATTCAGTAAATAATTATAAAGACATTCAATTTAATTTAATCTTCAAATCCGTGTAACTAAATGAATAGGTCGCTTACAGGAATGGGTTACAGGATTGGGTTTAGTGTCCCCGTGTTACATACGTTTTGATAAATCTAGTGTCCTTCCATTGCGGTCAGTCATGTCCTGGCGAGCTTTCGAAACAAAGACAAATCGCCGGAGCTTTTGACCGCTGCCACTAAAAGCTCCACCGGCCGCGAGGGATGAACGAAAGATAATACCAAAGATAAAGCTCCTCCTCTACCGCACGCGCCGCGGTGCCGGAGGATTTGTCTCAGAACAGACGGGTAACATACACTTGATTAATATTGAACACGATATGATATGAGAAATTAAAAGTTTGATCAACATGTACGTCAAGTTTCCAAATTTACAAATACTGCATGCATTCAACTAAAATTCATCTACTTTTCTTTTGAAATTAGTATATTTGTCATTAACCTGCAGCGACGTCTAGGTTCAGGTTGAGCGTCGTACTGATTCGGAGGGTGGGATATAAACTACATACTTTAAATTCACGTGCAGACTTAATTATTTAGTGTATTAGTGTATTGGGTGTATTAGACATAGTTGTTGTTTATTTGATTTTATTTCTTTTGTCCAAATTCTATATAAATATTTCGGGAATAGTTTAAAAATTATAAAAAAATAATAAGTTAGAACAATTGTGTTCAATGATCTTTCATAATCACCGTTTTCATAGTGACCGTTTTCATAACGACCGATACGTTTAACTAAATTTTTGATTTAAATTACAATTTTAAAGTGATTCGAGTTACTCTAGCATCATTTGTTAATAGAAAGAGTTTTTATTTTAGATGTAATTAGAAGAGCTATATAAAATAAGTTGTAGGCCAATTGAAAAGTCAATTTTAAAGTATACAGGACTACATCTATATAAATATATAACCTTATCCAACATCGAATCGATCACCAATGGGTGACCTTTCGGCATTTTTTTCCTTTATTTAATAAACCATCAAAATTACTGAATGTTGTATAAGAACGACAGATTGTAATTCTTAAATGTGAATAAAAAAAATATTTTGAAGTATACTGTTCTTGTGATATTAGACAACGTCGAAAATTTGAATTCTAATAAAATTTGTCTAATATTCAAAAAGACTTCTGCTAAAAGATGGCTAAAAGCATTCATGTCAAAAATGCTATGGTATAAAATTTAATAATGATATGGAATAATTAATAATTAACAACATTTCCTTTAACACCAAAACCATACAACAGTTATTTATATTTATTAAACGATACATTTATTTTAAAACTTAATCTGTTATGAAAAGCTTCAAAATACATACCCTGAAGTGTATGAATTTTACGCCGCTAAATATTTTACATTATTTTCGACAAAAATTTTAATTAAACCGCCCTGATTTTATTTTAAAACAGAAAAATCCGTCTCGTGTGCTTGTTTACTACAAATACCGTCCGTCGGCCTGTTTTGTTATAATTACCTGTCTGTTTATTATATTTAATTAAAAAAAATATTAATGAACTCGGATGTGATTAAAGAAAAGATGTTTTTTGGTACCTTGCCTTTTTTACTACTCTTGTGCGTATTTATTATTTTTATGCTTCGACAAATTAAAAATAACAACGATCCTGACGGTAGGGACAAAAAAGAACTGTTTGCAAAACGGTGGAAACAAACACAAAAATTACTCTCACAGTGTTCATTTATAATTTGCTTATTTTTTACCCATATTCAAGAATCGGTCAAGGACGTACACTTTATTCTATAGTCTTGCAATTTGAAAATTTTGAGATACGATATTTTATAAAGATATGCTAGAGAGAGTATAAAAAAACTGTGCAAAATAATAATCTCATTGTTAATATTTGATTACTCATGGACGAATGATATGCACTTCAACCTTTTAATGTAATGCAATAATACTAGTTTTATCAAACTCGAGCTTGTGTTTCCTATTTATTTATTCAATGATTTTCCATAATATAATGTTTACCATAAAACCAAACACTGAAATAATATTTTGAATTTTAATTGATGTTATCAAATTGCGTTTTGTGTACAGGTGTGAGTATGAACTGATGAATATGGATATTCAAAAAGCCCTACAGAACGCACCGTTTGTACCACAAATAAGTGGTTTTACAACAATTTTTGTCAAAGTGTTAATTATGACAACATATATTAAAATTGGTGACTTCCTGAATGAATTTTTATATTATAAATCATTTTACGACTTGATTGCATGCAAATCCATGTTCCTGTCTGATGAATATTGGAGAACGCAAGGTATGAACCTACTACAAAATCGTAAACCAAGTATATATATATATATATATATATATATACATACATATATATATATATATATATATATATCAAAATGTATTACCAGGTGTATCTCTGTATAATCAAAAATCAGTCCTTTGATGTGACAAAATTCTGTGCGTAGGCGCCGGCAGAAAATTTCATATGAATATTTAACATGCAACACGCGAAAAAAATTGCAATCTTTGAGGAATTTGATTAGAATTCTGTAAATAAAAACCTATAGAAATGCGAGTCGAACTCGTCACATTTGGATTTATTCAGGGGGAAACTGTTATTCCTTGATATAATTTTAATTATTAATATATTAATACGTTTTTTACATAAAGAAATTTATAAACTTTGGTATCTTTCGTTACGAATTTAGCTGCATGATACCAAAATAAGAGTTTTCTAATGCAAAAAGTTTAGATAAACAAAACTTTACTATGTACTGTACTCACATAAATCTTGATAAAAGCAAAAAAATGAGTAATTCTGTAAGAAAATTATATAAAAAAATATATATTTTATATAAAAATAAATAATTAAGAATTGTGTAATATGTAATTCCGTGCATTTGTAATACACAGATTGGAATGCCATTTTGAATAGGACGAAAAAGAATTAACTCCTATAGGTTAAAATCAGCTATAAATTCTATAAATGTTTTAAAATTTAGAATAATATTTCATAAAAAACATCATAGATTTAATAAAATTTATGAAACGTTTCACCATATTCAGTAAAATTTATGTTTTTAATGATTCACTCATATAATTTAAGAAGAAAAACAAAATTATCTTTACAACAAAATATCATTTACAACAAATTTCTTCAACACGTATCCATTTACAAGAATTTTAATTACATCGCCCGCACCGCCGTTAATTTATTTCGGTTCTTAATTTAATTTAATTTTCACTCTTGCATAATAATAAATACAGTGGCGGCGACCGAAATTCATCTCGGGGCGTCCAGTGGCGCGAAATAATTTTATTCAGGTTATGATAATATTTAGAAAACGGTTGCCCCCTGTGCTGTGCAATGGCGCCCCCACGGGGGGGCCCTTTCGGGCGCGAAATAACAACTTAATTGAAGGAACTAGATTGTTATTATTAAGCAGACGAGGAGGATTTATGTAGATGCGGCGGCGAATATTATATGTAAACAAGAATGTTACAAATTTAAATAATATTCAAAATTTTGAATTTAAAATATGGGTAAGATGTATAAATTTAGTATATTCTACATGTTCGTAATTTTTATGAACATGTATATATATATATATATCTAAAATCTGTGTCCCAGATGTCTTAATAAAGTAAACTCGCTATCAGAACGCATTTGCAAAAAAAATTCATATATAAAGTGAAACATGACGCTCTCTGAAAATCGTACTTTTTTCCTTATATATATATATATATATATATAATATATAATATATATATATATATATATACAAAATGTCAAAAAAGTTCGGAGACATCTAAAAAAAATCGTTTTTAGTCGATTTAGTCGTTAGAGTCGTTTTGTCGATCCGCAAAAAATATAAATCGTATTACACATATAGAGGAGATTTTTTACAAAAACGTATAGATCGAAACAAAATAGGTTTAATGTAATATATACTGAAATGGTGCATTTAATGGCAGTTGTCACAAAAATATTAATATCTATATTTTAAAAGGTTCCGTACATTCAAATATGGTTAAAACCCAAAATAATATAACGAATACAGTTAAATTTAAATAGCATTATTTGTTGAATAAATTTAAATAAATTAATAAATGAACAAATATAATAAATAAACGAATATATCAATTTAAATAAGGTACTGTACCCTAACACCTTCCAGGAAAGTCCATTTATGTGTAAGAACGTAAAGATCATTTCATTAATTATTAATTGTAAATTGCTGTTATTTGAACGTGATATTTAAAACCCTTTGAATTTTAGAAATATTTACACAGAGAATTTGATAAAGTAATTTATATAATACATATATTATTTATATGTATGTATATGTATATAAATTTTGTGCACTATACAAGTGATCAATCTGAAACCGTAATACAAAACGTATTTTCTTTTTCGTCCACATTATATTATATTTAATGAATTTTATTTAATTTATATTCATATATACAAATTCCTACAAAATCTATCTCCATTTTCCCGATGTCCACTCGAAACAAAAACAATAGAAAAAAAAAAACATTTCCAGTCAGATGTCGGAGAGGAAAAACGCGCCGGAAAAAACTCCGGGAGACAGATTGGCCGTCTGTGAATCAAATCAAGCCGAAAGATGAAGTTTTTTTCCATTTTAGTTTTGTTCATTTAGTTTTTATTTATTTTTTGCCGCAAACTTGGACGTCTAAATCATTTGGCCGGTACTAATGTCGCTTTGTATAAATGACGGAATTGATTTGAGTTTTTTGTGGAAAATCGATGAGTTGTATAAAAAACGTAGGGCTCTCCCTGTGATTCAAAATTAAAGGTCTATACTGCCGGAAGAAAACTGGGTTGCACATAATTTTGGAATAAAATGCAATACAACTAAAAGAAAACTAAGACACAAAACACGCAAATTTGAGAAGTTAAGAGTGCTCTTACAAAATGGACCTGTCTTCCTATTTCTATAGCAATAATATATATTCATATAAATAAACATATTTCCTATATCCCATTTCACGTTGTCTGTTTCTGTAACTTTTGCTCCTGTTATTTCAAAGCTCGTTACATTCTACAAAGTTCTTCTCCTTCTTTGATCTACAAGACGATAAAAAAACAGTCTTGTGTCTCTCGATCCTTTTCCTATACTCAACTTTGAAATAAAGACGATGGTCTAGTAATATAAATTCAATTCCTCCAATTCATGCATTGAGAAAAGAATTTAAAACATTTCCTCGATAATTGATTTTTGAAAAAGATATTGTTCTTTGTAAATTGGACTCATAGGATGATTCATTTGGATATCTCTTACAATGGTGAAAAATCGATTTTTTAATTTTACTTTATGATAAATCATTTTGTGTCATACTACAGCGGTAATATTAATATCCTTTCTCAGGTCTGTCCGATTATCCTCAACAGATTTTTCCAATAATCTTTTCTACCGGTCGGTCAAGAAATGGGTCGTTATGCTGAGTGCATTTCGAAATGAAAATGGAAGGAAAATGAGGGAAAAACACAAAGCCGCTTTTTTCTTTTCTCATTTGATCGAAAGAAATGATAGCTGCTGATTCGGCGCACTTTGTATGATTAAATGATATGTTGCCTCTCCACCTCTCGGCAAGAGAAGTGGACACAGAAACGCACACACCCACCCCATTGGTATGGAAATTAAAAATATTCATATATATATATATTTATATATATATATAAAGTTATGTCTATTCATATCAGAGTGGAAACCCTCGAAAATTTCATTAAATGTCCGTTCTTCCATCAGTCCGTCCGTCCACAGAAATTAATATCTGCGGCGAATTTAATTTGAAATTAAATTGATTGATACACAATACAAAACAATTTACAGATATGATATGTACAAATATATTAATGCATTTGAAATTGATTTTATGAAATTGAAATCTAATATATACTACATGATTTAATTTTCCCGCAGTACTAGAACTGGAGCATATACTTTAAATCGCAAAGTTATAAAAATATATTGTATGGGTATTTAGTTCTTTTGAGAATTGAGTTATAATCAACATTATCTAATGCTTCAAATATTTAATGTACATTAGACATTTAAATTAACCCTTTAATATTCAAACAATTTATAAATGCACAAATATAATTGTAGACAAACTATTAGTCTTTGACTAAGAGCCACAGGTACTTGATTATAAAAGATAATTATCAAATATTTATTTATTTATTTATTTGATAAATAATGTTAAAGCATGTCAAATTAGTTACCATAATATTCATTTTAATTGATGATGAGTAATAAGTGATGTTATAGACATGACAAATTTCTTATCCATCATTTATATTGAAGAAAAGGTTTTCATGTTTTAAGAGATAAAATGATGCTGGAGTGTATTGTAGTAGTAATTTGTTAAAAAATTAGATAAAGTTATTGATAATTAAGTTCTGAACAAATTTGTCTACCAAAAATTAAAAAGATTTTATCTGCAATAGCAAATTAAAAAAATATTCAGGGTTTATGTGGGAGATTATTATGTTAGGCTACATATTGTAGCTGATTTCATTTTGTACAAATTTGCCGATTGTCGACCAACATTGGAATGCCATTGCAACATCCAAACGATGATACTATAAATAGTGCAGCGGGCCAATTACAAATGCATTTAGTTTCAATCTGAGCGAATATTCAGATTTTCCTGTAAATCCTGTAAATCTGTTCATCTCTCTACAATATCCGCATTTCAAACAGTCCATGTCCGCCTGTCCCTGTATGTGTGTGTATGTGCAATTGTACAATCGTACAATTGTGGCTGTGGAGGCTTCAGTGGAGGCGGCGGAGGCTTTAGTAGTAGTAACAGTGTTCTCGTCGTTGATTCAAATTCGGCCTGACGTTCCGTTCCGAATTCTCTCTACTGTTGCTGCTACATGGCGTGTGAAATGCCATGGAGGCCCCTCTACCGCCTCCGCCGCCGGTGAAGCGACTGCTGCACCAGTAATTTATTGCTTATTATGATATTTATCGCTCGCAAACTGTAGCTGCTAGCAGGGTGTATGTATGCATGTTTGAGCTATAATTTATAAACATAACGTGTCAAGGATTAGCAGACAGATGATGCAGAAATATATTTGATTGTCTAAATAGGGAGGGATGCACCGTTTGTACTACCGTATTATAAATTTAGTATTTACCATAACTAATAATAATTTTTTATCTTGATGTGCTATTAACAATTTTATTAATCACACACCGAACTAATTTAAAAAAACTGTGTCATAAAACAACTTCAATTTCTATTAGCATATTGATTTCAGTCCAAAACTTTGTACTATAATGTTTTATATTTACTGTTATATATTAAACATTTTAATATTACTTGCCACAGTAACTTTAGTGCAACATAAGATATAAATTCTTTTTTGAACAAAATACATCAAAGGTTAACAAGAATACAAGAGTGTCTATTTGAAAACTAATCGTAAACGCACAGTTTGTATTGAAGTACAGCAAATACCAAAATTATAAGAAATTGTACGAATTATTAATAAAATTCAATTAACTCTTAGTAGATTTCCACTAGGTCGTAGCTGGTAAATAGGTTCTTTTTAAATTATTAGATTTTTTCACATATATAGAAATTATTTTTTTAACTGCTTTTAAAATTTTCTTTACTGCCATCCCTATAATAAATTATTATGTATTTTCTTTTTGGCATACCTCAGAAAAATTGGATGTGTGTGTGTGTTTATGTATGTATGGATACAAATTTCCAGTCACGTTTTCGGGCGCACGGATCAACCGATTTGAATGGTTCAAAAAACATTCGATTCCTATTGATAGGGATTGATCCTATTGATCCTGATTAGTTTTTGGCAAAGGCAGGTCGAGCCGTTACGGAGATACGGAGCAAAGAGTGCAGAAAATAGAAATCGAGTTTTTGAGTGAACGGGCATCCGATTTGAATGATCTAAAACAGGCATCGGCAACCTACGGCACGCGTGCCAGGCTTGGCACGCGACGGCGTTCTGCATGGCACTCTACAAAATAATCTGGGCAATCGCAAATATATCGAGACGAAGTGATTTTTAAATAAGAAAAAATGTTGAAATATAATTGTAGTAATTTTACACCCATTGTAGTATTGATTACAAACATTGTAGTAATTTTACACCCATTGTAGTATTGTTTACAAACATTGTAGTAATTTTACACCCATTATAGTATTGTTTACAAACATTGTAGTAATTTTACACCCATTGTAGTATTGTTTACAAACATTGTAGTAATTTTACACCCATTGTAGTATTGTTTATAAACATTGTAGTAATTTTACACCCATTGTAGTATTGTTTACAAACATTGTAGTAATTTTACACCCATTATAGTATTGTTTACAAACATTGTAGTAATTTTACACCCATTGTAGTATTGTTTACAAACATTGTAGTAATTTTACACCCATTGTAGTATTTTTACACCCATTGTAGTATTTTTACAAACATTGTAGTAATTTTACACCCATTATAGTATTGTTTACAAACATTGTAGTAATTTTACACCCATTGTAGTATTTTTACAAGCATTGTAGTAATTTTACACCCATTGTAGTATTTTTACAAACATTGTAGTAATTTTACACCCATTGTAGTATTGTTTACAAACATTGTAGTAATTTTACACCCATTGTAGTATTTTGACACCCATTGTAGTATTTTTACAAACATTGTAGTAATTTTACACCCATTGTAGTATTTTTACAAGCATTGTAGTAATTTTACACCCATTGTAGTATTTTTACAAGCATTGTAGTAATTTTACACCCATTGTAGTATTTTTACAAACATTGTAGTAATTTTACACCCATTGTAGTATTTTTACAAACATTGTAGTAATTTTACACCCATTGTAGTATTGTTTATAAACATTGTAGTAATTTTACACCCATTGTAGTATTGTTTACAAACATTGTAGTAATTTTACACCCATTATAGTATTGTTTACAAACATTGTAGCAATTTTACACCCATTGTAGTATTGTTTACAAACATTGTAGTAATTTTACACCCATTGTAGTATTGTTTATAAACATTGTAGTAATTTTACACCCATTGTAGTATTGTTTACAAACATTGTAGTAATTTTACAGCCATTATAGTATTGTTTACAAACATTGTAGTAATTTTACACCCATTGTAGTTTTGTTTACAAACATTGTAGTAATTTTACACCCATTGTAGTATTTTACACCCATTGTAGTATTTTTACAAACATTGTAGTAATTTTACACCCATTGTAGTATTTTTACAAGCATTGTAGTAATTTTACACCCATTGTAGTATTTTTACAAGCATTGTAGTAATTTTACACACATTGTAGTATTTTTACAAACAATGTAGTATTTTTACAACCATTGTAGTATTGTTTACAAACATTGTAGTAATTTTACACTCATTGTAGTATTTTTACAAACGTTGTAGTAATTTTACACCCATTGTAGTATTGTTTACAAACATTGTAGTAATTTTACACCCATTGGACTTATGTACATCAAATTATCAGATATTTTATAGAGATTTTAATACTGTGTACATATTTTGTGTTTTTTTGGGTTCAGTACCAAGATTTTTAATTTCAGTATGGGAAGTTCTAGCAATTTGAATTGAGGCACGATGCCATGCACCCCACTAGTTAATAAAAATGTTTAAAAGATAAATTTGGTTATAATTCTTCTCCCCTAGAACCTGATTATATATTTCAGGCGGCACCCTGAATCATATTGGTAGAGTGGCTCGGCACACCACAGTTAAAAGCTTGGCGACCCCTGATCTAAAAAACATTCTATTAGTAATGATTGGGAGAAGTGATTATTAGTTTTTGGCAATGGTAGGCCCAGCCATTTCGAAGATACAGAGCTAAATGTGCAAAAAATAGGAGTTTTTAAGAGAACTAAGCGTCCAATTAGTTATTAGTTTTTTTTGTATATCGAAAATAATTCAGATTTTATTTTTAATTCTGACTATAGTTCTAATATACTTTTAACAAATAATTTCAACTTTGCAATTCAGTTTATATAATTCTTATAAATATTAAACAACGTCACAATATTAATAATAATCTATTTGAAAACATTCAGTATTCCTCGAACATTTCGTTACGGTACGGGAAGTTCCAGCAATTTGCCTTAAGGCACGATGCCATATACCCCACTAGTTTTTTTATTTTAATTGGTTTGATCTTTGTCACCTCCCAGGCGACGTGTTTCCAAAGTATTGTTGTCACGTGACAGGTGATTTCCGACCGATAAGGGTTAATATAACGTTCAACTCATCATCTATTCCACCCCCGCAATCGTGGGTATCAATAATAAATCAAAAAATCAATTCCAAGATCAATACCCAATCGAGCGATCAGTGCCCTGAAGTAAAATAGGAGCTAATGTAATAATAAGGTGGAGATTTCCGGTGTTCCGGAAGCCGGAACTGAAGAGGCGTGTGCCTCGAGTGCTAAGTGATCGGAACCAATCAATTTCTCCATTTTCGCTTTCCCTTTTTGACCTGATGTAAATCACGGATACCGTTTCCGATTGTATTCAATAATCGGAGGAGGCAAGGAAGAGAAGCACCGAAATTCCTTGAAATGAAGGAAAATTAATTAGAGTTTTAGTATAAAAATGCGAAATTTTTATTTCCCATTGTCATAATGAGTATGCCTAATTGTTGTTCGGTCTTGATATATTAGACAATATTATAGATAATTTAATTATGAGCAAATTTTCTAAACCTAACCACAAGTGTACTTTCATTTAGTTCATGTTCACATCACAAAAACACTGATACTAATTTCTTCTAGCTATCGTATCAGTTTTTTTAAAGATGTTATCGTTTATAAGTACACTGAGTTGTTGTAAGATTTTTTAGCTTGTTTAATATTTACTACTATTTCTAGTTTATGAAGGACCTTATTATGTTAGACAATAATCCAAAATTAGGTAAATATTCTACTTAATAAATTAACCTAGTACAAGTTTGTTGAATATTTCATTTTTTAATTTTTAATTTTTATTTTCAATAGCAATCAGAATGCATGACTATTCTATAAGCTATTTGGCTTATGTCATTCACTCACACACATACACACACACTTTCAAACACACATATAATTTATCGGATCAATATTACGATCATATTTAGAGAATCACTTCAATAAGTGATTCAACTATTCTGTTCATATAAGCTTGTGGTAATTCTAAGGTTCCTTCATATTATCTTCGGGCAGCTTCTTCTTCAGTCTTCTTGAAGTTGATGTCTCAAGAAGCTTAGTGACTATATGGTTTGAATGATGTTGTAGTTTTTGAAAGTGTTTTATACTGTTGATTTGTATTATTCTGTTTATAAAATCAACATGAAGATCGTCGTGTAAAGTTTTATTACTAACAAACCACGGAGCATCAGTAATCTTTCTCAATATTTTCGATTGGACACGTTGCATTAACGCTATGTTGGATTTGCTTGCACAGCCCCACAATTCAATGCCATAAGTCCATATGGGTTTTATTACTGCCCTGTAAATTAGAAGTTTATATATTGTCAATAGATAAAATTGACTTGCGTCCCAGTAGCCAGTATAGTTCAGCGGTTCTAATTTTTATAGTATTTAATTTGGCGCGAATATGGTCCTTCCACGTGAGCCTGCGATCTAAATGCATACCTAAGTATTTGACGCATTCGGTGCTTGAAATATTTCATTTGTACTAGACGAATTACAAATACAAAAAATATACTAATTGTAAATAAATAAACTGACAACATGCGTATTTTAAAATTCATCTAATTATTTCCGGCTAAATCTATTCTTCGTATTTTTGTTAAAGAAGCAGGAATGTTACAGTGGAGCAAAAGTCCGCACTTTCGAGTAAGCAAAGCTCTATCTATTTCTTCGATGTCAACAGAGAAAAACGAACGAAAGCTTCAAGATTGTGCATTGAGAACATGCAAGAATGGGTATATCCAAACATACATACACACAAACACTCACAACCCCACACGCACACACAATACAATGTATGGAAAGAATGATATTATTGCCTGAAGAAAACACGATCCAATATAGAGCGATATTTGATAGACGTGACACGGAAAGATTTCTCGGGTTGTTTTTTTATTTATAGACTAAATCGTGCTTTAGAGCATTGAAGCACGCTATGCAGTTCGTAAGTAGAAACATATAAAATAAAAGCTGACTTTAAAAAAATTCTGTAACTTGAAATAAAAATTGTCAAAGCTTTGCTCCAAACAATTGTATTTTATACGGCATTTAATTAATATATAAATAATTCACATAGTTTAAACATATTATTTTTATATTTTTATTAAACCTTATGTTAAATCAATAAAGCATATTAATAAAGTAGATTAATTTTAATAACTACTACTTCCGTTAATTAACTATTATTATTATTTATCTACCGCGTAAAAACTCTTAACCTGCTACGACGCCTAGATCCAGGTTGCGCGTCAAATAGCCGTAGGCATCCGGGTGCTTTCCGCGGAAAACAGCATCTATTATTTTCTCCTGCAATGTACGAATATACCACGTTGTTATAGAGTAGGGTAAATAATACAAAGTTGTTTATTATTGAATTTCAAACATATTATCCAAATATACTATTCATATTACGCGAATAGTTAAAAGTTATAAATGATAAAATAGATGTATGTGCTTGTGTTAAGTGAAGGACTCAATTAGTTCTATTTAGAATTTGAATTACTAGTTACGCTAGAATAATGTATTTTTTGAAACTGTTATAGGTTACTTTATTTGGTGCAAATTCTCTAATTATTCTAATTATTTGAGACGATTCAAAGTTTGGAAGATATTTAATAAGAAAGTGGCATGCTAACCGAGTAGACTCTATAATGTTAGACAATTTCATTTTATACAAGTTTGCTTAAAACAATATTTGAATCATAGGAATTGTTTGAAAATTATGTATGATATAATGAACAAATATTTACATTAAATATAATATTTAATAAATAAAAAACAAATATGTTATTAACAAGTTCGCAATATTCTCTTCAATATTTTATTCTAGAACTATTTTTTAATCCATAAATGAACCCATTAATAATTTTACAACTTGTATAATTAATATAACTTGTTTATTATATCAAAAATCATTTATTCGCATAAATTGTTAAGAATGGAGGATTATAATTGATAGAGAGAGCACGGTTGGGCATTAATTAGTGAAATATGCCCAAACATACACCCATAAACACAAGCGATATTTAATAATAAGGGGACTCAAGGAAAATATACTCAAATTTGTAAGTAAATCTATTAAAACTATACAGAAATCAAGTAAAACTACTCACCAAAGATAATGTTAATACCAGGAAATATTAATTGGAAGTGTAATTATACTGAACAGAACTATTTTGTGAGGGAAAACTTTAAAACCAAGCAATTGTATGCAAATAGTAGTAAAAGACTAATTAAATTATAAAAATACACTATTTAGTTATATAACAAAATTTAAAGATGAAAAAAGATTTTATATTTTGATAATTTTTGACAATGCAGATAATGTGATCGCAAACTTGTACATATTGTTTAGTTTACAAATAGAGTTGTAAGTATTTTTAAAATTTAAACAAATGTTTATAGTATGGCATACCCAGTTCTAACTAAGTTTGGAAAACTAGACGACAAAATAAATAATATTAAAGGTTATTTGCATTGAAAAAGATGTATGAACTATAAAAGATTATTAGCCTTAAATTTTAGTTATTTTGCCATCTAGTTTTCCAAACTTAGTTAGAACTGGGTGTGCCATACTATAAGCATTTGTTTAAATTTTAAAAATACTTACAACTCTATTTGTAAACTAAACAAGATTCGATCATATTATCTGAATTGTCAAAAATTAACAAAATATAAAAAAGCCATCGCGAATCACCTACATTAATAAAACAAACGTGAACAAATTATAGTAATCTAATTTTACAAAATTAGCTTCTTCAAAGTATTTATATGAAATACACCGACACCTGCTCCACAGGAAGCCATGTGCGTCCTTAATAATTTGCGGTAAGCATCGGCACATGTATAAATATATATATATATATATATATATATATATATACAGGGCTCCATATCACCTCTCCCTGCTCACCACCAAGTAGTAGTAGTACTCAATCATATATTATTCCGTTAATGCATTACATCATTAGAGATTGAATCGTAGCGGCGGAGAACATCAGAATCAGAATCAGAACCAGAATCTGAATTTCTACGTTTCGGAAGCGAATTTACGCATACGCAGATATATAATATGGTGACTGATTTGATGGTGAAATTCCCCACATAGCGTTTGTGCATTTCTATTCCTAACAGGTGAGGGCGATTGGTAAAACCAAAGATTGCCAATGATAATTGATAGACGAGAATGATGGAAATTGTCACTACATATTTATATATTCAGAGGCGCGAAACTCAAGGGGTTTCAAAATGTGAATGAGGAGAAGATGAATTGCTCTGATGTAACCAATATTCATGTAGATCTAAGATACTCACCAGTGGAACTCCTGTTTGGATGATTTTCAGAATTTATAGGTACAACTACAAATTTTACTTGTTGGTCCATTTTATGAGCTGGTGAACTTCCACATTCTGCTTATCAATCATCAGAATTTGCTGGATTGCAAAATTTTTTCGGTGAAACAATAACTTCTTATGGTTGGCGCAAAGAGTATTGGAGTGAATCTACTTATCCAGAAGATATCCTAGTGGAACTCCTGATATACAAAATAATTTAGTAGAACTTCCGACCCACGAAAAGTTCCTGATCTATATAGTATCTATACTGATAGCATAATTTCCCAAAACAACCTTGTCAGTTTTCCACAAAAATTAGTATACGAACAACAAAATTACATTCCAGCACTTGTTCCAGGAGAAAAATAGGTTTGAAAAAGGCAATTCGAACTTACTTGGCTTTTTCATCAAATCCTGACCAATTTCGGATGCATCTCATGTCTTGTCATCTCCTCACGAGAAATTCTAATAAAATTCCTGATCATACTGATCGATGAACAAAATATCCTAGAATAATTTCCCAAAACAACCTTGCCAATTTTCCACAGAAATCAGTAGTCAAACAACAAAATTACAATCCAGTACATGTTCCAGAGGAAAATCAGGTTTGAAAAAGGCAATTCGAACTTACTTGGCCAATTTCTGATGAATCTCATATGTTGCCATCTACATTTTGGAACCAGTTTTGTGGTAGAGGTGCAACCTTAATGAGCGAATATCACATTACGGACATGCTTTGGCTGTGCAGTCTCCAACGTGTGCGTTTGCAGTTATAATAAATGATATTAGAAGATAAGTTTGTGTACACCTGATAAATGTACGTGAATGGATTTCCAAATTTAACCTGGTAGTTGGCTAGAATTTCAATAGGACAATTAAAAATAAATTTATATTATAATTTGTTAGAAATTCGCAAGTTATTTCATTAAACATCTTTCTCAGATTTCCAGTTCCAACTAATTGTGAGTAAGTTTGCTCTCCAAACTATGAAGATGATAACATTGGAAAATTTTAATTCTCGACTGCTCATAAAAAAATTTAACTGAATGTACTTTATTTCATATGAAGCATAGAATTAACGAAATGGACAAAAGCTTCAAAAAGTTTAAAAAAAAGCACATATCTCGACCATAGAAAAAGTTAGTATTAATTTATTTAGCTTTTCGTGTATTCAGCATGAAGATTCGTCCCAGGATAATCCTATGTGTGCCCTCTGCACTATAAATAGTGCTTAGCGCCCGATGTCTGCGCGCTTTTTAATCCCTCCGCCGTTAATTAATGAGATTTTAGAGAAATCGGGTTAGCCGTGTTTATTTAAAAACCTTAGTTTCGCACGGATAAAGTATATAAAGGATTTTTATCTGAATTTACAATATTTTTATTCTGAAATATTATTATTATGAATAGAGATATAAAGATCTAACAACACATAATTAATAAAACTAAAGAATATAATGAATTTAAATCAACACAAATTGATAAATACAAAATTAGTCAAAGCCATAAAAATTGAACTAATGATACAACGATAAATACGAAAATATAAAAGTAATTAATACGTATTAAAATAAAATGTCATAGAAATGTGCCAGGCGTAAAAAGTGAGTGTATATAAATTTGTGTGAAAATGTTCAAAAACATACACAAATTACAAGAATAAAATAATCCATTACACATCTTCACCATAACTCAAAAAAGAAAAACCCAGAGAATCCGAGTAAACTGCAATTACTAAAACTGCATTTCTTCCGCACTAATTAATTACTAAACTAACATTCGCGTTCCTTCAAAAACACAAAACACATATACATCATCCCCAAAGCCCCATTTCTTGCCCCCTTGAACCCCCCACTCGCCCGTTTGAACTTTGGAGCATAATTCCGCAAATTACAAAATGTAAATCTCCCGAAAAAAAAACGTCTCTGCCGCTCGCTTCACCGGAAGGAAATCTTGTTGAAAATAAGTGAAATAAACTAAAGAGAAAAAAACGCAGAGTTGGAAAACTTTGCAATACTTGCGTAACTCTTAAGAGTTTTGTTTGGCAGATTTTGGGTAGTGCTGCTGATAATTATAGTTAAATAAATAAATGCAAGATACAGAAAGCGGTGCACAGATTCTCAAACTGTTCGGATTAAAAAAATATTCGTCTAAAATATACCTGAATATACTGCGAATGTAAACAAATACATGGGATATACCAAATTTGTACAACATCAAATATATACAGCAAAAAAAATTAAATTTTTCGAAAATACAGTCAAATATAGTGCACATACCCCTATTCATCGTCCACTTTCAAATATAGTATCCGTAAACTCTAATCTAAAGATTATACCAAAAATAGTATTTTTCAAATAAATATACTCCAGTTTAACTAATTTATCTGAATATATTGCGCATAAGCCAAATATCATTCTAGAATAAATATACTAAAATTTATACACACACAAACTGTCGACGTGTATACCTAAAATGATAAAAATATATTTGAATATTCTTGAAATACCCAAAAAGTTACTGTGGTTATACCCAAAACATCAAAACTTTTATATAAATTCCGTATGTTTTTAAAATAATTGTTTGACTAAACATTTCGAATGTTTAGGATTCCTCTTATACCAGTGGGGCGTTTTGGGGCTCCTCACCACCTCTCCACGTCGGTACGGAGAAGAGGTTGCAGCCAAAAAGTTTCTTTGGTTTCTAGCCAAGGATTTTGATATTAGTGTCTAAATGTATGATGTATCGCCCCCTTACCCTTCGAAGCTCCCCACAGGGTAAAATTCAACACACAAATATATATATATATATATATATATATATATATGCATTAATCTGAGCTATTATTAATAATATTTGTCATCAATAATATTGATGGAATAAATTATAAATGCATGAATTTGAACATCATCTTTAAAAAAATCCATCCATCTATTTTCATGCACAACTTTTTTTTCTCCAATGACCAATTTGTTCATCAGATTATTATTATACTATTAATCTAAAATAATGAAAAATCTAATATTGTACTACAAGTGAACTAATTCTAATATATCGAAGCAAATCAGAGAGATTTCCCTCGGAACCTCAATTTTGCCCTCTGCTCTTTATTATTATTTTAATGTTTAATAATTGTAGAGAAAAAATGTAGAGAAATCATCAATGACCATTCCAAATAGTGACTGAATGGTAAGTTTTTTCAACAAGAAACTTCAATTTTCCCTCGGCGCTCCCATTATTATTTTAATATTGTTTTCGATATCAAAGTTTTAATTACTGAATTCTCCATTGTCTGATGGATGGATGGAGAGACGGATAGACGAACGGACGGATAATGCACACGAAACAATAGTGTTTTAATTAATCGAGAGGCTGTCGCTTGATTAAACTCTAGATATTGTTATTGTTATTATTTTAATAAAATATTATTAACAACAACGACGATGTGAAGAGTTTAATTTTCAGTCAAAAGATGACACAGACAAGAAACTTAATCTTAAGGGTTGTGAAATACATATAATGGAGTACTGAAACTGGGGTTGTGAAATACAGATAATGGGTAATTTTACCTCAAGACAAGTTGTAAAAAATCCTAAAATGTGTAAATAATCGATTCGATCGATTAAAATTGAGATTGAAGATTAAGTATGTAATTTAGAAATTTTGACATTATTCATCATAATATTCATTATTTGGATAAATTTTGACAATTAAGCCACTTTCGGTTAGCCTTACAAAGTTTCAATGAAATTGTCGAAAAAACAACAATTGTTGCATTAGAAATTAATTACAAAGAAATTACTAGTCTATTTTTTATAAAAAATCAAGTCGATTCCCTGCTGTTACGTTTAGAACACTCTTTCAATTTTCAAAACCTGTTCATAATTAAAAAAAACTAGTTGGTTTGGTATTTAGCCTTGAGGCAAGTTACATGAACTTCCCGATATGTGTAATTAATCGACTTAATCAATAAAAACTAAATTAAAATATGAGTGATTAAAGTATTCCGAGTGGATTTATTACACATAATTGAAAACGAGCGACCACTTTGACACGGAGTATTTTCTAAAAGTAAATTTTCAAAAATCAACAATTGTTATAATTGAACCAGTTTCCATAGGACTTTAATGGCTTGATATGTTCATTAAAACCAAGTACTCTATCGTTATACGAAGTAAAATCGTCCAATTTTAATTTTAACAAACGTTAAAAAACTACTTATTTTCTTGAACTTTGATGATTTTTTTAAACTAAACTACTTGTCGTAGGGTCGTAATATTCCAATAAGTTGTATAAGACCATGATGTATATTATCAAAAAAAGTTTCATAAAAATCGGCTCAAATTTTTTTTTCAACAACGAATTACAAGAAAACGGCTCGGTAGATTTTCACCTAAAACTAATCAGTACCATTCCCAACTAATATCTTTCGAACGGTTTTTGATTTTTTAAAATCGGTTCGGTAGGATGAGCTTAAATGTGGACGAAAAGTTTAACACTTTTTTTCAAATTACAAACAAACGGCTTGGCAGATCGTCGCACAAAACTGATAAACGATAGTCCTCATCAAGATACATCAAATGGCTTTTAAATTTCTAAAATCGGTTCAGGCATTTTTGAGAAAACGTCGATGAAAGGTCTAATTTTGACAAATGCCAAAAAAAAACGATGCCAAGTTTTGCAAACTTTGACGAATTTTTAAAGTTAAACCAATTGTCGTAGAGCCGTAATATTTTAGTATGATCTAGAAGACTATGGTATCTACCGTCAAAAAAATAATTATAAAAATCGTCGAAAAAAAATTTTTTAACACTTTATTACAAGAAAGCGGCTCGGCCGATCTCTACCAACAACTCATCAGCACGATTCCCAATTAATATCTTTCGAATGGTTTTTGAATTTTCAAGATCGATTTAGAACTGCGGGCTAAAACGTGGACGAAAAATTTTTCACTTTTCTGCTATTTACAAAGAAACGGCTTGGCTGATCGTCGCGCAAAATTGATAAACGCTAGTCCTCATCGAGATACATCGAATGGATTTTAAATTTTTGAAATCAATCCAGCCATTATTGAGAAAACGTCGATTTACGGCAAAAAATCTGTTCACACACACACACACACACACACACACACACACACACATACTTTTTCCAGATTTGGTCTCATTCGATTCAGAATGGCTTGAAACGTCGAGAAAACATAAAATTAGCGAATCGGATTTTTTGATGAAAACATAAACTTCTCCTTCGGGAAGTTAAAAAACGCTGATAGTTGCAAATTGCAACTTGCAATTTTTCCTAATTCTAAATCTACGGTTCTACCAATCGAATCACAAAACTAATCTTGCTTATTGAGACACATCGTTATGGCTTTAGAAATAAGAAATCGGTGCCGAAAAAAAATTTTGGCAAAGTTTTTATGAAAACTTTGTAAGAAGGATTAAATCTGATAAACAATTTGTTTTTCTAATAAAATACCAAAATTTTTCATCTAAAATAAAAATGTTAAACATGCAAATCAAAATAAAGCTTAAATATGAATTTAGTTCTCCCTAGAGTATTGCAAATTACTCTTACAATTAGTTTTAATTTAATTTAGCAAGGGACAGAAGGTTCTTCCTCTTGATAACAACAATATTGTCACTTTATCTGAACTATATAGTCCAAACTCTAAACTTATTTTATCATATTATTTCCTTTGATGATATGCTATCTGAAGCAGTCTCTATTTAATTCGTAATTATAATCAGCGCCAACTTGAATTACAAATTATTCTATATGAAAATCAAGTTCAAACCGACGAAATTTAGTTGAAATGATAACATTTTAAATATTACCACGTTCGGGGGTATTAATAATACAATGCACCTATAAAGCATCCTGCATAATGCTTGATATTATGACATGGGTCATAATATCAAGACACCATCATGACCTATCTGGTGTGTGTACATAATTATATAAGGTTGTCAAATATCTCCCTTCCGCCTTTTTGTATTATAAACCAAGAGCAAAAAAGCGGAAGGGAGATATTTGACAACCTAATAGTTAAAATTATTAATTTATCTTACTTCGAACAAGTATCCTCTCAATCTTACAGCACTATTACGATGGAGTAAGTAAGTGTTCATCTGAGCAAATAAGTAAGTAGTCGTTAGTCGAAATAAACGAATTAGCCTAAATTAACATAACACAACCGCCAGCGTCACCTCCGCCGCCTCCATCGCCACTCCAGAGTCAACCTCAAATGTTTGCAGAAGCCAAACCAATTATAAATACTTAGTTTGAATTGCAAATATATTTTAGTTGTTAGCGAACATCTCCGCCGTAAAGCAGAATTTTCTAGCACGGTGGTGGGTGCATGGTAATTATTCAAAAATAGAGATTTAGAGTAAAATGGTATAAACAATACAAGTGTCTATTTATCCAGTTTGTATCAACTGTCCCTTATTTAATTTGCCTTATGCATATTTCAGGAAACTCCTACAACTCTACGGCTCCACCTTCTTCGAGTTGGATGGTGATATATTAAGGTATGGTTTATGACAACAGCACAGATTTATGTCCAAAACCTGGTAGGGGTTCCAGAAAATACAAGGGTCCTGCGAAGGAAATTACCACTTACTGCCACTTTTCGAGATCTTTGATAAATTTGCTAAAAAAAAACTTAAAAAAATACTTTTAAGATGGATTGAAAGACGGACGTTCAGAAAAACCAACTGCAGGTATTCTTTTGAACTCTCGTTAGATAAAGGAACTAATAACTATGAAGCAACTATTCCGAAAATAAAATACCCCAAAAAATTGTATTTGCCAATCGATACCAAAAAAATGCACAAAAATCTGTGTTATCAGCACCAACTACTTCTCACTGGCACCAACTCCATAGACGTCGGCAATGATGCAAGAACGAAAACTTTCCATAGTGAACTTCCTTCCAAGGTTTCATATAATAACGTTCCGACTAATTTAAACTATGATAATTGAAATGAATTGTGAACACTTCGAGATACTCTAAACCTTCTCCAACATCACCTCCCTCTTCGCCGGCCCTGAAACTTTTGCGAGATAACTTTTGATAGACGGATAGATTATAAAGTTGCACTTCATAGAAAATAGTTTAAACTTTGGCCGATGTGGCGAGAGGAAAAATTTTAAAAACTTTTGCATTCAGAAAAAAATACCAAAACGTATATGTCTAAAATTAATTAACTCATTATTTAACCTACCACACCAATAATAAAAAACCAATGAATACGCCTTTCTCATGCTCATAAATCATATATTTACACTCAGACCAAGTTGTTTTCTCATGAAGAAATTTGAAGTGAAATCTTACCCCCGTTCTGAAAATGGGGATAAAATATATTTGACTTATTCAAGCGCAAACGAATAAAAGAAATGTGTCAATCTTTTAGATTTTCGGCGACAGATGACACAATTGTCTTTTGACTGTCTTGTCTGTCAATCAAATATTTTTCGGCAGTGGGGTGGAAGGTTGATATATATATATATATATATATATATATATATATATATATATGTATATATATATATATGTATATATAAATATATGTAAGTTATGAGTACACATTCTTCAATAACTGACGAAGATTCAGAAAAGACATGCATATGTATATAAAAGTATATATAAATTTATTACATTTTTCCCCTTTTTCAGGTTTTCATTAAGACACTCGGACGTCGTCGTCGGTGTCGCAAATCCAATCCAATCCAAAGAATCCAGTTTTTTTTAATAAAAGTCAAACACGATAATAATTTCCATAAGATTATACTTTCGTTTCCGGGAATTTTCTTTTTCACCCCCTCCCCTTGTCTTCGTTTTTCCCTTTTCCCGCTTTTCATTCTGGTTTTAATAACGTTCGCAAAAAACCGCTATTCGACCATCGCCTTTTATTATTTTACAACATTGTGGATAAGAATTGAGTCAAATTTTACTATATATAGTACAGGGTGTTTAATCAAGAATCAACAATATTAAAGAATAACTCATCTTCTTTAAGAAAGGGCCAAAAGCACGTAGGTTGTGGGGTACACATTTGTCACACAGACCATGTGTCTGGGTTGGGGAACAATCCACACCTCCTTCTCGAGACGAATTTCTCCCGAATTGAATACACTTAACCTCCACCTCTCTCCAAAACATCAATCAATGTTCTTGCAATATATGTCAACCAAAGCATCTGGAGAAGAGCTTTTAAGTAAATTGTTGAAGGGATAAGGGAACACAGATTATTACTTATTAGATAAAAATACTAATAAAACCATAAACTCACACCTAACGTCTTCGTAGACGTAATAATAAATCTGATTCCTCTGTAAATATAAATCTCGGTTCTCCTGAATTTCCACTTTCAATTAATCTTTCTGTAATGTGCAATATTCAACACTTCTTCCCCGGAACCTATTTTTCATTAACCGAAATTAATCTGTTTCTCCGCCCCCCGTGATGGGGGTGTTGTAATACAAACTTAATTGCACCGACGACCATGTAGAGTGGTGGCGGAGGTGTAGACTCCGCGACGGCCGGCGAAGACTCCTTTCCACTTCGTGCGGTATTTTATCATTTTTCCCGTTTTCAGCGATGAAATTATTTCATTAATTTCATACGTTATTCTCTGTTGTACATAATGTAATATTTTAGTGGACGCGAGCGAAGGCATAATTAAAATCGCACCAGAGAATAATTGTATAAGCGCGGAGAACCCGAGCGGAGCTTTTTTCGTCATTAATAACGCCCCGAAGACCGAAAGGGGCTCTGGGAGGACTTCGAGTACAAATATTAATAATTTTGATGGACCGCACGCGGAGATTATGCGTTTTGTTGAGTAATTTTTATATAATGGAGTGAATTGCGTGTAATCAATCATTGTGAAGAATTGTAGATAAATGTTTCAAAAGTTTGCAAATTTCGTTTTGTTACTAAATGGTGCGGTTTAGTATTTTCATAATTTTAAGCTGTTGTTTGGGTATCACATGACCAAATTACAGCTTTTTTTCAAATCGATTCTGAAAACAATTTTAAAATCAAATTCTTGTGTACTATGTACATTTTTTGAAAATACAAATACCCAAATAGAAACAACCGTCAACTTTGTTCTTTTTTTAATAAATGTACAAGTAACCTTAAGTAATTTTACTATGTACATATAAGTTATGGGCATCCCATAACTAAATTTTCATAAAATTTTCTTCTTTCTTTCTCCAAAAGCATATGGTTTTGAGGATCCAGATATTTAAACAAATATATTTCGGTACTAATTATGAATTAATAATGATATTTAAATAATAATGATATTTAGTATTTTCACAATTCAAAATAAGATTATCCAATACCTAAATTACAACGTCTTAAGACAAACAGAGTTTAAAAAGTTAAATATTTAAATTAGTCCTGCACAAGATTATCGTGTTCCATGTTTCATTCATAAACCATAATTCATTATATATATATTGCATCTGTTTTAATCCCAGACCGAAATTGGTGTCTTAAACTCATAATCCCTCCTCGGAAGACGACACTTTTATAAAAAGTATCAATACATAAAAATAACTCGAACTTTCTATAAGAAACTTTTAACAAGTTTTAAAGTTTAGTCAAGTAGAGGAACGGTTTGCTCGAGAAATTACTAATAAAATACTAAAAAAATATTATGAAGACGCAATATAATTTATGTAAGAATGAACCGAAAAATTAGAAACAGGGCATAAATAATTGCTGACAGGACATCAAAAACTTGACGAAAATTTAAAATGGAAATTATTAAAATAAATAAATTATGAAAAAATGCAAATCGCATAGAAGACAACAAGGGAAGAAATGAAAAAAAAAAACAAAAGAATAGTTGTCTCTCCATTCTGCGATCATATATCAAAAGGATATTTTTGAATGATATATATATATATATATATATATATATATATATATATATATGTATGTTTGTATATTTGTGAATATATCCACATAAGGACGAATTTTAGACGAAAACTGTGCAGAGATGCCATCAATCTTGCTCAGACTTGAATTTAATTTGAAAGCTCGGTCGGACTCAATGTTAGTTGGCTGGCTCATGCCAGGAATTTATATTATATATATATATATATATATATATTATATATATATATATATTATGCATTTGTATGTCGTAAGGCTCACCTATTGGTCGACCAAATAATTACAAATTACAAATAAAAAAACTCCATAGAGTGAATTAATGAATATTTCAACTATCTCAAAAATAATGAATTAAAAATGTATTATTTATCTATTTTATAAAATAATTAAAAATAAATATTCTCTGCAGTGTTGCTTATTCATACAGGCAAATATTAGATGGCAAAATGTCATGCAAATATATATATATATATATATATATATATATAATCTATAATTTATAATTCCGTTTGCATTGCATGCATGTTGCACACACAAAATTTGAGTCGGTCGGAACTAAATCAATAGTCGTCTAAACTGGAAGCGGAAGAGAAATTCTTAGTCGGAAGTAAATCTAATACAAGTCATAATTTAAATCAAAATTAATTTAAATCAGAATTAATTTAAATCAGAATTAATTTCAATAATCAACAAAGGCATGAGAATCAACATAGCTAAATTCTAGTTGCTTAGTTCGACACTATTTAATTTGTGGTCAATGTACCCATCCAATGCACTATATCCCGCTTTCAAACGCATACACATTTTATAATTAATAAAAATATATAATTATAAATATATTATTACTTTTATTACTATAATAATTTTTTCATCATACATTTCTTCGACCCCTCTCTACTGGTCCTCCGCCTCCGCCCAAGACCAAAAATTAAACGTAAATTTCCCCTAGAACTTTTTCATTATCGACACTTCGGGAAAACTGTTCTTTTTCCTCGAGGGTGGAAGACGAAGGCGGTAGCGAAAAAAGTTTTTCCAAGAGAAAAGAGAAAAAGTTGTCCAGGTGGTACATATGTGCAAATGGAGCAAACTTTTTGTCGTCAGTGGTTGATAATTAATAAAGTGGGTTGTAACAAATTAAGGGGTGTCCCAGGAAATTGTATTAGTTTTGTTCTGATGATTTAAACACATCCAGGGCAAGCGGCGAGGACGTTCTTACATAAATTGTAATGAATTTGTTTTATATATGAAATGCATTATTCATGAACCATTATTGTGGTAACATAGCAGACATACGACATACAATATTAACAGTAATATTTTTCAGATAATAATAGACTAAAAAATGATAGTGCTTGAAATAAAAAATGATAGAAAATTTATAAGACGTAGATTATTATAAGCAATAGTGAAATAAATAAAATAGATAATGATATTTAAAGTAATCAATACTCAACTGAGATCTATCAAACAGTTTTCTTCAAAATCTGTTTAGATTTTTTGCGAAAGCGTGCTCAGCTTTGAAAATTCTGGAAAACGACTTGGATGAACGTTTTGCGAAACTAATCAACGTGAATTCTAATCGAGTTTGCATCAAACCGCTTTTAAACTTTTGAAATAGGTTCAGCCGTTTAAAAAAAACGTTAAAGAAAAACCAAAGTTCGGCTTCTTTATATAAATCCTCTATATACATTTCATTCTCAAACGATCAACTTATCAAAAACGTAAAATTAACAAGTCGGATTTTCTGGCAAAAACAATAACATGAGAGTTTTCTTCGAGTAGTTGATAAATACTATAAATTTATATTTATAAAAATATTAAATTTTGTATCTCTTAAATTATTGTATTTTCAGAAAACCATGTGGGTCCTCTGTTAACATTTTAATCAAAAAGTATCCCAAGTCTTAAACCAAAACGACAAAACTTATTGAAAATTCAAATAAAATCATTGTTTGATCAAATAATTAATTATAAAAGTATAAAATATAATATTAGAATAGTTAGAGAAGTAATATGGATAAAAATTTGCAACCTATTCCTCGTGCAATATTTCAAATTTTAATAATTTTAATAGTAAATTATACATATAAGTTGATAAATAATTAGTAGAAGTATTTATATATTATATTCATGTTTATACAGATAAAAATAATATTTTAAATATTAATAAGTATATTTTGTATAACTGAATGAAAAACTTTATCAAATTATTATTTCAGCAAACTGTGGTGCCCAATTTATTTATCAGTTGAATTATCTACAAAATTTTAAAGAGAGGGCATTGATATATATATATATATATATATATATATATATATATATATAAATTTATTTATAAAATGTGTTAATAACAATTTGTTTGTTTTGAGGTTATGTGCTTGTAAATATGTAATGAACGTCACAAGTTGTAAATATATTTAACACAAGTTATACGTGAAATATAATGTAAATTTCTTGAAAAAACTGGTTTTTATCTGAATGCCGACAAACAAATAAAATGTGAAATATTTTCCTTTCACTCTGTTGCAATTGTGCAATCAATTATTTCACAAACATTGTTACATCAAACAACTTGAAACAATCTTTTGAACAAAATCTATAAAGCAAAAACTACAATCTGGGAAGTACTTATAGTACATTTTCCTTCAATTTCTCTTTATCTAAAGTAAATACTGTTGAAGTGCACAATGTCATATTGATAACTCAACAGCTGTGCAAAAAACATTCGAGTGGTGATAAAAAGTTTAAAATCAATAAATAAATATGAGTGGTGATAATAAATATATATGTGGAGTGGAAGGGTATGTAATGGCATTGTGAAAATAAATATTTAATTTACAAGTCTAGCCATAAATTTTTTGCAACATAGTTTTGTTACTCGAAGGTAATCTTCATATTTTACATACAAATAAAACAAGCAATAAATAAATAATATATATATATATATATATATATATATATATATATAGAAAATATTGGTATACTGTATTGCAAGAACGAATAAAAAGTGAGTTCCAAAAATTATTTTCTAGACTTCTAAATATATTTTGTTAAATTATGAATATACATTTGTGTCTTCCAATAAGACTCTTATTAAAATTTTTGTCCAGAAAATAGTTGATTTAAATTTATTTTGAATATCTAAATAAGCTTCTATAAAATTTTATTGAAATCAATTTCCTGTTCACACCTTTCGTTTTCTTATTTGCAATTCATCATATCAGCTATACTTATCATATTTTTTTAATGATAACAACCGTGATAATAAATTTCATACCAAATAGAATTTTTGTTAAATGTTGCATCATTTTGATAAAAATTAATCTTACTGATCATGATTCAATCAAATATTTGATGAGTAATTTCATTGAATGAATCATGAAGATATGGTCAACTGAATAATGAAATTTAATTATAACATGCATGCAATTACCGATTTCATTAAAGTTTTTAAACAACAGAGGCGGAACACGTTCCAATTTATTAATATGCGACCTGAATCAAACGATTATGGTAAATATAGCTGGTCCCGGAACCAACCACTGGATTTTAGGTAGACAAGAATGTGCACGAAGAATTGTCGACATGGTAAACAAAGTAAGTGATATATAATATAATTTTGAACTAATTAACTCAATTTTTTATAACCATGTGTCTCCCTTTAAGGGTAAAGAAGAAGCAAAAATCAATCAAAATCAACCATTAGCTTGTCTGAGTTTATGTCTCAGTGGTTGTGAAGAAAAAGAATCAAATGATTTGCTAGAAAAAGAAATACGAAGTTTGTGCCCCCAGCTTATGGAGCTTTGCGTAATTCACAGCGATACATTTGGAAGTATATCTGCTGCTACTGATGCAGGAGGCATGGTTTTGATATCAGGTAATTAACTAATATCAAGAAAACCAAGCGAATTCATATTATATATGATTATTCCATTTTGAACATCATCCATTTATTCTTGGAAGTCTGTTATCCACCTGAAAATATGGAATCTCTTTTTGGAATTGCATTCATAAGTTATGATGTATTCCTGGAAATAAATGCAAGCAATCAATATACATCAGGCACTTGCCAAAAATGATTCTTCAAATATTGATTAAAAGTTTCAGAACTTGCATCGGAATAAAGTTCTTAATTCATAGTAATAAGGATTTGCATTAACAAATATGCCATTTACAGAAAAAATTAAGAATTGACAGAGATAATGAATATGAATGATACATGAAAAGTATCGAGAAATCAGCAAATAGCTAAGAATGTGGGACATTAAATACTTGGTAAACTTACATGATAATTTACTTTCGACAGGATCATAAGCATTTTCCTGTTCAATATGAATATCTATACATCATAGTAAATATCAAGGTAAAATGTAAAGGTAATTGCAGTGCATTACAATCATTCCAGTATACATCTAGGCAGTCGAATCAAAAGCTATTTTAAAATGCATTTTCCAGAATTACCTGAACAAAATATTTGCATTATTTAATTATCACATTGGTGATGTTGCATATGATTAACTAGTCGTATTATGATAAGAACCCAATACCATTATTGGGAAGGTCCTATATTCAGCAATACTATTGTACAAGACATTGTACAAAGTAGTACAAACTTTAATTGCCATGTTTTAATTATGTGTACATCTGATATAGATTAACAACAACTTGTTGAATAAACCTATATCCATACATAAAAGACAAATTAGTAGTAGATTTAGTATTTAACTAAGACTCATTTAACAAAATTTCAATAAGAGGATCGCCATATTTTTTGTCAACTTATTAGATGACTGCGGACAAGAATAGCGAATTGTTTAAATGTTTATAAAGCAAAAGAAACACATTTATTTAATAGATATACTGTATATGCCAATCAAGCAAATGTCAAAAATTATTAAAGAATATTATAATTTTGCACTAACCTGTATTAAGCACATGCCATTGTTTACTTCCATTCCACTATTTTACAACGTAACTAATCAAAACTACTATGTAAATCATTAAGCGCACAATTTAAAAAGATATTTACTACATTTTTGTACTAAATCAACACTGTTTTCGCATTGAAATCATATAAAACACTGGCAGCATGTTAAGGAAGATCATTGCTTTCCGCCATTTTTTTTTAAACAACAAATCGAAACATGATCGAAACCGATCGGGAGCAATTGATATTTTAGATTCATATAAAAAAAACTGTTTAATTGTTTGAACAAATAGTGAATTAATGTCAGTAAATTTTGTAATATAACTTATTCAAATGGCTTATATATTGTTAAATTATGGTTTTGAATAGTATTGCATTACAAACCATTATTGGAAAGATCAAAGAGTGTGGTAGCGGAATTTATCGATATTTTTAATCACCCGTTTTCCTCAAAAAATGTCATATTCATAATTATTTTAACAAATTATATGGAAATCATAATTAAGTATGTATTTAGAACTTGCCCTAATTTATGTTATTGACCTCCACGATTTTAAATTAATTTTGATCAACGGTTCTAATTAACGGTTTCTATGTCGCAATGAAAACTATTGAAATTTGATATAAAACTGATGCAAATGTTATAAAATTACTGAACCATTTATTTATTCAATAATTTATTAAATATTTATTAACAATAGTATCTCTATTTTATAATTTTTTTAACGGATTCATGAGCATAAGGGTCCTCGTAGACGATGATTGTAGTCGTGGAGATAATTGCAAATTCATTTGTTGCAAAATTAATAATTAATATGACTGATGTTATTAATAGATAATAGATTAATAGATAATTATTATAAATTAATAAATATTGTCTATTTGGTATTTGTAATATATTTGATTTTATCATCTTAATAACAGTCATGCAATAATTCTAAGGATGTGGGCAGGACGAGGTTTTTTGTCAAGTGACTATAAATGATTTATATATTAACCCTTTCGACTCGGATGCCGCCGCTCCGGCAGCAAAATACACATACATTTCAGAATTTGCGAGTGGAAAGGATTAATAATAATAAATATTAGTCTGCGTCTGTCCGAAGGCAGGTCCATGGTATGAGAGCACAATAAATCAACGAATCAATGATTACATTTCTATACTTTTTTATTATTCCCATCAGCGTTACCTTTGTTCACTTTTTTATACACTTTCATGCATTTCCCTTTCCTTGCTTCCGCTTCCATACTTCCTCATCCTGCGCTTCAGCTTTCAGTTGTATTTTCTCTTTTTAACAATTTATTAATATCTTCACTTTAAAACTATTTTCATTATATACTTATTTACTTTTTACTTAAAGGTACTGGTTCCAATGGTATTTTACGCAACCCAGATGGAAAACAATACAATTGCGGGGGCTGGGGTCACTTATTAGGCGAGAAAGGAAGTGGTTAGTTTTTTAAGATGTTATTTAATAATAATTTAAATTAATTGTGATATTTTTAACAGCCTGGTGGATTAGTAGTACAGCTATTGTGACTGTTATTGATGAACAAGATGAATATTCATCCAGCCCCTATAGTATAAATAATGTTTGGGAGGATATAAAGGAATATTTTAATATTGAACGAAGAGTTGAATTATTGGATCATTTTTATGGAAAGTTTGAGAAGAATAAAATAGCTGGTACACTACACTATACTGATTTAGCTTGGCCATGCCTATAAGTATTTATACAGATTAAATATTTTATTCCCCACAGGGCTTTGTGAAAAGTTATGCGAATCTGCAGATTCAGGAGACGAGTTGAGTAAATCTATTTTCAAAGAAGCTGGACGATCCTTAGGGAGACACGTTACAGCTTTATTGCCAAAGGCCGACCAGAAGCTTTTAGAGGAACCATTGACAGTTGTTTGCGTGGGTTCTGTTTGGAAAAGTTGGAGACATCTAAAACCAGGATTTGTCGAAGTCTTAGAACAATTCAGAGGTGTTGAAAGTCGTTTCGAGTTAAATTTAGTCCAATTGAGAGAAGTTGGAAGTATAGGAGCTCTGTATATTGCGGCTGATGAAATCAAAATGGACATGAAAAAGGATTATAAAAACAATTATAGATCATTTTTCGTATTTTGTAAAAACTGATTAATGATACTTAGATAGAATAAAATTATTTTTATACATTCCTCCTACTAAAATACTTAATTTGTTGATTAATAAATTTATAATAAATATTAAAAATTTGTTAATTGAAATAAAATTTAGGTTATTCATTTCATTCTTTATATTATAAACAAATATTTTTATTTATACATATATATAAGTTCAGATTAGATTATCCAAACGCAACACACTTAAAATTCACTCCAAAATTAGTAAATAAATTGTACATAAGAAATGCACTCACATTCTGGAATTACTTCTAAGCACAGACTATTTAACCCGTTAAGGCACCACATAAAAATAATAATTACATGAATAACTATTTACACAAATCATATAAAAATAAAATAGTGGTGCTTTTAAAATTTGAGCTAATACTTCGCTATTAACTATACATCAATTTACAAAGGCTAATCGCGGTCTGTGCCTTTAAATAATATAACAAATTCAAGTGATTCATATAAATTATTATAATAATCTAAATATACTAATAACATTATTTCATTGCCTTTTTCAACTATAGTAGATATAAAGATATGTCTTCAATTAAAATTCATAATAAACATATACATAAAAACTCATTATGAAAATTCTCTTTAACAAAAGATACATTATAACAGTTAAAAATTATTTAACAACTAGTGATGACGTTACTTTAAAACCAGCACAAGTGTGAAAGACCCCAAAATAAACAAATCGGGCAGGATACTTCTAACATCAGACTATAAGTTTCATTTTTCTTCATTGTCAATCAACATAGAAATTTTATTTATAAACTAAACTTTATATTGCATTGATATATACACAGATTTAGTGTCACGTCTCAGCATTAAATTTTTACGCTTTTTTCGCAGACTTTTTGAAGTCCGTGAACAATATTCTCATATCAGCCAAAGCTTTCTCAATTTGTTGTGCAAACTTGTTTGAATTCTGAAGTATTAAAAAGAACATCTTAGGTATAGTTCAATAAACATATAATAATTATTTTATATACCACTTACCGTTTGAGGTGAACTATTTTTACTACTGATATGGAAAAATATCAAATCCTCCCCTGCGATTATATATGAAACTCCATACCCATCATCAGCAACTGGCCCAAAACCACCGCCTGCACTAATACAATTTGGATATTTCTTTAAATCCATTTTGTTTGTCTGTCCATGCGGTGTTTGTGAAGTTGACAAACGCCAAGGCTCACTCAAAACTTCTTTCAGGAAGGGTGAATCTACTTCTAGGTATTTTGAAACTACATACAGACAGAAAAGATGTCGATCTATACCTTTTCCGCACATAGCATCTTGGTAACCAAGTTGGTGCTGCTTGCAAGCTGCATAGAGGAGTTTAACTCTTTCTTCAGTCTAAAGAAAAAAATAATAATTAAATAAAGAATGCATAAATATATAAAAATCCATCACCATGCCTTACAGTTTTAGTTGCGTCTTCCATAGATTTAACCCACGCGGCGGATTCTATAGTACAAGGTCTCACAGTTTCAGTTCTTCCCTCTCTGTATAATCTGGTCATAGAAGCCTCGTACGTCAGACTGAATTTACCAAAATCTCTATAATAAGCTAACTGTAAAGCCATCTGGATGTAGGCATCCGGTGAAACCCTACAGGTCTTCATAAAACCTAAATGATAACAGGTATGTAATACAGTTTTGATAATAATATTGGTTATTGTTGTTATACCTTTTCCATAATTATCGTGGACATATATCCTTAAATCCACATCATTCAATAGGCTCTGGGCTGCCAAATATGATGCTTCTATTGTTTTTTGACACTCGTCACTTTTCAGATCCCATTGAAGACGAACTGGAGTTGGTGGCTCAAAACCAATTTCACCTTTTGTGTTACCATTTGCATCATATCTGAAGAAAATTATATATACATAAGATAATACAAAGTAAATCCGTAAAAAATATAAAAATATTGATACAAAAATTGAGAAAAGTAATAAAATTAAGCTTCAAATTTCTATTTACTGTTGAATTATGCAAATATACTTGTAACAAAATAGCCCTAACCCTCCCCACTTGACTTTTATATTTTGATTATTATTTTAGTATAATTTACTAATTAAAAGCTTATTCAAACCAGAACCTAAGGCTTTTAATATAATTGAAAGCTGAATTAAATTGGGATTGTTTTATTAGTACTAACCAAACCATTTCTGTTAAATACAAATGATAATAAATAATTTTTGAGAAAGTTTTTAGTAAAAGCATAGTAAAGCTTTTATTACTTTGAGCTATATATAATTGTGATTGTAATAATTATTGGCAACAAAAGTTACACCTTATAATCTTTATTAATTAATTAAGTGATCATTCTATTTACCCTTCAACCAACTCATCTCCGATGATGCACTCCCAAAGATGTCCCATGATCGGAGCATCAGCCCTGTGACAAAAACCACAACCGTACTAAATATTTACAATTAATGATTGCAATTGCAACATTGGAAAATCATATTAAATAATACAATATCATCATATAATAAATAATCTGTCGACAGCTACACTACTGCACATCATGCCTAAATTTGCTGCAAATAATAACAATTATAAAAGAGGACTTAAGATGTATTTTGTTGCAAATTTATTAATTATGAATCTGATTGTGATTGGTTTTTATAAATATGCAAAAAATACCTCTACCAAAGCCCTAAAATGATACAAGCAAGACCGTATTCAGAATATTATTGAACTAATAACGCACAACAATTTTAAATAAAATTCAAAGCATAAATAATATAAGATAATATCTCCGCTTACGATCTTTTATATACATGCTATTGATACATGGTGTTTTGTTTCTAAATTATGAACAATATGCTCTTATCAACAAAACATCATATATCATTTATTGGTAACTATTCTAAAACCAAAGAATTCCAAGACCTAGAAAAAATACATAAGTTCATTAATCCATTAAAAGGTGCCAGACATAAAAATGAGGTGAGCAGTGCAAATAGACTTCTACTTTTTGGAATTTTTCAATGTTTTAATTACCCTTCGGACATCATGGCTTCCTCTGTAATGACAAGTTCCCAAATATGTGAAAGTACAGCTGCGTCGGCCCTATAAAATTTTATTCAGGCAAAACATTTGTTTTAATTAGTCATAATTTACTCACAAATATATTTAAACAAAGACTGTTAGAGAAACTTATTTCTTATACTTACAAATATCCAACGGCTTATTTTATTTCGAGCAAACTATTTTATAAAGTTCTAAACATCTATCATGACACTATAATCTAGTGACTGATGATTGTGAAAATTTGGAATAAAGTTTTACTTATTTTCCGTGACCATGCTGGACAAGGTTTGATAAACAAAATAAGCTCGTGATATCTAAATATCGTATCAGTGATAAACATAATGGCATAAACAAACCTATACTGCCTGGACTGAATATAAAATTCATATCATAGAAATAGTATCCACAAAATTGTCATTCAATAATCCAGTCCAGAAATATAGATTTATAATTGCATATACAATGTGCATTACATAAACTAACAATTCAAATTATAAAAATTAACTAAAATAGAACATACCATGTGTGCTCAGCATTAAATCCAACCTGAAACATTACAAATAATTAATTTCACATGAATTGTAATTATAAAAAATCTGATTATATTCACATACCCGTCCATTGCTTCCAATACATAATGTGAATGATTTATCAAACCATCTGTTATGCCCATTTCCATGCAGCAATATTATCTTTCTTGCATCTTTATCAGCTTCAACCGCACTTCTTGGACGTGGTGCATCTTGGACATCAAAATACCAGGAATGAAATTTAGCAAGCCAGTTTTGGAACCGTCGTACCATCAACATGTCATTTCCATACACATCGGTCAATTTTATTTTGACCTAAACA